>NC_139989.1:34416005-35016005 GCF_964263955.1 Coregonus lavaretus | reverse complement strand
GCTGTCAAAGGACACCAGAAACAAAATTGTAGACCTGCACCAGGCTGGGAAGACTGAATCTGCAATAGGTAAGCAGCTTGGTTTGAAGAAATCAACTGTGGGAGCAATTATTAGGAAATGGAAGACATACAAGACCACTGATAATCTCCCTCGATCTGGGGCTCCACGCAAGATCTCACCCCGTGGGGTCAAAATGATCACAAGAACGGTGAGCAAAAATCCCAGAACCACACGGGGGGACCTAGTGAATGACCTGCAGAGAGCTGGGACCAAAGTAAAAAAGCCTACCATCAGTAACACACTACGCCGCCAGGGACTCAAATCCTGCAGTGCCAGACGTGTCCCCCTGCTTAAGCCAGTACATGTCCAGGCCCGTCTGAAGTTTGCTAGAGTGCATTTGGATGATCCAGAAGAGGATTGGGAGAATGTCATATGGTCAGATGAAACCAAAATAGAACTTTTTGGTAAAAACTCAACTCGTCGTGTTTGGAGGACAAAGAATGCTGAGTTGCATCCAAAGAACACCATACCTACTGTGAAGCATGGGGGTGGAAACATCATGCTTTGGGGCTGTTTTTCTGCAAAGGGACCAGGACGACTGATCCGTGTAAAGGAAAGAATGAATGGGGCCATTGATCCCAAACACACCGCCCGGGCAACGAAGGAGTGGCTTCGTAAGAAGCATTTCAAGGTCCTGGAGTGGCCTAGCCAGTCTCCAGATCTCAACCCCATAGAAAATCTTTGGAGGGAGTTGAAAGTCCGTGTTGCCCAGCGACAGCCCCAAAACATCACTGCTCTAGAGGAGATCTACATGGAGGAATGGGACAAAATACCAGCAACAGTGTGTGAATACCTTGTGAAGACTTACAGAAAACGTTTGACCTGTGTCATTGCCAACAAAGGGTATATAACAAAGTATTGAAAAACTTTTGTTATTGACCAAATACTTATTTTCCACCATAATTTGCAAATAAATTCATTAAAAATCCTACAATGTGATTTTCTGGAGAAAAAAAATCTCATTTTTTCTGTCATAGTTGACGTGTACCTATGATGAAAATTGCAGGCCTCTCTCATCTTTTTAAGTGGGAGAACATGCACAATTGGTGGCTGACTAAATACTTTTTTTCCCCACTGTATCTCCTCGAATATTATAGGCTGCAGCTCAGCTTCAGAATGTTATAAAGAGGAATCAATATATCCCCATATGCATCGGAGTCACTTCTTTCGCGGGCATTTTAGAGCTTGTTCTACCATAAGGCATCGCCGAGTTAAGCATCCTTTAGAAGGCTTGATATAATTTGAATACGTTTTATGCATTTATTTCAAAATATAAAGCTAACAATAGATATCCTTTTTGCCCTTTTCTTTAACAAAGGGTATGTGATGCACTCACTCAATTCGAGCCCTGGCTTTAACCAAACACACCAAAACCTTCCCAGCACAGAGGTATTTAATCAGTGCATGCGACAGTATTGGAGTATTTGGCTATACCGACATCTATGGATAGCATAATTGTGTCTGTCAACCATGTAGGCTTACCACTTATTTTTTGGAATAGGAAAAAATAGGCTCCAATTTTACTTTAACCCCTGCATCGGAAAGTTACAATGTTGCTATCACTTTGCAGCCAACTACCTATAGTAGGAAACCGAGTTTCTTATTAATAATACTCCACCTGTTATCCCACATGGCATGATCCCATAATTGTTACAATTGCAATAAAAATAACACTATTATATAACATATTTAACATATATTTAAATATTCCTGTAGAACTGTAAAAAAAGAGTGAGATCATTTGAGCTTTAGAAACAAGTGCTTTCATAAATAAATTCTAGACCTATCTGCTGCCTTTGATACTGTGAACCATCAGATCCTCCTCTCCACCCTCTCTCAAAATTGTTCGCTGCTCTGGCACCCCAATGGTGGAACAAGCTCCCTCACGACGCCAGGACAGCGGAGTCACTGACCACCTTCCGGAGACACTTGAAACCCTACCTCTTTAAGGAATACCTGGATAGTATAAAAGTAATCCTTCTACCTACCCCACCCCCACAAAATATATTAAAACAAATAAATAATAATAATAATTATAATAAATAAATAAAATATTTAAAAAAGAAATATATATATATATATATATATATATATGTACAAAAATATATACAGTGGGGAAAAAAAGTATTTAGTCAGCCACCAATTGTGCAAGTTCTCCCACTTAAAAAGATGAGAGAGGCCTGTAATTTTCATCATAGGTACACGTCAACTATGACAGACAAAATGAGATTTTATTTTCCAGAAAATCACATTGTAGGATTTTTAATGAATTTATTTGCAAATTACGGTGGAAAATAAGTATTTGGTCAATAACAAAAGTTTCTCAATACTTTGTGATATACCCTTTGTTGGCAATGACACAGGTCAAACGTTTTCTGTAAGTCTTCACAAGGTTTTCACACACTGTTGCTGGTATTTTGGCCCATTCCTCCATGCAGATCTCCTCTAGAGCAGTGATGTTTTGGGGCTGTCGCTGGGCAACACGAACTTTCAACTCCCTCCAAAGATTTTCTATGGGGTTGAAATCTGGAGACTGCCTAGGCCACTCCAGGACCTTGAAATGCTTCTTACGAAGCCACTCCTTCGTTGCCCGGGCGGTGTGTTTGGGATCATTGTCATGCTGAAAGACCCAGCCACGTTTCATCTTCAATGCCCTTGCTGATGGAAGGAGGTTTTCACTCAAAATCTCACGATACATGGCCCCATTTATTCTTTCCTTTACACGGATCAGTCGTCCTGGTCCCTTTGCAGAAAAACAGCCCCAAAGCATGATGTTTCCACCCCCATGCTTCACAGTAGGTATGGTGTTCTTTGGATGCAACTCAGCATTCTTTGTCCTCCAAACACGACGAGTTGAGTTTTTACCAAAAAGTTATATTTTGGTTTCATCTGACCATATGACATTCTCCCAATCCTCTTCTGGATCATCCAAATGCACTCTAGCAAACTTCAGATGGGCCTGGACATGTACTGGCTTAAGCAGGGGGACACGTCTTGCACTGCAGGTTTGAGTCCCTGGCGGCGTAGTGTGTTACTGATGGTAGGCTTTGTTACTTTGGTCCCAGCTCTCTGCAGGTCATTCACTAGGTCCCCCTGTGTGGTTCTGGGATTTTTGCTTACCGTTCTTGTGATCATTTTGACCCCACGGGGTGAGATCTTGCGTGGAGCCCCAGATTGAGGGAGATTATCAGTGGTCTTGTATGTCTTCCATTTCCTAATAATTGCTCCCACAGTTGATTTCTTCAAACCAAGCTGCTTACCTATTGCAGATTCAGTCTTCCCAGCCTGGTGCAGGTCTACAATTTTGTTTCTGGTGTCCTTTGACAGCTCTTTGGTCTTGGCCATAGTGGAGTTTGGAGTGTGACTGTTTGAGGTTGTGGACAGGTGTCTTTTATACTGATAACAAGTTAAAACAGGTGCCATTAATACAGGTAACGAGTGGAGGACAGAGGAGCCTCTTAAAGAAGAAGTTACAGGTCTGTGAGAGCCAGAAATCTTGCTTGTTTGTAGGTGACCAAATACTTATTTTCCACCATAATTTGCAAATAAATTCATTAAAAATCCTACAATGTGATTTTCTGGAATTTTATTTTCTCAATTTGTCTGTCATAGTTGACGTGTACCTATGATGAAAATTACAGGCCTCTCTCATCTTTTTAAGTGGGAGAACTTGCACAATTGGTGGCTGACTAAATACTTTTTTTCCCCACTGTATACAAAAATATTTGGAAAGTTGATGTCCCACTGGCTATCATAAGGTGAATGCACCAATTTGTAAGTCGCTCTGGATAAGAGCATCTGCTAAATGACGTAAATGTAGTAAATGCATGGCAGGTCTCGTTTCGCTGGAGCAGTGTAAAATAAGCTTTATGTCAATGACCCAGCCTTAACGAATTTCGTTCATTTACATAGCGAATTTGATTGTCCAACATTAGTTTCAGCATTTATTTATTTAGCCTCCGCCTAGAGTGGCCAGCTATGTTTTCTCTCGGTAGCTGTCCATGTTCCTGAAATCAAATCATCCGAGAGACAGAGAGAGGGGAGAGAGAGAGGGGGAGAGCGAGATTAGGATGTAGTCTATTTAAATCAAAAAAATACAAAGTAAACCGGTGATAGATAATTGAGTAATCTTACAAATTAATGTGAGTGTATGATCAATGCTTACCTTTTATTCAAAGACAGGGGCGGCAGGTAGCTTAGTGGTTAAGAGCGTTGTGCCAGTAACCGAAAAGTCACTGGTTCTAATCCCCGAGCCGACTAGCTGAAAAAACTGTCTGTGCCCTTGAGCAAGGCACTTAACCCTAATTGCTCCTGTAAGTCGCTCTGGATAAGAGCGTCTGCTAAATGACCAATTTATTTAATTTATAAGTTGACTCGTCTGGCCTTCCTGGCAGCAAAAACATGCACTGCTTGTTGGAGGTTGATTTTGTAAGACAACTCGTGCTCAATTGATATGCTGGCGAGTCCATTGAGTCTCTCTTGACTCATAGTAGAGCGCAGGTAGTTTTTGATGAGTTTGAGCTTGGAGAATGTGCGCTCTCCACCTGCCACTGAAACCGGGAGTGTGAGAAGAACTCTCAGGGCAACAAAGGCATTGGGATACAAGGAGGCCATTTGGTGTAGGATATGTATCCAGTGCGTCAAGTGGTTTTGCCCCACTGTCCAGTCTCCTGCTCAAGACTTTGAGCTCATTACACAGATCTTTTGCGTCGATGTCCCTGGAATCCCTGTACGTAAGGGCCCTCTCCAGTGTTGCGCAGTCCCTGGTAAGTGCTGCAGTGTCCATGTCCTTGATGGTGGGGATGTTGTACAGAATGCTGAAAATACTGCTGTGCTCTTTGAGCTGCGTAAAGCGCTCGTTGACGGACTGGATAGCAGAATCAAGAATCTGATTAAATAAATGTACTTCGAATTTCTGCTGAGGGTCAGTCACAGGCTCATCCTCTCCCTCGTAGCCAAACAGACTCCTCTTCTTCCTGGGACGGACCGTGGGCTGCGCTGGGAAACAGGGCTCAATACCCATCTCCTCTACCAACTCTTTTGCGCTTGCTAAAGCGCCAGCGAAAGCTGCATCAGAGTGGTAGTCCTGGAGGAATACCCTGGTTGAGTTCAGTTGAGCCATTGCTAGTGAAATGTTAAACCTCACCGCCTGCAAACTCTTACTGGTGATGTTCACTTCGAACAAGATGTCATGCCAAACGACCACTGCGCACATGAAGCCAAAGTTGTTCATCTTGGCGGCAATGCTGTTTGCCTCCAACCTTGTATGAATGTATACATCTCTTGGATGATGTTAAAAAACTCAGCCACCTCCAAGCAACACGATGCTGCATCAGAGAGAACCAGGTTCAGCGAGTGCACGCCGCATGGTACAAAAAAGGCCCTCGGATTGATATCCTGCACTCTCTTTTGAACTCCGCTGTGCCTCCCCCGCATATTCGCCCCCCGTTGTCATACCCCTGCCCTCTCATGTCCATGATGGCAATGCCATGTGTCTGTAGTTTTGAGATGAGCAACTCGGTCATGCCCGCCCACAATGCGTCAAGCAGGTTCACTAAACTCCAGGAAGTGCTCGCTCGTGTGCACTGAGCCATCATCCTCGGTTGAAACAAAACGCACCACCATGGTCATCTGCTCTGTTTTGCTCTTGTCTGGTGTGCAGTTCAAAATTATAGACAAAATATTTGGCTGCTGTTAGATCACTGCACACTGTCTGCTGGATCTCTTGTGCCAGCATGTAAATGATTTTGTTCTGGATTCTTTTACCGAGGTAGTGCATATGTGTTTCTTTGGACTGTACTCTCCTTACATGCTCCTTCATGATTCCATCAAAGATACCCAGCATTCCCACAAACTTCAGAAAGTTCCTATTATTTGGCTCGTTCAGCCTATCGGTGGTCCCACGTAACGCAATGTTCTGGGTGGCCATTACACTTATCAGGGCTTTGAGCCTCTGCAGCACCTGCTGCCAGTGGAGAGTCTCTCCGTCAATAGCCTGTTGGGCTTGGGCATCAATAGTTTGCTTGGACACCAGCCTGGTCTCCAGCTCCTTCCACCTTTGGAAACCATCTAGGTGGTCATGCAACTTCTCATGCGAGCTGAGGAGGTGGCACAGATTCTTCCAGTCCCTGGTTCCATCCCTGACCAGCGCAGATTTGCACTTGTGTGAAAAAAGTTTGCAGCAAAAACAGAAGGCTGCATCGTTTTGCTTGGAATAGACTAGCCATGGCCTCTCCACTCTCTCCCGTTCGCCATCCTCCTATTGTAGTGGGCCACCGAAAACTTTCGTTGACCCTCATCTCTTGGGATATTCCTCTCTTTATCCTGATGTGGCCCAGCCTGCACTAACACATCCCGTAAAGATCCATTCATATATTTTGGCCACTCACCGGGATTTTTTATGTTTTTTGTCTGGGTGTTGGATTTAGCAGCAGCACCACCACTGTCATCGGGGATGGGGATCGACGAATCTGAGTCCGGGTCCAAGATAGTAGGGTCTTCACCGACATTGTTTGGAGGTGTGGCTAGGCCTGTGCATACACCTGTTCTTGTCTAGACAGAGAGCTGTCATCATCAGTGGAAGTGCATGGCTCGGACTCCTCCAGTTTGCCCTCTTCGCTGCTAGAATCAGCGAACGGGGGCTCGTTGTTCTCGGCGAATGAATGGCCTGTCCTTGGAGGCTTGCTATTCTCCACACCGGCTGATGGACATTGCTGCACGCTGATACATTTCAGCAGCAAATTTCTTTGGTGCCTCTTTCTCATTCGTTTTTTTTAAATATTAGCTTCCTGATAGTTTTTATCTCTTAGACATGGAAGCTAATTATTTCAAATCTCTATAGTTAACTTTTAGCTAAAATTATATCCACTAGTAGTAGCTAGCTAACATTAACAGGCTAGATTAGGCTACTGCCTTAATCACTAATCGTCTTTGTTTAGTTTTTTATGTTTTGTATGACAATCATTTAATTGGCAGATTCATTTTTATTAATGTTTCACAAATGGATAATCCCATATAAACACACACATCACCATAGCTACCAAAAATAGTGGGAGTGAACTTCGGGAGAAGCGGGAATGGGGTGAGGGCGGGAACTACAGCAACGCCATGAGCTGGTGGCTGGGGTGCGGTCGGCGGTGTAGCAGACGATCAGGGGCGCGGGAGGGCGGCAGTGAATTGTCAAAATGCCACCCCCAAATTCGAAATTTGAATAATGGAATGACAGTCCTTAGTGCTTCACATTGAGTCTATCACTCGAATTTTAAGACCCTCAACTTAGCACACACCGAAACTGGCAGAATCTACATTTATATTGACATACAGTATATTCATATTTTATTTCTATCTATCTCCATGTTCACTCCACGTGGACTCATGTCGCACTCCTGAGAGAAAAGGCATGAGAGAAAAGGCAGTTGATAGTTTCGACTGGATGCTGTGTACAGGTTGCTGGAGCGGACTCAGGTCTCAGGTAGAAGTGGTGAAAGACAGGGCCATAGTGAACGGTATTTTCGTAATTTCTTCAGCCAGTTAGAGGGGGTTGAGGTTCACACTGTTCTCGGCCGAATTATCCCTTCCATACATCTAGACACCATTTGTGGACACCTTCGCCATAACCTGATTCTTAATACAGATTTCTACCATCTTGTCGATCTCACTGCATAGTTACAGAGTCAGGAAGTTAGAGGGCTAATCCTTAGGGAGAAATCCCGACAATCCAGCAGATCCAATCTGGTGAGATTTGTTATTGAAGCAAAAAACAAAAACAAAGAAAAGAAAAAATAACAACAACAGCAATACACATATCACTCAATGTGGGGAAAACTTCAATCCATTTGGAGTAACTGTCAATCATTACCAACATATATTTATTCCTTTTACAGGCAGGCATGTGAAGAAAATCTATTTGCATATTTACCAAAAGGACCCAGGGGACCGGTAATTCCCCCTTTGGACACATGACTCACATTGTGATTCATGCGTACAAAGAACAACAACTACAACACTGCCTGTTAAATGAAAATAACAAATAAAATTAGAATTACAACCCTTGATAACTCCATCTTAACTTAATTGTATCCCATAAGGTAATTTGAGGAATAGTAAAATTGACTAGAGACAGGTGTCCTTCATTAAGGGGCAGCGCTCTCTGTCCTTCTCATGGTCCGAATCACACATAGGACTATTGCTAAATTATAAACTTCTTCCTAATCATTAGTGTTTACATATTACATTTAAATCTCACCCAATGTCTCTAGGCTCTCTAGTGAGGATGATCAGGCCTCACCAGAAAGTCAGAGGTCATTCAGTAGCTCAGTTGGTAGAGCATGGCGCTTGCAACGCCAGGGTTGTGGGTTCGTTTCCCACGGGGGGCCAGTATGAAAAATATATGCACTAACTGTAAGTCCCTCTGGATAAGAGCGTCTGCTAAATAATGACAAAAAAAAACATTAGGTGAGTGCCTCTTCCCCTGTACCTCAGACATTATTTAAATACATTTCAAACATTTTGTGTATCAGGGTTACATTGGGTTTTTCAGTACATTTCTTATCAGGAGAATTTACATGTGTGCAACCAAAACTCTGACAATAGAAACTTCCGAAAATGTCATTTGTGTGCCCTTTTAATGTGTATTATTTCTAACCCGAGAAAAAATCACTAAATCCAAAATAAAAAGACCCCACACATGATAACTTCTGTTAACAAGGAGGCCACTGTCCTCCCTCCAGTCTTTAATCATTTGTGTTTTAATCCACTCCAACATTTACTGTATATACTATAACCAATCTCTGTTGGATATTCACTACTTGCTTCACACTCATTTTATTGGTTATTAATCTTATCCTTTACAGTCTAAGAATTAACAATCCACACTCTCCTCATTCACACGGGAGGCTATTCCTCCTGTCAAAAAGGTTATTCATTCACACTTTTTCTCTCATACATGCATGTTCAACACACCACTGTACAGTATTTAACTCTCACTTCTCTATTTCCACTACTCATAGCTCTCAGGCTACATAGACATTTATCCTATGCCTACAAACAGTACTGCCAACGGAGCTCTCACTAGTCCCGCCAAATCTCCTCTCTGGGTTTTAGGTTCCTTGTCACTACTTCTATTTTCACTTCATATTCATTTAAATTGACTTACTGAAATTCAGTGGGATGTAAATTGACTTACTGAAATTCAGTGGGATGTAAATTGACTTACTGAAATTCAGTGGGTTGTCGTGTTCAGATCCGTGAATGTGGTGTGTTCCCCCAGGCAGTCATCAGTGTAGGTCTGGTCAGGGCGGGTCCACGTCATCTTTGGTCGGACAGGAATTTCCCTCACTCTCCCACGGAGAGTGCCACTGGTGTCTCCTTCGCAGACCTTCACTGATGTTCTCCCCAGACAAGCTCCTTCAGGTTGGCTGCACAGCTATTTTCAGGTCTCTCCAGAGATGTTTGATCGGATTCAAATCCGGAATCTGGCTGGGTCACTCAAGGACATACAGAGACTTGTCCCGAAGCCACTCCTGCGTTGTCTTGGCTGTGTGCTTAGGGTCGTTGTCCTGTTGTAAGGTGAACCTTCGCCCCAGTCTGAGGTCCTGAGCGCTCTGGAGCAGGTTTTCATCAAGTATCCCTCTGTACTTTGCTCCGTTCCTCTTTCCCTCAATCCTGACTAGTCTCCCAGTCCTTGCCGCTGAAAAACATGCCCACAGCATGATGCTGCCACCACCATGCTTCACCATAGGATGGTGCCAGGTTTCCTCCAGACGTGACGCTTGGCATTCAGGCCAAAGAGTTCAATATTGGTTTCATCAAACAAGAGAATCTTGTTTCTCATTGTCTGAGAGTCTTTATTTGCAGGATGCAATGCCATCAAATACACCCATGTTTAGTAAACGTTTCAAACGCTACCACCCATTTCACAGCTGACTAAATAACCCCCACTTGCTTTTTGCTTTTAAATGAATAAGGAATTGGCAGGAATAACCTAAAACGTACAAATGTATTGCTTAGTGTGTTGAGGTGCACTGGGTTTTGACTGTTTTAACTTTCTTAAATGTATATTTTTATATGTTTACAAGAAACCTCTCTTGCTGATGTAAGAAGTTGGAGCAAGGATCTGGCAGAATCTCTGAAGACAGCCATCAATGGCCTTACGTGGGAGGAAACCTATGTAGAAAACCTGAACCAGTTTCAGTTGTGACAGTAGGAACATTATTTTAATGTTTTATCGGCCCAGGCTGCAGATACATATTTTTGTGGACCCCGCTTCCTGGTGGCTGGGGGTCCCTGGGCTTCTGCACATGTGCAGGATTCTCTACTGTGCGCACAGTCCCTGCTTTACTCATAGAGAACCTCCATTCACATTTCTCACAGTCAATTGTGAATAATAATAATTCACATTTGACCAGCGACACATCCATGCAGCATCTGCATACCAGCCATTTGATCTCAATCAGTTTCATGAGGATATGCGTTCAGATATTCTTGAGTTGTAGGCTACAGTTTCAAAGTAGCCTATAGTGTTGTTTTTAATTATGTACAATGACTGAATTTTTGAGCAGATGGTGTTAACAAACTGTAGCATAGCCTACCTGTTTCAATCAAAGTACACATCTTGCCTAATAGCACAATCATCCTAAAATCTCATAAGAAATGAGGTAGTGTTTTTTGTCTTACAGTAACGTTATACTATGCTATATTTGGTTCTGTTATGTAGAATACTATCATTATGTGATCTTGCAGAAATAGATTCAGCTTTGATCTAACTTTATTAAATGAGCAACATTTGCCAGAGTAGGCTAGCCTGTTCTCTATGAATGGAGTAGAGACTGTGCGTGGAGTGGGGGGTCCTGCACATGCGCAGAAGCTTCGGGAACTTTAGCTGTTGGTAGGAAAGATCAGTTTTTTACATTGTATACTTTTATTTCACATCATGCTTTCAATAATCTCACCAGAAAAAAAAACATAACAAACCAACACTAACACTTTGATGAAATCAACTCACTAAGCTGTCACTGTAGGATCAATATTTGTTTGTTCTTTACCTGTAGAACACATTTTACATTACATTTTAGTCATTTAGCAGACGCTCTTATCCAGAGCGACTTACAGTTAAGTGAGTGCATACATTATTACTTTGAACACAACTTGAAACTTCAGGAGGAGGAACTCAAGTAGTGGACCTGGTTTCAAGGACAGAAAAGTAATTTCTACATTTGCGGCTTAGTGAGGAAATATGCAGGTGAGAATAATTAAAATCTTTGTACTATTGTTGGAGTTCTATATGCACGTTAGGATAACATTATCTAAACTGTAATACTAATTAACTGTCTTGTTTAGGTTTCATTTCAGAGGGTCAAGCAATGGCGATAAGGTTGTCAAGGCAAAACTTGAAACGTAATAACAAAATAAGGGCATCAATAAAGCTGTACAACCTGAAGATGCGTCCCATACCCTCCTCCAACGTCCCTCAACTGCTGAAGCCAATGTGGGGAGAATTTCTGTTTAACCTCAAACAGAAACATGCTTTTTTTTCTGCTATGAGAAAGCTTGTAGAATGTAGACCTTTCCATATTGCTCTGTATTGTTTATTTAAATGATCACATTGTTCTCTCTTGCCTCTTTCTGTCTTTATACTGTAATTGTGAATAACATTTATCAAATGCATGTGTCAACAATGATTGTGTATGGTTGGTTATGTTTTTCACTTTGAATGTACTAGAGTAAAAAGTATTATCAATGAAATGGAAAAGTAAAAACAAGAACAACAACAAGAAGCATTTGTCTATCGTGTTTACCAAAGCAATTTGTTTGCATTGCCACTTTTTATTTAAAAAAAATATTGACAGAATGATTCCATTAATATGCCTAAACTCTTTCACTGAACCAAATATAAAACCCAAGGTTTTCTTCCTCAATGAACCAAAATTGATTCCAAATGGAAGCCTGTATGGTGCCATTTCTATGAATTATTGTTACTACTAAAAATTATATTTATAGCTAAGAATACAATAATACATATAATACAAAAGAATACCAGCATAGTTTCGAGATTTTATTGTCATTATATGCAAATGTCATCAGGAGCAGCCAAAAGAGTAGATAATCTGCCTCTAATATAGTTACTGACAGACTCTGAGCAAAACAAATAGTGTGTTAATTTAAAAGTCATGTAATGATTAACTATTGAATCACCAAGACTTCTCATAAATCATTTATCTGTTTGGTGTAATCGTGCATTGGGGAAAGAACTGTGAATCGTGGTGGCTACTACGATGTTGTACCAGGCACATGTTACGTTTCCCAGCTGAAAGTGCATTGGGTTAGACAGACAGACAAGCATCGGAGAAAGGCTAAGTGATGATGAAGAAACAAAACATCTGATCATCATCATTATCATCCATGTTGAAGGGATCTGAGGCCAGCAGTGAAGTGTAGCCGTATTTGCGGATCCATAACAGCAACAGTTTATATTGTCTATCAATATACAAAATAGACATATAAGGCCTATGCTTTCCCAGCAGTTTAATTGTGCATAAGCTAATGTGCCTGCAAGGGTATGCAATAGGGGGTTTAATGCCCACACATATAACGGAATGCCTAAATAATGCCTTTTTGTTTTTAGCTTCTTGAAGCTCAAATGTTGATATAAAATCACTTTGATATACATTTACACACATGTACTTGTTTGACCTATCATTCAGCCTTGGACGCCTTAAACCCCTAGTGTTTTATCACAGTCTCAAAATGTTTTGCATCTCAGCAGTGAAGATGTCAAGATATTGAACTTTTAAGAAGAAAAGTGTCTCCACTCACATCATCATCAATTAGCAATAGGCTATGCTTCAACAAGTTTTATTTTCTAACAACAGTTTGAATTGAGGTGTGTTCCTCCTCCTCATTAATTCACATAGGAAGTAGCCCATTCCACTGTTCCAGACAATAATTATATTTTAGGCTTTACTGAGCCGGACAAACTTCTTTCTTCAATGAGAGCCCAAGCACTTCCGCAGTGTTCCCCAGATCAAGTATGCAGACATTTGCGCATCTCTAGTCAGAACAGGCCTTGCACAAACATTTTCCCCCTGGCACATTTTCTGGCTGGCGCACGCATTGCCTTCTTTGTTGCTTTCCTAACAAATAATAACTTTGGACATGTGTGCGTTCCTATCAAAGTAAGTGCCTTATTTTCTGTATATCGTGTTGTCGTTTCTATTGTAGTATGTATGCATGGAGCATAATGTATTTACTGTTTTATTCACATTTTTAAATACTGGTGACAAATCATGTATTGCGATTCTTGCATAGATTGTAATGGACACATATGATGTGTGTAAAATACTTTTTTGAAGGTTGTACTGATTATGATGAGCTAATGCTAAGCTATTTGCCAGCTATGTGTGGCGCCATGTTTGTTGACATCATACAATGCATTCTGGTTGTCAAGTAAGCATCTCTCAGACCAAAGATGTTATAACAAAACGAGGTGAAGGGATGGTTCACTCGACTGACTTATGGTGCTGTCAAGACAACTGGGAACTTGGAAAAATAAGAGGTAAAATTATGACATCAGTGATCTTTCGGTCGGATAGTCGGAGCTCCAGAAAGAGGCCAGAGTTCCCGAGTTGGAATTCCAAGTTGGATGACCGGTCACAACAATTTTTCAGAGTTCCCAGTTGTCTTGAATGCACTGAAGTCAGAAGTCAGAGATTTCAGAGATCCCAGTTCCGAGTTTCCAGTAGTTTTGAACGCGGCATCAGATTGTAACTATGTTACCTCAGGGTTGCTAGCTCAGACCACCCTTTCCAGGGGTTTCATTTTTATTTATCTTATAAACATCTCCTGTGTTTGCACCCATCATAGTAATATTTACTGCATCATATCTCCCCCATGATACCTACCTCCATTTCTATCCCCCATGGACTTGAAAACCCCCCAGAAATGAAATAACCCCACCCCACAAACCCCCCTAACATGGTTTCATTCATATCTGGCAACCCTATTTAGCTTTCGCTCTACGGTTGGGCTAGGCAGTAGGCTTGCATTTGGGGTGATGATCTGTGAGGTGATAACATTTTATTTGCTTTGTGATTTGTCAAAAACTGTAAACGACTTGTCAAGTCATGTGCTCCGGTTCTTGTATACACTGTAACTACATAAAATATTTGAAACATGCTGAAAAGTGGCCAAACTAAGTTCATATTTTTAAGGCGCAGTCATCTTTGACCTTGACTTTGTTTATTTGCGTCTTATAGTGAATGGCATTCTGTGATTAGGGAGTTTTCGCTTGTCAAACATAAACAAACATGGCTGCTAGCTGCTGTTAGCTTAGCCGACACGCATCTCTTTTCTAAACAATATTAGATTTCTCCCTTGTGTTCACCAGAGATGTGGTACATTGTAAACAAGTCTGGCAGTTAGGACGCTAACTTACGTTTTGTTTTTTGTCAGGGCAACCTGTTATTTAGACTGGTTTATGGAATGAGTTTTGCTGTGGATGTTTTCCGTTGGATGATGAAGTTTGCATTTACCTTTTACAATAAAAGGTGAAATTGAGGAATGAAGTTGTGAAGACCTTTATTTCCCATCAGTACAAAACATTGTTTAGATGCTGTCGTGTCCCGTCGGCTGTTGGTGGTTATTGCTGTCAAACAAAGAGTCCGCTTAGGCTGCACCTTGATTAGAAGCTTTTATTCATATCACAAGTTTACAGCATAAGTTTACAGACCCGCGGTGTCTGGAGAAGCACCGTCCCAAAATAATCTGAATGCTTCTGACCCCCTCTTTGTCTAGCTCATACTTATAAACAATGCCAAAATATGGGTTGCTCCCTCTTCCGTCCAATCACCTATCCCCCTGGGGCGTCACCCTACCACTGGCTACTTTTGAACTAAGATAAACATCTTTCCTTTGTCCCTCTAGAATAGTCAAAATCTTCATACACGACATATCCCCCCTTCGAGACTAACTAAAAGTCTCGAAAACAAACAGAATAGGATTATGACAAGTAACAATTTATCTTATTGAGTATCTTTAACATTAAACCAAAAAAACATTTTTCTCTAGAGTGTAAATACCTTTCTATGAAATATGAACAAATCTTTATGGAGTGTGAGAGCGAAAAACTGTCCGGCAGCCATCTTTCCAGATATCCATCCATCAATCAAGACAGTAAAATTCTCTCACGGTTCCTCTGCCCCAGGCAACCACCTAGATACTCCAGATAAACTCATAAATCCTTATCAATGCATTTGAAACTATGATGCAATTAAATACACATGTAAGCCCCTGCCAACAAAATACTATCCAAAAAAATGTCCCCTCTAAGGCTGGTCAACCCCTCGGATCCTACAGTGGACCTCTCCCTGCCTAGACTCCCTGTCCCTAAGCATTCACGAAATAAACAAAAACATCTAAGTTCCCCACATGTATTCAATAACATCAAATATCATTCTACAAAAATTGATACCTAAGACTATGACACAAATTATGTATTACACATGCAAATATGTCTATATTTCATTGCAGACACTGGAATGTAGTCCACTACACTTCATCTCCCCGTAGTCTCGACTTCCAATGGATTGTTGATGATGGAATCGGAATCTTTCCACACCCTCCTTGTTTCATCTCCTCCAGTCATTGTCCTTTCATATTGTCCCTTCATGTTGTCCTTGTTTGAGTATTTCAATCTCCACATATTCCCCCAAATGCTTCTGGAAGAAAAGAAAAGACCAAACAGTATCTTTTGCAAAACAACACTTTCAAATTAAACATCAATATCAACTAAGAATATAAAAATGATATATAAATGATATCAACTAAGAATATAAAAATGATATATAAATGATGTATGAATCACATTATCCTATTCCCCCCTTTAATTCATAAAATCATACTAAAAATCACACTAATATTGAAAAAATAAATTGAAAAATGATCAAATAATCAAAAAGGATATTTATCCATTAATACTCTATCCAGACCCCCTTGTCCATCTTCATCCAGATCAGGAACAGTCAACAACGGCATCTGAGTGTTGTCTCCAGGCATCACAACTCCAACCCATCTTAATATCATAGCTTTCGCAAAGGTTAGTAACAAAGTACAAAAGCAAAACATCACACACAACGCTATCAGAGCTGCAACTAAAATCTGAACCATCACTGCCCCTACTGGGCCTAACTGATCTTGCAACCAAGACTTCGCTGACCATCCAGCTCCTTCAGATCTACCAAACGAATCCCTTATATTCTTCAACGCATCTATAACACTCGTGATATTATCGGAACTATCTGGGATCAACGTATAACAATCATCCCCCGTCAGATTCATAGCCAAACATAAGCCACCTTGTTTTGCTAAAATATAGTCAAGAGCCATGTCATGTTTCAACAGCGTCAGTCTGTGACTTCTTTGAGTATTTGACAGAAGGTTAAACCCTCTTATTGTTTCATTCGCAAACCCCTGCAAAGTCTATGTAATATTATCAATATGATCTGCTAAAAATGTTCACCATACCATGGAAAAAGTCAGAGTCCCCACTTCTCTCCCAGACTTATTCTCCAATGGTAGGCTTCAAGACTATGAAATGTAGCCATGTCTCTTTTCAACTCTAGTTTCAGATTGATCTGTGTTCGGTGCTACCCCTCTTTTAATGGTAAAAGCCTCATATGGAAGCTTCAACGTTGACATGTAACAACATCCTGTCCATCCATAGGGTAAGAATATATATGCTTTATCACCACAAACCCACCAAATATCTCTAAAATTCCCAATAGTCACATTACCAGGCAAAAGTTGATCTTTCACCATCAAAGTCCTGCTCTTCTTACTACCTGGTACATAGAAAGTTACATTATATTTGTCATCTCTAATCTTATGTTCATGGTTATCCAAAGTCATCATATAATCTTCACAATCTGATATTCCCATGAACATACCCTTTACATCATATGTTTTATTAGAACAAAAACAACTTTTAGCCCTCACTGCTTTCACCTCCAATGCTTCAGGGTTCGCTGTTACCTAATTTTCCTTACCATCCAACAAATTCACATAGGGTAATTCATTTAACCAAGAACACCTAAACCTAGGCTTAAACAAATGTTTTGACAACGACATTACTTTATCTGTCAATGCTCGTTGCTGATACAACAGCCATGACAAAGCATAAGACTGACACACACTTGATAGCGGTTGAGCGACCGTCTCTAAAATGGAACCCCACGTCTCTGGTGCTGGAATTCTCAACAGACATGGACCCTCAAGATTCCTCACTGA
This sequence comes from Coregonus lavaretus, assembly GCF_964263955.1. Lineage (NCBI taxonomy): Eukaryota > Metazoa > Chordata > Actinopteri > Salmoniformes > Salmonidae > Coregonus > Coregonus lavaretus. The sequence continues at coordinate 34,998,665 of NC_139989.1, read as the reverse complement.
TCTTACAGAATGAGTTAACTGCTGGAACCAAAGATTTCTCCCTGCCCATTCATCTTTAATCTTCAAAACAGAAGAATCAAATCCATATGCTTTCCATTTAGCTTCTCTTTTCCCTAACGAGCGGTATTGATCAGATGTATCCTCTGATGTTATGTTGAACTCAAAGAACTCATCCTGTACCTCCATGATATTATCTTGCACTATTTCTGATGAATCTATATTGTTCTCTACCACTATTTGCTGAGTCATTCCTGCTACATACTTTAATTTCAGAAAAGTTGTTGTCGGTGTCGGAGTCATACTTCCTACATTTGTTATTGCCGTCGTACCATTAATTCCTTCCAAAGTTACCATTAAAGTAGTTGATTTAGTCGATGAATTAACACCCTTAATTACTTCTAGTGGGAAAGTTACCGATATTTTCTGTGTATTATTTACTGTTGGAGTGGCTACTGTAACATACTTCTCCTGAACTCCCTTGGTGACTGTGGAGGCTACAACAGACCTCAACTCTTCCATTATAAGCGTTACTTTACGAATTACATAGCCTTTTAACCAATAATTCTTAACCGGAACAAATTGTAATGCTTGCACTAGATAAGTACACATATATTCTCCCTGATCTTTCTCAGTAACATTACGCAAAATAAGTGAACAATCACTCATAACCCTCTTCCCCTCCATATTGTTGTACAAAATATACTTCCTTTGACTAGGGGCCACCGCTTCTACATCTGGTCCTGATAACAATACTTCTTCTCCATAATTATCTCTCCATGTGGGAGGAACGTCCCCTCCCCCACTCCATCTCTCACAGCTACACGGAAGATGAGCTGTCTCACCCCTCCTAACCTTAATAACAGTCTTTTCTTCTAAAATTGGTGCTGGAGCTATTGGTTCCCTTGTAATCGAATGCGATATATTTATGGCTTTAATAACTGTCAATGTTGAAAGAGTTAAATTGCTTCCCACTGTTGTTATAACAGAATGAAGTGTTGATGTTATTGTTGTTACTTCATCCCTAGTTTTTGTAACGTTTTGGTCTGACTTTTCTCCTAACTGGTCTAGGCCTACTTTGTCTAACTGAATCACTAGCTTCTCCTGTAACAGAGTTGCCCTTGGTGGTCTCTGCTGCTTCACATTCCACTGAAATATTCCCTGTTGCTTCTGGGACGTATTGGAAATCAATTTCCCCAAATCCCCTTTCCTTTCCATCCCCTGCATAGTCATCTCTGGCATCATCAGAAGTGTAAACATTATCAACGTTATCCCCAACATTGACAATCTCTCCCTCTTCCTGTTCTCCCCTATCTCCATCCTCTCTCTCTGCGCGTGGCACCTCTTCTGTAGGCGCTTTAACACAATGTGACAAATGATACCACGTAGGAGACCCCTTAACCTGGACAGCTGTTCCAGTACTACGAACCACTTCAAATGGTCCTTCACGACGTTCGTTATACCACTTCCTTCTGAATACCTTTACGAATACTTTGTCTCCCGGTTGTACTGTATTCCTCTTATCCTCCTCAAGCGCCTTCTGCACCTCTTCTTGTCTTTGCCTGTCAGAAACATATGTGGACAACTTTTTATGAAAATTGGCCATATATGTAACGTACGCTCTCATTTCATCTTCCAACAGAGCCAAGCTTGGACCCTTTCCGCTTGTTCGCAAACAAGGCGTAGGCATCCTTCTTCCTGTTACCAACTCATGGGGTGTCATACGTAGATCACGTAACTCACTTGAGCGACACACCATTAGTGCTAAAGGAAGCGCCGCTATCCAGTTTAGACCTGTATGTTGACAAATCTTCACAATGCGATTTTTCAAGACACCGTTCATTCTTTCACACATCCCTTGACTTTGTGGGTGATAAACTGCTCCAAGACGCTGCTTAATTCCCAATTTTTGCAACATCAATTTAACTGATTTATCCACAAATTCCCTTCCATTGTCTGAGGATATTCGATCGGGTAATCCCCACCTGCTTATGACTTCTTTACACAAGAACTTGGCAACCGACTGAGCATCCTTACGCTTGGTTGGACAAGCTTCCGTCCATCGTGAAAATCTATCTACAACCACCAACATGTATCTTTTCCCATCAACTGGTTTTATCATATCAACAAAGTCAATAACCAACTCACGCATAGGACCCCTTGGTGTAGGAATGTAACCTGGATGAACAGGTATCCCTCTTCGAACATTATTTTTAAGACAGATAGTGCACCTTCCTATCATATAATCAATTTGTTCAAACAAATATGGAGCCCAAAAACCATATTCCTTTGTGATCTTTCTGTTAACCTCCCCCCTCGCAACATGAGCTAACCCATGTGCTTCCTGAATCATCAGACCTAAGAGGTCTAGAGGCGCTACTATCAACCCCTCATGGTTTCTCCACAGACCAGTAGCATCTTTGACCGCTCCTCGGTCTAGCCATAGCTGTTTGTCGATCATAGAAGCAGCTTCTTGCATCAAAATTACATCCTGAAGCGTAATTTTGTCTTCCAAGACCACTCCATGAGTGACCAGAAAAACTTTTCCCAATTTATCCGCTCCTGCGACGGCTTTTGCAGCTTCATCAGCAGCTTTGTTCCCTTGTGTCACTCTTGACATATCTGTCTTGTGAGCTGCACACTTAGCTATCGCTATCTCTTTAGGCTTCATCATAGCATGCTACAGTTTCATTATTTGCGCATGATGTTGTATCGGAGAACCATCCGTTTTCTTAAACCCTCGACCTTTCCATACTGCCCCAAACAAATGACATACACTATGTGCATATGCTGAATCAGTGTATATAGTTACTCGCTTTCCTTCTGCTAACAAACATGCTTCTGTTAGCCCTACAAGTTCAGCAAGTTGTGCAGACGCAGGCTGTGGTATTACTTCAGCCTTTTCCACAACAAATCCAGTTCCTCTGCCTCTAACTACTGCATAACCAGCACATAATTTCTCTCCCACCCGATAACAAGACCCATCAGTCCAATACTCCAGGTCTGCCTCACGTAATGGAAAGGCTTGTAAATCTGATCTAAGCCTCGAATATCTCTCTGCTTCCTGGACACAATCATGTGGCTCACCATCCTCTGAAGTTGGTAAACTCTCGGCTGGATTTACTGTATCACACCTCACTAGGGTGACATCTTCCTGCTCTAAGAGCCTATGATAGTCTCTGAGCCTAGGCATAGTCAATGTATATTTCCCATAGTTCAGAAGATTTCTGAGACTATGATGGGTAAGAATTGTTACTGGGTAGCCCATTGTGACCGATGATGCTTTGTCATACATTGAATATACTCCCACCATTGCTCTGTAGCACAGTGGTAACCCTAGTTCTACCTCTGAATAAGCAGTAGAGTAGTAGGAAATAGGCTGAGGATTCGTCCCCGTGCCTGTCGGTTGACAAAGAACCGCACACGCATATCTACCTCCAGTAGAAGTAGACACATATAGCAAAAAGTTATTTGAGTAATCTGGTAGTGCAAGTGCAGGTGCCTCCTGCAACCTCTGTTTGATCGTTTCAAATGCCACATGGCCTTCCTGTGTCCAGGAAAGATTGCTATGGAGTTGACCACTCTCAGTACCCCTAACCATAGCTCTCAAAGGTGCCATCAAACTAGTATAACCCTCTACCCAAGCTGAGGAATAACCAGCAATACCCAGAAATGTCATCATCTCTCTGACCGTTCTAGGCTTCGGAGCCTTACGAATAGTTTCCACTTGCCTGTCCGAAATGTTTCTGTGGCCATGAGTTATGTTTTGACCTAAATACACAACTTTCTCCTGGCAATATTGCAGCTTTTTCTGTGAAACCTTATGCCCCTTTTCTGCCAATACCTGTAGTAATTTAATTGAGTCTCTATGACATGTTTCCTTATTTTGTGAGCAAACCATTATATCATCCACGTACTGAATGACAGTGCTCTGCAATATCTGATCTATCCCTACCAAATCCTCCTTCAGTACTTTATTGAAGATATGAGGAGAATGCCGGTACCCCTGTGGCATTCTACTGTACTCATAGAATTGTCCCTTATATGTGAACCCAAATAAATTCTGACTCTCTACACTAAGTGGAACACTAAAAAATGCTCCACATAAGTCTAGCACCGTAAAATGTGTCGCATCAGGAGGAACTTGGGCTAACAAGGTATGAGGGTCTGGCACTTCTGCTGGAAAGTCAGTCACTACCTCATTTACTGCTCTCAAATCATGAACCACACGATAAGTTCCATCTGGTTTTTCCACAGGCCACAAAGGCGTGTTACTCCGAGGGTTTTTTGTTGTCCTTAAAACCCCGGCTTTCGAAAGTCCTTCAATTTGTGGTTCAATCCCTTGGATTGCTTCATCTTTCAATGGATACTGATTTTTCCATGGAGGTCTGGCTCCTGGTCGAAGTTCAACTTTCACAGGTTGGGCTGATTTCACAAGTCCAATATCGGTACTATGTTGAGACCACAACCCTTCTGGAACTTGTTGCAACATCTCCTCTTTCATAGAGTCTGAATCCATCTTCATATTGCAAATAGATTCATGTGTCATTCCTACCGCTTGTGGCTCTCCTTGTCCTTGAGCCGAAATCATTATTTTAAGAAATCGTTGATCTTCACTTCTCCAGATCGCCAAATTCTCTTTCATTGGTCTGAAACTAAGTTTCTCTGCTTCTGTCATCATTTCTCCTATTTGCTTCTGCTCATAGCCTTCCGAAACCAACAAGGTAACATGTGGCACACTCTTCTCAATCTCAAATTCTTTATTCAGATAGTCGTCTGTGTTTATCTTCATAGCTGCTCCTTGTGGTCCTAAAATAATGCAACTTAAGCTAAGTTGAACATTCTTCGGTTGATGACTCAACCATTCCTCTGAGTGTGGTTGGGCAGCCTTCTTGAAATACTTGAGCGTACAATGGAATGGATATTCCGGAAGCCTCGCATCCGGCATATTTGCAACAATAAATCTCTCCCATATCTTAGCCTGCTTCATAAAATCTTCACTGAGATTTCCAATCCAGAATACTGAAGACGAATCCATATCTGTCATCATCAACACTTGGTAAAGCTTTTCCTTTGGCATTTCTACCAGACAGCCGTCTGGTGTACATCTTATTGTACAGTTCAACTTACACAATGCATCTCTTCCCAATAATGCAACAGGTGTATGTTCTGATACCAGTATGGGTATTGTAATTTTCTGATCTTTATAGCAGAGCTCAATTGGTTCCGTAAGAGGAATCAGCTGTTTTACTCCCTCAAATCCGATTGTCCTAATGAGTTGATTGGACATAGGGAGATGTGTAGCATCTTCAGGCCGAACACAGGTGAACGCAGCTCCGCTATCCGCCATCACTTCCAATGGTCGGTTGTTTATTTTCACCTCAATTGTTGGATCTTTTTCCGGTCCTGATGCTACCAGCTGACACCCCCCTTTCGGATCATCTAGGCACCTCTAGAATCCTTGCTCCGGACCCCTGTAGGGGTTCACCGGTCCTCCAGATGATCTTGACTGGCCCCTGTATCTTCCTCTGAAATTCCCTCTGATGTTTCCTCCTGACCAATTGCACTCACGGCCATAGTGACCAACCTGTCCACAATTATAACACACCTCTGGAGACTGCGGGAAGTATGGCTTAAATCTTCCTCCCCTTTCTAATCCTTCTCGTCCTCTTCCTCTCCAATTCTGTGTCTGTCCAGAAATTGGCTGTGGATATGAAACAACTGGTACCGCCATTGGTGGCTGGTATAATTGCGGTTGGAATTGTTCTGGTTGAAGCTGTGGCAGTGATTGTTGATTTGGTGCACACTGATTCTGCATAACCAAAGCTTGTTTCTTCTCCTTCTTATTCTCCCCAAGTTGTATCTGATTGAGCTTTCTGAGAGTTTCTTCGTCCTGTTCTTTCTGATTGTGTTCCTTTTTCCTGTACAGATCCACTTGATGGGCTATATGATCGGTATAGACGCCTTTTGTCATGCTTCCAAGTCCAACCACTTCTGCCAGTTCGCTTCTTACTGGTGAGGGCAGTCCCATTTGCAGTTTAGCTCTCAAAATTGACTGCTCAATTTGACTCACATCTGGATCATTTCCAGTAATATTTCTCCACACTTGATGAACTCTTGACACATAGGCTCTCGGATTTTCTTGTTGTCCTAGTGGGTCAATCAGAATATTATCCGGATGCACATTTGTTGGAAATGTATCTTTCAATGCTCTCCACAGACGATTCCTACTTACAGCCAACAATTCAGGATCGTTCACTGCAGTCCCTACATATCTAATAAGTCCAGCTCTCTGAAAGACTTCTTCCATATCTGGAATCCCAATGAGATTAGCCAACAGTCTCTTAACGTCTCCTATGGCTGACTGTGTTCCCACCGTAATTTCTTCCAACTTCGAAATCCAAGGATAGGCCCCATTTTGAAGAATAGGCAGCTTCTCAAGTATATTTGACATATCGGTATTTTGCAACGGCTTATATTCTAAGTTTTGACCTCGAATGATAACTGGTATCATTTTACTCGTGGCTTCTTTCCTTGGCCTTAATGCATATTTTGTCTCAACTTCTTTGGATTCTTTTTTCCGCCGTTTCTCCTTCTGTATCCTCAGCGTCTTGAGTTGTTCCTCTAGCTCCAGTACCTCTTCTAAAGTCCTCGCGTTCTCCAGGTCTGATAAGCATCGGTGTATATCTCCTTCTATTTCTTCTGTGCCAGTCTTTGTAGGATAAACTCCTTTCGAATACACAGCACCTTTAGTCTCCTCTTTATCGCTTTCTTCATCTTTGCTTTCATCAGAACTAGAATATATTGTATCCTTCTTCTTCAAACCTTCCTCAGAACTGGAATATCTTGTATCCTTCTTCTTCAAACCTTCCTCACCCCTTCTCTCCGTTCTGGCCAACCTCCGTTTGATCACAGGATCATATCCACCCATGATCCCCTCTGAATCACTCTGATCATCATCGTCCTCTTCCAGTTTCATCCTACTTAACCTCATTCCACCCTTAGTTTCCAGACATCTCGTTTTCTTTTTACTTTTGGAGCTTGGATGCATTTTTATGGTCGTTTCTGCTTGTCCTCTCTCTATTATTCGTTCATCTTCATCTCTGATGCAATAATCACCCTGCTGGAGGATCACTGGAAGCTGAGGATAAGCATCCCTAAGCTCTACTTCCTTCTCATAAGGTGGGGGTCTTTTCGCTGAATCCGTATGTGAGAAAGGTATACTGACTTCTACCCTTAGTTTTTCTGTCGAGTTCTCTTCCTTTAGCCTTTTCTCTATACCTTTGCTTCTCTTATCGTTGGTATCTTTCATCAGTTTTTGTCCTTCATCTTCAAACAGCTTAAGAACACCCAGCTCCCTTTGTCTCTTTTCTTTACGTCGTTCCTTTTGTTTTCCCTTCTTTTGATCTGCCTTGTAAATTGACAGACGCACTTTCATGATGTTGATGACATCAGGGTTAAGAGTCCCTTCCACTGGCCATGGTTGTTCAATGTCAGGCCAACGTTTGTTCCATTTGCCGGATAACCTTGCAATACCCTTAACTAAAGGATTACTATTTTCAACTATATCAACCGGTGTAATGACTTTCATAGCCTTGCTGTCCTTTCTCCCCATTGTAACTACTCTTTATATTCCTTTATTGTGAATTATCTTATTTTAGACTATATAGCCTATGGCTTCCCCCCTTTAATTTTTTATATAACCTAAAAAAATATATATATATATATATTTTTTTTTTAATCAATCAATAAAAATATGAATATTAAAAAATTCAATTAAAAATGTTATTCAAAAAATATTTCAAATAAAAATAAAAAATCAATTAAAAAATCAATTAAAAATTATGAATAATTAAAACCAATTTTGTATTTCTATATCCTATCTTACCAATTTATCAATTAGTGGCTATCTTACCACAACCCATCCAGACAGTAAATACAAGTAGTCAACTTCACAGCAATCCCAAAAACCAAAGACCTTCAATCCTACACCTCTACAATACTCATAAATTCCATTGTTTAATATGCACCCAAGTATCTTAATTGCACAGAATAATATCAGTACTTGATTTCCAACCGAACCCCTAATCCAGCCCAGTGATGCACAGAGACTCCAAAATGCAAATTTTATTCAAATGATCAGTCTGTTGCCAAGCGTCTGCGAAATTGTCATAACATCAAATATCCTGTAGGGGAAGATTTTGTGAACTAGCCTGATATCTGATCCTCTGCCGCGTCACACCTTGTCACGTGACGCACGCCAGCCCCTCCTCTCTTTCTCCTCTGACACTCCTCTCATCCTATCGCCTCTCATATGACAAGGGAACAAAATGGGACAGACAAGCCTTTAAAGTTTATACACTGAGTTATACACATTCAATATTCCCCCACTCATATTCGCTATAAGACTTAACTCAGGACTAAATAGCTCAATAACATTTTTATTTAATTTTTATTTATTTTAATCATCTTTTAATTTAATTTATTATAATCCGTCAACATATATCTAATTTATAAATTCACTACCTCTCAACAAATAGTTTAATTTTTGAACAACAGTCACTTTAACGATTAGAAGATTCGTGTCCAAATCTCTCTTGTGTGTGGCTATTTCTCTGTCTCCCCCTGCAGCACGCAGCCCAACAGAAATATGACACTTTACCCACAATCCCGTGTTGTAGTTTTAGCAAAACCCCTCGTGTTGTAGTTTTAGCAAAACCCCTCGTGTTGTAGTTTTAGCGCCGTAAAATCAAGCGCATGCGCAAATACATTCAAAAAATACTTTCTCACACAATAGAACGCCAGCATTCTACCACAGCCTCTCTATTTTACACTTATAGTCAAACAATAACAATTAACAGAGCTCACATATCGCATAGAACTCTGAATTCTACACATACAAACATAATTTAAGAGGCTTATTCCATCGCAATGACACCCCTAAGGACACCCGTTAGCATGTAGCACGCAACACAATTAGCATTTAGCATTTAGCATTAGCCTTTATGTACAATGTGGCCTGAAACACAACCAGCATTTAGCATCAGCATTAGCATTTATCATGTGGCGCGCACCATGTAAAAAGAAACCCTGCATTGTGCCTAAATTATTTCCCGTTTTCCACTAACTTTATGCTGCCGTGAGTTTAATGACCATCTACTGAGAGATCACCCCCAAGCGGACACCCCGTCGGATGAAAGTCGAGCAATAATCACAATCAGATAAATTCCATCAACCCGAGTTTTTCTTTAAAACACACCTAATACACATCTAATCGCGCAAGAGGGTTTTCGGCCCATTCTAAATGGCCCCGTTCCGAGGTCTTATCAGATTCACAATGCCCTAATTGTATACGTATCTCTGCCTTTAATCATCTGCCTTTATTATATCTGCCTTCAATTGCTGTACAATTTTAGAATAATTATGACAGACCCTTAGTCGACCGCAATAGCACCACATCAGCCCTAAACCCAAATAATTTTCACTGTACACCTTCAATGCCCTCTCATGAATCAGCGGAATAACTAATGCCCAAATTTTGTGAGAATTCTCACCTTAGCCGGCTTGAGCGGTAGTCACCTCGAGATTCAGGAATGGGACAAAGAACGATGCAGTCAGTATCTCAGCGGAGCCTCCATTTTGTCGTGTCCCGTCGGCTGTTGGTGGTTATTGCTGTCATACAAAGAGTCCGCTTAGGCTGCACCTTGATTAGAAGCTTTTATTCATATCACAAGTTTACAGCATAAGTTTACAGACCCGCGGTGTCTGGAGAAGCACCGTCCCAAAATAATCTGAATGCTTCTGACCCCCTCTTTGTCTAGCTCATACTTATAAACAATGCCAAAATATGGGTTGCTCCCTCTTCCATCCAATCACCTATCCCCCCTGGGGCGTCACCCTACCACTGGCTACTTTTGAACTAAGATAAACATCTTTCCTTTGTCCCTCTAGAATAGTCATAATCTTCATACACGACAATGCTTTTCAGACAACAATGCTGTTAGACGCATTTGTTGCATCATACGTTCTGTTGCCACTGTTCCAATCACATATTTGTGATGGTACCCTGCAGGGAACACTCAACAATGATCAAAAATATGTGATCGTACGCGTCAAAGGGTTAAGAGAACCAGGGTTGCATACCATAACACAAAGTTCTCTTTCAGTTGACTCGATTCAACATCTCACTGTGGGACACTTGCAAAATGCCCCTATTGCCAATGGTCTGTATCCTGAAAGGCCTGTTGTGGTAAATGGTAATGTACCGGATCCATCCTACTGAGCTCTACCGCCAAGGACCACCAGGCGATAGAACCTTACAAAAGGTATGAGGGGAAGCCCAACTAGCCGCAGCACAATTCTCAGAGACAGAGATGCCTCTGAACAGTGACCATGACATGACAATTCCACTAGTGGAATGTGCCCGGACACCCAGGGGTGACTGCAATCCCCGACAACTGTACGCCTTGACGTTAGCATCCATTACCCAGTGGGAGAGGCATTGTTTGGACAAAGCCCGACCTTGAGCAGGGTTGGAAAAGCAAACAAACAGTTGATCAAAACTCCGGAATGGCCTAGTCCTGTCCATGTAGACACAACGTGTTAAGGCGCCGCTGCTCTGGAGAAGAGAACGGCAGACGGTGGAAGGGGAAGAGGTCAGTGGCTTGACTACTAGAACTCATGGGAATGACTTTAAGAATGAACGCGGTGTTAGGACATATCATAACCTTGGAGTAGTCGGGGGAAAACTGAGTGCATGAAGGATGAACCGAGAGAAAGTTCACATCGCTAATATTTAGATTTTTAGGGCATGATCATTACACAGGTGCACCTTATGCTGGGGACACAATGCCACAGATGACTCAAGATTTGAGGGAGCATGCAATTGGCATGCCTACTGCAGGAATGTCCACCAGAGCTGCTGCCAGAGAATTGAATGTTCATTTCTCTACCATAAGCCGCCTCCGACATCGTTTTAGAGAATTTGGCAGTACTTCTAACCGGCCTCACAGCCGCAGACCACGTGTATGGCATCGTGTGGGCGAGCAGTTTGCTGATGTCAACGTTGTGAACAGAGTGCCCCATGGTGGTGGTGGGGTTATGGTATAGGCAGGAAACGCTGCTGGGAGGCATTTTATCGATGGCAGTTTGAATGCTCAGAGATACCTTGACGAGATCCTGAGGCCCATTGTCGTGCCATTAATCTGCCGCCACGCCTCATGTTTCAGCATGATAATGCACAGCCCCATGTCACAAGGATCTGTACACAATTCCTGGAAGCTGAAAATGTCCCAGTTCTTCCATTGCCTGCATATCCACCAGACATGTCACCCATTGAGCATGTACGACAGCGTGTTCCAGTTCCCACCAATATCAAGCAGCTTCACACAGCAATTGAAAAGGAGCGGACAACATTCCACAGGTCACAATCAACAGCCTGATTAACTCTATGCGAAGGAGATGTGTCGCGTTGCATGATGCAAATGGTGGTCACACCGGATACTGACTTGTTTTCTGATCCACGCACCTACCATCTTTTATCTGTGACCAACAGATGTATATCTGTATTCCAAGTCATGTGAAAGCCATAGATTAGGGCCTAATTCATGTATTTCAATTGACTGACTTCCTTATATGAACTGTAACTCAGTAAAATCTTTGAAATTGTTGAATGTTGATTTTTATATTTTTTCAGTATATTTTGTATTTCCTTTTTTACCTGTGTTGAACTGAACTGTATTGCCGGTCTACTGTAAAAAATAATAATATTGAAAATGTGAATAAAAATGTATTTTGTATAAATTGTCCAAATTTCATTCTTGTCTAAAACCGATGAGAGTGGATTTATAATATTGAGTGATCTTATCTTCCATCAGAGGTGATGCAGATTAAACTTGTTGCTGATCGTCAATCAATAATTCTGATTTAAGTTGATGTATTCTTATTGTTTTGTTTATTTGTGTAATTTCTTTTTAATACGTTTTTTGTACTTGTGAGGGTTACTGTTCTTTTAGTTTTTCTTATTTGTTTTTGTGTGTCAATCACACTGGGGCAGTGGGCTGAAGGGGGTGGGGAGATCTGGGTGAGGAGTAGAGGATAATCTGGGGGACCAGGAACTTTTAGCTCCCACTTGCCATTGTGGGATGTTTATTTATAAAGACTGTCCATTGTATTAAACACCTACTGTATGTCTTACTATGATTGGGTTAAAAAGAAAAAGAAAAATGTAATTTAGCTTAGTCATATATAAAAACATATATATAACTTTTAAGTGGCATCATGAAGATCCTCCTAATATCTGTCAATGGATAAATGAGGTCAATTCCTGTATGACTTTAGAAAAAAAGTATTTATTATATAGCCCAACATGGTAGCACACAGTCCTTTCATAAGACTTAGAATTCCTGGATAGAATAGTTCTTGTAGATATGTATCGATTTGTATAATGGTATGAGGTTATTTGAGGTAACATCTAGAATGGTGTGTATGTGTGTTTATATTGTGTGTTTATATTGTATGTTGTAATACTCATATGCGCTGTATTTGAATGTATTAAGGTGTTTGGTGTATTTGTAAAAAAATAGTTTAAAAAAACATTAAATGACTTGGCACATGAAAGTGTCAACGAATGCAATGTGAAAAATCAACTTTTTTTTTTTGTTAAACTTTTTACCTGTCTAGAGTGGCTCACCATGTGTTATTTACATTTACATTTACATTTACGTCATTTAGCAGACGCTCCTATCCAGAGCGACTTACAAATTGGTGCATTCACCTGATAGCCAGTGGGATAACCACTTTACAATATTATTATTAATATTTTTTTGGGGGGGGGGTGGTGGGGTGGGGTAAGGGGGGGGGTTAGAAGGAATACTTTATCCTATCCCAGGTGTTCCTTAAAGAGGTGGGGTTTCAAATGTCTCCGGAAAGTGGTGAGTGACTCCGCTGTCCTGGCGTCGTGAGGGAGCTTGTTCCACCATTGGGGTACCAGAGCAGCGAACAGTTTTGACTGGGCTGAGCGGGAACAGTGCTTCAGCAGAGATAGGGGAGCCAGCAGGCCAGAGGTGGAAGAACGCAATGCCCTCGTTTGGGTGTAGGGACTGATCAGAGCCTGAAGGTACGGAGGTGCCGTTCCCCTCACAGCTCCGTAGGCAAGCACCATGGTCTTGTAGCAGATGCAAGCTTCAACTGGAAGCCAGTGTAGTGTGCGGAGGAGCGGGGTGACGTGAGAGAACTTGGGAAGGTTGAACACCAGACGGGCTGCGGCATTCTGGATGAGTTGTAGTGGTTTAATGGCACAGGCAGGGAGCCCAGCCAACAGCGAGTTGCAGTAATCCAGACGGGAGATGACAAGTGCCTGGATTAGGACCTGTGCCACTTCCTGTGTAAGGCAGGGTCGTACTCTCCGAATGTTGTAGAGCATGAACCTACAGGATCGGGTCACCACCTTGATGTTAGCGGAGAACGACAGGGTGTTGTCCAGGGTCACGCCAAGGCTCTTCGCACTCTGGGAGGAGGACACAACGGAGTTGTCAACCGTGATGGCGAGATCATGGAACGGGCAGTCCTTCCCCGGGAGGAAGAGCAGCTCCGTCTTGCCAAGGTTCAGCTTGAGGTGGTGATCCGTCATCCATACTGATATGTCTGCCAGACATGCAGAGATGCGATTCGCCACCTGGTTATCAGAAGGGGGAAAGGAGAAGATTAGTTGTGTGTCGTCTGCGTAGCAATGATAGGAGAGGCCATGTGAGGATATGACAGAGCCAAGTGACTTGGTGTATAGAGAGAATAGGAGAGGGCCTAGAACTGAGCCCTGGGGGACACCAGTGGTGAGAGCACGTGATGCGGAGACAGCTTCTCGCCACGCCACTTAGTAGGAGCGACCGGTCAGGTAGGACGCAATCCAAGAGTGAGCCGCGCCGGAGATGCCCAGCTCGGAGAGGGTGGAGAGGAGGCTCTGATGGTTCACAGTATCAAAGGCAGCAGACAGGTCTAGAAGGACAAGAGCAGAGGAGAGAGAGTTAGCTTTAGCAGTGCAGAGAGCCTCCGTGACACAGAGAAGAGCAGTCTCAGTTGAATGAGCAGTCTTGAAACCTGACTGGTTTGGGTCAAGAATGTCATTCTGAGAGAGATAGCAAGAGAGTTGGCTAAAGACGGCACGCTCAATAGTTTTGGAGAGAAAAGAAAGAAGGGATACTGGTATGTATTTGTTGACATCAGAGGGATCGAGTGTTGGTTTTTTGAGAAGGGGTGCAACTCTCGCTCTCTTGAAGACGGAAGGGACATAGCCAGCGGTCAAGGATGAGTTGATCAGCGAGGTGAGGTAAGGGAGAAGGTCACCGGAGATGGTCTGGAGAAGAGAGGAGGGGATAGGGTCAAGCGGGCAGGTTGTTGGGTGGCCGGCCATCACAAGTCGCAAGATTTTATCTGGAGAGAGAGGGGAGAAAGAAGTCAAAGCATAGGGTAGGGCAGTGTGAGCAGGACCAGCAGTGTCATTTGACTTAACAAATGAGGATCGGATGTCGTCAACCTTCTTTTCAAAATGGTTGACGAAGTCATCCACAGAGAGGGAGGAGGGGGGGGGAGGGGGTGGAGGATTCAGCAGGGAAGAGAAGGTGGCAAAGAGCTTCATAGGGTTAGAGGCAGATGCTTGGAATTTAGAGTGGTAGAAAGTGGCCTTAGCAGCAGAAACAGATGAAGAAAATGTAGAGAGGAGGGAGTGAAAAGATACCAGGTCCGCAGGGAGTCTAGTTTTCCTCCATTTACGCTCGGCTGCCCGGAGCCCTGTTCTGTGAGCTCGCAATGAGTCATCAAGCCACGGAGCTGGAGGGGAGGACCGAGCCGGCCGGGAGGATAGGGGACATAGAGAGTCAAAGGATGCAGAAAGGGAGGAGAGGAGGGTTGAGGAGGCAGAATCAGGAGATTGGAGGGAGAAGGATTGAGCAGAGGGAAGAGACGATAGGATGGAAGAGGAGAGAGTAGCGGGAGAGAGAGAGCGAAGGTTGCGTCGGTGCATTACCATCTGAGTAGGGGCAGAGTGAGTAGTGTTGGAGGAGAGCGAGAGAGAAAAGGATACAAAGTAGTGGTCGGAGACATGGAGGGGAGTTGCAGTGAGATTAGTAGAAGAACAGCATCTAGTAAAGATGAGGTCAAAGGTAGACGAGAAATGAGTCAAAGGTAGACGTAGGGAGGTTGAAGTCCCCCAGAACTGTGAGGGGTGAGCCATCCTCAGGAAAGGAACTTATCAAGTCGTCAAGCTCATTGATGAACTCTCCAAGGGAACCTGGAGGGCGATAGATGACAAGGATATTAAGCTTAAATGGGCTAGTGACTGTGACAGCATGGAATTCAAATGAGGAGATAGACAGATGGGTCAGGGGAAAAATAGAGAATGTCCATTTGGGAGAGATGAGGATTCCTGTGCCACCACCCCGCTGACCAGATGCTCTCGGGGTATGCGAGAACACATGGTCAGACGAGGAGAGAGCAGTAGGAGTAGCAGTGTTTTCAGTGGTAATCCATGTTTCCGTCAGCGCCAAGAAGTCGAGGGACTGGAGGGTAGCATAGGCTGAGATGAACTCTGCCTTGTTGGCAGCAGAACGGCAGTTCCAGAGGCTGCCTGTGACCTGGAACTCCACGTGGGTGGTGCGTGCAGGGACCACCAGGTTAGAGAGGCAGCAGCCGCGCGGTGTGAGGCGTTTGTATAGCCTGTGCGGAGAGGAGAGAACAGGGATAGGCAGAGGCATAGTTGACAGGCTGCAGAAAATGGCTACAATAATGCAAAGGAGATCGGAATGAAATGAACTAAACATCTGGGAAAGGAGAGAGCGGGGCCTCCCTCACCACAACACCCAAATATAACTCTCCCAACTTCCACCTCAGAAACTATAATTGTTGTAAACTACAGCGGTTCAATGTTTTCTAGGAATAGACTAACTTAGTTTATTCAGCTAGCTAACTAGGTACAGTATTCTTCTGTGAAAATCGTCCAGGGCACCTAGTCATAAGACGCCACAGCCAGCTAGCATGCCGGACTCCAACAACACGGTTTAGCACCAATACTCGGCCACAACAAACCACCAGTGTGTCAACACGCCAAGCAGATCGTTCGTGTCCGTGTCTAACGTTGTGTGTTAGTCCCGACAGCTTGAGCGAGTCCGTCGTCAACTTATTCAGCCAGTTAATTAGCTAGAATAGTTAGCATACTAGCTAGCCATTGCTTTCAGACAAAGAAGAAACCCCTCCTTTCACGGCACGAACACACATAGAGAGCAAAACTAACGTTAACTAGTCACCCATGTCCCGAATTCCTTGAACGACTCTAACTACCAATATGTAAAAATAAAACACAAATGTAGGTTATGACTTACCCCTAGCAGCTACTGTTAGCTAGCCAAGTGCAAAGCTAGCCACTGAATTGACTCAGCCACTTCGCGTCTGTTCGCCAGGTCGTTCCAGCTATTGTTTACTAGTTGCTATCCAGGTAGCAACAAGCTAGCTAAATTTCAAGCACAGTAGCCACTTACTACCTAACGTTAACGGTTCAGACAATGAGGTTAGAAAACAGCTGAATGGTAGGCAAATATTGTATGTAATTATTGTAGGCAGCCAGCTGGCGTAATTACAGGCACTCTCAACTATACCGTTGCTAATAGTTGCCAGTAGCTACCGGCTAGGTAGTGGGTTAGCCAGCTAGCTTCGTGCTACACCGTGCTCAGTCGAATACAATACTAACCTACAATAATTACATACAACAACCCACGATAGCTACCTACAATACCTAACTACAATACCTAACTACAATCTAAATACATAGTTTAAGCCTTACTCGACAAAGCCCAAACTATGTATAAAGCCAAGCTTACCCGACGACCTCACCCGACGACCTCACCCGACCTCACCTCAGAGGCAAACTCTAGCTACTTCATTATTATTTGAGTTGAATAAAGTATATTTTTTCAAGAGAAGATAATCAAATAATGTTAACTCTGATGTTTATAGACTTTTATAAGCAAAGGTTTGGTTCACCGGGTTAACTTCTATAATCAACATTCTTTACAGTCTCATCATAAGGTTTATGGTGAATCACACTATGGGCTAATCAGTTGTCCCTTCTCGGTTGGCTGTCAGGAATTTTTGGGAGGCGTTAATATATGCTACATATTGACGCTTGCCTCAGATTTATTTCTAATACTTTTTGAAATGTTGTTGTTGTAGCCTACCATCATGATAAACAGTTTGACATGGTGGAGTTTTTCATTTGACGATGGGATGCACATTTCTCGTCTCAAAATCCTAAATAAGCACAACATCAAACTTCTTCAATATTTGGTGAGTTGGCTGACATAAACCATTGATGATTGTGTCCGAACATTAAACGAAGCCTAATTTCTAATTCTGGGCACAATTGACATCTTGGCTGACCATATCATGTTTTAAATACCTAGGGTGGTCGATTTCCAGTGCAGTGCTTGCAAGAGAACGTGAACATCGAATTCAACATGAATTTGTTATTTGAAGACACCCATTATCAACAGGTAGGTTAAGTCTGTAACTTTTACAGTAGTAAAACTAAACCTCTTCAGCATCTGTAATGGAACAAAAGTCACCTGGATTACTTTACAAATACATTTTTCCAACAGACAACAAATTTTGGTGAATGTGTGAGTATGTTTTCTTGCCTGCAAATTGAAATGTCTTCCCTTATATGACAATACCACTTACTACATTGAATCGTTTCACACAGTTGAGTGCAGATGAGAATTCTACCATTGGACACGTTTTCATGGAGAAACTACGGGAACAAAAAACTCTACTCCAGCAAAATGAAGCAACTTCTAAAGCAAAAGTTTAAAAAAACACAGAAGCCTATATTGAATGATTTTTCTAATCACTTTTCCGTTCTTCCGTTTACATATTTCAATTTACTGTGGGGTTTTGTCGTTTCAGGAAAACAGTTACTGTACTTGGGAGATTGTTCGAATTGAAATCGTGTGGATATTGAAGGACCTAAAGATTCTACTCGAGTCTATGCCCCACAAATGAGCAGATGTAATATGTTTATTTAATAGCACGGCTGTATGCTACCAATATAAACATGTTGAACCATTTAACCCATTTGTAATTAATTGACTGGACAAATAATAAACAAAAAAAATCATACATTTGTTGATAGGCCTACAATGTTGTCGATCAATCAATGCCATGATCAAGTTAATTGTTACAAAGTGACCTAATATAAAGGCTTAATGTAAAAACAGCATAATCAGAAACCTACAACTCCAATTAACGTTGTCGTCATCATCATCCCTCTATTCTACATCTCAATGGGATTTTACTGGTTAAATAAAGGTTTAACTTTATTTAAATGTTTTATAATAATCATCATCATTCATTTGATGGGGGGGGGGGGCTGTGCCGGTCTTGACACCTTAATACTGCCATAACTTAGAGATAGGAGAATCTATCTCTGGCCCTGTAGTATGGTGAAAGGAATGTCCTTTGTTTCAGATACTTTTTCCGCCCAAAACTTCAACATCCAACAATGAACATTGGGACAATATATTTCAACATCCAAACGTTGGGAATGATGAGAAATGGAATATGGAAAATGTATGTCTATTTTGTGATGTCATAAAAAATTGTATAAAGGTGTTATAACAAAAACATTGTAACTTGAATAGCTTTTACACTGTGTATATCAGGTGTACATCCTTTACATTGTGTAGAAAATATCAAGGAGGAAGACAATGTTTTCATGAAGACAGGAATGTGATTTTAGCTTTCTAACAAAATCATAGTGATAATAATACTTTTGCCTCATAACTAGCCACACCTGAGGGAGCTCAGAGAGCGTGTCAGTATGACGGGAACGCCCCTCTTTACCAGAGTGTATAAAAGACTGAGATAAGAAGAGCAGATCAGACTAGACGGACCTCAAGCTGCAGCTGTTGTCCATATTGGTTCCGACACTGAAAATCAACATGAGGTGAAGATGACAAAGTTGCCTCCACTAACAATCAATGTTACGGCTGAGTAGCTGTTCTAAGTACTGTATCTAAGAAGCTGAATTTTAGTGGGACCATCCTGTTACTCCCTTCAAACCATCGTCTACTACACTGCTCTCATCACCCCACAGGGGATCATCGACACCGCTGATTAGCCGTCCTCAGAAGACCACTTCCAGAACGAGTGAAAGTAAACAGACGACTAAGAAGAAGGACATTGTGACCTCTTGTGGACAATCTGAGCCTTACATCTGAACCTTACATCTAAAAGGCCATCCGAAAAGAGAAGGCCCAATCGACCCTTCCCACGAAGGCTTGGGTCCAACAGAGACGACGAAGACAAACATGTAAATACATGCATTACTTCTTACCAAACGGGCGGCAGTTCTGGCAAAGTATTATGATTACTATGAGCTTAGGTCCATGTGTATCCAAGTGTTTCTCTCTCTCTCGCTCTCTTTAACTCGCCATCTTTTGTAACAAGTGTCATATTGTGTTAGTCCGCTAGGGACCCGTTTTCATTGTATTAAGTTTCTAATCCCTACCTATACCGTGTATGTGTTTGTATCTTGTGTTATCATTTTTTATTAGTTAGTAAATAAATAATTAAATAAATTTGTGTGGTTACGGAATGATCAGTAAGACCCGGGTTCGTGCAGACTTAAAGAGCGTACGACTTTCAGAATGAGACTGATATGAGGTAAATTATTAATAAATGACTGTTAAATGATAAGAGATATCTAGATATCGTTAGAGTTAATTCGGGAAACGGTACCTTGTTAAACAACTTTTCCCGTGGTGCCCCAAATTCTTAATGAGTTAATTGTTACATGATTAATTTAATCTAGTAACAATTAAACATAGTAGGTAATTATTCAATAAATAATAGTCATCACAGTAATGAAAGGCACGTCATGACAGTTGGCTTTAGCCTTCATTCAACACTATCAGTCACTATTAATAAAATGTGTTTTGTACAATATTAACACTCAGTCATGTTTCAGATTGCACTGCCTGATTAAAAGAGATTTGACAACAGACTAAATGTGTGAGCAAAATGTGGTCTCTGTGAAACGCCTATTAAAACAATGTTTCTGGTTAACCCTATACAAAATCTGAAAAATGTAGTGTGCAATGTCTGAGGAGTATTTCTATCTGTAATAAAGCCCATTTTTGTGGGAAAAAACTCATTCTGATTGGCTGGGCCTAGCTCCCCAGTGGGTGGGCCTGGCTGCCAAGTGGGTGGGCCTATGCCCTCCAAGGCCCAGCCATGGCTGCACCCCTGCCCAGTCATGTGAAATCCATAGATTAGGGCCTGATGAATTTATATCAATTCACTGATTTCTTTACATGAACTGTAACTCAGTAAAAGCTTTGAAATTGTTGAATATTTAGTTTATATTTTTGTTCAGTATAAATTGCACCAGTCTTTTATTTGGAGTGCACAATTTGATGCACAATATGTCACATTATTAGGCCTACATTTTCTATTTTGTATCATAGCACATGTTATGTAACCAATGCTTTCATTCTCTGTACCACAATATGTTATTTAAGGTTACTATCCCCTATACACTTTCCAGTTCTGTGTCTTGAAGAAAACGAACGCATGTTTCCAGAGGATGTTTACAAGAACACAGCAGGTGTCACTCACCACCATTTTATATAGTCTCCAGGTCGGAGGTGGTGTTGGGGCATCCTCTGGAGATTGAGGGTCAGTTACTGCAGGCAATGCGTCTCTGAAAACATATTTCGACACGCTGAATACCGTCTTGAAACAGAAGGTGGGTCCAATATCAAATTCCTTCGAAAATAGGTAAAATTAATCATTAGAAAAGTTTAGATTAACACAAATTGAATGCATCTCGCTGCCACCGCTCACATATGCAACTTGGAACTTCCAAGCGCCTTTTTGGTGTAGTTGGATGGGTTGGCGCAGCACCTGCTGTGGTTGAGTTCACAGAAAAAAAGTGTATTGAATTGTACAGTGCATTCGGAAAGTATTCAGACCCTCACAGCAAGAACGGGCAAATCTGGTGCAGTCCATGAGGAGGAGATGCACTGCAGTACTTAATGCAGCTGGTGGCCACACCAGATACTGACTGTTACTTTTGATTTTGACACATTATTCAATTTCTGTTAGTCACATGTCTGTGGAACTTGTTCAGTTTATGTCTCTTGTTGAATCTTGTTATGTTCATAAAAATATTTACACATGTTAAGTTTGCTGAAAATAAATATAGTTGACAGTGAGAGGGCGTTTCTTTTTTTGCTGAGTTTATGTATGTATATTATTTTATACTTTTTTACTTTTTTCATTGTTGGACATAAAAGATTGTAAAAACACCAGGAAATGAGCTCCAAGTGATTTTAATATAAAAATGTTTTCCCAATTATTCCCACAGATAATAGAGAGACATGTGATCTTATACAAATGGAAGCACGGTTTGAAATGCTTATGTTTTAGTCAAATATTATATATATTTGGGCTTCTTGCAGTCAATCTGCAGTCTACAAATAATTGTAATTATAAACTGGGTGGTTCGAGCACTGAATGTTGATTGTCTGGCATATCAGACCGTATACCACGGATATGACAAAACATTTATTTTTACTGTTCTAATTAAGTTGGTAACCAGTTTATAATAGCAATAAGGCACCTCGGGGTTTGTGGTATATGGCCAATATACCATGGCTAAGGGCTGTTTCCATTCACCACGCGTTGCGTCGTACATAAGAACAGCCCTTAGCTGTGGTATATTGGCCATACACCACACCCCCTTGGGCCTTATTGCTTAATTATGTTTCGGCCCCCACAGCTGAATCTAGTTGATGATCCCTGCTTTATGCTGTCTTTTTGTTGTTGGTAATCAGGCCTACCACAGTTTTTTCGTCTTCAAACTTGACAGACCCAGGGCCCCGAGCTTAGTGATGAGCTTGGAGGGCACTATGGTGTTGAAGGCTGAGCTGTAGTCAATCAATAACATTCTTACATACAGTGGGTAGAACAAGTATTTGATACACTGCCGATTTCGCAGGTTGTCCTACTTATAAAGCATGTAGAGGTCTGTAAATTTTATCATAGGTACACTTCAACTGTGAGAGACGGAATCTAAAACAAAAATCCAGAAAATCACATTGTATGATTTTTAAGTAATTAATTTGCATTTTATTGCATGACATAAGTATTTGATCACCTACCAACCAGTAAGAATTCCGGCTCTCACAGACCTGTTAGTTTTTCTTTAAGAAGCCCTCCTGTTCTCCACTCATTACCTGTATTAACTGCACCTGTTTGAACTCGTTACCTGTATAAAAGACACCTTTCCACACACTCAATCAAACAGACTCCAACCTCTCCACAATGGCCAAGACCAGAGAGCTGTGTAAGGACATCAGGGATAAAATTGTAGACCTGCACAAGGCTGGTATGGGCTCCAGGACAATAGGCAAGCAGCTTGGTGAGAAGGCAACAACTGTTGGTGCAGTTATTAGAAAATGGAAGAAGTTCAAGATGATGGTCAATCACCCTCATTCTGGGGCTCCATGCAAGATCTCACCTCGTGGGGCATCAATGATCATGAGGAAGGTGAGGGATCAGCCCAGAACTACACGGCAGGACCTGGTCAATGACCTGAAGAGAGCTGGGACCACAGTCTCAAAGAAAACCATTAGTAACACACTACGCCGTCATGGATTAAAATCCTGCAGCGCACGCAAGGTCCCCCTGCTCAAGCCAACGCATGTCCAGGCCCGTCTGAAGTTTACCAATAACCATCTGGATGATCCAGAGGAGGAATGGGAGAAGGTCATGTGGTCTGATGAGACAAAAATAGAGCTTTTTGGTCTAAACTCCACTCGCCGTGTTTGGAGGAAGAAGAAGGATGAGTACAACCCCAAGAACACCATCCCAACCGTGAAGCATGGAGGTGGAAACATCATTCTTTGGGGATGCTTTTCTGCAAAGGGGACAGGACGACTGCACTGTATTGAGGGGAGGATGGATGGGGCCATGTATCGCGAGATCTTGGCCAACAACCTCCTTCCCTCAGTAAGAGTATTGAAGATGGGTCGTGGCTGGGTCTTCCAGCATGACAACGACCCGAAACACACAGCCAGGGCAACTAAGGAGTGGCTCCGTAAGAAGCATCTCAAGGTCCTGGAGTGGCCTAGCCAGTCTCCAGACCTGAACCCAATAGAAAATCTTTGGAGGGAGCTGAAAGTCCGTATTGCCCAGCGACAGCCCCGAAAGCAGAAGGATCTGGAGAAGGTCTGTATGGAGGAGTGGGCCAAAATCCCTGCTGCAGTGTGTGCAAACCTGGTCAAGACCTACAGGAAACGTATGATCTCTGTAATTGCAAACAAAGGTTTCTGTACCAAATATTAAGTTCTGCTTTTCTGATGTATCAAATACTTATGTCATGCAATAAAATGCAAATGAATTACTTAAAAATCATACAATGTGATTTTCTGGATTTTTGTTTTAGATTCCGTCTCTCACAGTTGAAGTGTACCTATGATAAAAATTACAGACCTCTACATGCTTTGTAAGTAGGAAAACCTGCAAAATCGGCAGTGTATCAAATACTTGTTCTCCCCACTGTAGGTATTCATCTTATCCAGATGGGATAGGGCAGTGTGCATTGCGATTGCGTCATCCATGGATCCATTGGGGTGGTATGCAAAATGCAGTGGGTCCAGTGTGTCAGGTAAGGTGTAGGTGATATGATCCTTAACTAGCCTCTCAAAGCACTTCATGATGACAGAAGTGAGTGCTACGAGGTGATAGTCATTTACAGTGGCGATGTGTCATTCAGGGCATGTGGGGAAGAGCCCCGCCTGTTTAGCTAAAAAAAAAAATGTGCTTTTTATTTTTGCTTTAATACGTGTCACATATCACTTTGCAAACAATGTAAAAAAATAAAAATAATCATTGAGTTGTTAAAGCCGCATACAAACATGGTCTCTTTTTTGCTTTCCTGAGTAAAGCAGCTCCAAAATGTAGGTGTTTCAGCCTAGCTCAGTGCTTTCTGTGGTGGTGGGGCAGCCAACGGAAAATAATACGGAGCGTAGGGGTTGGTAATGTTCTCTAGTTGCGCCATGATTGGCTCAGTGTTCTGTCACTCATGGGGACACTACGTCACTGCAAAATCTACGGGTAGAGCTCGAAAATTCAAGCCCCTTGGGTACTGCCATAGACTTACATTAGAAGTGCCCATCCAAGAAGGCTCAAGGTCATTGGCCGCAGATAAAACAACGTCAAATCACATTATATCTACCATAGCTTTGATTGGACAGATCATGTCAACATCCATACTTTCAAAATCTTAGCTAGCAAGCTAGACAAGCAGTCATCATCATGCTTCAAGTTGGCAATCTTCTGGCATATCCTTTTCAATCCTTGTCATATGAAGAGATATTATAGATAAAACGCATCGGTGCACATCGGCCATTGGACATAAATATTACAAAACAATTTGGAAATCGCAAATTCAACAATGAGTGCTAAAGCGCCACTGCAGCCTCGGGTTTGATCCCAGGCTGTGTCACAGCCGGCCGTGACCGGGAGACGCATGGGACGGCGCACAATGGGCCCAGCGTCGTCCGGGTTAGGGGAGGGTTTGGCCGGCCGGGATGTCCTTGTCGCATCGTGCTCTAGCGACTCCTTGTGGTGGGCCGGACGCCTGCAAGCTGACTTCGGTCGTCAATTCAAACGTGTTTCCGCCGACACATTCCGCTTCCGGGTTAAGCCAGCAGTGTTTCAAGAAGCAATGCGGCTTGGCTCTCGACCTTCGCCGAGTCCGTAGGGGAGTTACAGCGATGAGACAAGATCTTCACTACCAATTGGATATCACGAAAAAGGGGGTAACGCCATGGGACAGAAAAGTTTGAATACATTGGCCATGCTGTCAATTCAGCAGACTCCTGAGTGGCGCAGTGGTCTAAGGCACTGCATCGCAGTGCTAACTGTGCCACTAGAGATCCTGGTTCGAATCCAGGCTCTGCCGGCCGCGACCGGGAGACTCATGGGCGGCGCACAATTGGCCCAGCGTCGTCCAGGGTAGGGGAGGGAATGACCGGCAGGGATGTAGCTCAGTTGATAGAGCATGGCGTTTGCAACGCAAGGGTTGAGGGTTCGATTCCCACGGGGGGCCAGTATAAAAAAATATGTATTCACTAACTGTAAGTCGCTCTGGATAAGAGCGTCTGCTAAATGACTAAAATGTAAATGTAATGACTTCTGCCGCGTTCAAAACAACTGGAAATTCGGAACTGGTAAATCTCAGACTTCTGCGAGTTCAAGACAACTGGGAACTCTGATAAAACTAGCTCCGACTGGGAAAATACGGAAAATAATTTTGAAATGTCATCTAACTCTGAATTACAAGTCGGGATTTCGGGCCTCTTTCTAGAGCCCACAAGAAGGATCGTCGCGCCACCGAGCCTGTTCAAGTGAGCACAGCACAACAAAGTGAGTCCAAAAATGTATTGTATGCTGGTGCATAAATGATGTAATATGCCAGGGAGATATGTATGCCGTAGCCAAGAAAATAATACTAAGTGTATGTTGTGTAGTAAGCTGTTAGTAGCCCATCTGCCTCACCCTAATAATTTGGTCCCTTTCCTCCCTCATAACTTAGCCTACTGTTCTGACTTGATGGTGCACATGTATCCTATAGCCTGTTTTAGAGCAATGTAATCATCCAATGTTGTAAGAGCTTTCTTTGTCTGCTTATATGCCCCCTTTATTTATCCTACGGTTCTGACTTCGTGTACAGGGAGAACACTGTAAGAACGGCCCATGTTCTGAATTCTGTCGCTGTACATTTCAAAAGTGCTGAACAAATAGTTAAATTGACTACGTCCGTCCAAGCTCGCTCATTACTGTCTTACTCAAAATGATGACTGCCTCTTATCCGCTCGTCCTTCCCTTATGCCATAGTTTGTATATCTCAATTGTCAGTAGAAACCACATTAGTTTAAGCAAGTCAGCCATGTCAGCTGTTTTTTAAAAGGCAGTAAATGAGGCTGTTTGGCTGCCAGACAAGACTCCGCTGATAGCCAGGTGTAGCAGTGGTAAGGATTCACTCCATTGTGCTGAAAAGAAAGCTCTGCTGTTGGGACAGCTTTATATAGGCCCTAACAGTTTTTGGGAACCGTTTGTCACCATTATAGTGCAATTAATTTATTGTTTAGTGTTGCTGGCATGCAAAAATAAATAAAAAATGCAGTTTGCCCCACATGCTAAAATTGCCACTGGTCATTTAGTTCAGTTACCTTCACTTTCTTGGGAACAGGGAAAATATCCCTGATATCATATACCAAGGAACTACACTGAGTGTACAAAACATTAGAGGCTTTCATAGACTGCCTAGGTTAATCCAGGTGAAAGCTATGATCCATTATTGATGTCACCTGTTAAATCAAATTTAATCAGCATAGATTTGTATTTGTATTTATTATGGATCCCCATTAGCTGCTGCCAAGGCAGCAGCTATTCTTCCTGGGGTCCAGCAAAATTAAGGCAGATATACATTTTAAATACATTATGAAGCAGAGGAAACAGGTTAAAGAAGGATTTTTAAGACTCGAGACAATTGAAACATGGATTGTGTATGTGTGCCATTCAGAGGGTAAATGTGCAAGACAAAATATTTAAGTGCCTTTGAACGGGGTATGGTAGTAGTTGCCAGGCGCACCGGTTTGAGTGTGTCAAGAACTGCAACGTTGCTGGGTTTTTCACGCTCAACAGTTTCCCATGTGTATCAAGAATGGTCCTCCACCCAAAGGACATCCAGCCAACTTGACACAACTGTGGGACCCATTGGAGTCAACATAGGCCAGCATGCCTGTGGAACGCTTTCGACACCTTGTGAGTCCATGCCCAGACGAATTGATGCTGTTCTGAGGGCAACATGGGGTGCAACTCAATATTATGAAGGTGTTCCTAATGATTTGTTCACTCAGTGTATAGTCAAATATTACTTTCAACTTTTCCTTTGTAAAGAAAACGACAAAGAGAAAATTCCAACTAATCGTGTTGTCGTTGCTCGTCAAAATTGCATCACCAGCAGGTGAAAGTTGGTAACGTAATTGTTTAAATTAAAAGTAGAAAGATGGGGGGTAGTGACGCTGACGTTTCCTTTTCACTTTTCATTTGTAGCATATCGTATCTGAAGATTATGCCTTTGTTAAATGTTTTTCATGACGAAATGGAATGTTGGTTGTTCAGGCCAAAGGGGGGATGTTTTATGATGTTATTTGAAATGTGCCGCTTGGAGGGTGACGCCCGAGGGGAGACTGGTGATTGGCCAGAAGAAGGGAGTAGCCCCTCCCTTTGCATTGTTTATAAATAGGGGGTAAACGATTAGACGGCAGAATGGCCATATCAATCTGGGAGCCGTTCTCCGGACATCGCGAGTCTGTATCTATGCTGTAGATTCTTGATTTTAATAAAAGCCTCTAACACGATGCAGTATGGCGAACTCTTTGTTGACAGCGATAATTGCCACCATTCATCATATACGACAAGCGCAACAGCAAATACTTGCAGGAATCCCGCGAAACAATATTTCAGACTAACTTAGAACGAAACCCATTAAATTGATTTCTTATGTGGGTACATTTCTGATGTTTGGGTATTATTTCGTCTTCAACGATTTTGTCATCAGACTTTTTTATCAAGTATTTTTTTTGGGCGGTTCACGCAAAGTTAATGGCAGTTAAAAGCCTAGCTCGCGTGTAGCCTATTCTCGCGAATAGCCTATATCTAAATATAAAAACGTATATTATCGTGGTTCAACTCTCATTCAACTCTGGGATTTGGTCGTCCAGAAGACGGACCAGGCATGGAATTCCTTTGGCTGCCTGTGGTAGAGTCTGGAAAGTTAAAGTCCCCGCCTCCGGTAGGTTGATCTGGTAAATTCTCCATACAGTTTTCACTTTCCCAACTCCACATAAAACTCCTTAACAGAGCCAAAATGTTCAAACTCAACTGGAAAGTTAAGAGTGAAGCAAACTACTATTTACGATGTATACAATAGAGAGCTGGACGTGTATTTGTCTTATTCTTTGCAGTATGCAGAGCGTGTGTCATTGCTGTGACTGGATCCCACACCACTACGGCCTCTTGAGCGCAGAATACCTTTCCCTGCTGGACCAGATGGTGAGTTATCAGCACACTGTATTGAAGACTGAATAGATGTATTCAGGAAAGCGATCAACCAAGCAAAATAATAATATGTTTCATGTTAGAAGACTGTTAGCCTATATTTGAATAGCCATAGTAAAAGGGTGCTTGGCTAGTACGACAGAGCGATCACGAGAGGCTATCTACATTAAGCCTATACTGTCCGTGCAGTTTAAGCTATACTTTTTGACACGTGACTTAACATACTGTATTGATTGTTTTCCAGGGAGAAGATATTACAGAGCAGAATGCCTTTGTCTATTTCCCCGAATCACTTTACAGACCCATATATGATGCAAAGGTAAAAACTAGAATTTTGACTTCTCATGTTCTGATATGCTTTAGTATAGCGGTCTTGACCCAACGTTACATTGATGCCATAATTGAAGCCTATACTGTTTCTAATCTTCTTTTCATATCTTCGTGTGTAGTTTGATGACAAAGTCAGATTCCTGAACGAGACCATCTTTCAAATCACAAAACTGTTTCATGGGAATATGAAGCTTGTCACCTGGAACAAAACAAACCTGACCAATTTCGTCTACAATCTCGAACGCCAATTTAAGAACCTTCAGTCCTGTGTAAGTAACGACTCAATTTAAAATATAATCCCTGTTTAGGTCAGGGCTCTCCAACCCTGTCCATGGAGAGCTACCCTCCTGTGGGTTTTCGCTCCAACCCCAGTTGTAACTAACCTGATTCAGTTTATCAACCAGCTAATTAATCAGGTGTACTATATTAGGATTGGAGTGAAAACCTAAAGGTCGGTATCTCTCCAGGAACAGGGTTGGAGAGCCCTGGTTTAGGTGTAGCCGACAAACTGTACAAGTGAGAAAATCTATATGGGCTATTATGTTCAGTGGGAGGCTAATGTTTTAATTTTGTCCAACAGGTATCACCTGACAAGAAACCTGAGTGGATACTGAAAAGCTACTTCATGATGTTGAATGATGTTCTGATAGAAATTGTGAATTTGGTTTCGAATTGCAATGTGTTTAATACATGTAATCAAATGAATATAAACTAGGCTAGGCTAAACAGGAGCAGTTTTAAAACACTTTTTGGTTCTGGGACCATATGTATCAAGCGTCTCAGAGAAGTGCTGATCTAGTGCTGATCTAGTATCAGGTCTCCTCTGTCCTTATCTATAGTGACCTAAAAGGCTAAACTGATCCTAAATCAGCACCCCTACTCTGAGAAGCTTAATACATACGGCACCAGGCCTTTATTTGTTGTTGTTATAGTGTGGACACTATATAAATAATTACATTGAATATGTGTTGTACTTACCTGCAGTATAGTATGATTGCTATTCATGTGTGCATGGTTATTATTGGCATTGACCGTGACCTTTCCCCTTTGATGATGTCATCACCAAGAGTCAGATCTGTACAATGTGATTATACCACAGGTTGAGTGGGCTGTATCGTTCTGATGTTTTTGTACCGTTTGTACATGGCTGTACACCTTTTATTTATTGGGTTGAAAGTAAAGTAAAGTAATATTGAAATGCGTGTGGGCATTCCTTGTCAAGTTACTACAGTTGATCAAGACAATATGATCATTATATTGGCCAGAAAGTCCACACCATTAATATTTACATGTTCATTTGTTTCTCAGCACTACAGTGAACCGGCGTGGGAGCTCATCAGGAGAGAGACGAAACTTCTTCTGCAAAGATTGGATATCCTTGTGGGACAGATGCACTGATCATCCAGACTCATCTCAGAAGCTACGCCCTTACCAGTTTATAAAGCATGAATACAATCATGTGGGATCCTGTTAGTCTATTTATTATATTTAAATGCATAAATTATTGTTTTTATTTTGATAAATTATTATTTATATTTTGTATTTCCCTTTTGTACCTGTGTTGAACTGAACTGTTTTACCTGTCTACTTGAAAAACCTGTACAAAAATTAATATAGGAAATGTGAATAAAAATATCCGAATTTCATTCCTGTCTAAAACCAATGAGTGGATTTATAATATTGAGTGGTCTTGTCTAACCATCATTCTACATCAGCACATTAAACTTGTTGCTGATCATAATTCTACTTTAAGTGTATGTATTCTTGTAGTTTTGTTTCTTTGTGTAATTTCTTTTTAATGTGTTTTTGTGTTTTGTAGTTTGTGAGGGTTACTGTTATTTTTGTTTTTCTTGTTTGTTTTTGTGTGTCAATCACACTGGGCTGAAGGTGGTGGGGAGATCTGGGTGAGGAGTAGAGGATAATCTGGGGGACCAGGAACTTTTAGCTCCCACTTGCCATTGTGGGATGTTCATTTATAAAGACTGTCCATTGCATTTAACACTTGTATGTCTTACTATGATTGGAGGAAAAATAAGAAAAAAGACATGGAAAGACAATATGGAAAAAGAGACAAAAAACGAAAAATACTTTTAATAGATAATAGTTTAGTCCCCTGATTGAGAAAAGGTGGTGGTGGGCAAAAAAATAAACATAAATCATTGATTTAGTTTAGTCATATATCAAAAAATATATATAACTTTCAAGTTGCATCCTAATACTATATCTCTTAACGGATAAATTAGGTCAATTCCTGTATGACATTAGAAAAAAATATGTACTACATAGGCCTACGAGGCACCCACAGTCCTTTCATAAGACTTGGAATTCCTGAATAGAACAGAGATATTGTAGATATGTATCCATTTATATAATGGTATGAGGTTATTTGGGGTAACATCTAGAATGGTGTGTATGTGTGTTTACATTATATGGTATAGTACTCATATGTGCTGTATCTGAATGTTTTGCTGTAAGTTTGGTGTATTTATTTAAAAAATACTTGGGTTGTGTAAAGTATATTTTTTCAAGTGAAGATAATCCAATGAGATTATCACCACTGACGTTTATAGGCTTCACGGGAATGTTTCGGTACACCGTGTTAACTTCTATAATCAACATTCTTTAGAGTCTCATCATAAGACTTATTTAAAGTGAATAACACAGCTAGCTACTCGGTTGTCCCATCTCGCTTGGCTGTCAGGAATTTTGGGAGGCGTTTATATAGGCTACATATTGATGCTTGTCTCATATTTCCAGACCGATCTTTCTAATACTTAGTGAGATTTTGTTGTGTAGCCGACCATCATGATAACCAGTTTGACATGGTGGAGTGTTTCGTTTTGCTTATGTATGGTGTGTATGTGACGATGGGATGCACATGGAAGGATGCTCGTCTCAAAATCCTAAATAAGCACAGCATCAAACTTCTTCAATATTTGGTGAGTTGGCTGACATAAACCATTGATGACTGTGTCCGAACATTAAACGTAGCCTAATTTCTAATTCTGGGCACAATTGGCATCTTGGCTCACCATATCATGTTTTAAATACCTAGGGTGGTCGTTTTCCGGTGCAGTGCTTGCAAGAGAACGTGAACATCCAATTCAACATGAATTTGTTATTTGAAGACACCCGTAATCAACAGGTAGGTTAAGTCTGTAACTTTTACAGTAGCCAAATAATTTCCTTCAATGGAATGATTTTTATAGCACATTGATATAGATCCACTTATTTTTCCCAATAGAGAGAAATGGTTTTGACTGCATATATCATTTTAGGTCAAGTGAGAAAGATATTTGCTCAACCTCTTCAGCCTCTGTCATGGAACAAAAGTCACCTGGATTACTTTAGAAATATAATTTTCCGACAGACAACGAATTTATCTGAACACGTGAGAATGGTTGTTTGCCTGCAAGTTGAAACGTCTTCCCTGATATGACAATACCACTTACTAAATTGAATCGTTTCACACAGTTAAATGAAGATGATAATTCTACCCAGTGGCGAACCGTCACCTGTTTTGAGCCCCACATTTTTAGCAAAAAAATAAATTAAATAAATATATTTTTTGCGGGGGTTGCCTGTTTTTCATATTATTTTCTCGTTAATACTTGTCACATATCAGTTTGCAAACAATCCAGCATGATTTCTGCCGCGCTCAAAACAACTGTTAACTCAGGGAAAAACGAGCTCCGATTGGGAGAATAAGTTTTGAATGGTCATCCAACTCGGAATTGTTAGTCGGGAACTCGGGCCTCTTTCTAGAGCTACGACCTGAAGATCACTGACGTCATCATGATTCGACTTGTATTTATCAGAGTTACCAGTTGTCTTGAAAGCACCATAAATCCAGAGAATGCCAGACTTTGATGACAAAGTTTGATGACAACATTTGCCCATGAAACACCGCCGCCCCACCTTCCTGTTCAAGTGAGCAGAGCACAACAAGGTGAGTCGAAAAATGTATTGTATGCTGCTGCATAAATGATGTAATATGCCAGGGAGATATGTATACTGTAGCTAAGAAAGTAATATTAAGTGTATGTTGTGTAGTAAGCTATTAGTAGCTCATGTGCCTCACCCTAATAATTTGGTCTATTTTCCCCTCTTAATTTCGCCTACTGTTCTGATTTGGTGGTGCACATGTAGCCTATAACCTGTTTAAGAGAATCATCAAATATTGTAAGAGCTTTCATTGTCTGCTTATATGCCCCCTTTATTTATCCTACGTTTCTGACTTTGTGGTCCGGGAGAACACTGTAAGAACGGCCCATGTTCTGAATTCTGTCGCTGTACATTTCAAAAGTGCTGAACAAATAGTTATATTGACTCCGTCCGTCCTAGCTTGCTCATTAATGTCAATATCAAAATTATGGATTGCCTCTTATCCGCTTGTTGTCCCCTTATGCCATAGTTTGTACATCCCAATTGTCAGCAGAAACCACATTTGTTTAAGCAAGTCAGCCATATCAGCTATAAAAAAAATAAGGCAGTAAATGAGGCTGAATGAACTGTTTCGCTGCCAGACAAGGCTCCGCTTATAGCCAGGTGTAGCAGTGGCAAGGTATTGGTACTGCTGTTTGGACTCTGCTGTTGGGGCAGATTTATGTAGGCCCTAACAGTTTGTGGGCACCGTTTGTCACCGTTATAGTGCAATTAATGTATTGTTTAGTGTTGTGTTGTGTTGTGTAGTGGCTTTGCTGGCATGCATCCCCAACATTTTTGTGGTGTTTGCCCCGCAAAGATTTACATGCTAAAATCGCCACTGATTCTACCATTGGACACGTTTTCATGGAGCAACTATGTCGTTCTACAAAACGTTACTTCAGCAAAAAGAAGCAACTTCTAAAGCAAAATGTTAAAATACAACAGTAGCTTACATTAGACGGTTTTATTTGAATCACTGTTTCGTTCTTCCATTTACTCATTTCAATTTACTGTGGGGTTTTGTCGTTTCAGGACAACAGTCGTTTCAGGACAACAGTTATTGTGCTTCGGAGATTGTTCGAAATGAAATCGAGTCTATGCACCACGAATGAGCAGATGATATATGTGCATTTAATAACACGACTGACTGTAGGCTACCAAAATAAACATGTTGACCCATTTAACACATTTGCAATTCATTGACTGCACAAATAAAGTGGAATTCATCTCACGTTTGAAAATAATAATTCATTTGTTGATAGGCATACAATGTTGCTCAATCAATACCATGATCCGTTTATTGTTACAAAGTGACATAATATACATGCTTAATATAAAAACTGCATAATCAGAAACCTACATCTCCAATTAACGTCGTCATCATCATCATCATCATCATCATCATCATCATCATCATTCTATGATTCTATATTTCAATGGGACTTTCCTACTTAAATCAAGGTTTTCATCATTCACATTAGGCCAAACTCACACATCATCGTCATCATTGTCGTCATCCTGGTAAGCGCCTAAAGGCTAATTTAGGACATATCCTATTTTATTCAACAGAAATTAACAAACAGCAAAAAGACCCCTTGGAATTTACCGATTTAATTTAATAAGAATGAACCGCTTGAGAGAAAAGGAGAAGTAATTCCCCTGCATGCTGGCAGCAAAGCCAACACCGCTGGGCCCTACTTTCGACTTTAGAGGCTGGTCGGCTTTAGCCTTCATTCAACACTACCAGTCACTCTTTTAATAAAATGTGTTTTTATTTCAAAGATGTGCAATATTAACACTGTACAGTCATGCTTCAGATTGCACTGCCTGATTAAAAGAGAGTCACAACAGACAATGTGTGAGCAAAATGATTCTGGTTAACCATACACAGAATCTGAAAAATGTGGTGTGCAATGTCCACAATATTGAACATGGCCCTCATTTGCTAAGAGAGCCCTGCAACATTGCAGAAATAGGATACTGTTTTCTTACTATTTTATGTTAAATATTGCCTGCTGAATAACTGCTTTCTGTTCTCATGAAATGTATTGCTGCAATGCAATTCTCTGCATAGACATGTATGAAAACTGTTAACTTGATGTAGAAAACAAATTCAGATTAATTTCACAACAGCATAATTAAGAATCAACCACTGAAAAGTGAGGCTTATGAAGGGAAACGAAAACCTGAACGATGCAGCCTTCTTCACCCCAAAGGAGTGTTTTATACTTTCACGTATAGCGATATTTGGGTTTATTATATAAGATGGGCAACTTCAGCACTATTATATACAGTGTGAGAGGAGCCTCTGAAGCTGGAGCTGACAATTGATTTATGAATGGATTGGAGATAAAACCTACAGCATGCATTCCATAGAATGAGTTGGTGTTTGTGTAATGTACGGTACCAGGGAGAGATGGCTCGGGTATGGATAATTATGAGAGGAATCTTGTCTTGGGGGCCAAACCCTGGTTTCCATACAATGGGAACAGTCTTCACCGCAGATACTGTCTGCTGTGAATTATTCATTTATTTCATACAAATCCTAACCTTTTGACTCATTCCACACATCTTCTGTTTGTCATTTAGACTTTGCTATAAAATATATTTGTATTGTCTGTATGTCAGAGCTCTCAGCCCAACACTCAAGAGTGTTGGGTCGACCAGCCTCACTTGCTACCCTATTAATACGTTTTGAATAAAGTAAGATCCTGATTGGTGATTGACCTTGTCTCTCCTCATTATTGATTAGAATTTCCACGACAGTATTCAGACCCTTTGACTTTATCTAAAACATTGTATGTTATAGCCGTATTCTAAAATGGATTAAATAAAAAATGTTTCTCATCAATCTATACACAATACCCCAGATTTACAATGCGAAAACAGGTTTTGAGACATTTTTGCAAATGTGTTACAAATAAAAAATAGAAATACCTTATCTACATAAGTATTCAGACCCTTTGCAATGAGACTCTAAATTGAGCTCAGGTGCATCCGGTTTCCATTGATCATCCTTGAGATGTTTCTACAACTTGATTGGAGACCACCTGTGGTACATTCAATTGATTGGACATGATTTGGAAAGGCACACACCTGTCAATATAAGTTCCCACAGTTGACAGTGCATGTCAGAGCAAAACCAAGCCATGAGGTCGAAGGAATTGTCCGTAGAGCTCAGAGACAGGATTGTGTCGAGGCACAGATCTGAGGAAGTGTACCAAAAAAATTCTGCAGCATTGAAGGTCCCCAAGAACACAGTGGCCTCCATCATTCTTAAATGGAAGAAGTTTAGAAACACTGAGACTCTTCCTAGAGCTGGCCGTCCCAGCCAAACTAAGCAATCGGGGGAGAAGGGCCTTGGTCAGGGAGGTGACCAAGAACCAGATGGTCACTCTGACAGAGCTCCAAAGTTCTTCTGTGGAGATGGGAGAACCTTCCCCACCAATCAGGCCTTTATGGTAAATTGGCCAGACGGAAGCCACTCCTCAGTAAAAGGCACATGACAGCCCGCTTGGAGTTTGCCAAAAGGCACCTAAAGGAGTCAGACCATGAGAAACAAGATTCTCTGGTCTGATGAAATCGAGATTGAACTCTTTGGCCTGAATGCCAAAGGTCACGTCTGGAGGAAACCTTGCACCATCCCTACAGTGAAGCATGGTGGTGGCAGCATCATGCTGTGGGGATGTTTTTCCGTGACAGGGACTGGGAGACTAGTCAGGATTGAGGAAAAGCTGAACGGAGCAAAGTACAGAGAGATCCTTGATGAAAACCTGCTTGAGAGCACTCAGGACCTCAGAATGGGGCGAAGGTTCACCTTCCGACAGGACAACAACCCTAAGCACACAGCCAAGACAATGCAGGAGTTGCTTCAGGACAAGTCTCTGAATGTCCTTGAGTGGCCCAGCCAAAGCCCGGACTTGAACCCGATCGAACATCTCTGGAGATACCTGAAAATAGCTGTGCAGCGACGCTCCCCATCCAACCTGACAGAGCTTGAGAGGATCTGCAGAGACTAATGGGAGAAACTCCCCAAATACAGGTGTGCCAAGCTTGTACCGTTATACCCAAGAAGACTCATGTCTGTAATCGCTGCCAAAGGTGCTTCAACAAAGTACTGAGTAAAGGGTCTGATTACTTATGTAAATGTTATATTTTAGTTGTTTTTTGTTTGTTTTTTTGCAAAAAAATCTAAAAACCTGTTTTTGCTTGTCATCATGGGGTATTGTGTGCAGATTGATGGGGGGGGGGGGGACAATTTAATCAATTTTAGAATAAGGCTGTAATGTAACAAAATGTGGAAAAAGTCAAGGGGTCTGAATACTTTCCGAACGCATTGTATAAGGCCTATGCTTTCCGAGTAAAATCGTTTAAATTGTAAAATGTTAATCTTTTTTTCAGTATATTTTGTATTTCCTTGTGTAGCTGTGTTGAACTGAACTGTATTGCCGGTCTACTTGGAAATCCTGTAAAAAAAAGAATATTGAAAATGTGAATAAAAATGTATTTTCCATAAATTGTCCAAATTTCAATCTTGTCTAAAACCGATGAGAGTGGATTTATAATATTGAGTGATTTTATCAAACCATCAGAGGTGATACAGATTAAACTTGTTGCTGATTGTCAGTCACATGATAATTATACGTTAAGTTGATGTATTCTTATTGTTTTGTTTCTTTGTGTAAATCATTTTTTATGTGTTTTTGTAGTTTGCAAGGGTTACTGTTCTTATTGTTTTTCTTTTTTGTTGTTGTTGTTGCTGTCAATCACACTGAGGCAGTGGGCTGAAGTGGGTGGGGAGATCTGGTTGAGGAGCAGAGGATCATCTGTGGTCCAGGAACTTTTAAGTCCCACTTGCCATTTGTGGGATGTTTATTTATAAAGACTGTCCATTGTATTAAACACCTACTGTATGTCATACTATGATTGGGTATAAAAGAAAAATAAACAATGAATTTAGCTTATATCAAAAATATACATAACTTTTAGGTGGCATCATTAAGAGCCACCTAATATCTGTCAATGGATGAATGAGGTCAATTCCTGTATGACTTTAGACAAAAGTATGTATTATATAGCTCAACGTGGCAGCACACAGTCCTTTCATAAGACTGGGATTGATTTGCACTTTTCGCACCAAAGTACGTTAATCTCTAGGAGACAGAACGCATCTCCTTCCTGTGAGGTATGACGGCTGCGTGGTCCCATGGTGTTTATACTTGCGTACTATTGTTTGTACAGATGAACGTGGTACCTTCAGGCGTTTGGAAATAGCTCCCTAGGATGAACCAGACTTGTGGAGATCTACAAAAAAAATTCTGAGGTCTTGGCTGATTTCTTTTGATTTTCCCATGATGTCAAGCAAAGAGGCACTGAGTTTGAAGGTAGTCCTTGAAATACATCCACAGGTACACCTCCAATTGACTCAAATGATGTCAATTAGCCTATCAGAAGTCTCTAAAGCCATGACATCATTTTCTGGAATTTTCCAAGCTGTTTAAAGGCACCGGCAACTTAGTGTATTTAAACTTCTGACCCACAGTGAATTATAAGTGAGATAATCTGTCTGTAAACAATGGTTGGAAAAATTACTTGTGCCATGCACAAAGTAGATGTCCTAACTGACTTGCCGAAACTATAGTTTGTTAACAGGAAATTTGTGGAGTGGTTGAAAAATGAGTTTTAATGACTCCAACCTAAGTGTATGTAAACCTCCGACTTCAACTGTAACTCATACTTCTTGTGCAACAAAAGTGAAAGCTCTAGTCTGTCAACACATGCTAGATAACGCTCTGCATTTATTTCACTAAAACGCCTCTCTATTGTTTTGGGCCATAGGTCCAGACATTGTCCGGCCAAAAAGAGGAAAGCTCCAGAGATTGGCCAGGGACAAAGCAGTAGTTGACGCTTTCGAGAAGGTGTTGCTGCTGGTTCTGGGTGAGTAAAGCTTCATTTAAATTGGGGAGATGCGGAAACGACAGTCCAAGCTCCCGCCACCACTTGAGTTTTTTCCCATATGGCTGATTGGGCACATCGTTGACCACATCTTGTCACTCATCATGACACATATTGAGGCAAAAATTAGACCGTAGCCTAGTGGCAAAATAAAACTCTATGATTTCAATATGATTCAAATGTATAGGCCCATGTAGCCTATTTATCTTTTAATGCAGTCATCTCGGTTTTAATTTGAAGCATTGTTTTATTTTTCACTTGTTTGTAACAATTGCAAATACTTTGGCCACTTTGTATTTGTAGTTCACCTTGTTCTGAAGTTATCAGTGGTCACAGTTAGACAGATACCCTAAACATCTTAAATCTATATTTAGCGGAGATCTTCTGTGAATAAAGTGGCGCGGAAGGGCAAAGAACATCTAACAATGCACTTTGGCTGCTCTACAAGTGGTCTGGATCACTCATAGATGTGCAAAGGTTTTTAAGATCAACGTTATTAACAAAGGCTCTGGGAAACAGATAGGCTACTAAAGATACATCGTAAGATGGTTCTTAACGCTACGAAGGCTCTGAGAAACGAGGCCCTGAACTCTAAGTGAGCGAATCATTGGAATCAGTTTGAAGATATCAGCTCAGCATATTTTCATATTTTTCTCCGACATAAGGGAATAAAAATGTAATCACAAAAAAAATTCTTCCAGGTAACGAGAAAGTTGTAGTTGAATGCAGGATGGAGCGAGATGATGTCCTACAAGACGAGGATCTGGAAGGACTCATAAAGGTACCACACTGTTCTCTTACAGTAATTATTCCACACTTTACATTACCATTGTATTCTTTAAATTGTTTTCTACCCACATGGGATGTTTAGTCTGTATGTATTTTGGCCATTATAGTATTCACAAAAATTGCCAGTGCAGTTTAAATTATTGGTAACTTTACTGGACAATCACTGGTGTTAACTTTATGTAATATTAAGTTTAGTAGTATACTTTATAACTTAATGTAACTGATTATATGTCATTGTGTATTCTGCATAACTCAGTCTTGTTGACTGCAAGCATTAATCAAATCTAAATCAAATCTGATCTCAGGAATTAATGTCCTTTCTTTTTATTTCTTTGTCAGGTGAATGACGTTCCCTGGAGCCAATTTGACCCTGACGGCCAGGAGGAGGATGAGGATATACCGTTGGACCTCAGTGTCAACATGTGACATGTACCTGGAGACAGTTCACCTGTGTTCACCTACACTCACTGTGTTCAAGTTAGTGCCAAAGAACAACTTGGCATTTCCTGTTACTTTTAGAAGAATGTACCTGAGAAATTGTATTTAATGTTTTGTAGAACATACCTCTCGTAAACTGTATTTCTTGATGTACTACTACTGGATATAACATGCTTTTGAAATTCTGTAAATGTTTATGAACTTTTGACAACTCGATATTTTATTAAAAGCACAAGTTCTTCTTTCCTTATCGTGTTTGTGTCTCCTAGAGAGAGAAATCGAGAGCAGCCAGTCAGTGTTTGTGTTTTGTGGTAAAATGTGTCAAATTGTCCAATTAGATGGTTGAGCAATGAGGCAGTAAAGGAGTCACAATCCGCCAGCAGGCACTGAGCGTTGGCTCGCCTGTGCGTGTGTGTGCTCCCCCCAGGGGAGCCTCTTTACCACTGGCACGGTGTGTGTGTTAGCTTCCTCAAACCGCTGCCAGTCTCACCAGTGCTATTTGTCATGCCATGAGATCATCATATCACAACGTCTCAAAGGGTGTTTTCTTCTCTTGTTTAGATTTTTTTTCCTTTCATTGTTTTCGTTTTCTAATCTAAACATCTGCAGTCATGGATACCGAACTCCTCTGTATCCTAGTCTGCCTCTGCATCATTAGAAGTGTATGAGTGCATTGCAGACACTATTTTACTGTAAGTCACTGTGGTGGGTCACAGTCATTTTATGATAATGTATGTTATTGTAGGATGAAAGTGTAAAAAAGTAAAATATTTTCAGTTGTAATGTTATTTCTTGAATTACAACAAAGTGCAGTCAGTGCCACGTCCAGTAGTATTACGTTTTCCCTCCTGATTAGCAGGTTTTAGTGATTGACAGCCAAACACATAA
The DNA here is from genome assembly GCF_964263955.1 of Coregonus lavaretus. Taxonomy (NCBI): domain Eukaryota; kingdom Metazoa; phylum Chordata; class Actinopteri; order Salmoniformes; family Salmonidae; genus Coregonus; species Coregonus lavaretus. Next base: position 34,958,162 of record NC_139989.1, on the reverse strand, counting down.
AAGTATAGATCGTTTCAATTTGTTGTTGTGAAATGTACGAACAGTAATGTATATTAGTCAGCATTAGACTCGTCTCCTAGCTTATCCACCCTCCGGTATGATGAGTAGTAGTCCTGGAATCTGAATGAGGAGACATAACCAGGCAGCCATTTTGGCAGCCCAATATGAGAGGTACAATATGTGTTGAAAGTTGGAGTTGCAATATGTTGTCTCTGTTAAATTTACAGTCTAATCTATATTAGTCAGCATCAACTTCGAACTTATCCACACTCTGGTATGATGAATAATCCCAAATGAAGAGAGAGATAAGTAGGCAACCATGGATGGTTTGGGAGGAGACATACAGTCAGGTCCATAATTATTGGTACCCTTGATAAAGAGTAGCAAAAATACTGAGCTATGTTGTGTGCTCCAAAAAAATTTGGGACATGATGTAATTTTATACTAATACAATTGCTCAGAGAAACAGATTTTGTTTAACAAGTAACCACATTTTTTTTGTTAAAGATGGGGGTCAAAATGATTGGCACTCCTGTTTTCAATACTCTAGGATAACAACACTGAGCCTTTTTCTAAAATGTTTTATGAGATTGGATAACATGTTGGGAGGGATCTTTGACCATTCCTCCACACAGAATCTTTCCAGATCGTTGATATCCTTCTTCTGCTCTTATGGACTGCCCTCTTCAATTCAAACCACAAGTTGTCAATGGGGTTCAAGTCCAGAGACTGAGATGGACATTGCAAAATGTTGATTTTGTGGTCAATTAACAAGGGCCCCAGGACCAGTGGAAGCAAAATAGCCCCATAACATGAAAGATCCACCACCATATTTTACTGTAGGTATAAGGTAATTTTCTGCATATGCTTCTGTTTTTCCACGCCAAACCCACCACTGTCTTCTGACCATCAAACTCCAAATGGTCAGATGACATGAAAATAGAGCTTTTTGACCTGAAAAACGGAAACAAAGTACGGGAGCAAAGTAGCTCATATCTATGGGTATACCTCAAACCTGTGTTATATCATTTCCCAATTTTTTTAGCATACAATATACTGTAGCTCAGTATTTGTATTATTTACTGTATTTTATATACAGTCTTTTTTGCTCATCTTTATCAAGGGTGCCAATAATTATGGGCGTGACTGTATTGGCCAACACCTTTTGATTTGAGGATTAGAAGAGAAGTGGTTTATGGTCGGTTGCCTAAAGCCTCATGTCTGTGGTGTTTTCCAGGGTTAGCTTGTTGGTTTCACAGGTGTGGGCTGAAGTTGTGAGTCACTTCACAGCTCACACCTCCCTTCATAACACTAGTTCTGCTAAATACCGACTAATAACACACATTCGGTGGAAGTGGCAGACTGAGGGGATTTTGAAGACAATTATTGGGCCAAGGATGATGAGTAGTACTTGACCTCAGAAGAAGATGAATAAATCACCTATAAGAGACTGAGGTTTACAAAACCAGATGCTATTTCCTGACCTTGTGAAAGGTTTTAACCTCAATCATAACCCAAACTCTCATATATTTGCATGTGAATTATTGAGTCAAATGAGCTGCGCTAGGGTTAATCCATAACTTTGACTTAAAAAGGAATTAGAATGTTACTCCTGCAATAGCGTAAGACTATTTCCTTACATGTAATAGTTAATTGTTAATAAAAATGTAATGGTAACTGATGATGAGAAAAAGCAATATGAAAAACTGACATTTAATACCATAACTTTTCTTTAGTGATTAGCAATGTTCTGCCAAATGTTGACATTCTGCCCTAATTCAGACTGTCAGACCCGTCCAACATGTCATATTCTAGGGTGTAGTTCTCATACAGATATACCACAGCATTTATAGCCCCTTCATGAACTTCCACAGTAATAATCCCATGTGAATCAGACACAATATTTCTGTTTTAGCCAGCGGTTGATAAAAATCAGACCTATGATAATGTACTGTAGGTCTATGTGGTGAATCATAACACTTAACACCTTGACACCTGTTGATTAGCAGTGATGTTTTGAATAGATCTGTTTCAATCTCAAGTAAGTGAATCATATGCCATAAAATATGATTCACCTCCATGTTTCTATTTCAGGTTTACATAATGAGTGGTGCAGGGTGTGTCCTTCTGTTTAACAGTCTGGCTCCTTTAGACATAAATCCTCTGATTCTCACTGAGCTTAACTGGCCCTCAGTCAAACCTCACCATTTAGACATGATCAGACTACACCTGGCTGTAACCTTACATGAACCATACAGCAATAGGCTACATGCATGTACATTGCCTTCAGAAAGGATTCACACCCCTTGACTTTTTCTACATTTTGTTGTGTTACAGACTGAATTAAAAATGTGATTACATTTAGATTTTTTGTCACTGGCCTACACACAATACCCCATAATATTCAAAGTGGAAATATGTTTTTCAAGATTTTTACAAATTAATAAAGAATTAAAAGCTGAAATGTCTTTAGTCAATAAGTATTCAACCCCTTTGTTATGGCAAGCCTAAATGAGTTCAGGACTAAAAATGTGCTTAACATAATACATTGCATGGACTCCTTATTTCATTTTCAATAGATTTACAAAAAATTCTAAAAACATCTTTTCACTTTGTCATTATGGGGTATTGTGTGTAGATGGGTGAGGGGGGGATTATTGTATTTAATCCATTTTGAATTCAGGCTGTAACACAAAATGTGGAATAAGTTTTAGGGTATGAACACTTTTTGAAGGCACTGTATGCGCTAGGAAATGGAAACTGAAACTGAAAGTGGAAAAGGACACAGTAGGGAAAACTCTTTACCTCACTGCTTGTGAATTCAATCTGTTCTGTCTATTCGACGAATATTGTTTTGATTACGTTATTGTGGAATGCAATTTCATGGAGGGGGTTGAAACGGAATTCGTAAGAGCTCAAAGTACTGTGTTCAAAACAGAGCCCTGCTGAAACCCGTTTACTTATCCTCATTGAAGACAGGCTTTTGAATATAGCCTAACTATAGTTAGAGAAGTTACATCTGACTTGTTTTTAGGGCTTTCCTTTATAGATTAGTATGCTATAGGCCAAATTCCACTGCCATCCGTGTATGTCCTGAGCATGTTTAACCCAAATCTGAACGTTTACACACCGACAGACAGTGCATCAAGATGCTACAGAATGAGCACACAGAGTAGTAATATTTAAAAGTATAAAAATGTGTATTGACTTGACAGCAACAATATGCATGATTTTCAAATAAATAAATATGTAAATAAATATGTAACCTTGAAATATACATAAATAAATCCATTATATTGCAGTTTGACATCGCACATTACAAAATTGTAGAATGGTAGGCAATCAAAATCAAGTGCAGTATGTAAATCAATTCTGCACGTTCAAATTCATGTTCTGTTGGACCACAGAAGGCTATCAGAGTTGTGTTTCAGAATGAACTGTAGGGTTTACAGGAGCTCTTTTCGAACCACTTCCCAGGCGCAGTTACTGAAATTCTGTGAAAATAAAAATAAACTGTTAGGGAAATGTAGGCTGATATTGACATAGAGAAATTATCAAAGTAGTGTTTTCCATTATAGTATTTTTGCTTTTATCCTACTTTTTCTTTTAGGACTTCTGTGATGTTCCCGAAGTATGTCTTCAGCACCTTTGCCCATACTAGATAATCCCCTGTATCCACACTCACCATCATCTGACACAAGAAGAAAAGAGGCAGGCGAACAAAAATAATTCAAATGTCACCATACCACACTTAAACACTTAAGTTATCTGTATTGGCATAGGTAGGTACTCACACATTTGCTCTCTTCAATCTGACGGTAGATAATGTTCTGAAATTAAAATACTCCAACTTCTGTTGGTCCTACATTGTTGGTAGGTCGTCAGCTCCAAACAATGAGTCGATGTTCTTCAATGTCTCATAAATAGACTTAGAACCGCTGCTGCACAACTGAAACGGACAACAACAATAATTTCAAATAACATATGACAGTGTAAGATTGTCTTATTTGTTGTAAGGGTTGTAAATATACTTTCATGCTCTAATGAACACTTGGATATGAGCCCATGTGGTTACCCGTGGCGCAGGAGTTTGCGAAAGCAGTGGCTGGGAATGCCATGAAGACATTATCCTGCAGGCACTCCAGAGGAAAAGTACCTCCCTGAAAGAAAGAGAAAACACAGAAGTCAGGCTGAGTCATTTAATAAACTTTGTTAGATAATACAATAAAAGCCCAAAGTAATTTTAAAAAATTACCATGTCTCTCAGTAGGTTGTGGGTTGTTCGCAACAGCTGTTATTGCAGCTGGCAAGGCATGGCCATGGAGCAAACTTGCGCGAGGCAGAGGAAGGCGCTCATCCAAGTTATAGTCTGAAGTGCAATTCTTAGATGACCTGCAACAGAGTATCATTGTTATTTGAATTTAATCCTGAAAATAATTCATTCGTTGAAACCTGAAGCAATGAACAAATGATATATTGACTCACCCGTTGCCAGTATAGTGCACATTTCCTACAGAGTCCGAATATTGTTTGTGTTCTGATCCCATATCTGCGGCTTAACTTAAATTGTGAGAATTTAAAGGATGTATAAAAGTGAAAGGGGGTCTCACTAGGTTCGAGTAAAAAATGAATGAATTTGGGAAAGTTTGGCCTAGTGAAAACCGCAATAGGCCTACCAGATTTCCCTTTTTTGACATTCTTGTCATTTAGCAGACGCGCTTATCCAGAGCGACTTACATTAGTGAGTGCATACATTTATTTATTTTCTTTGCTTGTCCCCCGTGGGTATCGACCCCACGACCCTGGCATTGCAGGCACCATGCTCTACCAGCTGAGCCACAAATAACTTAATATGATGTCATTACATTACAGTTGAATTAAACTGTTGATAATAACTGAATATTAAATAGAAATCAAATAGAAATTCGCCAGCATTTTACGACGTCTGTATCTGAATAATCAGTCTAACATTAACATGCAAGTATTTCATCATTAGGAGAGACTAGCAGGCCAATATGAATAAAACAATGTGCCAATGTGTTGTGATAACATTATCGTATGTTTATTAGAAAATGACCTAAATCCTAATTCCTTAAATTATAAAACGTTATCATCCTGGACATGCTACGTTCAAGGCGAATTTTCTGCGATTGTTACATCCATTTATGGACTTTTAAATTAATTATATACAGGCTACCCATTGATTCTTGGAGAATTTATCCATTTTAATTGCCTCATGAGCTTAGTTCAACTGTTTTACCTCAACAGAACCCCCAAAATACATTTTGTATGACATTGTTTGAAACAATATGAATCTAAACACTGTATAGCTTCAAAATGTAGTTAAAACTATAATTTTGATCTCTTGGATGGTCATTAATTGAATCAATAGCTTTCTGATCGTGGTTACTATTCTCGAACCCCATCCCTCAGCTATTTACAAAAATAGTGGTTGAGTGACCACTATGGTGTTGTTTGAACTTCAGATTGCCCCTTTAAAAAAGTAAGTCTATAAACAAATGAATGCATGAAAGACTGAATGGATGAATGCATGGATGACTGAATATATAAATTAATGAATAAATACAATATGATAATAGATGCATGTATTTTTCATTTAATTGTATTATAAATAAATAAATACATAAATACATAGCCTTCACATATAAATATCAGTCAATCAGTCAGTCAGTAAATATATCAGCCATCAATCTATTAGCCAGCGTCAGAAATATGTCACATGTCTCCAATGATGATTCTGTGGTTGTCCAACAGACCGCTTATTCATCATGGCTTGACTCTGCAGTCGACTTCCTCACGGCTTAACTCTGCTGTCGAGGAATTTATTGAACTGCACGAGGTTGTCCGGAACCTCCTCTCTCACCATCTCCCATGCGCATGTGCTGTTTTCCTGGAGAGCATACAATAAATACAAACATTTCAGTCAACTCAACCACAGCAAGTGCTGCGCCGACGCATCCAACGACACTACAACGGCGCTTGGATGTTCCCAGTTTCATATGTGAGTTGTGGCAGAGAAATGCATCCAATTTGTGGTGATCTAGAACTTTTGCTCAGATTAATTTAGTCTTTTCGAGTGCATTTGATATTGGCCCGACCTTCTGTTTCAAGACGGTGTTCAGCTTGTCGAAATATGTTTTCAGAGACGCGTTGGCTTCAGTAACCGACCCTCCATCTCCAGAGGATGCCCCAACACCACCTCCGACCTAGAGACTATATAAGATGGTGGTGAGTGCATTAGTTCTGTCTTATGAAAGATTAATAAAATATTTGAATAAATAACTGTAGTGTCTAAATTAAATACCAATGCCCACGATTGTCTGCCCCAAAAATATATAACCTCTAGGCTACACAAGAGGGATCGAGATAATATGTTTTTAAACAGGTTCAGTTGTTTATTGTTCTCAGTGACAGCAGTCACGCTGTTGTTGAATAATTGGGCCACATATCCCATAGCCTCTAATGCAAAAACAGAGACGTCCTCGCCCTGGATAAAATAAAACAGGGGTTTAGGCATTATCCACACTGGTTGACTCGACGTTGTTTCCAGGTACTTTCAATTAAATTACTTTGAACCAAAGTGGAATAGACGTAGTTTAGGCTATCAGCATCTTGCTATATGATACATTTACATTTTAGTCATTTACATTATTTAGCAGACGCTCTTATCCAGAGCGACTTACAGTTAGTGCATACATTATTTTTTTATCGAACCCACAACCCTGGCGTTGCAAACGCCATGCTCTACCAACTGAGCTACATCCCCTATTAGCAGACGCTCTTATCCAGAGCGACTTACAGTTAGTGAATACATATATATATATTTTTTATACTGGCCCCCCGTGGGAATCGAACCCACAACCCTGGCGTTGCAAACGCCATGCTCTATCAACTGAACTACATCCCTGCCGGCCATTCCCTCCCCTACCCTGGACGACGCTGGGCCAATTGTGCGCCGCCCATGAGTCTCCCGGTCGCGGCCGGCTGCGACAGAGCCTGGATTCGAACCAGGATCTCTAGTGGCACAGTTACCACTGCGATGTAGTGCCTTAGACCACTGCGCCACTCAGGAGTACTGAAGTGTATGCTACCTGTGTGTTCTTGTAAACGTCCTCTGGAAACATGCGTTGACATTTTCTTCTAGACACAGAACTGGAAAGTGTCCACCCTGAAATAGAAGTCAAATTAATATCAAGTGGTACAGATATTGAAATCGTATGTTACATGAAATGAGCTATAATACAAAGTAAAATGTGAATATCATTGCGAATATTGCGCATCAATTTGGGCACACCAAATAGTGGACTGGTGCAATTAAAATAAATCACCATATCTAATATCAGATCTATGCTCAGATCATTCAGTCTGCCCAACCGGGTCCACCTGCATCGATCGGATGCAGCAGTGTCTAGGCAGAACAGAGTCAGACAGATGCGCAACATTTCAATACAGCCATGTTTCTTTTGCTAGAACTTGAGTCCAACAGACATTAGAAATGATTAACAACCTATCATCTTGATTCGATATGATACCTACATTGCTGAAGTATACACCCAAGCATCGCTACATGAAGGTATACAAAAATAATTCGCGGTGAAGAAGGTAGCATGGTTCAGGCTTTCGCTTCCCTTTATAAGCCTCAATTTTCAGTGGGTGATTCTCAATTATGCTATTGTGAAATTAATCAGAAAAATATAATGCAAGTGAACCATTTTCATACATGTCTATGCAAATAATTGCATTGGACAAATGCATGTATTGATAACATTAAGCAGTTATTCAGCAGGCAATATTGAATATAAAAAACGAATAACTCTATAATACAATGTTGCAGGGCTCTGTCTTATTAAATCAGGGCCATGATCAATATAAATATGCTGAAATTGTGGACATTGCACGCCACACTTTTCAGATTCTGTGTAGGGTTAGCAAGAACCATTGTTTTAATAGGCGTTTCATAGAGACCACATTTTGCTCAAACATTTAGTCCGTTGACTCTCTTTTAATCAGACAGTGCAATCTGAAGCATATGGCTGTTCAGTGTTTATATTGCACATCCTTGAAATAAAAATATATGTTATTAATAGAGAGACTGATAGTGTTGAATGAAGGCTAAAGTTCGACCATTTTACCTCACTGCTTGTGAATTCACTGTGCACCTGTTCAGTCTATTCATTTACATTGACATTTACATGATTTAGCAGACGCTCTTATCCAGAGCGACTTACAAATTGGTGCATTCAACTTATGATAGCCAGTGGGAAAACTAATTTTTTCTTCTTCTTTTTATGGGTGGGAGTAGAAGGATTACTTTATACTATTCCAGGTATTCCTTAAAGAGGTAGGGTTTCAAGTGTCTCCGGAAGGTGGTCAGTGACTCCGCTGTCCTGGCGTCGTGGGGGAGCTTGTTCCACCATTGGGGTGCCAGAGCAGCGAATAGCTTTGACTGGGCTGAGCGGGAACTTTGCTTCCGTAGAGGTAGGGGAGCTAGCAGGCCAGAGGTGGATGAACGTAGTTCCCTCGTTTGGGTGTAGGGTCTGATCAGAGCCTGAATTAGGAATTCGAATAATTTAATAGGATCTCTATGGTAGGAACGGAATTCGTACAGGAGCTCAAAGTGCAACGTTCAAAACAGGCCTGCCCTGTCCAGTACTAAAACATACTTCATTGAAAAAATGCTTTTGAATATAACTACATTTTGAGAAGATACATTTTACTTGTTTTTATGGCTTTCCTTTGTGGATTAGTAGGCTATACAATTAATTGTACTGCCATCCGTGCATATGTCCCGAGCATGTTTAATCCAAATCTGAATGTTCACACACCGACAAACTTGGCTACAGAATGAGCACTCACATTAACAATATTTAAAAGTTTACAAATGTTGATTAACTTCACATTTGATGAAGATTAACATATAGGCACGATTTTCAAAGAGATAAATAAATACATTCATAAAAAGGACTACATAAATAAATAACCTTGATAAATAAATAAATAAATAAATACATGTATAATCTTGCAGTTTGACATTGCACATTACATGATTGTAGAATAGTAGTCTTTTAAAATCAAGCACAATTGTAAAACCCAATTGTAAAAAAGTTCTGCAAGTTCAAATTCATGTTCTGTTGGACCACAGAAGGCTGTCAGATTTGTGTTTCAGAATGAACTGTAGGGTGTACAGGAGTTCTTTTCGAACCACTTCCCAGGCGCAGTAACTGAAATTCTGTGAAAATAAAAATAAACTGTTAGGGCAATGTAGGGTAATATTGTCCAATGTAGAGATATTATCAAAACAATGTGTCTTTTTGTTTTTAACCTATAGCCTACCTTTTCTTTTAGGACTGCTGCAATCTTCCCAAAGTATGTCTTCAGTCCCTCTGCCCTGATGGGATAATCACTTGTATCCACACTGCCCATCATCTGCCAGAAAGAAAGAGGTAGGCGATGAATAATAATTCAAATGCCACCATACCACAATTAAACAGTTAAGCTATCTGTGTTGGCATAGCAACTCACACATTTGCTCTCTTCAATCTGGCGGTATATAATATTCTGAAAATTCTCCAACTTCTGTTGGTCCCACTTAGTTGGCAGGTCGTCAGCTCCAAACAATGAGTCGATGTTCTTCAATGTATCATAAATAGCCTTAGCACCACTGCTGCTCAACTGAAACGGACAACAACAATCATTTCAAATAACATTAAAAAAAAAAAAAAAAAAAAAGTTTTCTACTTTCTAATCCTAACGGTTGCAAAAACTCTTTCATTCTGTAAAGAACACTTGGATATGCGCGCTTGCCCTTACCTGTGGCGTGCCGGAGGTTGCAAATGCGGCGGCTGGGAATGTCATGAAGACATTATCCTGCAGGCACTCCAGAGGAAAATGACCCCCCTGAAAGAAAGAGAAAACACAGTGTTCACGTTGAGCTATTCAGTTAAACATAGTTGGATAATACATCTCAAGTCAAAAGTAATTTAAAAAATGTACCATGTCTCTCAGTAGGTTGTGGGTTGTTCGCACCAGCTGTCCCTGTAGGTGGCAAGGCATGGACATGGAGCAAACTTGTGGGAGGCAGAGGAAGGCGCTCATCCAAGTAATAGCCTGAAGTGCCATTCTTAGTGTAGTTAGATGACCTGTAGCAGATGATCATTGTTAGTTGAATATAATCTCTTTAAATGATTCATTCATGGAAGCCTGAAGCAATGATCAAATGATAGCATATTGTTGACTCACCTGTTGCCAGTATATTGCAAATTTCCTCCAGTCAGAATGTGGTTTGTGTTCTGATCCCATATCTGCGGATTAACTTAAATAGTGAGGATTGAAAGGATGTACAAAAAGTGAAAGGGAGTCTCACTAAATTCAGAGTTAAAATGAATGAATTTGGGAAAGTTTTGCCTGGTGAACCGCAAGACCAGATTTCCCTTTTCGTGTGCTCTACTTCCCACTCGTCATGTTTTGAGTGATCGTTCATGGGAGGCACGTTGTCCTCAGTAGGTTTAAAAAATGTAACTCATAGCTGGCATTGTGAAGACTCAAACGTTGCTAAGAAAGACAGGGAGAATGAGAGGGAGAGAGAGAGAGAATATCGACCCTTTAACACCAATATTAAACGAATGGCACTTACTACAATGTTTGTTTTTTAATCACACAACTGCTATTTGCTTGTTTGTCTCTCTCTCTCTCTCTCTCTCTCTCTCTCTCTCTCTCTCTCTCTCTCTCTCTCTCTCTGTGTGTTTGCGTGCGTGCGTGCGTGCGTGCGTTTGTTTGTTTGTTTGCGTGGGTGCGTGTGTATGTGTCTGTGAGAGAGAGGGAGTGAGAGATGAGGATTTAATGTGATCTCTTTCTGTTTGCATCGTCTCTCTTTAATCCCATTCATGTCTATACATTTGAATTAAACTGTTGATAATAACTGATGATTAAATAGAAATTAACCGGAATTTTATGACGTCTGTATCTGAATAATCAGGATAACATTAATATTTGACTATTTATTCCTTACGAGAGACTAGCAGGCCCATTTCTATAAATAAACCAATGTGCCAATGTGTTGTGATAACATTATCGGAAGTTTATTCGAAAATTACCTAAATCCTAATTCTTTATAGCACTACATTTCATCGTCTTGGATATTCTTATTTAAAGGGGCAATTTCTGCAATGGCTACATCCAATTTTGGACTTTTAAATTAATGATACACAGGCTACCTATTGACTCTTGAAGAATATATAACTTTTAAATGCCTCATGAGCTTAGTTCAACTGTCTTACTTCAACAGAACCCAAAATATACTTTGTTTGAAACAATATAAATCAAAACAAACACAGTATAGCTTCAAAAATGTAGTTAAACTATAAGTTGATCTCTTGGCTGGTCATTACTTGAATCAATAGCTCTCTGACAGTGGTTACTTTTCTCGAACCCCATCCCTCAGCTATTTACCAAAATAGTGGTTGAGTGTCCACTATGGTGTTGTTTGAACTTCAAATTGCCCCTTTAAAAAAGTAAGTCTATAAACGAATGAATGCATGAAAGACTGAATGGATTAATGCATGGATGACTGAATATATAAATGAATTAATAAAAACAATATGATAATAGATGCATGTATTTTTCATTTAATTGTATTATAAATATATAAATCAGTCAGTCAGTAAATATATCAGCCATCAATCTATTAGCCAGTCTCAGGAACATGTCACATGTCTCCAATGATGATTCTGTGGTTGTCCAACAGACCGCTTCTTCCTCACGGCTTGACTCTGCTGTCGAGGGATTTTTAAAACTGCACAATTTTGTAGCGAACCTCCGCTCATACGATCTCCCATGCACATGCACTGTGTTCCTGGAACTTATACAAGCCATGCATTTTTTCACTAAACTTAACCACAGCAGGTGCTGCACCAGCGCATCCGACGAAACTAAAACCGAGCTTGGACGTTCCAAGTTGCATATGTGAGTTGTGGCAGCGAAATTCATCCGATTTGTGGTGATCTAGAACTTTTCCTCTGATTAATTTAGCCTCTTTTCCAGTGCATTTGATATTGGACCCACCTTCTGTTTCAAGACGGTGTTCAGCTTGTCGAAATATGTTTTCAAAGACGCGTTGCCTGAAGTAACCAACCCTCCATCTCCAGAGGATGCCCCAACACCACATCTGACCTGGAGACAAAATAAAATTGTGCTGAGTGAATTAATTCTGTCTTAAGACAGGTTATGAAAATATATAGTTGATATTAAATCACAAATTAAAGACCTATGCCAATTATTGTCTGCCCCCCAAATATAGCTTAGGCTACACCATGAGGGATCTTACTGACGCATCCCTCTAATTTCTTAATTTAACTGGTAATCTGTTTTTGAACAGGTTCAGCATTTCCTTGTTCCAGGTGACAGAAGTCGGGCTGTTAAATAATTGGGCCATATATCCCAAAGCCTCTAAAGCAACCACAGAGACGTCCTCGCCCTGGATAAAAGAAAACAAGGTTTTAGGCATTAGGGTGTCTCATAAATTACATGGTTAAACTTCCAATTTACCACTTTGAAATTGCAAGAAATCATATACTATAGTTTAAGCTATCAAAATCTTGCTATATGATACTGAAGTGTATCCTACCCGTGTGTTCTTGTAAACATGCGCTGTAAACATGCGCTCGACTTTTCTTTTAGACGCAAAGCTGGAAATTGTCCACCCCTGAAATAAAGTCATTTCAATATAAATAAGTGAACTTTATTGGGATAGTAACCTTAAATGAAACATTGTGGTACAGAGAGTGAAAGCATTGGTTAGATAAAATGTGCTATAATAAATACATTAAAATGTAGGCCTAAAAATGAGATATATTGAGCATCAAATTGTGCACACCAAATAGCAGACTGGTGCATAAACTGCGTCCACCTGCACGGATCGGATGCTGCTGTGTCTAGGCAGAACATAGTCAGACAGATGCGCAACAATTTCAATACAGCCCTGTTTCTTTTGATAGAAATTGAGTCCAACAGACATTAGAAATGATTAACAACCTATTATCTTGATTCGATATGATACTTACATTGCTGAAGTATACACCCAAGTATCGCTTCATGAAGGTATACAAAAATAATTCGTGGTGAAGAAGGTAGCATGTTTCAGGCTTTCGCTTCCCTTTATAAGCCCCAATTTTCAGTGGGTGATTCTTAATTATGCTATTGTGAAATTAATCAGGAAAATATAATGCAAGTGAACCATTTGCATACATGTCTATGCAAATAATTGCATTGGAGCAATGCATTCAATGATAACATTAAGCAGTTATTCAGCAGGCAATTTTGAATATGAAAAACGAATAACTCTATAATACAATGTTGCAGGGCTCTGTCTTATTAAATGAGGGCCATGATCAATATAAATATGCTGAAATTGTGGACATTGCACACCACACTTTTCAGATTCTGTGTAGGGTTAGCAAGAACCATTGTTTCAATAGGCGTTTCACAGAGACCACATTTTGCTCACACATTTAGTCCGTTGACTCTCTTTTAATCAGGCAGTGCAATCTGAAGCATATGGCTGTTGTGTTTATATTGCACATCCTTGAAATAAAAATAGATGTTATTAATAGAGAGACTGATAGTTTTGAATGAAGGCTAAAGTTCGACCATTTTACCTCACTGCTTGTGAATTCAAAGTGCACCTGTTCAGTCTATTCGGCTAATATTGTTCCGATTACGTTATTGATTTTGGAACCCAATTTCACTGAGGGGGTTGGAACCATAGAATTAGGAATTCGAATAATTTAATAGGAACTCTATGGTAGGAAAGGAATTCGTATAGGATCTCAAAGTGCAACGTTCAAAACAGGCCCACCCTGTCCAGTACTAAAACACACTTAATTGAAAAAAGGCTTTTGAAAAAACTTCATTTTGAGAAGATACATTTTACTTGTTTTTTATGGCTTTCCTTTATGGATTAGTAAGCTATACAATTAATTGTACTGCCATCCGTGCATATGTCCCGAGCATGTTTATTCCAAATCTGAATGTTCACACACCGAAAGACTTGGCTACAGAATGAGCACTCAGATTAACAATATTTAAAAGTATAAAAAAGTTTATTAATTTAACATTTGATGAAGATTAACATATAGGCACGATTTTCAAACAGATAAATAAATACATTCATAAATAGGCCTACATAAATAAATATCCTTGATAAATAAATAAATACATGTACAATATTGCAGTTTGACATTGCACATTACATGATTGTAGAATAGTAGGCTTTTAAAATCAAGCACAATTGTAAAACCCAATTGTAAAAAAAGTTCTGCAAGTTCAAATTCATGTTCTGTTGGACCACAGAAGGCTATCAGAGTTGTGTTTCAGAATGAACTGTAGGGTGTACAGGAGTTCTTTTCGAACCACTTCCCAGGCGCAGTAACTGAAATTCTGTGAAAATAAAAATAAACTGTTAGGGCAATGTAGGGTAATATTGTCCAATGTAGAGATATTATCAAAACAATGTGTCTTTTTGTTTTTACCCTATAGCCTACCTTTTCTTTTAGGACTGCTGCAATCTTCCCAAAGTATGTCTTCAGTCCCTCTGCCCTGATGGGATAATCACTTGTATCCACACTGCCCATCATCTGCCAGAAAGAAAGAGGTAGGCAATGAATAATAATTCAAATGCCACCATACCACAATTAAACAGTTAAGCTATCTGTGTTGGCATAGCAACTCACACATTTGCTCTCTTCAATCTGGCGGTATATAATATTCTGAAAATTCTCCAACTTCTGTTGGTCCCACTTAGTTGGCAGGTCGTCAGCTCCAAACAATGAGTCGATGTTATTCAATGTATCATAAATAGCCTTAGCACCACTGCTGCTCAACTGAAACGGACAACAACAATAATTTCAAATAACATAAATGGCAGTTTAAAGTGTTCTACTTTCTAATCCTAACGGTTGCAAAAACTCTTTCATTCTGTAAAGAACACTTGTATATGTTGCTTGCCCTTACCTGTGGCGCGCCGGAGGTTGCAAATGCGGCGGTTGGGAATGCCAGGAAGACATTCTGCTGCAGGCACTCCAGAGGAAAATGACCCCCCTGAAAGAAAGAGAAAACACAGTATTCACGTTGAGCTATTCAGTTAAACATAGTTGGATAATACATCTCAAGTCAAAAGTAATTTTAAAAATGTACCATGTCTCTCAGTAGGTTGTGGGTTGTTCGCACCAGCTGTCCCTGTAGGTGGCAAGGCATGGGCATGGAGCAAACTTGTGCGAGGCAGAGGAAGGCGCTCATCCAAGTGATAGTCTGAAGTGTCATTCTTCGGGTAGTTAGATGACCTGTAGAAGATAATAATTGTTAGTTGAATATAATCTCTTTAAATGATTCATTCATTGAAGCCTGAAGCAATGATCAAATGATAGCATATTGTTGACTCACCTGTTGCCAGTATATTGCACATTTCCTCCAGTCAGAATGTGGTTTGTGTTCTGATCCCATATCTGCGGATTAATTTAAATAGTTAGGATTGAAAGGATGTACAAAAAGTGAAAGGGAGTCTCACTAAATTCAGAGTTAAAATGAATGATTTTGGGAAAGTTTTGCCTAGTGAACCGCAAGACCGGATTTCCCTTTTCGTGTGCTCTACTTCACACTCGTCATGTTTTGAGTGATCGTTCATGGGAGACACGTTGACCTCATTAGGTTTAAAAATTTAACTCATAGCTGGCATTATGAAGACTCAAACGTTGCTAAGAAAGACAGGGAGAAGGAGGGGGGGGAGAGAGAGAGAGAGAAAATATCGACCCTTTAACACCAATATTAAACTAATGGCACTTACTACAATGTTTGTTTTTTAATCACAAAACGGCTATTTGCTTGTTTGTCTCTCTCTCTCTCTCTCTCTCTGTGTGTGTGTGTGTGTGTGTGTGTGTGTGTGTGTGTGTGTGTTTGTTTGCGTGCGTGCGTGCGTGCGTGTGTTTGTTTGCGTGCGTTCGTGCGTCTGTGAGAGAGAGGGAGTGAGAGATGAGGATTTAATGTGATCTCTTTCTGTTTGCATCTGCTCTCTTTAATCCCATTCATGTCTATACATTTGAATTAAACTGTTGATAATAACTGATGATTAAATAGAAATTAACCGGAATTTTATGACGTCTGCATCTGAATAATCAGGATAACATTAATATTTGACTATTTATTCCTTACGAGAGACTAGTAGGCCCATTTCTATAAATAAACCAATGTGCCAATGTGTTGTGATAACATTATCGGAAGTTTATTCGAAAATGACCTAAATCCTAATTCTTTATAGCACTACATTTCATCGTCTTGGATATGCTTATTTAAAGGGGCAATTTCTGCGATTGCTACATCCAATTTTGGACTTTTAAATTAATGATACACAGGCTACCTATTGACTCTTGAAGAATATATAACTTTTAAATGCCTCATGAGCTTAGTTCAACTGTCTTACTTCAACAGAACCCAAAATATACTTTGTTTGAAACAATATAAATCAAAACAAACACAGTATATCTTCAAAAATGTAGTTAAACTATAATTTGATCTCTTGGCTGGTCATTACTTGAATCAATAGCTCTCTGACAGAGGTTACTTTTCTCGAACCCCATCCCTCAGCTATTTACCAAAATAGTGGTTGAGTGTCCACTATGGTGTTGTTTGAACTTCAAATTGCCCCTTTAAAAAAGTAAGTCTATAAACGAATGAATGCATGAAAGACTGAATGGATGAATGCATGGATGACTGAATATATAAATGAATTAATAAAAACAATATGATAATAGATGCATGTATTTTTCATTTAATTGTATTATAAATATATAAATCAGTCAGTCAGTAAATATATCAGCCATCAATCTATTAGCCAGTCTCAGGAACATGTCACATGTCTCCAATGATGATTCTGTGGTTGTCCAACAGACCGCTTCTTCCTCACGGCTTGACTCTGCTGTCGAGGGATTTTTAAAACTGCACAATTTTGTAGCGAACCTCCGCTCACACGATCTTCCATGCACATGCGCTGTGTTCCTGGAACTTATACAAGCCATGCATTTTTTCACTCAACTCAACCACAGCAGGTGCTGCACCAGCGCATCTGACGAAACTAAAACCGAGCTTGGAAGTTCCAAGTTGCATATGTGAGTTGTGGCAACGAAATTCATCCGATTTGTGGTGATCTAGAACTTTTCCTCAGATTAATTTAGCCTATTTTCCAGTGCATTTGATATTGGACCCACCTTCTGTTTCAAGACGGTGTTCAGCTTGTCGAAATGTGTTTTCATAGACGCGTTGGCTGAAGTAACCAACCCTCCATCTCCAGAGGATGCCCCAACACCACATCTGACCTGGAGACAAAATACGATTGTGCTGAGTGAATTAATTCTGTCTTAAGACAGGTTCTGAAAATATATCGTTGATATTAAATCACAAATTAAAGACCAATGCCAATTATTGTCTGTCCCCCAAATATAGCTTAGGCTACACCATGAGGGATCATACTTACGCATCCCTCTAATTTCTTAACTTAACTGGTAATCCGTTTTTGAACAGGCTCAGTGTTTCCTTGTTCCAGGTGACAGAAGTCAGGCTGTTAAATAATTGGTCCATATATCCCAAAGCCTCTAAAACAACCACAGAGACGTCCTCGCCTTGGATAAAAGAAAACAAGGTTTTAGTCATTAGGGTGTCTCATAAATTACATGGTTAAACTTCCAATTTACCACTTTGAAATTGTAAGAAATCATATACTATAGTTTAAGCTATCAAAATCTTGCTATATGATACTGAAGTGTATCCTACCTGTGTGTTCTTGTAAACATGCGCTGTAAACATGCGCACGACTTTTCTTTTAGACGCAAAGCAGGAAATTGTCCACCCTGAAATAAAGTCATATCAATATATATAAGTGAACTTTATCGGGATAGTAACCTTAAATGAAACATTGTCGTACAGAGAGTGAAAGCATTGGTTAGATAAAATGTGCTATAATAAATACATTAAAATGTAGGCCTAAAAATGAGATATATTGAGCATCAAATTGTGCACACCAAGTAGCAGACTGGTGCATAAACTGCGTCCACCTGCAGGGATCGGATGCTGCTGTGTCTAGGCAGAACATAGTGAGACAGATGCGCAACCATTTCAATTCAGCCATGTATCTTTTGAAATAAATTGAGTCCAACAGACATTAGAAATGATTAACAACCTATTATCTTGATTCGATATGATACTTACATTGCTGAAGTATACACCCAAGTATCGCTTCATGAAGGTATACAAAAATAATTCGTGGTGAAGAAGGTAGCATGGTTCAGGCTTTCGCTTCCCTTCATAAGCCCCAATTTTCAGTGGGTGATTCTTAATTATGCTATTGTGAAATTAATCAGGAAAATATAATGCAAGTGAACCATTTTCATACATGTCTATGAAAATAATTGCATTCGAGCAATGCATTAAATGATAACATTATGCAGTTATTCAGCTGGCAATATTGAATATGAAAAACGAATAACTCTATAATACAATGTTGCAGGGCTCTGTCTTATTAAATGAGGGCCATGATCAATATAAATATGCTGAAATTGTGGACATTGCACACCACACTTTTCAGATTCTGTGTAGGGTTAGCAAGAACCATTGTTTCAATAGGCGTTTCACAGAGACCACATTTTGCTCACACATTTAGTCCGTTGACTCTCTTTTAATCAGGCAGTGCAATCTGAAGCATATGGCTGTTCAGTGTTTATATTGGACATCCTTGAAATAAAAATAGATGTTAGTAACAGAGAGACTGATAGTGTTGAATGAAAGCTAAATTTCGACCATTTTACCTCACTGCTTGTGAATTCACTGTGCACCTGTTCAGTCTATTCGGCTAATAATTTAAAAGGAACTCTATGGTAGGAACGGAATTCGTATAGGAGCTTAAAGTGCAACATTCAAAACTGGCTGCCCTGTCCAGTACTAAAACACACTTCATTGAAAAAATGCTTTTGAATATAACTACATTTTGAGAACATACATTTTACTTGTTTTTATGGCTTTCCTTTATGGATTAGTAGGCTATACAATTAATTGTACTGCCATCCGTGCATATGTCCCGAGCATTTTTAACCAAAATCTGAATGTTCACACACCGACAGACTTCGCTACAGAATGAGCACTCAGAATAACAATATTTAAAAGTATAAAAATGTTTATTAACTTAACATTTGATGAAAATTAACATATAGGCACGATTTTCAAAGAGATAAATAAATACATTCATAAATAGGCCTACAAATAGGCCTACATAAATAAATATCCTTGATAAATAAATAAATACATGTACAATATTGCAGTTTGACATTGCACATTACATGATTGTAGAATAGTAGGCTTTTAAAATCAAGCATCAAGCACAAAAAAAGTTCTGCAAGTTCAAATTCATGTTCTGTTGGACCACAGAAGGCTATCAGAGTTGTGTTTCAGAATGAACTGTAGGGTGTACAGGAGTTCTTTTCGAACCACTTCCCAGGCGCAGTAACCGAAATTCTGTGAAAATAAAAATAAACTGTTAGGTCAATGTAGAGTAATATTGTCCAATGTAGAGATATTATCAAAACAATGTGTCTTTTTGTTTTTAACCTATAGCCTACCTTTTCTTTTAGGACTGCTGCAATCTTCCCAAAGTATGTCTTCAGTCCCTCTGCCCTGATGGGATAATCACTTGTATCCACACTGCCCATCATCTGCCAGAAAGAAAGAGGTAGGCGATGAATAATAATTAAAATGCCACCATACCACAATTAAACAGTTAAGCTATCTGTGTTGGTATAGCAACTCACACATTTGCTCTCTTCAATCTGGCGGTATATAATATTCTGAAAATACTCCAACTTCTGTTGGTCCCACTTAGTTGGCAGGTCGTCAGCTCCAAACAATGAGTCGATGTTCTTCAATGTATCATAAATAGCCTTAGCACCACTGCTGCTCAACTGAAACGGACAACAACAATCATTTCAAATAACATGAATGGCAGTTTAAAGTTTTCTACTTTCTAATCCTAACGGTTGCAAAAACTCTTTCATGTTGTAAAGAACACTTGGATATGCGCGCTTTCCCTTACCTGTGGCGTGCCGGAGGTTGCAAATGCGGCGGCTGGGAATGTCATGAAGACATTCTCCTGCAGGCACTCCAGATGAAAATGACCCCCCTGAAAGAAAGAGAAAACACAGTGTTCACGTTGAGCTATTCAGTTAAACATAGTTGGATAATACATCTCAAGTCAAAAGTAATTTAAAAAATGTACCATGTCTCTCAGTAGGTTGTGGGTTGTTCGCACCAGCTCTCCTTGTAGGTGGCAAGGCATGGGCATGGAGCAAACTTGTGCGAGGCAGAGGAAGGCGCTCATCCAAGTAATAGCCTGAAGTGCCATTCTTAGTGTAGTTAGATGACCTGCAGCAGATAATCATTGTTAGTTGAATATACTCCTGAATATGATTCATTCATTGAAGCCTGATGCAATTATCAAATGATAGCATGTTGTTGACTTACCTGTTGCCAGTATATTGCACATTTCCTCCAGTCAGAATGTGGTTTGTGTTATGATCCAATATCTGCGGATTAACACTTAAATAGTGAGGATTGAACGGATGTACAAAAAGTGAAAGGGAGTCTCACTAAATTAAGAGTTAAAATGAATGAATTTGGGAATGTTTTGCCTGGTGAACCGCAAGACCGGATTTCCCTTTTCGTGTGCTCTACTTCCCTCTCGTCATGTTTTGAGTGATCGTTCATGGGAGGCACGTTGTCCTCAGTAGGTTTAAAAAGTGTAACTCATAGCAGACCTTGTGAAGACTGAAACGTTGCTAAGAAAGACAGGGAGGAGAGGGAGAGAGGGAGAATATCGACCCTTTAACACCAATATTAAACTAATGGCACTTAGTGAAATATTTTTTTTAAATCACAAAACTGCAAATTTGCTTGTTTGTCTCTCTCTCTCTCTGTGTGTGTGCGTGTGTGTGTGTGTTTGCGTGCGTGCGTGCGTTTGTTTGTTTGCGTGCGTGCGTGTGTATGTGTCTGTGAGAGAGAGGGAGTGAGAGATGAGGATTTAATGTGATCTCTTTCTGTTTGCATCTTCTGTCTTTAATCCCATTCATGTCTATACATTTGAATTAAACTGTTGATAATAACAATGATTAAATAGAAATTAACCGGCATTTTATGAAGTCTGTATCTGAATAATCAGGATAACATTAACATTTGACTAGTGATTCCTTACGAGAGACTAGCAGGCACATTTCTATAAATAAACCAATGTGCCAATATGTTGTGATAACATTATCGTAGGTTTATTAGAAAATGACCTAAATCCTAATTCCTAATAGCACTACATTTCATCGTCTTGGATATGCTTAGTTAAAGTGGCAATATCTGCGATTGCTACATCAAATTTTGGACTTTTAAATTAATGATACACAGGCTATCTATTGACTCTTGTCACGGATTCTGCCGAGGCTGCTCCTCCTCCTTGCTCGGGCAGGCTTCGGCGTTCGTCGTCCCCGGAGTACTAGCTACTGCCGATCGATGTTATCGGTGTCTGTCTAGTCTTGTCTGTATTGTTTACACCTGTTCATCATTATGTTTGATTGTTTCCCTATAATTACCCCTGTCTCTCATCGTTATCTTGTGTGTGATTGTTTCCCTTCACGTATGTCGTTTTGTGAGCGGGTATTTTCCTCCCTGTGTGGAGTTATTCTGTGTTCATCTTTTCAATATCGGATTAAAGTACGTTTCCAAGAGTTCCGTGTCCTGCGCCTGACTTCTTCAACCGCATCTCACTGACAGCCGTGACAACTCTTGAAGAATATATAACTTTTAAAAGCCTCATGAGCTTAGTTCAACTGTTTTACCTCAACAGAACCCCAAATACACTTTGTTTGAAACAATATAAAACTAAACACACACTGCATAGCTTCAAAATTTAGTTAAAACTATCATTTTGATCTCTTGGATGGTAAATACTTGAATCAATAGCTCTCTGACAGTGGTTACTTTTCTTGAACCCCATCCGTCAGCTATTTACCAAAATAGTGGTTGACTGTTCACTATGGTGTTGTTTGAACTTCAGATTGCCCCTTTAAAAAAGTAAGTCTATAAACAAATGAATGCATGAAAGACTAAATGGATGAATGCATGGATGACTGAATATATAAATGAATGAATATGATAATAGATGCATGTATTTTTCATTTAATTGTATTATAAATATATCAATCAGTCAGTCAGTAAATATATCATGTCATATGTCTCCAATGATGATTCTGTGGTTGTCCAACAGACCGCTTCTTCCTCACGGCTTGACTCTGCTGTCGAGGGATTTTTAAAACTGCACAATTTTGTAGCGAACCTCCGCTCATACGATCTCCCATGCACATGCGCTGCGTTCCTGGAACTTATACAAGCCATGCATTTTTTCACTCAACTCAACCACAGCAGGTGCTGCACCAGCGCATCTGACGAAACTAAAACCGAGCTTGGAAGTTTCAAGTTGCATATGTTAGTTGTGGCAGCGAAATTCATCCGATTTGTGGTGATCTAGAACTTTTCCTCTGATTAATTTAGCCTCTTTTCCAGTGCATTTGATATTGGACCCACCTTCTGTTTCAAGACAGTGTTCAGCTTGTCGAAATATGTTTTCAAAGACGCGTTAGCTGAAGTAAACAACCCTCCATCTCCAGAGGATGCCCCAACACCACATCTGACCTGGAGACAAAATAAAATTGTGCTGAGTGAATTAATTCTGTCTTAAGACAGGTTATGAAAATATATCGTTTATATTAAATCACAAATTAAAGACCTATGCCAATTATTGTCTTCCCCCCAAATATAGCTTAGGCTACACCATGAGGGATCATACTTACGCATCCCTCTAATTTCTTAATTTAACTGGTAATCCGTTTTTGAACAGGCTCAGTGTTTCCTTGTTCCAGGTGACAGAAGTCAGGCTGTTAAATAATTGGTCCATATATCCCAAAGCCTCTAAAGCAACCACAGAGACGTCCTCGCCCTGGATAAAAGAAAACAAGGTTTTAGGCATTAGGGTGTCTCATAAATTACATGGTTAAACTTCCAATTTACCACTTTGAAATTGCAAGAAATCATATACTATAGTTTAGGCTATCAAAATCTTACTATATGATACTGAAGTGTATCCTACCTGTGTGTTCTTGTAAACATGCGCTGTAAACATACACAAAAAATACACAAAAAAAAAAATGTATGCACGCATGACTGTAAGTCGCTTTGGATAAAAGCGTCTGCTAAATGGCATATTATTATTATTATTATTATTATTAACATGCGCTCGACTTTTCTTTTAGACGCAAAGCTGGAAATTGTCCACCCTGAAATAAAGTCATATCAATATAAATAAGTGAACTGTATCGGGATAGTAACCTTAAATGAAACATTGTGGTACAGAGAGTGATAGCATTGGTTAGATAAAATGTGCTATAATAAATACATTAAAAAGTAGGCCTAATAATGAGATATATTGAGCATCAAATTGTGCACACCAAAGAGCAGACTGGTGCATAAACTGCGTCCACCTGCACGGATCGGATGCTGCTGTGTCTAGGCAGAACATAGTCAGACAGATGCGCAACCATTTCAATACAGCCCTGTTTCTTTTGATAGAAATTGAGTCCAACAGACATTAGAAATGATTAACAACCTATTATCTTGATTCGATATGATACTTACATTGCTGAAGTATACACCCAAGTATCGCTACATGAAGGTATACAAAAATAATTCGTGGTGAAGAAGGTAGCATGGTTAAGGCTTTCGCTTCCCTTTATAAGCCCCAATTTTCAGTGGGTGATTCTTAATTATGCTATTTTGAAATGAATCAGGAAAATATAATGCAATTGAACCATTTTCATACATGTCTATGCAAGTAATTGCATTGGAGCAATGCATTAAATGATAACATTATGCAGTTATTCAGCTGGCAATATTGAATATGAAAAACGAATAACTCTATAATACAATGTTGCAGGGCTCTGTCTTATTAAATGAGGGCCATGATCAATATAAATATGCTGAAATTGTGGACATTGCACACCATACTTTTCAGATTCTGTGTAGGGTTAGCAAGAACCATTGTTTCAATAGGCGTTTCACAGAGACCACATTTTGCTCACACATTTAGTCCGTTGACTCTCTTTTAATCAGGCAGTGCAATCTGAAGCATATGGCTGTTCAGTGTTTATATTGCACATCCTTGAAATAAAAATAGATGTTATTAATAGAGAGACTGATAGTGTTGAATGAAGGCTAAAGTTCGACCATTTTACACCACTGCTTGTTAATTCAAAGTGCACCTGTTCAGTCTATTCGGCTAATATTGTTCCGATTACGTTATTGATTGTGGAACCCAATTTCACTGAGGGGGTTGGAACCAAAGAATTAGGAATTCGAATAATTTAATAGGAACTCTATGGTAGGAAAGGAATTCGTATAGGAGCTCAAAGTGCAACGTTCAAAACAGGCCCGCCCTGTCCAGTACTAAAACACACTTAATTGAAAAAAGGCTTTTGAATATAACTACATTTTGAGAAGATACATTTAACTTGTTTTCATGGCTTTCCTTTATGGATTAGTAGGCTATACAATTAATTGTACTGCCATCCGTGCATATGTCCCGAGCATTTTTAACCAAAATCTGAATGTTCACACACCGACAGACTTGTCTACAGAATGAGCACTCAGATTAACAATATTTAAAAGTATAATTTTTTTTATTAATTTAACATTTGATGAAGATTAACATATAGGCACGATTTTCAAACAGATAAATAAATACATTCATAAATAGGCCTACATAAATAAATATCTTTGATAAATAAATAAATACATGTACAATATTGCAGTTTGAGATTGCACATTACATGATTGTAGAATAGTAGGCTTTTAAAATCAAGCACAATTGTAAAACCCAATTGTAAAAAAAGTTCTGCAAGTTCAAATTCATGTTCTATTGGACCACAGAAGGCTATCTGAGTTGTGTTTCAGAATGAACTGTAGGGTGTACAGGAGTTCTTTTCGAACCACTTCCCAGGCGCAGTAACTGAAATTCTGTGAAAAAATAAATAAACTGTTAGGTCAATGTAGGGTAATATTGTCCAATGTAGAGATATTATCAAAACAATGTGTCTTTTTGTTTTTAACCTATAGCCTACCTTTTCTTTTAGGACTGCTGCAATCTTCCCAAAGTATGTCTTCAGTCCCTCTGCCCTGATGGGATAATCACTTGTATCCACACTGCCCATCATCTGCCAGAAAGAAAGAGGTAGGCGATGAATAATAATTAAAATGCCACCATACCACAATTAAACAGTTAAGCTATCTGTGTTGGTATAGCAACTCACACATTTGCTCTCTTCAATCTGGCGGTATATAATGTTCTGAAAATTCTCCAACTTCTGTTGGTCCCACTTAGTTGGCAGGTCGTCAGCTCCAAACAATGAGTCGATGTTCTTCAATGTATCATAAATAGCCTTAGCACCACTGCTGCTCAACTGAAACGGACAACAACAATAATTTCAAATAACATAAATGGCAGTTTAAAGTTTTCTACTTTCTAATCCTAACGGTTGCAAAAACTCTTTCATTCTGTAAAGAACACTTGTATATGTTGCTTGCCCTTACCTGTGGCGGGCCGGAGGTTGCAAATGCGGCGGCTGGGAATGCCAGGAAGACATTCTCCTGCAGGCACTCCAGAGGAAAATGACCCCCCTGAAAGAAAGAGAAAACACAGTATTCACGTTGAGCTATTTAGTTAAACATAGTTGGATAATACATCTCAAGTCAAAAGTGATTTAAAAAATGTACCATGTCTCTCAGTAGGTTGTGGGTTGTTCGCACCAGCTCTCCTTGTAGGTGGCAAGGCATGGGCATGGAGCAAACTTGTGCGAGGCAGAGGAAGGCGCTCATCCAAGTGATAGTCTGAAGTGCCATTCTTCGGGTAGTTAGATGACCTGTAGCAGATAATAATTGTTAGTTGAATATAATCCTGAAAATGATTCAATCATTGAAGCCTGAAGCAATGATCAAATGATAGCATGTTGTTGACTCACCTGTTGCCAGTATATTGCAAATTTCCTCCAGTCAGAATGTGGTTTGTGTTCTGATCCCATATCTGCGGATTAACTTAAATAGTGAGGATTGAAAGGATGTACAAAAAGTGAAAGGTAGTCTCACTATATTCAGAGTTAAAATGAATGATTTTGGGAAAGTTTTGCCTAGTGAACCGCAAGTCCGGATTTCCTTTTTCGTGTGCTCTACTTCACACTCGTCATGTTTTGAGTGATCGTTCATGGGAGGCACGTTGACCTCATTAGGTTTAAAAAATGTAACTCATAGCTGGCATTGTGAAGACTCAAACGTTGCTAAGAAAGACAGGGAGAAGGAGAGGGAGATAGAGAGAGAGAATATCGACCCTTTAACACCAATATTAAACTAATGGCACTTACTACAATGTTTGTTTTTAATCACAAAACTGCTATTTGCTTGTTTGTCTCTCTCTCTCTGTGTGTGTGTGTGTGTGTGTGTGTGTGTGTGTGTGTTTGCGTGCGTGCTTGCGTGTGTTTGTTTGCGTGCGTTCGTGCGTCTGTGAGAGAGAGGGAGTGAGAGATGAGGATTTAATGTGATCTCTTTCTGTTTGCATCTTCTCTCTTTAATCCCATTCATGTCTATACATTTGAATTAAACTGTTGATAATAACTGATGATTAAATAGAAATTAACCGGAATTTTATGACGTCTGTATCTGAATAATCAGGATAACATTAATATTTGACTATTTATTCATTACGAGAGACTAGCAGGACCATTTCTATAAATAAACCAATGTGCCAAGATAACATTATCGGAAGTTTATTCGAAAATGACCTAAATCCTAATTACATTTACGTCATTTAGCAGACGCTCTTATCCAGAGCGACTTACAGGAGCAATTAGTGTTAAGTGCCTTGCTCAAGGGCACATCGACAGATTTTTCACCTAGTCGGCTCGGGGATTAGAACCAGCGACCTTTCGGTTACTGACACAACGCTCTTAACCACTAAGCTACCTGCCGCCCCTAATTCTTTATAGTACTACATTTCATCGTCTTCGTTATGCTTATTTAAAGGGACAATTTCTACGATTGCTACATCCAATTTTGGACTTTTAAATTAATGATACACAGGCTACCTATTGACTCTTGAAGAATATATAACTTTTAAATGCCTCATGAGCTTAGTTCAACTGTCTTACTTCAACAGAACCCAAAATATACTTTGTTTGAAACAATATAAATCAAAACAAACACAGTATAGCTTCAAAAATGTAGTTAAACTATAATTTGATCTCTTGGCTGGTCATTACTTGAATCAATAGCTCTCTGACAGTGGTTACTTTTCTCGAACCCCATCCCTCAGCTATTTACCAAAATAGTGGTTGAGTGTCCACTATGGTGTTGTTTGAACTTCAAATTGCCCCTTTAAAAAAGTAAGTCTATAAACGAATGAATGCATGAAAGACTGAATGGATGAATGCATGGATGACAGAATATATAAATGAATTAATAAAAACAATATGATAATAGATGCATGTATTTTTCATTTCATTGTATTATAAATATATCAATCAGTCAGTCAGTGAATATATCAGCCATCAATCTATTAGCCAGTCTCAGGAACATGTCACATGTCTCCAATGATGATTCTGTGGTTGTCCAACAGACCGCTTCTTCCTCACGGCTTGACTCTGCTGTCGATGGATTTTTAAAACTGCACAATTTTGTAGCGAACCTCCGCTCATACGATCTTCCATGCACATGCGCTGTGTTCCTGGAACTTATACAAGCCATGCATTTTTTCACTCAACTCAACCACAGCAGGTGCTGCACCAGCGCATCTGACGAAACTAAAACCGAGCTTGGAAGTTCCAAGTTGCATATGTGAGTTGTGGCAACGAAATTCATCCGATTTGTGGTGATCTAGAACTTTTCCTCAGATTAATTTAGCCTCTTTTCCAGTGCATTTGATATTGGACCCACCTTCTGTTTCAAGACGGTGATCAGCTTGTCGAAATATGTTTTCATAGACGCGTTGGCTGAAGTAACCAACCCTCCATCTCCAGAGGATGCCCCAACACCACATCTGACCTGGAGACAAAACACAATTGTGCTGAGTGAATTAATTCTGTCTTAAGACAGGTTCTGAAAATATATCGTTGATATTAAATCACAAATTAAAGACCTATGCCAATTATTGTCTGCCCCCCAAATATAGCTTAGGCTACACCATGAGGGATCATACTTACGCATCCCTCTAATTTCTTAATTTAACTGGTAATCCGTTTTTGAACAGGCTCAGTGTTTCCTTGTTCCAGGTGACAGAAGTCAGGCTGTTAAATAATTGGTCCATATATCCCAAAGCCTCTAAAGCAACCACAGAGACGTCCTCGCCCTGGATAAAAGAAAACAAGGTTTTAGTCATTAGGGTGTCTCATAAATTACATGGTTAAACTTCCAATTTACCACTTTGAAATTGCAAGAAATCATATACTATAGTTTAGGCTATCAAAATCTTGCTATATGATACTGAAGTGTATCCTACCTGTGTGTTCTTGTAAACATGCGCTGTAAACATGCGCTCGACTTTTCTTTTAGACGCAAAGCTGGAAATTGTCCACCCCTGAAATAAAGTCATATCAATATAAATAAGTGAACTGTATTGGGATATTAACCTTAAATGAAACATTGTGGTACAGAGAGTGAAAGCATTGGTTAGATAAAATGTGCTATAATAAATACATTAAAATGTAGGCCTAAAAATGAGATATATTGAGCATCAAATTGTGCACACCAAATAGCAGACTGGTGCATAAACTGCGTCCACCTGCACGGATCGGATGCTGCTGTGTCTAGGCAGAACATAGTCAGACAGATGCGCAACCATTTCAATACAGCCCTGTTTCTTTTGACAGAAATTGAGTCCAACAGACATTAGAAATGATTAACAACCTATTATCTTGATTCGATATGATACTTACATTGCTGAAGTATACACCCAAGTATCGCTTCATGAAGGTATACAAAAATAATTCGTGGTGAAGAAGGTAGCATGGTTCAGGCTTTCGCTTCCCTTTATAAGCCTCAATTTTCAGTGGGTGATTCTTAATTATGCTATTGTGAAATTAATCAGGAAAATATAATGCAAGTGAACCATTTTCATACATGTCTATGCAAATAATTGCATTGGAGCAATGCATTCAATGATACCATTAAGCAGTTATTCAGCAGGCAATATTGAATATGAAAAACGAATAACTCTATAATACAATGTTGCAGGGCTCTGTCTTATTAAATGAGGGCCATGATCAATATAAATATGCTGAAATTGTGGACATTGCACACCACACGTTTCAGCTTCTGTGTAGGGTTAGCAAGAACCATTGTTTCAATAGGCGTTTATAATAATAATGATAATATGCCATTTAGCAGACGCTTTTATCCAAAGCGACTTAGAGTCGTGCGTGCATACATTTTTGTGTATGGGTGGTCCAGGGGATCGAACCCACTATCTTGGCGTTACAAGCGCCGTGCTCTACCAGCTGAGCTACAGAGGACCAGGCGTTTCACAGATACCACATTTTGCTCAAACATTTAGTCCGTTGACTCTCTTTTAATCAGACAGTGCAATCTGAAGCATATGGCTGTTCAGTGTTTATATTGCACATCCTTGAAATAAAAATAGATGTTATTAATAGAGAGACTGATAGTGTTGAATGAAGGCTAAAGTTCGACCATTTTACCTCACTGCTTGTGAATTCACTGTGCACCTGTTCAGTCTATTCGGCTAATATTGTTCCGATTACGTTATTGATTGTGGAACCCAATTTCACTGAGGGGGTTGGAACCATAGAATTAGGAATTCGAATAATTTAATAGGAACTCTATGGTAGGAAAGGAATTCGTATAGGAGCTTAGAGTGCAACGTTCAAAACAGGCCCGCCCTGTCCAGTACTAAAACACACTTAATTGAAAAAATGCTTTTGAATATAACTACATTTTGAGAAGATACATTTTACTTGTTTTTATGGCTTTCCTTTATGGATTAGTAGGCTATACAATTAATTGTACTGCCATCCGTGCATATGTCCCGAGCATTTTTAACCAAAATCTGAATGTTCACACACCGACAGACTTCGCTACAGAATGAGCACTCAGATTAACAATATTTAAAAGTATAAAAATGTTTATTAACTTAACATTTGATGAAATTTAACATATAGGCACGATTTTCAAAGAGATAAATAAATACATTCATAAATAGGCCTACATAAATAAATATCCTTGATAAATAAATAAATACATGTACAATATTGCAGTTTGACATTGCACATTACATGATTGTAGAATAGTAGGCTTTTAAAATCAAGCACAATTGTAAAACCCAATTGTAAAAAGTTCTGCAAGTTCAAATTCATGTTCTGTTGGACCACAGAAGGCTATCAGAGTTGTGTTTCAGAATGAACTGTAGGGTGTACAGGAGTTCTTTTCGAACCACTTCCCAGGCGCAGTAACTGAAATTCTGTGAAAATAAAAATAAACTGTTAGGGCAATGTAGGGTAATATTGTCCAATGTAGAGATATTATCAAAACAATGTGTCTTTTTGTTTTTACCCTATAGCCTACCTTTTCTTTTAGGACTGCTGCAATCTTCCCAAAGTATGTCTTCAGTCCCTCTGCCCTGATGGGATAATCACTTGTATCCACACTGCCCATCATCTGCCAGAAAGAAAGAGGTAGGCGATGAATAATAATTCAAATGCCACCATACCACAATTAAACAGTTAAGCTATCTGTGTTGGCATAGCAACTCACACATTTGCTCTCTTCAATCTGGCGGTATATAATATTCTGAAAATTCTCCAACTTCTGTTGGTCCCACTTAGTTGGCAGGTCGTCAGCTCCAAACAATGAGTCGATGTTCTTCAATGTATCATAAATAGCCTTAGCACCACTGCTGCTCAACTGAAACGGACAACAACAATAATTTCAAATAACATGAATGGCAGTTTAAAGTTTTCTACTTTCTAATCCTAACGGTTGCAAAAACTCTTTCATGTTGTAAAGAACACTTGGATATGCGCGCTTGCCCTTACCTGTGGCGTGCCGGAGGTTGCAAATGCGGCGGCTGGGAATGTCATGAAGACATTCTCCTGCAGGCACTCCAGAGGAAAATGACCCCCCTGAAAGAAAGAGAAAACACAGTGTTCACGTTGAGCTATTCAGTTAAACATAGTTGGATAATACATCTCAAGTCAAAAGTAATTTAAAAAATGGACCATGTCTCTCAGTAGGTTGTGGGTTGTTCGCACCAGCTGTCCCTGTAGGTGGCAAGGCATGGGCATGGAGCAAACTTGTGCGAGGCAGAGGAAGGCGCTCATCCAAGTAATAGCCTGAAGTGCCATTCTTAGTGTAGTTAGATGACCTGCAGCAGATGATCATTGTTAGTTGAATATAATCCTGAATATGATTCATTCATTGAAGCCTGATGCAATTATCAAATGATAGCATGTTGTTGACTCACCTGTTGCCAGTATATTGCAAATTTCCTCCAGTCAGAATGTGGTTTGTGTTCTGATCCCATATCTGCGGATTAACACTTAAATAGTGAGGATTGAACGGATGTACAAAAAGTGAAAGGGAGTCTCACTAAATTAAGAGTTAAAATGAATGAATTTGGGAAAGTTTTGCCTGGTGAACCGCAAGACCGGATTTCCCTTTTCGTGTGCTCTACTTCCCTCTCGTCATGTTTTGAGTGATCGTTCATGGGAGGCACGTTGTCCTCAGTAGGTTTAAAAAGTGTAACTCATAGCAGACCTTGTGAAGACTGAAACGTTGCTAAGAAAGACAGTGAGAAGGAGAGGGAGAGAGAGAGAATATCGACCCTTTAACACCAATATTAAACTAATTTGCTTGTTTGTCTCTCTCTCTCTCTCTCTGTGTGTGTGTGTGTGTGTGTGTGTTTGCGTGCGTGCGTGCGTTTGTTTGTTTGCGTGCGTGCGTGTGTATGTGTCTGTGAGAGAGAGGGAGTGAGAGATGAGGATTTAATGTGATCTCTTTCTGTTTGCATCTTCTGTCTTTAATCCCATTCATGTCTATACATTTGAATTAAACTGTTGATAATAACAATGATTAAATAGAAATTAACCGGCATTTTATGAAGTCTGTATCTGAATAATCAGGATAACATTAACGTTTGACTAGTGATTCCTTACGAGAGACTAGCAGGCACATTTCTATAAATAAACCAATGTGCCAATATGTTGTGATAACATTATCGTAGGTTTATTAGAAAATGACCTAAATCCTAATTCCTAATAGCACTACATTTCATCGTCTTTGATATGCTTAGTTAAAGTGGCAATATCTGCGATTGCTACATCAAATTTTGGACTTTTAAATTAATGATACACAGGCTATCTATTGACTCTTGTCACGGATTCTGCCGAGGCTGCTCCTCCTCCTTGCTCGGGCAGGTTTCAGCGTTCGTCGTCCCCGGAGTACTAGCTACTGCCGATCGATGTTATCGGTGTCTGTCTAGTCTTGTCTGTATTGTTTACACCTGTTCATCATTATGTTTGATTGTTGCCCTATAATTACCCCTGTCTCTCATCGTTATCTTGTGTGTGATTGTTTCCCTTCACGTATGTCGTTTTGTGAGCGGGTATTTTCCTCCCTGTGTGGAGTTATTCTGTGTTCATCTTTTCAATATTGGATTAAAGTACGTTTCCAAGAGTTCCGTGTCCTGCGCCTGACTTCTTCAACCGCATCTCACTGACAGCCGTGACAACTCTTGAAGAATATATAACTTTTAAAAGCCTCATGAGCTTAGTTCAACTGTTTTACCTCAACATAACCCCAAATACACTTTGTTTGAAACAATATAAATCTAAACAAACACTGCATAGCTTCAAAATTTAGTTAAAACTATCATTTTGATCTCTTGGGTGGAAAATACTTGAATCAATAGCTCTCTGACAGTGGTTACTTGTCTTGAACCCCATCCGTCAGCTATTTACCAAAATAGTGGTTGACTGTCCACTATGGTGTTGTTTGAACTTCAGATTGCCCCTTTAAAAAAGTAAGTCTATAAACAAATGAATGCATGAAAGACTGAATGGATGAATGCATGGATGACTGAATATATAAATGAATGAATAAAAACAATATGATAATAGAAGCATGTATTTTTCATTTAATTCTATTATAAATATATCAATCAGTCAGTCAGTAAATATATCATGTCACATGTCTCCAACGATGATTCTGTGGTTGTCCAACAGACCGCTTCTTCCTCACGGCTTGACTCTGCTGTCGAGGGATTTTTAAAACTGCACAATTTTGTAGCGAACCTCCGCTCATACGATCTCCCATGCACATGCACTGTGTTCCTGGAACTTATACAAGCCATGCATTTTTTCACTCAACTCAACCACAGCAGGTGCTGCACCAGCGCATCTGAGGAAACTAAAACCGAGCTTGGAAGTTCCAAGTTTCATATGTGAGTTGTGGCAACGAAATTCATCCGATTTGTGGTGATCTAGAACTTTTCCTCTGATTAATTTAGCCTCTTTTCCAGTGCATTTGATATTGGACCCACCTTCTGTTTCAAGACGGTGTTCAGCTTGTCGAAATATGTTTTCAAAGACGCGTTGCCTGAAGTAACCAACCCTCCATCTCCAGAGGATGCCCCAACACCACATCTGACCTGGAGACAAAATAAAATTGTGCTGAGTGAATTAATTCTGTCTTAAGACAGGTTATGAAAATATATAGTTGATATTAAATCACAAATTAAAGACCTATGCCAATTATTGTCTGCCCCCCAAATATAGCTTAGGCTACACCATGAGGGATCTTACTGACGCATCCCTCTAATTTCTTAATTTAACTGGTAATCTGTTTTTGAACAGGTTCAGCATTTCCTTGTTCCAGGTGACAGAAGTCGGGCTGTTAAATAATTGGGCCATATATCCCAAAGCCTCTAAAGCAACCACAGAGACGTCCTCGCCCTGGATAAAAGAAAACAAGGTTTTAGGCATTAGGGTGTCTCATAAATTACATGGTTAAACTTCCAATTTACCACTTTGAAATTGCAAGAAATCATATACTATAGTTTAAGCTATCAAAATCTTGCTATATGATACTGAAGTGTATCCTACCCGTGTGTTCTTGTAAACATGCGCTGTAAACATTCGCTCGACTTTTCTTTTAGAAGCAAAGCTGGAAATTGTCCACCCCTGAAATAAAGTCATTTCAATATAAATAAGTGAACTGTATTGGGATAGTAACCTTAAATGAAACATTGTGGTACAGAGAGTGAAAGCATTGGTTAGATAAAATGTGCTATAATAAATACATTAAAATGTAGGCCTAAAAATGAGATATATTGAGCATCAAATTGTGCACACCAAATAGCAGACTGGTGCATAAACTGCGTCCACCTGCACGGATCGGATGCTGCTGTGTCTAGGCAGAACATAGTCAGACAGATGCGCAACAATTTCAATACAGCCCTGTTTCTTTTGATAGAAATTGAGTCCAACAGACATTAGAAATGATTAACAACCTATTATCTTGATTCGATATGATACTTACATTGCTGAAGTATACACCCAAGTATCGCTTCATGAAGGTATACAAAAATAATTCGTGGTGAAGAAGGTAGCATGGTTCAGGCTTTCGCTTCCCTTTATAAGCCCCAATTTTCATTGGGTGATTCTTAATTATGCTATTGTGAAATTAATCAGGAAAATATAATGCAAGTGAACCATTTTCATACATGTCTATGCAAATAATTGCATTGGAGCAATGCATTTAATGATAACATTAAGCAGTTATTCAGCAGGCAATTTTGAATATGAAAAACGAATAACTCTATAATACAATGTTGCAGGGCTCTGTCTTATTAAATGAGGGCCATGATCAATATAAATATGCTGAAATTGTGGACATTGCACACCACACTTTTCAGATTCTGTGTAGGGTTAGCAAGAACCATTGTTTCAATACGCGTTTCACAGAGACCACATTTTGCTCACACATTTAGTCCGTTGACTCTCTTTTAATCAGGCAGTGCAATCTGAAGCATATGGCTGTTCAGTGTTTATATTGCACATCCTTGAAATAAAAATAGATGTTATTAATAGAGAGACTGATAGTTTTGAATGAAGGCTAAATTTCGACCATTTTACCTCACTGCTTGTGAATTCACTGTGCACCTGTTCAGTCTATTCGGCTAATATTGTTCCGATTACGTTATTGATTGTGGAACCCAATTTCACTGAGGGGGTTGGAACCATAGAATTAGGAATTCGAATAATTTAATAGGAACTCTATGGTAGGAAAGGAATTCGTATAGGAGCTCAAAGTGCAACGTTCAAAACAGGCCCGCCCTGTCCAGTACTAAAACACACTTAATTGAAAAAAGGCTTTTGAATATAACTACATTTTGAGAAGATACATTTAACTTGTTTTTATGGCTTTCCTTTATGGATTAGTAGGCTATACAATTAATTGTACTGCCATCCGTGCATATGTCCCGAGCATTTTTAACCAAAATCTGAATGTTCACACACCGACAGACTTGGCTACAGAATGAGCACTCAGATTAACAATATTTAAAAGTATATATTTTTTTATTAATTTAACATTTGATGAAGATTAACATATAGGCACGATTTTCAAACAGATAAATAAATACATTCATAAATAAGCCTACATAAATAAATATCTTTGATAAATAAATAAATACATGTACAATATTGCAGTTTGACATTGCACATTACATGATTGTAGAATAGTAGGCTTTTAAAATCAAGCACAATTGTAAAACCCAATTGTAAAAAAAGTTCTGCAAGTTCAAATTCATGTTCTGTTGGACCACAGAAGGCTATCAGAGTTGTGTTTCAGAATGAACTGCAGGGTGTACAGGAGTTCTTTTCGAACCACTTCCCAGGCGCAGTAACTGAAATTCTGTTAAAATAAAAATAAACTGTTAGGTCAATGTAGGGTAATATTGTCCAATGTAGAGATATTATCAAAACAATGTGTCTTTTTGTTTTTAACCTATAGCCTACCTTTTCTTTTAGGACTGCTGCAATCTTCCCAAAGTATGTCTTCAGTCCCTCTGCCCTGATGGGATAATCACTTGTATCCACACTGCCCATCATCTGCCAGAAAGAAAGAGGTAGGCGATGAATAATAATTAAAATGCCACCATACCACAATTAAACAGTTAAGCTATCTGTGTTGGCATAGCAACTCACACATTTGCTCTCTTCAATCTGGCGGTATATAATATTCTGAAAATTCTCCAACTTCTGTTGGTCCCACTTAGTTGGCAGGTCGTCAGCTCCAAACAATGAGTCGATGTTCTTCAATGTATCATAAATAGCCTTAGCACCATTGCTGCTCAACTGAAACGGACAACAACAATAATTTCAAATAACATAAATGGCAGTTTAAAGTGTTCTACTTTCTAATCCTAACGGTTGCAAAAACTCTTTCATTCTGTAAAGAACACTTGTATATGTTGCTTGCCCTTACCTGTGGCGGGCCGGAGGTTGCAAATGCGGCGGCTGGGAATGCCAGGAAGACATTCTGCTGCAGGCACTCCAGAGGAAAATGACCCCCCTGAAAGAAAGAGAAAACACAGTATTCACGTTGAGCTATTCAGTTAAACATAGTTGGATAATACATCTCAAGTCAAAAGTAATTTAAAAAATTTACCATGTCTCTCAGTAGGTTGTGGGTTGTTCGCACCAGCTCTCCTTGTAGGTGGCAAGGCATGGGCATGGAGCAAACTTGTGCGAGGCAGATGAAGGCGCTCATCCAAGTCATAGTCTGAAGTGCCATTCTTCGGGTAGTTAGATGACCTGTAGCAGATAATCATTGTTAGTTGAATATAATCCTGAAAATGATTCAATCATTGAAGCCTGAAGCAATGATCAAATGATAGCATGTTGTTGACTTACCTGTTGCCAGTATATTGCAAATTTCCTCCAGTCAGAATGTGGTTTGTGTTCTGATCCCATATCTGCGGATTAACTTAAATAGTGAGGATTGAAAGGATGTACAAAAAGTGAAAGGTAGTCTCACTATATTCAGAGTTAAAATGAATGATTTTGGGAAAGTTTTGCCTAGTGAACCGCAAGTCCGGATTTCCTTTTTCGTGTGCTCTACTTCACACTCGTCATGTTTTGAGTGATCGTTCATGGGAGGCACGTTGACCTCATTAGGTTTAAAAAAATGTAACTCATAGCTGGCATTGTGAAGACTCAAACGTTGCTAAGAAAGACAGGGAGAATGAGAGGGAGAGAGAGAGAGATAATATCGACCCTTTAACACCAATATTAAACTAATGGCACTTACTACAATGTTTGTTTTTTAATCACAAAACTGCTATTTGCTTGTTTGTCTCTCTCTATCTGTGTGTGTGTGTGTGTGTGTGTGTGTGTGTGTGTGTGTGTGTGTGTGTGTGTGTTTGCGTGCGTACTTGCGTGTGTTTGTTTGCGTGCGTTCGTGCGTCTGTGAGAGAGAGGGAGTGAGAGATGAGGATTTAATGTGATCTCTTTCTGTTTGCATCTTCTCTCTTTAATCCCATTCATGTCTATACATTTGAATTAAACTGTTGATAATAACTGATGATTAAATAGAAATTAACCGGAATTTTATGACGTCTGTATCTGAATAATCAGTTTAACATTAATATTTGACTATTTATTCATTACGAGAGACTAGCAGGACCATTTCTATAAATAAACCAATGTGCCAAGATAACATTATCGGAAGTTTATTCGAAAATGACCTAAATCCTAATTACATTTACATTTTAGTTATTTAGCAGACGCTCTTATCCAGAGCGACTTACAGGAGCAATTAGGGTTAAGTGCCTTGCTCAAGGGCACATCGACAGATTTTTCACCTAGTCGGCTCGGGGATTAGAACCAACGACCTTTCGGTTACTGGCACAACGCTCTTAACCACTAAGCTACCTGCCGCCCCTAATTCTTTATAGTACTACATTTCATCGTCTTGGATATGCTTATTTAAAGGGGCAATTTCTACGATTGCTACATCCAATTTTGGACTTTTAAATTAATGATACACAGGCTACCTATTGACTCTTGAAGAATATATAACTTTTAAATGCCTCATGAGCTTAGTTCAACTGTCTTACTTCAACAGAACCCAAAATATACTTTGTTTGAAACAATATAAATCAAAACAAACACAGTATAGCTTCAAAAATGTAGTTAAACTATAATTTGATCTCTTGGCTGGTCATTACTTGAATCAATAGCTCTCTGACAGTGGTTACTTTTCTCGAACCCCATCCCTCAGCTATTTACCAAAATAGTGGTTGAGTGTCCACTATGGTGTTGTTTGAACTTCAAATTGCCCCTTTAAAAAAGTAAGTCTATAAACGAATGAATGCATGAAAGACTGAATGGATTAATATATGGATGACAGAATATATAAATAAATTAATAAAAACAATATGATTATAGATGCATGTATTTTTCATTTCATTGTATTATAAATATATCAATCAGTCAGTCAGTGAATATATCAGCCATCAATCTATTAGCCAGTCTCAGGAACATGTCACATGTCTCCAATGATGATTCTGTGGTTGTCCAACAGACCGCTTCTTCCTCACGGCTTGACTCTGCTGTCGAGGGATTTTTAAAACTGCACAATTTTGTAGCGAACCTCCGCTCATACGATCTTCCATGCACATGCGCTGTGTTCCTGGAACTTATACAAGCCATGCATTTTTTCACTCAACTCAACCACAGCAGGTGCTGCACCAGCGCATCTGACGAAACTAAAACCGAGCTTGGAAGTTCAAGTTGCATATGTGAGTTGTGGCAACGAAATTCATCCGATTTGTGGTGATCTAGAACTTTTCTTCAGATTAATTTAGCCTCTTTTCCAGTGCATTTGATATTGGACCCACCTTCTGTTTCAAGACGGTGTTCAGCTTGTCGAAATTTGTTTTCATAGACGCGTTGGCTGAAGTAACCAACCCTCCATCTCCAGAGGATGCCCCAACACCACATCTGACCTGGAGACAAAATACAATTGTGCTGAGTGAATTAATTCTGTCTCAAGACAGGTTCTGAAAATATATCGTTGATATTAAATCACAAATTAAAGACCTATGCCAATTATTGTCTGCCCCCCAAATATAGCTTAGGCTACACCATGAGGGATCATACTTACGCATCCCTCTAATTTCTTAACTTAACTGGTAATCTGTTTTTGAACAGGCTCAGTGTTTCCTTGTTCCAGGTGACAGAAGTCAGGCTGTTAAATAATTGGTCCATATATCCCAAAGCCTCTAAAGCAACCACAGAGACGTCCTCGCCCTGGATAAAAGAAAACAAGGTTTTAGTCATTAGGGTGTCTCATAAATTACATGGTTAAACTTCCAATTTACCACTTTGAAATTGCAAGAAATCATATACTATAGTTTAGGCTATCAAAATCTTGCTATATGATACTGAAGTGTATCCTACCTGTGTGTTCTTGTAAACATGCGCTGTAAACATGCGCTCGACTTTTCTTTTAGACGCAAAGCTGGAAATTGTCCACCCCTGAAATAAAGTCATATCAATATAAATAAGTGAACTGTATTGGGATATTAACCTTAAATGAAACATTGTGGTACAGAGAGTGAAAGCATTGGTTAGATAAAATGTGCTATAATAAATACATTAAAATGTAGGCCTAAAAATGAGATATATTGAGCATCAAATTGTGCACACCAAATAGCAGACTGGTGCATAAACTGCGTCCACCTGCACGGATCGGATGCTGCTGTGTCTAGGCAGAACATAGTCAGACAGATGCGCAACCATTTCAATACAGCCCTGTTTCTTTTGACAGAAATTGAGTCCAACAGACATTAGAAATGATTAACAACCTATTATCTTGATTCGATATGATACTTACATTGCTGAAGTATACACCCAAGTATCGCTTCATGAAGGTATACAAAAATAATTCGTGGTGAAGAAGGTAGCATGGTTCAGGCTTTCGCTTCCCTTTATAAGCCCCAATTTTCAGTGGGTGATTCTTAATTATGCTATTGTGAAATTAATCAGGAAAATATAATGCAAGTGAACCATTTTCATACATGTCTATGCAAATAATTGCATTGGAGCAATGCATTCAATGATAACATTAAGCAGTTATTCAGCAGGCAATATTGAATATGAAAAACGAATAACTCTATAATACAATGTTGCAGGGCTCTGTCTTATTAAATGAGGGCCATGATCAATATAAATATGCTGAAATTGTGGACATTGCACACCACACGTTTCAGCTTCTGTGTAGGGTTAGCAAGAACCATTGTTTCAATAGGCGTTTATAATAATAATGATAATAATAATAATATGCCATTTAGCAGACGCTTTTATCCAAAGCGACTTAGAGTCGTGCGTGCATACATTTTTGTGTATGGGTGGTCCAGGGGATCGAACCCACTACCTTGGCGTTACAAGCGCCGTGCTCTACCAGCTGAGCTACAGAGGACCAGGCGTTTCACAGATACCACATTTTGCTCAAACATTTAGTCCGTTGACTCTCTTTTAATCAGACAGTGCAATCTGAAGCATATGGCTGTTGTGTTTATATTGCACATCCTTGAAATAAAAATAGATGTTATTAATAGAGAGATTGATAGTTTTGAATGAAGGCTAAAGTTCGACCATTTTACCTCACTGCTTGTGAATTCACTGTGCACCTGTTCAGTCTATTCGGCTAATATTGTTCCGATTACGTTATTGATTGTGGAACCCAATTTCACTGAGGGGGTTGGAACCATAGAATTAGGAATTCGAATAATTTAATAGGAACTCTATGGTAGGAAAGGAATTCGTATAGGAGCTTAAAGTGCAACGTTCAAAACAGGCCCGCCCTGTCCAGTACTAAAACACACTTAATTGAAAAAATGCTTTTGAATATAACTACATTTTGAGAAGATACATTTTACTTGTTTTTATGGCTTTCCTTTATGGATTAGTAGGCTATACAATTAATTGTACTGCCATCCGTGCATATGTCCCGAGCATTTTTAACCAAAATCTGAATGTTCACACACCGACAGACTTCGCTACAGAATGAGCACTCAGATTAACAATATTTAAAAGTATAAAAATGTTTATTAACTTAACATTTGATGAAAATTAACATATAGGCACGATTTTCAAAGAGATAAATAAATACATTCATAAATAGGCCAACATAAATAAATATCCTTGATAAATAAATAAATACATGTACAATATTGCAGTTTGACATTGCACATTACATGATTGTAGAATAGTAGGCTTTTAAAATCAAGCACAATTGTAAAACCCAATTGTAAAAAGTTCTGCAAGTTCAAATTCATGTTCTGTTGGACCACAGAAGGCTATCAGAGTTGTGTTTCAGAATGAACTGTAGGGTGTACAGGAGTTCTTTTCGAACCACTTCCCAGGCGCAGTAACTGAAATTCTGTGAAAATAAAAATAAACTGTTAGGGCAATGTAGGGTAATATTGTCCAATGTAGAGATATTATCAAAACAATGTGTCTTTTTGTTTTTACCCTATAGCCTACCTTTTCTTTTAGGACTGCTGCAATCTTCCCAAAGTATGTCTTCAGTCCCTCTGCCCTGATGGGATAATCACTTGTATCCACACTGCCCATCATCTGCCAGAAAGAAAGAGGTAGGCGATGAATAATAATTAAAATGCCACCATACCACAATTAAACAGTTAAGCTATCTGTGTTGGCATAGCAACTCACACATTTGCTCTCTTCAATCTGGCGGTATATAATATTCTGAAAATTCTCCAACTTCTGTTGGTCCCACTTAGTTGGCAGGTCGTCAGCTCCAAACAATGAGTCGATGTTCTTCAATGTATCATAAATAGCCTTAGCACCACTGCTGCTCAACTGAAACGGACAACAACAATAATTTCAAATAACATGAATGGCAGTTTAAAGTTTTCTACTTTCTAATCCTAACGGTTGCTAAAACTATTTCATTCTATAAAGAACACTTGTATATGTTGCTTGCCCTTACCTGTGGCGCGCCGGAGGTTGCAAATGCGGCGGCTGGGAATGCCAGGAAGACATTCTGCTGTAGGCACTCCAGAGGAAAATGACCCCCCTGAAAGAAAGAGAAAACACAGTATTCACGTTGACCTATTCAGTTAAACATAGTTGGATAATATATCTAAAGTCAAAAGTAATTTAAAAAATGTACCATGTCTCTCAGAAGGTTGTGGGTTGTTCGCACCAACTGTCCCTGTAGGTGGCAAGGCATGGGCATGGAGCAAACTTGTGCGAGGCAGAGGAAGGCGCTCATCCAAGTGATAGCCTGAAGTGCCATTCTTAGGGTAGTTAGATGACCTGCAGCAGATGATCATTGTTAGTTGAATATAATCCTGAAAATGATTCATTCATTGAAACCTGAAGCAATTATCAAATGATAGCATGTTGTTGACTCACCTGTTGCCAGTATATTGCAAATTTCCTCCAGTCAGAATGTGGTTTGTGTTATGATCCAATATCTGCGGATTAACACTTAAATAGTGAGGATTGAACGGATGTACAAAAAGTGAAAGGGAGTCTCACTAAATTAAGAGTTAAAATGAATGAATTTGGGAATGTTTTGCCTGGTGAACCGCAAGACCGGATTTCCCTTTTCGTGTGCTCTACTTCCCTCTAGTCATGTTTTGAGTGATCGTTCATGGGAGGCACGTTGTCCTCAGTAGGTTTAAAAAGTGTAACTCACAGCAGACCTTGTGAAGACTGAAACGTTGCTAAGAAAGACAGGGAGAAGGAGAGGGAGAGTGAGAGAATATCGACCCTTTAACACCAATATTAAACTAATGGAACTTACTGAAATGTTTGTTTTTTAATCACAAAACTGCTATTTGCTTGTTTGTCTCTCTCTCTCACTCTCTCTCTCTCTCTCTCTCTCTCTCTGTGTGTGTGTGTGTGTGTGTGCGTGCGTTTGTTTGTTTGCGTGCGTGCGTGCGTTTGTTTGTTTGCGTGCGTGCGTGCGTGTGTATGTGTCTGTGAGAGAGAGGGAGTGAGAGATGAGGATTTAATGTGATCTCTTTCTGTTTGAATCTTCTGTCTTTAATCCCATTCATGTCTATACATTTGAATTAAACTGTTGATAATAACAATGATTAAATAGAAATTAACCGGCATTTTATGAAGTCTGTATCTGAATAATCAGGATAACATTAACATTTGACTAGTGATTCCTTACGAGAGACTAGCAGGCACATTTCTATAAATAAACCAATGTGCCAATATGTTGTGATAACATTATCGTAGGTTTATTAGAAAATGACCTAAATCCTAATTCCTAATAGCACTACATTTCATCGTCTTGGATATGCTTAGTTAAAGTGGCAATATCTGCGATTGCTACATCAAATTTTGGACTTTTAAATTAATGATACACAGGCTATCTATTGACTCTTGTCACGGATTCTGCCGAGGCTGCTCCTCCTCCTTCCTCGGGCAGACTTCGGCGTTCGTCGACCCCGGAGTACTAGCTACTGCCGATCGATGTTATCGGTATCTGTCTAGTCTTGTCTGTATTTTTAACACCTGTTCATCATTATGTTTGATTGTTGCCCTATAATTACCCCTGTCTCTCATCGTTATCTTGTGTGTGATTGTTTCCCTTCACGTATGTCGTTTTGTGAGCGGGTATTTTCCTCCCTGTGTGGAGTTATTCTGTGTTCATCTTTTCAATATCGGATTAAAATACGTTTCCAAGAGTTCCGTGTCCTGCGCCTGACTTCTTCAACCGCATCTCACTGACAGCCGTGACAACTCTTGAAGAATATATAACTTTTAAAAGCCTTATGAGCTTAGTTCAACTGTTTTACCTCAACAGAACCCCAAATACACTTTGTTTGAAACAATATAAATCTAAACAAACACTGTATAGCTTCAAAATTTAGTTAAAACTATCATTTTGATCTCTTGGATGGTCATTACTTGAATCAATAGCTCTCTGACAGTGGTTACTTTTCTTGAACCCCATCCGTCAGCTATTTACCAAAATAGTGGTTGACTGTCCACTATGGTGTTGTTTGAACTTCAGATTCCCCCTTTAAAAAAGTAAGTCTATAAACAAATGAATGCATGAAAGACTGAATAGATGAATGCATGGATGACTGAATATATAAATGAATGAATAGAAACAATATGATAATAGATGCATGTATTTTTCATTTAAATGTATTATAAATATATCAATCAGTCAGTCAGTAAATATATCAGCCATCAATCTATTAGCCAGTCTCAGGAACATGTCACATTTCTCCAATGATGATTCTGTGGTTGTCCAACAGACCGCTTCTTCCTCACGGCTTGACTCTGCAGTCGAGGGATTTTTAAAACTGCACAATTTTGTAGCGAACCTCCACTCCCACGATCTTCCAAGCGCCTGCGCTGTGTTCCTGGAGTTTATACAAGCCATGCATTTTTTTACTCAACTCAACCACAGCAGGTGCTGCACCAGCGCATCCGACGAAACTAAAACG
This sequence comes from Coregonus lavaretus, assembly GCF_964263955.1. Taxonomy (NCBI): domain Eukaryota; kingdom Metazoa; phylum Chordata; class Actinopteri; order Salmoniformes; family Salmonidae; genus Coregonus; species Coregonus lavaretus. The sequence continues at coordinate 34,913,449 of NC_139989.1, read as the reverse complement.
GCGCTTGGAAGTTCCAAGTTTCATATGTGAGTTGTGGCATTGAAATTCATCCGATTTGTGGTGATCTAGAACTTTTCCTCAGATTAATTTAGCCTCTTTTCCAGTGTATTTGATATTGGACCCACCTTATGTTTCAAGACGGTGTTCAGCTTGTTGAAATATGTTTTCATAGACGCGTTGCCTGAAGTAACCAACTCTCCATCTCCAAAGGATGCCCCAACTCCACATCTGACCTGGAGACAAAATAAAATGGTGGTGAGTTAATTAATTCTGTCTTAAGACAGATTCTGAAAATAAATCGTTTATATTAAATCACAAATTAAAGACCAATGCCAATTATTGTCTGCCCCCCAAATATAGCTTAGGCTACACCATGAGGGATCATACTTACGCATCCCTCTTATTTCTTATTTAACTGGTAATCTGTTTTTGAATAGGCTCAGTGTTTCCTTGTTCCAGGTGACAGAAGTCAGGCTGTTAAATAATTGGTCCATATATCCCAAAGCCTCTAAAGCAACCACGGAGACGTCCTCGCCCTGGATAAAAGAAAACAAGGTTTTAGGCGTTAGGGTGTCTCACAAAATACATGGGTAAAAATCCAATTTACCACTTTGAAATTGCAAGAAATCATATACTATAGTTTAGGCTATCAAAATCTTGATATATGATACTGAAGTGTATCCTACCTGTGTGTTCTTGTAAACATGCTCTGGAATCATGGGCTCGACTTTTCTTTTCGACACAGAGCTGGAAATTGTGCTATAATAAATACATTAAAATGTAGGCCTAATAATGAGATATATTGAGCATCAAATTGTGCACACCAAGTGGCAGACTGGTGCATAAACTGCGTCCACCTGCACGGATCGGATGCTGCTGTGTCTAGGCAGAACATAGTCAGACAGATGTGCAACCATTTCAATACAGCCATGTTTCTTTTGATAGAACTTGAGTCCAACAGACTTTAGAAATGATTAACAACCTATCATCTTGATTCGATATGATACCTACATTGCTGAAGTATACACCCAAGTATCGCTACATGAAGGTATACAAAAATAATTTGTGGTGAAGAAGGTAGCATGGTTCAGGCTTTCGCTTCCCTTTATAAGCACCAATTTTCAGTGGGTGATTCTTAATTATTCTATTGTGAAATTAATCAGAAAAATATAATGCAAGTTAACAATTTTCATACATGTGTATGCAAATAATTGCATTGGAGCAATTTATTTATTGATAACATTAAGCAGTTATTCAGCAGGCAATATTGAATATGAAAAACGAATAACTCTATAATACAATGGTGCAGGGCTCTGTCTTATTAAATCAGGGCCATGATCAATATAAATATGCTGAAATTGTGGACATTGCACACCACACTTTTCAGATTCTGTGTAGGGTTAGCAAGAACCATTGTTTCAATAGGCGATTCACAGAGACCACATTTTGCTCACACATTTAGTCCGTTGACTCTCTTTTAATCAGACAGTGCAATCTGAAGCATATGGCTGTTCAGTGTTTATATTGCACATCCTTGAAATAAAAATAGATGTTATTAATAGAGAGACTGATAGTGTTGAATGAAGGCTAAAGTTCGACCATTTTACACCACTGCTTGTGAATTCAAAGTGCACCTGTTCAGTCTATTCGGCTAATATTGTTCCGATTTACGTTATTGATTGTGGAATCCAATTTCACTGAGGGGGTTGGAACCATTGTTATGTGAATTATTTAACAAACTATTTCAGTGTCTCTGTGCGTCTCCCAAAAGGTTGTAAGTCTTTTGGGATTTAAATAACGGACAGAGTCCCGATCTGCATAGTCAGAGATCTTTATTCATTGAGAATTCTGCCATCACAATTTCAGAGTCCATCTTTTATACTCATACGTCATACAAAAAATCATATTTTTCCACTATACACATCTTGTACGCACACACACAGCTCGGCTCAGCTCATGTTTTCCTCTGCTCTCCTGACCATCAGGGCACATACTGTTCTTATCTTTTCCCACTCCTTGCTCGGCCAGGTGCAGATATCGCATCCTCCCTAAATTGGGAGGCCCCTTTATCTTGGTTTAGACAGTTCTCCATTGTTGTCTGGTCTAAGTCTTACTCACATTGCTAAATAGTAGCTCAATGGTAGCTTACTAGTCCTACACTCACACATTTCTAACACATTATACACAATTTCAGGGTGTAATAATTAGTCATTAATAATTAATCTATCACCATATAATTAGGAATTCGAATAATTTAATAGGATCTCTATGGTAGGAACATAATTCGTATAGGAGCTCAAAGTACAACGTTCAAAAAAGGCCCACCCTGTCCAGTACTAAAACACACTTTATTGAAAAAAGGCTTTTGAATATAACTACATTTTGAGAAGATACATTTTACTTGTTTTTATGGCTTTCCTTTCTGTATTAGTAGGCTATGGAATTAATTGTACTGCCATCCGTGCATATGTCCCGAGCATGTTTAATCCAAAATATGAATGTTCACACACCGACAGACTTGGCTACAGAATGAGCACTCGGATTAACAATATTTAAAAGTATAAAAATGTTTATTAACTTAACATTTGATGACGATTAACATATAGGCACGATTTTCAAAGAGATAAATAAATAAATTCATAAATAGGCCTACATAAATAAATATCCTTGATAAATAAATAAATACATGTACAATATTGCAGTTTGACATTTCACATTACACGATTGTAGAATAGTAGGCTTTTCAAATCAAGCACAATTGTAAAACCCAATTGTAATATGTTCTGTAAGTTCAAATTTATGTTCTGTTGGACCACAGAAGGCTATCAGAGTTGTGTTTCAGAATGAACTGTAGGGTGTACAGGAGTTCTTTTCGAACCACTTCCCAGGCGCAGTAACTGAAATTCTGTGAAAATAAAAATAAACTGTTAGGGCAATGTAGGGTAATATTGTCCAATATAGAGATATTATCAAAACAATGTGTATTTTTGTTTTTACCCTATAGCCTACCTTTTCTTTTAGGACTGCTGCAATCTTCCCAAAGTATGTCTTCAGTCCCTCTGCCCTGATGGGATAATCACTTGTATCCACACTGCCCATCATCTGCCAGAAAGAAAGAGGTAGGCGATGAATAATAATTAAAATACCACAATTAAACAGTTAAGCTATCTGTGTTGGTATAGCAACTCACACATTTGCTCTCTTCAATCTGGCGGTATATAATATTCTGAAAATTCTCCAACTTCTGTTGGTCCCACTTAGTTGGCAGGTCGTCAGCTCCAAATAATGAGTCGATGTTCTTCAATGTATCATAAATAGCCTTAGCACCACTGCTGCTCAACTGAAACGGACAACAACAATAATTTCAAATAACATGAATGGCAGTTGTAAGTTTTCTACTTTCTAATCCTAACGGTTGCAAAAACTCTTTCATGTTGTAAAGAACACTTGGATATGCGCGCTTGCCCTTACCTGTGGCGTGCCGGAGGTTGCAAATGCGGCGGCTGGGAATGTCATGAAGACATTCTCCTGCAGGCACTCCAGATGAAAATAACCCCCCTGAAAGAAAGAGAAAACACAGTATTCACTTTGAGCTATTCAGTTAAACATAGTTGGATAATACATCTCAAGTCAAAAGTAATTTAAAAAATGTACCATGTCTCTCAGTAGGTTGTGGGTTGTTCGCACCAGCTCTCCTTGTAGGTGGCAAGGCATGGGCATGGAGCAAACTTGTGCGAGGCAGAGGAAGGCGCTCATCCAAGTAATAGCCTGAAGTGCCATTCTTAGGGTAGTTAGATGACCTGCAACAGATGATCATTGTTAGTTGAATATAATCCTGAATATGATTCATTCATTGAAGCCTGAAGCAATGATCAAATGATAGCATGTTGTTGACTCACCTGTTGCCAGTATATTGCAAATTTACTCCAGTCAGAATGTGGTTTGTGTTCTGATCCCATATCTGCGGATTAACTTAAATAGTGAGGATTGAACGGATGTACAAAAAGTGAAAGGGAGTCTCACTAAATTAAGAGTTAAAATGAATGAATTTGGGAAAGTTTTGCCTGGTGAACCGCAAGACCGGATTTCCCTTTTCGTGTGCTCTACTTCCCTCTCGTCATGTTTTGAGTGATCGTTCATGGGAGGCACATTGTCCTCATTAGGTTTAAAAAATGGAACTCATAGCTGGCATTGTGAAGACTCAAACGTAGCTAAGAAAGACAGGGAGAAGGAGAGGGAGAGAATATCGACCCTTTAACACCAATATTAAACTAATGGCGCTTACTACAATGTTTGTTTTTTAATCACAAAACTGCTATTTGCTTGTTTGTCTCTCTCTCTCTCTCTGTGTGTGTGTGTGTGTGTGTGTTTGCGTGCGTGCGTGTGTTTGTTTGTTTGCGTGCGTGCGTGCGTGTGTATGTGTCTGTATTAGAGAGGGAGTGAGAGATGAGGATTTAATGTGATCTCTTTCTGTTTGTATCTTCTGTCTTTAATCCCATTCATGTCTATACATTTGAATTAAACTGTTGATAATAACAATGATTAAATAGAAATTAACCGGCATTTTATGAAGTCTATCTGAATAATCAGGATACAATTAACATTTGACTATTTATTCCTTACGAGAGACTAGCAGGCCCATTTCTATAAATAAACCTATTTGCCAATGTGTTGTGATAACATTATCGTAGGTTTATTAGAAAATGACCTAAATCCTAATTCTTATAGAACTATATTTCATCGTCTTGAATATATTAAGTTAAAGGGGCAATTTCTGCGATTGCTACATTCAATTTTTGACTTTTAAATTAATGATACACAGGCTACCTATTGACTCTTGAAGAATATATAACTTTTAAATGTCTCATGAGCTTAGTTCAACTGTCTTACTTCAACAGAACCCAAAATATACTTTGTTTGAAACAATATAAATCAAAACAAACACAGTATAGCTTCAACATTTAGTTAAAACTATAATTTTGATCTCTTGGATGGTCATTACTTGAATCAATAGCTCTCTGACAGTGGTTACTTTTCTTGAACCCCTTCCGTCAGCTATTTACCAAAATAGTGGTTGAGTGTCCACTATGATGTTGTTTGAACTTCAAATTGCCACTTTAAAAAAGTAAGTCTAAAAACAAATGAATGCATGAAAGACTGAATGGATGAATGCATGGATGACTGAATATATAAATGAATTAATAAAAACAATATGATAATAGATGCATGTATTTTTCATTAATAAATAAATCAGTCAGTCAGTAACTATATCAGCCATCAATCTATTAGCCAGTCTCAGGAACATGTCACATGTCTCCAATGATGATTATGTGGTTGTCCAACAGACCGCTTCTTCCTCACGGCTTGACTCTGCAGTCGAGGGACTTTTTTAAAACTGCACAATTTTGTAGCGAACCTCCGCAGGTGCTGCACAAGCGCATCCGACGAAACTAAAACGGCGCTTGGAAGTTCCAAGTTTCATATGTGATTTGTGGTGATTAACTTTTCCTCGGATTAATTTAGCCTATTTTCCAGTGCATTTGATATTGGACCCACCTTCTGTTTCAAGACGGTGTTCAGCTTGTCTAAATATGTTTTCATAGACGCGTTGGCTGAAGTAACCAACCCTCCATCTCCAGAGGATACCTCAACACCACATCTGACCTGGAGACAAAATAAAATGGTGCTGAGTTAATTAATTATGTCTTAAGACAGGTTCTGAAAATATATAGTTTATATTAAACCACAAATTAAAGACCTATGCCAATTATTGTCTGCCCCCTAAATATAGCTTAGGCTACACCATGAGGGATCATACTAACGCATCCCTCTAATTTCTTAACTTCACTGGTAATCTGTTTTTGAACAGGTTCAGTGTTTCCTTGTTCCAGGTGACAGAAGTCGGGCTGTTAAATAATTGGTCCATATATCCCAAAGCCTCTAAAGCAACCACAGAGACGTCCTCGCCCTGGATAAAAGAAAACAAGGTTTTAGTCATTAGGGTGTCTCATAAATTACATGGTTAAACTTCCAATTTACCACTTTGAAATTGCAAGAAATCATATACTATAGTTTAGGCTATCAAAATCTTGATATATGATACTGAAGTGTATCCTACCTGTGTGTTCTTGTAAACATGCTCTGGAATCATGCGCTCGACTTTTCTTTTAGACACAGAGCTGGAAATTGTCCACCCTGAAATAAAGTCATATCAATATAAATAAGTGAACTGTATTGGGATAGTAACCTTAAATGAAACATTGTGGTACAGAGAGTGATAGCATTGGTTAGATAAAATGTGCTATAATAAATACATTAAAATGTAGGCCTTATAATGAGATATATTGAGCATCAAATAGCGGACTGGTGCATGAACTGCGTCCACCTGCACGGATCGGATGCTGCTGTGTCTAGGCAGAACAGCCAGGCAGATACTCATCTATTTCAATACAGCTTTTGATAGAATTTAAGTGTAACAGACTTTCGAAACGATTAACAACCGATTATCTTAATCTTGATTCGATATGATAGCCAATTGCTGAAGTTGCCCATCTTATATAATAAACCCAAATATCGCTATACGTGAAAGTATAAAACACTCCTTTGGGGTGAAGAAGGCTGCATCGTTCAGGTTTTCGTTTCCCTTCATAAGCCCCACTTTTCAGTGGTTGATTCTTAATTATGCTATTGTGAAATTAATCCGATTTTTTGGGGGGTCCAGCAAGTTAACCGTTTTCATACATGTCTATGCAGAGAATTGCATTGGAGCAATGCATTTCATGAGAACAGAAAGCAGTTATTCAGCAGGCAATATTGAATACGAAAAACTAAAAAAAACGGTAGCCTATTTCTACAATGTTGCAGGGCTCTCTCTTAGCAAATGAGGGCCATGTTCAATATTGTGGACATTGCACACCACATTTTTCAAATTCTGTGTATGGTTAACCAGAATAATTTTGCTCACACATTGTCTGTTCTGACTCTCTTTTAATCAGGTAGTTAAATCTGAAGCAAGGATGTACAGTGTTAATATTGCACATTTATGAAATGAAAACACATTTTATTAATAGAGTGACTGGTAGTGTTGAATGAAAGCTAAAGCCGTACCGCCTCTATAATCGAGAGTAGAGCGCAGTGGTATTGACTTTGCTGCCAGAATGCAGGGGAATTACTTTTCCTTTTCTCCCATGCGGTTCATTCTTATTAAATTGATTCGGTAAATTCCAAGGGATCTATTTACAGTTTGTTAATTTCTGTTTAATAAAAGAGTATATGCCCTAAATTTGCCTTTATTAGGCGCTTACCAAGACGACGACAATGATGAAGAGGATGTGTGAGTTTGGCCTAATGTGAATGATGATGATTATTATTTTTGAACACCTTGATTTAAGTAGGAAAGTCCCATTGAGATATAGAATCATAGAATGACGATGGTGATGATGGTTATGGTGATGATGAAGACGTTAATTGGAGATGTAGGTTTCTGATTATGCAGTTTTTATATTAAGCATTTATATTATGTCACTTTGTAGCAATGAACTGATCATGGTATTGATTGAGCAACATTGTATGCCTATCAACAAATGAATGATTATTTTCAAGCGTGAGATGAATTTCACTTTATTTGTGCAGTCAATGAATTACAAACGGGTTAAGTGGGTCAACATGTTTATTTTGGTAGCCTACAGTCAGTCGTGTTATTAAATAAACATATTACATCTGCTCATTTGTGGTGCATAGACTCGAGGAGAATCTGTAGGTCCTTCAATATCCTCACGATTTCATTTCGAACAACCTCCCAAGTACAATAACTGTTGTTCTAAATGTTGTCCTGAAGCGGCACAGGTCCTAATCCAGGCACTTGTCATCTCCCGTCTGGATTACTGCAACTCGCTGTTGGCTGGGCTCCCTGCCTGTGCCATTAAACCCCTACAACTCATCCAGAATGCCGCAGCCCGTCTGGTGTTCAACCTTCCCAAGTTCTCTCACGTCACCCCGCTCCTCCGCACACTCCACTGGCTTCCAGTTGAAGCTCGCATCTGTTACAAGACCATGGTGCTTGCCTATGGAGCTGTGAGGGGAACGGCACCTCCGTACCTTCAGGCTCTGATCAGTCCCTACACCCAAACGAGGGCATTGCGTTCATCCACCTCTGGCCTGCTGGCTCCCCTTCCTCTGCGGAAGCATAGTTCCCGCTCAGCCCAGTCAAAACGGTTCGCTGCTCTGGCACCCCAATGGTGGAAGAAGCTCCCTCACGACGCCAGGACAGCGGAGTCACTCACCACCTTCCGGAGACATTTGAAACCCCACCTCTTTAAGGAATACCTGGGATAGGATAAAGTAATCCTTCTACCCCCCCCCCCCCCCCATTTACAACTGCGACCTGGCCAAGATAAAGCAAAGCAGTGCGATAAAAACAACAACACAGAGTTACATATGGGGTAAAACAAAACAAAGTCAAAAATACAACAGAAATACATATAATATACAGTGTGCAAATTTAGCAAGTTATGGAGGTAAGGCAATAAAATAGGCTATAGTGCAAAATAATTACAATTAGTATTAACACTGGAATGATAGATGTGCAAGAGATGATGTGCAAATAGAGATACTGGGGTACAAATGAGCAAAATAAATAACAATATAGGGATGAGGTAGTTGGGCGGGCTAATTTCAGATGGGCTGTGTACAGGTGCAGTGATCGGTAAGGTGCTCTGACAACTGATGCTTAAAGTTAGTGAGGGAGATAAGTGTCTCCAGCTTCAGAGATTTTTGCAATTTGTTCCAGTCATTGGCAGCAGAGAACTGGAAGGAATTGCGGCCAAAGGAGGTGTTGGCTTTGGGGATGACCAGTGAGATATACCCGCTGGAGCGCAGACTACGGGTGGGTGTTGCTATGGTGACCAATGAGCTAAGATAAGGCGGGGATTTGCCTAGCAGTGATTTATAGATGGCCTGGAGCCAGTGGGTTTGGCGACGAATATGTAGTGAGGACCAGCCAACAAGAGCGTACAGGTCACAGTGGTGGGTATTATATGGGGCTTTGGAGACAAAACGGATGGCACTGTGATAGACTACATCCAATTTGCTGAGTAGAGTGTTGGAGGCTATTTTGTAAATGACATCGCCGAAGTCAAGGATCGGTAGGATAGTCAGTTTTACGAGGGCATGTTTGGCAGCATGAGTGAAGGAGGCTTTGTTGCGAAATAGGAAACCGATTCTAGATTTAACTTTGGATTGGAGATTCTTAATGTGAGTCTGGAAGGAGAGTTTACAGTCTAACCAGACACCTAGATATTTGTAGTTGTCCACATACTCTAGGTCAGACCCGTCGAGAGTAGTGATTCTAGTCGGGTGGGCGGGTGCAAGCAGCGTTCGGTTGAAGAGCATGCATTTAGTTTTACTAGTGTTTAAGAGCAGTTGGAGGCTACTGAAGGAGTGTTGTATGGAATTGAAGCTCGTTTGGAGGTTTGTTAACACAGTGTCCAATGAAGGGCCAGATGTATACAAAATGGTGTCGTCTGCGTAGAGGTGGATCTGAGAGTCACCAGCAGCAAGAGCGACGTCATTGATATACACAGAGAAAAGAGTCGGCCCAAGAATTGAACCCTGTGGCACCCCCATAGAGACTGCCATAGGTCCAGACAACAGGCCCTCCGATTTGACACATTGAACTCTATCTGAGAAGTAGTTGGTGAACCAGGCGAGGCAGTCATTTGAGAAACCAAGGCTATTTAGTCTGCCAATAAGAATGCGGTGGTTGACAGAGTCGAAAGCCTTGGCCAGGTCAATGAAAACGGCTGCACAGTACTGTCTATTATCGATCGCGGTTATAATATCGTTTAGGACCTTGAGCGTGGCTGAAGTGCAAACATGACCAGCTCGGAAACCGGATTGCATAGCGGAGAAGGTACGGTGGGATTCGAAATGGTCGGTGATCTGTTTGTTGACTTGGCTTTCAAAAACGTTTGAAAGGCAGGGCAGGATGGATATGGGTCTGTAACAGTTTGGATCTAGAGTGTCACCCCCTTTGAAGAGGGGGATGACCGCGGCAGCTTTCCAATCTCTGGGGATCTCAGACGTTACGAAAGAGAGGTTGAACAGGCTAGTAATAGGGGTTGCGACAATTTCGGCGGCTAGTTTTAGAAAGAAAGGGTCCAGATTGTCTAGCCCAGATGATTTGTAGGGGTCCAGATTTTGCAGCTCTTTTAGAACATCAACTGTCTGGATTTGTGTGAAGGAGAAGCGGTGGGGGCATGGGCAAGTTGCAGCGGAGGGTGCAGAGCTGGTGGCCGGGATAGTGGTAGCCAGGTGGAAAGCATGGCCAGCCGTAGCAAAATGCTTGTTGAAATTCTCGATTATTGTAGATTTATCGGTGGTGATAGTGTTTCCTAGCCTCAGTGCAGTGGGCAGCTGGGAGGAAGTGCTCTTATTTTCCATGGACTTTACAGTGTCCCAAAACTTTTTGGAGTTAGTGCTACAGGATGCAAATTTCTGTTTGAAAAAGTTAGCCTTTGCTTTCCTAACTGCTTGTGTATATTGGTTCCTAACTTCCCTGAAAAGTTGCATATCGCGGGGGCTATTTGATGCTAATGCAGTACGCCACAGGATGTTTTTGTGCTGGCAGTCAAGTCTGAGGAGAACCAGGGGCTATATCTGTTCTTAGTTCTGTATTTTTTGAATGGGGCATGTCTATTTAAGATTGAGAGGAAATTACTTTTAAAGAACAACCAGGCATCCTCTACTGACGGAATGAGATCTATATCCATCCAGGATACCTGGGCCAGGTCAATTAGGAAGGCCTGCTCGCTGAAGTGTTTTTGGGAGCGTTTGACAGTGATGAGGGGTGGTCGTTTGACCGCGGACCCGTTACGGACGCAGGCAATAAGGCAGTGATCGCTGAGATCCTGGTTGAAGACAGCGGAGGTGTATTTAGAGGGTAAGTTAGTCAGGATGATATCTATGAGGGTACCCATGTTTACGGATTTAGGGTTGTACCTGGTAGGTTCGTTGATAATTTGTGTGAGATTGAGGGCATCTAGTTTAGATTGTAGGATGGCCGGGGTGTTAAGCATATCCCAATTTAGGTCACCAAGCAGTACGAACTCTGAGGATAGATGGGGGGCAATCAATTCACATATGGTGTCCAGGGCACAGCTGGGGGCTGAGGGGGGTCTGTAGCAAGCGGCAACAGTGAGAGATTTATTTCTGGAAAGGTGGATTTTTAGAAGTAGAAGCTCAAACTGTTTGGGCACAGACCTGGATAGTATGATAGAGCTCTGCAGGCTATCTCTACAGTAGATTGCAACTCCACCCCCTTTGGCAGTTCTATCTAGACGGAAAATGTTATAGTTGGGGATGGAAATTTCAGAATTTTTGGTGGCCTTCCTAAGCCAGGATTCAGACACTGCTAGAACATCAGGGTTGGCGGAGTGTGCTAACGCAGTGAATAACTCAAACTTAGGAAGGAGGCTTCTGATATTTATGTGCAGAAAACCAAGACATTTACGGTTACAGAAGTCAACAAATGATAGCTCCTGGGGAGTAGGAGTGATACTGGGGGCTGCAGGGCCTGGGTTAGCCTCTACATCACCAGAGGAACAGAGGAGGACTAGAATAAGGATACGACTAAAGGCTTTAAGAACTGGTCTTCTAGTGCGTTGGGTACATAGAATAAAGGGGGCAGTTCTCCGGGCGTTGTAGAAAAGATTCAGGGCATTATGTACAGAAAAGGATATGGAAGGATATGAGTACAGTTCAGGTAACCCTAAGCGTTGGGTAACAATGAAAGAGATAGCGTCATTGGAGGCATCGATTGAGCCGGTCTCGGCGTGTATGGGGGGAGGAACAAAGGAACTATATGAGGCAGTTTGAGAGGGACTAGGGGTTCTACAGTGAAATTGTATAATAAGAACTAACCCAAACAGCAATAGGCAAGGCATAATTGACATGGGAGAGAGGCATAAAGCAGGTGTTATTAGAGAGAGCTAAGACACAACTGGAAATAGCGATAACGTTTGGGCTAAGACTAAACAGAATAAACAGGACAGGGTACCGTGTAAAGGAACAGTCCAGCAGGCATCAGCTGTGCAGCTGAGTGATCATAAGGTCCAGTGAACAGCAATATGTGAGTCCGAGAGCAGTTCTAATTGGTGCTTCAGCACAGCTAGCAGGGAGCACAGTTGTAGTTTGCGTGTGCTAGCGGGCCGGGGCTGGCAGATGGATCTTCGTGGTCGTCGCAACGGGAAGCCTGTTGAAACCACATCAGACTATTTCATCGGCAAACCAGTCGTGTTGGATCGGCGGGGCTCAGTGTCAACACTAGGAGGTCCCGTCTATAGGGTGAATGCACCAATTTGTAAGTCGCTCTGGATAAGAGCGTCTGCTAAATGACGTAAATATAAATGTTCTAAAACGACAAAAACCCCACAGTAAATTGAAATGAGTAAATAGAAAAATTTAAAGTGATTCAAATAAAAATCATTCAATATAAGCTACTGTGTTATTTTTACCCTTTACTTTAAAAGTTGCTTCATTTTGCTGAAGTAGCGATTTGTAGAATGACATAGTTTCTCCATGAAAACGTGTCCAATGGTAGAATTCTCATCTGCATTTAACTGTGTGAAACGATTCAATGTAGTAAGTGGTATTGTCATATCAGGGAAGACATTTCAATTTGCAAGCAAAAAATCATACTCACGCATTCAGATAAATTGGTTGTCTGTCGGACATTTTTATTTGTAAAGTAATCCAGGTTATTTTTGTTCCATTACAGAGGCTGAAGAGGATTAGCAAATATTTTTCCCACTTGCCCTAAAATGATTCATGCAGTCAAAACCATCTCTCTCTGTTGGGAAAAATAAATGGATGTAAATCAATGTGCTATAAAACCATTCCATTCCAGGAGATTCTTTGGCCACTGTAAAGGTTACAGACTTAACCTAACTGTTGATAATGGGTGTCATCAAATATCAAATTCATGTTGAATTCGATGTTCACGTTCTCTTGCAAGCACTGCACCGGAAAACAACCACCCTAGGTATTTAAAACATGATATGGTCAGCCAAGATGCCAATTGTGCCCAGATTTAGAAATTAGGCTTCGTTTAATGTTCGGACACAATCATCAATGGTTTATGTCAGCCAACTCACCAAATATTGAAGAAGTTTGATGTTGTACTTATTTAGGATTTTGAGACGAGAAATGTGCATCCCATACCATATATATGCTAAATGAAACACTCCACCATGTCCAACTGTTTATCATGATGGTAGGCTACAACAACATTTCACAAAGTATTAGAAATACATCTGAGACAAGCATCAATATGTAGCCTATATAAACACCTCCCAAAAATTCCTGACAGCCAACCGAGAAGGGACAACTGATTAGCCTATAGTGTGATTCACCATAAACCTTATGATGAGACTGTGGAGAATGTTGATTATAGAAGTTAACCGGTGTACCGAAACCTTCACTTATAAAAGTCTATAAACATCAGAGATCACATCATTTGATTATCTACACTTGAAAAAATATACTTTACTCAACCCAAATAACATATGGTGATCTACTCCAGACAGGTTTATTTTGGGGGGGAACTTGTATTTATTGAGTTTACACATTGCATTCATGAACAGTTTCATGTGCCAAGTCATTGAATGTAGGGATGTAGCTCAGTTGGAAGAGCATGGCGTTTGCAACGCCAGGGTTGTGGGTTTGATTCCCACGGGGGGCCAGTATGAAAAAAGATAAATAATAATGTATGCACTCACTAACTGTAAATCGTTCTGGATAAGAGCGTCTGCTAAATGACTGTAAATGTAAATTGAATGTTATATACAGTTGAAGTCGGAAGTTTACATACACTTAGGTTGGAGTCATTAAAACTCATTTTTCAACCACTCCACACATTTCTTGTTAACAAACTATAGTTTTGGCAAGTCGGTTAGGAAATCTACTTTGTGCATGACACAAGTAATTTTTCCAACAATTGTTTACAGACAGATTATTTCACTTATAATTCACTGTATCACAATTCCAGTGGGTCAGAAATTTAAATACTCTAAGTTGACTGTGCCTTTAAACAGCTTGGAAAATTCCAGAAAATGATGTCATGGCTTTAGAAGCTTCTAATAGGCTAATTGACATCATTTGAGTCAATTGGAGGTGTACCTGTGGATGTATTTCAAGGCCTACCTTCAAACTCAGTGCCTCTTTGCTTGACATCATGGGAAAATCTAAAGAAATCAGCCAAGACCTCAGAAATCTTTTTTGTAGACCTCCACAAGTCTGGTTCATCCTTGGGAGCAATTTCCAAACGCCTGAAGGTACCACGTTCATCTGTACAAACAATAGTACGCAAGTATAAACACCATGGGACCACGCAGCCATCATACCGCTCAGGAAGGAGATGCGTTCTGTCTCCTAGAGATGAACATACTTTGTTGCGAAAAGTGCAAATCAATCCCAGAACAATAGCAAAGGACATTGTGAAGGTGCTGGAGGAAACTGGTACAAAAGTATCTATATCCACAATAAAACGAGTCCTATATCGACATAACCTGAAAGGCCGCTCAGCAAGGAAGAAGCCACTGCTCCAAAACCGCCATAGAAAAGCCAGACTGCGGTTTGCAACTGCACATGGGGACAAAGATCGTACTTTTTGGAGAAATGTCCTCTGGTCTGATGAAACAAAAATAGAACTGTTTGGCCATAATGACCATTGTTATGTTTGGAGGAAAAAGGTGAAGGCCTTCAAGCCTAAGAACACCATCCCAACCGTGAAGCACGGGGGTGGCAGCATCATGCAGTGGGGGTGCTTTGCTGCAGGAGGGACTGGTGCACTTCACAAAATAGATGGCATCATGAGGAAGGAAAATTATGTGGATATATTGAAGCAACATCTCAAGACATCAGTCAGGAAGTTAAAGCTTGGTCGCAAATGGGTCTTCCAAATGGACAATGACCCCAAGCATACTTCCAAAGTTGTGGCAAAATGGCTTAAGGACAACAAAGTCAAGGTATTGGAGTGGCAATCACAAAGCCTTGACCTCAATCCTATAGAAAATGTGTGGGCAGAACTGAAAAAGCGTGTGCGAGCAAGGAGGCCTACAAACCTGACTCAGTTACACCAGCTCTGTCAGGAGGAATGGGCCAAAATTCACCCAACTTATTGTGGGAAGCTTGTGGAAGGCTACCCGAAACGTTTGACCCGAGTTGAACAATTTAAAGGCAATGCTACCAAATACTAATTGAGTGTATGTAAACTTCTGACCCACTGGGAATGTGATGAAAGAAATAAAAGCTGAAATAAATCATTCTCTCTCCTATTATTCTGACATTTCACATTCTTAAAATAAAGTGGTGATCCTAACTGACCTAAGACAGGGAATTTTTACTAGGATTAAATGTCAGGAATTGTTAAAAACTGAGTTTAAATGTATTTGGCTTAGGTGTATGTAAACTTCCGACTTCATCTGTATTTCATTACAAAGACACAAATCGTATCTTTTGCCCTCAATGTGCTCTGTTCCGAGAATAACACAGACATTTTAAAAGGCAATTAGAGATCAACACCTTCATGTCAACAAACCCTGAGTTGGGCAAAAGTATGCGTAAATTATTTTGTCTATATTCTGTTTATTATAAGGCCCTGTCACCACCATTTCACAAGGTCAAATTCCTGTACTTCGCAAATAAAGGTGATTCTCATTCTTTCTGAAACACAACCTTCACATAGGCACTGTGGCTGTTCTACTGAATCTCACCGGTGCCCTCCACGGTCTCCTCTGCCATTCCGACGCCTCGACAGCTAAGGCCATGCTGTGGGAAGGTGACCTCCATGATGCAGCCGTACTTCAGGGTAATCTCCTGAGGGTCACCAGGTGTGGTGGATGACCTGCCGGCATTGTCACAGTTGGAGATGTCCTTCAGCTGTCCAGAGAAAGGAAGGTTTCACTATATTACATATTGTCGTTGTCTGATGAAAACGTTGTAACTTCATTTTTGCCAATTGTCATATATAAAAAAAACTTTTAATTTATTGAAAGCAGTAACTCCCCTCAATGTACTCTGAACATTTTATGACTCTAGGACCAAGAAAATATATTCAAAATAGCTTCTGAAGTTTCATAATTGTATGTTCTTTAACAGAAAAATATGGTCTTTTTTAAAAATTTTCGGAAAGGTTTCTGTTTCGGATTTATGAGGTTTTCATAATACAGCGACAGTATACGACATGGTCCATATTCTCTACAGCAGAAATGTATTGACTTCAAAATTTGGGACTGAAGATGTGTTACTTTAAAGTCTGACAACCTATCATCTGCTTGTGTTGTCAATCTTTTAAATGTCTTTATAAATACTTTAGGTCATTGCTCACACAAAGCTAACTAGTTATCGATTTCACATCGGCTGCACCCACCTAACCAAACAAATAATGTATCTGTTGTATCATACTGTAACATGCAGGCAAATATATTAGTATTGGAACATAAAAGAGACAAATCTGGGGGCATTGCTGCTCCTTACTGTAACAATGTGGGTGCTCCATCCATTAAATCCCAGGTAGTGATTGGCCAAGTCCTGGCACTTGCTATGGCTCAGTGGCTTGGAGTTGTGAAGGAAGTTTGGGTACTGCTTTGTGCTCAGCTTTAGCTGGAGAACAAACAGAGAATGTACAATCAGTTCTAAATGTCAATCATTAGAATGGTTATGACTTCATGGTGAACAGTGTTTTGGGCAGAAAGTGCAGCAAGAGGCAGGTCTACAAATCATCATGGAGTGGTAAGACATTGCCATCTACTGGTCAAGGTCTGGTATTAGTTATTGGTCAAGTGTTACTGTGAAGGTTCACAGCAGCTGTGAGAAAAAGACTACTCTTGGGGCCTCGAAGTTGTTTTAAAAGGGAAAAAGTGCTTGGTTGAAAATATATACACGTTTATGTCACATAAGCAATGATCTTACGAAATAATAAAATTATAATACAATCAATTTGGAGAGTATTTTGATATCTCTTTGGAATTGATGTTTGTAAATACATATGAGAACTGCAAGCACTAAATTGTACAATAGAGTACCACCGTACGAGTCATAATACACACAAAACATAGCGGTCAACAAGGAAATGGATCTAAATCATTTTTCCACCATAAATGTTTCCCATAAGGGATTTTAGAAACACTTAAAATAAGGGCTGTGTTTCGTGTAGGCTTACCCTGGTGGGACGATTTGATAACTGTGTAAATCTCTCTAGGACAAGGTGACTTTTATCAATATCTTCGCCTTTATTTAACCCTCAAAAATGAAACGCTAATTAGCTGCTCATGTGGCTATCATAAAGAACTACAAATGATCTGGACGAGACTGACGAATCAAGGCAAAGGTAAGAATCTCTGGATTTACTATCTAATGTTAGTTAAATGTAGTAATGAATAAATTGGCTAACTTTTTGTGCAAGTTTTAAATTGACACAATACCTGTTAGCATAGGTGGCAGCTGGCGATGATGTGCAGGAGCTTGCAGGGATTTGTAGGTTTGCATGATGTCTACTTAGATGCTAATTAGCATTTTCGAATCTGAGAGTAAATAGAGCCTAATATATTTATAAAAGTCACCTTGTCCAAAAGAGATTTAAATGGTTATCAAAACATCATGCCAAGGTAAGCCTACACGAAACACAGCCCTTATTTGAAGTGTTTCTAAAATCTCCTATGGGAAAAATTAATGGTGGAAAAACCATTGGAACCATTTTCCTGTTTGACCACTAGTTTTATGGGTATTATGACACCTCCACTGTGGGGCTCTATAGCCTGCAACATTTGAGTAAGTTTCTCTCTGAAAGTTCCCTTACCTTCAAAGGAGAGTTCTGGAAAAAGCCTCTTACGTGTGTGGCTCTCTGTGCTTTAGATGCCTGGGCTGCGGAGAAGTCCTTGACTAGGGCATAGAACCCTGGCTCGACCACGGCAGCATTGGGACACCTTCACCAGATACAGCGGTCCAAACTTACAGAAGATGTTCCAGATGGATTCCTTTAAAAGAACACAGTATAGAATTTCAATTCATGGCAGTGACAATCACTTATTAGCCTACTTTACAAAGGCTCGCCGGTAGGAGCATTGGGCCAGTATCAGAAAGGTTGCTGGATCGAATCCCCGAGCTGACAAGGTAAAAATCTGTAGTTATGCCCCTGAGCAAGGCAGTTTACCCACTGTTCCCCGGGCACCGATGACGTGAATGTCGATTAAATAAAAGCTTCTGAAAATGTGGGTTGAATATTCCAGACAAACAGTATTTTGTTATTTTCAATGGGTACCCTGAACTCTATTACGTCCACTATTACCTCCACTGACTAGAGCAACATTATTATTGTAGGCTACTACTCTGCTCCGCCAAGTGTTGCACGAAATGGTTTCAATGTTGGTGTCAATGTCCCCCTAGTCAAGTCTTTTCTGGAGGATATTATGAATCAATCTATCGCAGAATCTTTGACATGACGTTCATGTTTACGTTGACTTCCGCACAAGAGCCTCTGATTTCCCCGCGCTGAAAAAGTCATTCGTTACGCGGTAGATTTTCTTCTTCTATGGTATTATGATGATCCGCAAACACACGTTAGATGTGCATGCCGCCACCTATTGTATGGGGTGAAAACTGGGGAAATGTAATACAGCGAAAAAAAGGTTGAAAAAAACATACACATATTATTCTCAAAAGTTTTTACTAAAACAAACATCAATGTACTACTTCAGTCAGTTTCAAATGTCTACTCAGATCCCTACACAGGCTCTGGGGCCTGAGAGGGAGGAGTATCTTCCGACTGTATTCCCTGCAATGTTTCAGCCATGAAGTCCTGAAGATCCAATAACCTTTTTGCCGCTTTCACAATGATATCCAGTTTCTTCCATTTTTTATTAGTTTGTCCTGTACAATCAATAACCTGCACAATGAATGCAACAAAATCCACCTTCTTCACCATTAGATTTCAGGATATTTGATCTGATTAACAATGTCAACAGGCTGCTTTCTTGTCATCCACTGCCAAAGCATCATCATCTCTACTCTCTCCTTTTCACCGGCTCCACATAGGAGACCTGCTTGACAGCCCTAAGCCTCCCTACTTTGACCTCCTTCACCCTAACAGGGCACTCAAGGAACTCTGGAAAATGCTTCCCATCACAATTGCAGCATCGTGCATCCTCAGACTCTTCAACACTTATATTCCGTCTGCAAATACTTGATACGTGGCCAAACCTTTTACATGCATGACATTGCAGTGACTTTTGTACATACACTCGCACTGCATATCTCATATCCCAGCTTTACATGGGTCGGGAGAGACTCTTCATCGAACAGACAGGTTTCCCTCCTTCTTTCCATTCACAAAAAGGGTTAAGCATGTGCCCCAACTATTCCCGGCATGTTGTTGTTGTCCCTAAACCATGAAGCCTCGCTATCCAGCAAGATGACACCTTTCTTTGGTGCCCTACTCTGAAAAACACAACTCTCCACTTCGTACGTTGACAGTTTATAGATAGCCATAGAGCTTTCTCCTTTTGCTCTTTCGATACACATGAAATCACCATCATACTGCTCCTGGTCACTGACTCCACCTTTCTCAAATCGTCCTTCACCATCTTCGTAATAGCAAACAGGTCTCCCAAATAAACATCCTTATAATGGTATTCCAACCAGAAACTGCTGTTCATTTCCAGCTTTAGCTCCATTCTTCTATATTACCGTGGTCCAGTCATTCTTACCATCTTTACTCGCACCAACAGAATCAAACATTGCATCCGCTTCCGCCATTGCACAATCTGCCACGACCGGGCCAGATTAAAATTTGTCCATCCACCTTCCACATTCCTCCACTCCGGAAACCCTCATCCTTCTCGTCCTCTCGTTGTATCTATCTAGCGTCTCCATTCCGTGCAGTATTGTCCTCACTTGGCACAACCAACAACATCGTTCGATCGACCACCGAACAGTTGATATAGCTGTAAATGTCAATGATAAACAACAGTTTACTAATTGAAGAATTTGAGAAAGCTCTGACTTTACTCCTGCAGTAGATTTCCTGTACGCAGCAAGACCAATGAGCTCGAGCACCGGGTAGTGTTTACAGCTGTGTAACCAATGAAATTGCAAGTGCCGGGACACACCTTCATCTGGTTAAAGTTTGTTGGGGTCGCCAAAGGGTTTGGAGTCGCCCATGCTCGAAGACCAGAGAAAAGTAAAATAATCTAATCGTTTTAGCTCACCATTGAAGTCCCTTCACTAGAACCACAATCGATTCAATATATTCAGACAGGTTGGTAGGCTAATTGTCTGTTGGCAATAAGGTAAAATGTTCCTGAGGTAAAAATGATAATATTAGCATCACATTCTATTTCCCGCTCCCTGGCTTTGCAATTGGACTTGCTCGGCCTTGTAGGGGAGCCTCGCGAAACTGCGGTACGCCACTGGTCATGGCATTGACATTAATGATGAATGCTAAATTATAACACAACTACTAGTACTGAAGGTAAATTCGTAGATTGAGTTATGGTGGGAGTTGATGTGAGATGGCGTGGTGCTTTTCTAAATCTAAGATTCGGGTACTACTAAGACAACTCACTTTCACTAAAATGTTCATTATACTTTAAGTATGGAAGTTGTTAGTCATGATGCAGCGATGCTATCCCTCTTTCACATCATCAGCGCGCAAAAATCCATTGCCAAATCCTGAAAGCTAGCTTCACGTACACTGTGTGTCACGAATGTTGAATAAAATTCCATTTGAACTTACTCTGACGATTGTCCGTGGGGTTGGTTTTTATACAGGGCAGAATTTGAGACAAAATATCTAAAGGAACATATCAATAAACATGTCTGCTGCATACCCTCTTCCTCTCTGTCAAAATAAAAGTCTGGCACAAGTTATCCCTTGCTTGCCGACATATGGCGCACTTGCAGGACTTTGTTTTGACGTGAAGTGTTTTGACATGTTAGGCATCTGCAGCAGACCCACGTTTGGAAAGTCTGTTCAGTAATATGTTCCTTTGGATATCTTTTCTCGAATTCCGCGCTATATAACAACCAACCCTACGGACAATCGGCAGAGAAAGTTCAAATTGAGCTTTATTCAACATTCAAGACAGACAGGGGACATATAGGTTTTTGCCAATACAAATGTACGTGACCATGGGCTGGATTCAATCCGTATCGCTGAAGAACCACGTAACATTTTTAAGGTAATTTCCTATTGAGGCGACATATGCAGCGTTTGCAGTGAATGCTGTCTCCGCAAATGCGGGAATATGGCCTTTACATTTCAATGGAGTGTCTGTGATACGGATTGAATCCAGCCCTAAATTGTCCAAGGGACACCATAGGAATGTTGGGGCTAGGAACTTGTCAAAAATGTTGATTTGAAAGATAATAAATAGTAGCCAAGATATCATGTACTGCAGAGAACAACAGCTTTATTGAACAACTCATCACTATTAGTTTCAAACAATAAGATTAAGGAATTAAAAGACTTAAAGGAAATTACTCTAAAATATATTCTCCATCTGTGTACATACCAAAAGCTTGGAGCTCTACAAGTTCCCATTTCACCCCAAATATTAATTTACGAATAAACATCAGCACCACCTAGAATCATATATCTAAATAAGAAATGTAATTAACTTTTCTATAAATGTACTAATCTAAAATGTCCATGAATCAATGGTATCTCAGAGTAATAGAGTGAATATAGAAAGTGCTGTTGTTGATTTCAGAGAACAAAATGCAAATGCCTGAAAACCCCTGGAGTCAGGCTCTGCCAGATCCAAATTAAATCTACTCTAGACCAAAAAGCATGCTTAATGGAGAATCTCAATTGAAAATGCTCTTCAGTGCAGGGCAAGGCCTACTCTGTATCTGGGAAACCAAACCCTGGAGACAGGCTCTTGCTGGCTGCCTCTCCAGCCAACGTCTACAGAGTGCAGTTGGCCTCCAGTGACTTCCTGCACTTGGCAACGGTCAGGTAGGTCTCGACCTTGGGGAAAAAAATAATGAGGTTATAGTTTACACATTTTAATGTCAATGTTCTAGGTCACTAGGCCTTTCTCGAGACCAGTCTTGATCAATGAACAATAATAGGAATAATATTTGGGTTATATTGAACACAAAAAAATGATGCACTGTAGAAAATATAGGAAGGCACATGCAATTGAAGGCAACATGGTTTTCCACCTTGTGCATGTCCTTCTTGAAACAGGCCAACAGCTCGTAGTTCCTCCTGACGTTGCCGTCGCCCCCCAGGTTCTGGTAGTAGTTTCCGTAGGGGGGCAGCTGCTGAAAGTCATTGTCATCCAGGCTCAGCACGCCATCCTGGCTCCCCTGTGGGAGACAGAGAGAGATGCATGGTGGAGTGGATGTGTGCATATCAATATTTGTTTATTGGGTCATTCTAAAAGCACACATAGCAAAAGACACATGCATAAATGTCCTTTAATGGTGTGTTACTGATATAGTCACTATTAGTGATGATAGATGAGGTGAGTTAGCATCACAATGTAAAGCACAGAAATATCTGCTGAGAAGAGGCATACGTAGTCCTACATTATGCTTTCTAACTAGGAAAGCATAGTGGTATTTCACTTTCATGTCAGTGGAAGATAAAAACCACACTGTAAACCCCAATGTGCTGTCATTACTCAAAACCTTTGAGGAAACCCGTTGCACTTAATATACAGAATCTGAGTGCAGTTACCTAAAGTGATTTTATAGTAATTACTCAAGCCTATAGAGTCACCCTGTAGAGGGTCCAAATTTGAGTTGTATCAGCTTGACATTTTTTTGTAATGCCCCGACTAAGCTACTTCTCCAATATATTTTCCCAGTGTGCCTTGGCTTTTTGAGTGAATTATAGAGTTATCACCCATGACTGTATTTGTTATTGACAGAGACATGGTTGTCATTCCTGTGGCCTTAAAGTGAGTTCCTAGGCAAATATTATCATTATAATTAAACTCTTTATAACAATACATTACATATCTCATAAGGCCTTATTTTGAGGCATAGCTTTACCCTAATACAGTGGCCCGAAACTCATGGTTTACAGGCCACATCAGGCCTGTAAGTAGGGTTGCAAAATTCTGGTAACTTGTATGTTATTTATCTTTGTGAAAATGTAGAAAAATGTATGTTATTTATCTTTGTGTAGCATAAGATTAATCAATCAATCCCTCAATGTACATGCAAAAACACAAATATTAAAAACCATTCCAAAAAATGTACCTGCCGTAGAGCATGCTGGGTAAAAAGTTAATTTGTTATCATAACTTTAAAAAATTGAGTTGATGTGACTTCTCATTTAGTTTTGAGCCAGTACCACATAAACATTTTAAGTAATGACTTTTCATTGACTTTGAGTTCAACTTACTAGAAGTATTTGAGTTAAAATGCCTTGGGGTTTACAGTGCACAAAGTGTGGCACCACAAATAGTCATTGTTCTCCCTCCTTGCTTTACCTTGATGAGCAGGTTGATGCCCACTTTGAGGTCGCCGAGCTTCTCAGAGATCTGGTTGGAGTTTCTGACCATTAGACTGTTGGAGATGGTCAGGGTCTGGCTAGGGTACTCCCATGATTCAATCAGGCGGAAAGAGATATGGAGCAGCTTCAGGACCTGTGTGTAGATGTAGAGAAACCCCAGATTATTAGAGAATTAAGTTGAGTTGTATTGTACAGTTTGAGATGCCCTGTTTACATGATTGAGCTAAATACTTTTTGGGCTGGTTTCCTGGGCAGAAAAGCACAAAATGGAGAATGGAGACGTAGAGAAATCATCGATTAGAGAGTGATGGTTTTACTAGCAATGATTGTGATATGTAGTTGTTTTACTTATCTTAGTTGAAGGCACTGAGGTGTAGCAACATTTTAATGCCAATTTTACGTGTAGAATTAAATACTCCTTGTCATGGCTAGATTTAATTTCCACCATGCATGATGCTGTCTCTGCTTATCTAAAGTATATATTTCCCCATGGAGTTTAGACAATCGGTGGTCTGCTTGCCCAATAACTAATGACTAAGTTGTATCGATTGTTCACATTGAGATGGCCTATTATTTATTTTGGAATCATGCATCATGGAGGAATTAATATTTAAGGTGAATAGCAGAGTGGAACTGTCAAGCTTTTACACTTTATATGGTTGTAAAGGGCATAACATGGGTAATTGGCTCAGCCAGGTAACTTACTGAACTCTTCTGAGTCTCGTGCTTGTCGATTGGGCTCACGATGGAGTCAGAGTTACAGAAGTCCAGCAGGAATATCTTGTTCAGCTGTCTGCGTTCATCAGGCAACAGGGTGCCTTCCTGCACACAATCACAAGAAGGGAGAGATATATTTTAGCCACTAGGCTTGTGTGAAGAGGACACTGTCTGCAAGAAGAAGAACAATCTTTGAAACACTATTTGCTATGTCAAAAGTAGATTCAAAAGCTGTCTTACAAAGTCATTGAACATTTTCTGAGCCATTAGGTGGAGATGTTGCACCCGGTTGACTGCGATGTTGAAGAGCCGTTGGTTTTCCATCGCTGCCCCTTGACTCAGAAAACCACTGACCAGTAAAACTGGCATCAGCAGAAACACTAAAAGAGAGATGAAAGAAAATAATAGCTGATTTAAGAAATGTATAAAACGAGTAAGTCTAATTATAGTGAGATATATTAGTAAGATATTCTCAGCCTTCGTACATCAATAGCCTAGCTGTTAAGAGCATTGGGCCAGTAACTGAAAGGTTACTGGTTTGAATCCCTGAGCTGACTAGATGAGAAATCTGTTGATGTGCCCTTGAGCAAGACACTTAACCCTAATTGCTCCTGTAAGTCACTCTGGATAAGAGTGTCTGCTAAATGACTAAAATGTAAATTTTATAGACCATCACATAGTTAGGTTGTTCAATCAAAAGAAAGTGGATCTGTGTCAATAGATTTTATAACCTCATGGCAGTACAATACTTGTTCACTCTTTCTGTGCCTTGTTGGCCCCTGTTTCAGTGATTAAATGTTTAAGTTCAATTGTACTTCCCACTGAAAAAAGAAATAGACAGAAAAAGCTGGCTTACCTTGTCCCATTTTTACTCTTAATAGCCAAGGATGATTTCTTAACTTGAAAGTGCGATGGTCGGTTGAGTATGTTGCCGTTTGTTTGGGGGCACTGTTTTTATAGATGGGAAACCCATGTTTTAATGTATCAACAGGCGGAAACATGAGATTTTCTCCTGTTACCACCTTTCATTGATAGGACCTGTTTTTGTATGTGATTGTGGAACAATCAGTATAATGCGTCAAATCAATCATTCATTTTTCCATGAGTTCGGGAAGACGTGATGTGTCCTAAAAACAACTTACTTGATGACTGAAAGAACTAGGGTAAAAACACATGCAACATAAACCTCTGTGGTCTAGGATGTATTAAATGAACACAAGTTACACACACACACACACACACACACACACACACACACTGTAACTTGACGACAACGCCAGTTATTCTGCCATTCCGTTGTGATACTGTAGATGACAGGAATTATTTGACAATAAATGATTTATATTGCTTCTTTATTAGCACCAATATTGTATTGTTTAATATCAATTGAATGTGCTGTGGCGTTAACACTTTTTCAAAGACTTCAAAGTAGAGACACTCAAAGAAGGACCTTTCAAGGACTTGAGACGCACATGTTAGAAAGTATTGTTTTTATTTGTTTAAATTCAGACGGGGTCTTGTTACCATTAACGTACAGTACATAAACAGTCACTTGATCAATACCAGTCCATGCCAGTATTTTTGTGAGAGCCTTTGTTATACCTGACGAAGATCCTTTCAGTAATAGAAACATTGTGAATAAGCCTAATAAAGGTATGTGTTGGAGCAAGTGTAGGCCCTACTTTATTGATTGATTGATTGATTGATTTTGGGGTTAAAATCTATATGCCGTTAAGAAAGTACACATCTCAGAGGATAACACATTCATTCTTTCAGCCTAGCAGCATGTGTGCTTGACTACACAATGCTACTAGCCCAAAGCCTTCACTTTGTTTGTGCCACACCACCTTACTGTGTGTTGTTTACGCTACACAGGTAGGTGTAGGTGTATGGTGTCATGACACCTATAAAGGTAACCTGGTCAATAGTCATGACAGTAATGAGATCATGGTTGATGTGTGGCGTACGGGGGTGTTGACTGATCCAGTGTGAACATATTCAACATAAGTTGTGAACGAGGTCCATATTCAGCGTTCAGGACACAGAGACGTGCTGAATGTCAGGCCCAGCGCTGTCCTAATCCTTTCCTGGCGAAAACAGAAATCGATCTGTTAACCTGCATCACTTTGGAAGGGTGGCTGCAAGTGCATTTACTGACCACATTACCTTGTTGAATATGTGGTAGCTGGCTTTCAAAAGAGCATTATACCAAGGTTAGTTTCGGTCACGCTATCTGATTGGATATAGGGATGACTTGTTTTGATAGTACAGCAAATTAAAAATACTGGATGTATAGCATATATCGATAAAGGTTTTATTCATTCAACCAACCTTTCATCATCTGGCCCCATTGTGGGATATGTATTGCCTGTAACAAATTGTCCGAAATCACTCCAAAAGTTAAGTTGTTGTTTAGGTTTAGTTATATACTGCATCACAGTGGTTCCTAAATTCTCTTTCCTTTATACCCTTATTGGCCCTTATGGAAATCCACATGAATTTCACGTGATATCGTGATCTTATGTGAAGTTAATGTGATAACATGTAAAGTAACATGTGATAACATGAAACTGCACATGTGAAAACATGTTATCACATGTGAAGTGTTCCAAAAACACATTATTTATTTTCCACATGTGAAATCAAGTGTTCTTTCTGTAAGGGCAGCCTCAACCAATTCTCTCCATCTGTTATCATACTCAATCGGCTGTATGGCCTCATACCCATTTATGTTTTAGCATGTTTCAATCGATCTGGATTAGCCAAATTACAAATGAACTGAAAATTATTCTTGAACATTATTATCAGGCTGTAGAAGAAAGATACTCTACATTCCAGAACATTTCCTGCATGGGTATTGGGTACTACTGTTTTGAGCAATACACACATTATTGATGTAAGTCTATAACACAACCTGTAGGGAAGTGTAATACCCTACAGCTGCATCGGGGTTCCCTTGGCTTAAACCTGACAAATTCTTTGAACAAGTGTGTCATGACTGAGTGTGTGAGGGTCATGTTAAATGAGTGTGTGAGGTTCATGTTAAATGAGTGTGTGCCCCTTTAAGAGCGCACAAGATTAATAGGCTAAGGGAGAGCGAACTGGAGGGAGAAAGAGAACATACAATGAAAGAGTATAGGACAGAATGTAAATAAAAGAGGCCAGGGTTCACGTATTCCTCACAATGGATTCCCCTTTTATTACTGAGGACAGCTACACAGAGTGCAGTATGTCCATGTAGAGCAGCATGTGCCTATGGGGTTGTCACAGCTCACAGGTTTGATGTGGTTGTATCTCACTCCAACTCTGCCTGGGCCTCTGTGCCACATCACACTGACCTTATAGGTAGGAAGTGTAATGGTGCACTATAATACCTCTCTGTGAAATGAAATTATGTTGAACCAACGTGGACTAGATGTTGAATTGACGTCTGTGCCCACTGGTTTGTCTTGTTACACTTACCTAGATATAGGGCGTGGATTCACATCAAGGGGATAGAGGTGAGCTACCTCTACACTGTTTTAAGGAATGAAACTGCAGCCAGGTGCCAGTGGGTGATTATATCACTCAGTTCAGCCTCAGCTGCTCAATACCGATGAAATGGCAAATGGCATCTCCCCAGGCGAGGTACACGACCCACCTCCACTCTGTGTCAAACAAGCCTGAGACCCTGAAGCAATCAAAGGTGATATGCACATCTGAAACTTGAACCTGAAACACTGACATTGACTTGGAGCGGAAAAGCCCATGGCCCCCCTAGCAAACACCAGCGCTCCCCCACCCTCCCATCCCCTGGCAAAGAGTGATCCTCCCTGGCCCCTGGAGTCTCCCAGTGTTTGGTCCCAGGCCAAGATGTCTTCATGCCTTCTATGTCAGAGACTATAGTAGGAGCTACATGAAGGAATAGCACAAGCAATGGTCAACATTTGAGATTTGTCCTAATGGAAAATTGTGCAACATTTTCCCTTACTTTAGATCTTGTCGTTCACAGATTGTATCTTCCTCCCTTGACCATTCATGTTGACATTTTGTCATTTCCATTGTGCAGAATACTGTTTTAACTTGCAGTGGCTCAATATGTTTCTTTTTCTAGAAGATGTGTTGAGTGTGTGTCAGGAGAGAAGTGTCTCTGAGAACGTTATCACCAAGTTAACCTATCAGAGGTTTCTTCGGTTTGATAGGACTTGCAGTTCTATCATTGGCCCCCAGGTGGCAATTTAGTAAACAGAGAGAGAGAGAGAGAGAGAGAGAGAGAGAGGTGCATGGTCAGCGGGGCAGGGTTTTACCTTGTGAATACTCTTATGTAAATCAAATGTCAGCTCATATTGATTTGCAGTTTCTGTTCTTGACATGTTGAGTTGTGAAGTATTTGGATACACTACATGGCCATCTCATTCCAAAATCATGGGCATTAATATGGAGTTGGTCCGCCTTTTGCTGCTATAACAGCCTCCACTCTTCTGGGAAGGCTTTCCACTAGATGTTGGAACATTGCTGCGGGGACTTGCTTCCATTCAGCCAGAAAAGCATTAGTGAGGTCGGGCACTGATGTTGGCCGATTAGGCCGGGCTCGCAGTCGGCGTTCCAATTCATCCCAAAGGTGTTCGATGGGGTTGAGGTTAGGGTTCTATGCAGGCCAGTCAAATTCTTCCACACCGATCTCGACAAACCATTTCTGTATGGACCTCGCTTTGTGCACAGGGGCATTGTCATGCTAAAACAGGAAAGGGCCTTCCCCAAACTGTTGCCACAAATGACCTCCGACGAACCATCAAACAGGCAAAGAGTCAATACAGGTCTAAGATTGAATCATACTACACTGGCTCTGACGCTTGTCGGATGTGGCAGGGCTTGAAAACTATTACAGACTACAAAGGGAAGCACAGCCGCGAGCTGCCCAGTGACACAAGCCTACCAGACGAGCTAAACCACTTCTATGCTCGCTTCGAGGCAAGCAACACTGAAGCATGCACGAGAGCACCAGCTGTTCCGGACGACTATGTGATCACGCTCTCCGTAGCCGATGTGAGTAAGACTTTTAAGCAGGTCAACATTCACAAGGCCGCAGGGCCAGACGGATTACCAGGACGTGTACTCCGAGCATGTGCTGACCAACTAGCAAGTGTCTTCACTGACATTTTCAACATGTCCCTGACTGAGTCTGTAATACCAACATGTTTCAAGCAGACCACCATAGTCCCCGTGCCCAAGAACTCTAAGATAACCTGCCTAAATGACTACCGACCCGTAGCACTGACGTCTGTAGCCATGAAGTGCTTTGAAAGACTGGTCATGGCTCACATCAACAGCATAATCCCAGAAACCCTAGACCCACTCCAATTTGCATACCGCCCCAACAGATCCACAGATGATGCAATCTCTATCGCACTCCACACTGCCCTTTCCCACCTGGACAAGAGGAACACCTACGTGAGAATGCTATTCATTGACTACAGCTCAGCATTCAACACCATAGTGCCCTCTAAGCTCATCACTAAGCTAAGGATCCTGGGACTAAACACCTCCCTCTGCAACTGGATCCTGGACTTCCTGACGGGCCGCCCCCAGGTGGTAAGGGTAGGTAACAACACATCTGCCACACTGATCCTCAACACGGGGGCCCCTCAGGGGTGCGTGCTCAGTCCCCTCCTGTACTCTCTGTTCACCCATGACTGCATGGCCAGGCACGACTCCAACACCATCATTAAGTTTGCCGACGACACAACAGTGGTAGGCCTGATCACCGACAACGATGAGACAGCCTATAGGGAGGAGGTCAGAGATCTGGCCGTGTGGTGCCAGGACAACAACCTCTCCCTCAACGTGACCAAGACAAAGGAGATGATTGTGGACTACAGGAAAAAAAAGAGGACTGAGCACGCCCCCATTCTCATCGACGGGGCTGTAGTGGAACAGGTTGAGAGCTTCAAGTTCCTTGGATGTCCACATCACCAACGAACTATCATGGTCCAAACACACCAAGACAGTCGTGAAGAGGGCACGACAAAGCCTATTCCCCCTCAGGAGACTAAAAAGATTTGGCATGGGTCCTCAGATCCTCAAAAAATTCTACAGCTGCACCATCGAGAGCATCCTGACTGGTTGCATCACCGCCTGGTATGGCAACTGCTTGGCCTCTGACCGCAAGGCACTACAGAGGGTAGTGCGTACGGCCCAGTACATCACTGGGGCAAAGCTCCCTGCCATCCAGGACCTCTATACCAGGCGGTGTCAGAGGAAGGCCCTCAAAATTGTCAAAGACTCCAGCCACCCTAGTCATAGACTGTTCTCTCTGCTACCGCACGGCAAGCGGTACCGGAGTGCCAAGTCTAGGTCCAAAAGACTTCTCAACAGCTTCTACCCCCAAGCCATAAGACTCCTGAACAGCTAATCATGGCTACCCGGACTATTTGCACTGCCCCCCCACCCCATCCTTTTTACGCTGCTGCTACTCTGTTAAGTATTTATGCATAGTCACTTTAACTCTACCCACATGTACATATTACCTCAACTACCTCAACTAGCCGGTGCCCCCGCACATTGACTATGCAACGGTACCCCCCTGTATATATAGCCTCCCTACTGTCACTTTATTTTACTGTATATATAGCCTCCCTACTGTCACTTTATTTTACTTCTGCTCTTTTTTTCTCAAC
This sequence comes from Coregonus lavaretus, assembly GCF_964263955.1. Classification (NCBI taxonomy): domain Eukaryota; kingdom Metazoa; phylum Chordata; class Actinopteri; order Salmoniformes; family Salmonidae; genus Coregonus; species Coregonus lavaretus. Next base: position 34,882,552 of record NC_139989.1, on the reverse strand, counting down.
ACTTTTTTGTTGTTGTTTTATTCTTACTTTTTTGTTTAAAATAAATGCACTGTTGGTTAAGGGCTGTAAGTAAGCATTTCACTGTAATGTCTGCACCTGTTGTATTCGGCGCATGTGACCAATAAAATTTGATTTGATTTGATTTGAAGTTGGAAGCACAGAATTGTCTAGAATGTCATTGTATGCTGTAGCATTAAGATTTCCCTTCATTGAAACTAAGGGGCATAGCCCGAACCATAAAAAACAGCCCCAGACCATTATTCCTCCTCCACCAAACTTTATAGATGGCACTATGCATTGGGTGGGTAGAGTTCTCCAAACCCAGATTAGTCCGTCGGACTGCCAGATGGTGAAGCGTAATTCATCACTCCACAGAACGCGTTTCCACTGCTCCAGAGTCCAATGGCGGCTAGCTTTACACTACTCCAGCCAATGCTTGGCATTGCGCATTGTGATTTTAGGCTTGTGTGCGGCTGCTCGGCCATGGAAACCCATTTCATGAAGCCCCCGATGAACAGTTATTGTGCTGACGTTGCTTCCAGAGGCAGTTTGGAACTCGGTAGTGAGTGTTACAACCGAGCACAGACGATATTTATGCGCTAAGCGCTTCAGCACACGGCGGTCCTGTTCTGTGAGCTTGTGTGGCCTACCATTTCGCGGCTGAGCCGTTGTTGCTCCTAGATGTTTCCACTTCACAATAACAGCACTTACAGTTGACTGGGGCAGCTCTAGCAGGGCAGAAATTTAACAAACTGACTTGTTGGAAAGGTGGCATCCTATGACGGTGCCACTTTGAAAGTCACTGAGCTCTTCCGTACAGGCCATTCTACTGCCAATGTTTGTCTGTGGAGATTGCATGTCTGCCCTGAATCTTTTGCGCTGCTGCTGCTGGAAAAAAATACATCAACTGAATGCGCTGCTTAGTTCATAGAACCGTGGTTACGTGAAACTCCCAAAGTCATCCAACCGTTATAATAAATGTAAAGCAATTGTTGTGTGTGGTCAAATAGATGGTCATTTGAGCACCGGTTTGATTGAGACGAGCATGGGGGCTTGTCTTTATAAATCAATCAATGCCAGATTTTTGTTTTTACTGAATCTCTGTTTGGATATTTGGTTACAATTAGGCTGAGGTGAGTACTCATGATCATTCGTCTAGCAAATTGAAAGCAATGCAGATCTTCTCTACACACACAATTAGGCCTATATACCCTACCTGATGAGCTTTGCTGATGTTTTCCTGAACTTTCCAATACTTTTCTAATGCATTTTGGTCACAGCCTACCAATGCGATTTTTACACTTACCATTGGCTATTCAAGTCATTTATCATATTTTCTTATTAGCCTTATGAATATAGAAACTGTGCTACCATGATTAAAAAGTTAATAAGGCCTACATCGTTTCTATAACTATATAGCTGAAACCATTATTGTCTCAACAGGAAAAAAAAGCGATTAGATAGAATCACTTGAGAATTGACTTGTAGGCTACTAGCTGATAGACTATTTTTAATATTATTGTAACAGTAGGCCTACCTACGCAATAACCTCATATTGGGTTACTGACCACAATCCATTGAATTAACACTAAGTGTTGATTATTTTGCCTTGGGTAGAGCACAGAGCATGGAAGAAAACCTAGCCGTGGGAAGGGGTGCTGGAAGTGCTGCAGATACATTTAAATACATTTGCATAATTATATAATTACTCTTGTCTGTACAGAAATAAATGAAATAATTTAAAATACTACACCAGAGAGCATAATTTAGCCACAGATAATCAATAGCTTCTTTTTTTTAAATGCTGTTGATCATCAGCGCATATAAGCCTACAGTCGGAAAGCCTGCAATTGGAAAGCCCGCGGGAAATATCAAACAGCTGATTGTTGAGTTGTGGCTGTCAATGAACAGAAGGCAGCAGCTAAAAGGACTTTCTCAATATTTCAAAATACAATTGAAGGAAAAAACTGTTTGGATGAGTGAGTGCCACTGGAAAGTTGGTGGACTATAATTTCCTCCTCATGTTGTACAATCTGTGTCTCCACTCTTTTCATTGGCCTGTGTGCTATTAGTTGCATTTAAGACAGAGTCATTCGTTATATTTATGTCAGTGTCAGAGTGGGCTGTCATTTGTGTGGTACTAAAAAACATTATTGTAACGTCTCCAGTTGTGTAAAATTATGTAGAATTGCATGAAATGATTTTAGAAAATGACATTTTTCTCAAACCCGCAAATAGAATGATATGCATGCAAGGGCTGAGCCCGGAATGTTCCGAAACTCTGGTGACGCCCCTGTTGGTGGAGCTGGCATTGAGTCAGTCATGCGGTAGAGTAGGTAGCTAGCTAAGTAATCACCCAGGCATTTCCTTAGCAGCTAATGGGGATTGAGAATGGGAAAGGGTAAAGGGTGAACAGCAAAGCAGCGGGCAGAGTTCAGTGTCATTCCACATTAATGAAAGGTTATGTTCCCCTTACCATGCAACAGGGGCATGTTTTTCTAACGTATTCTATGAATAGGAAAGGGTGGTGTGGGGAGGGGGCAGAGTTGAATGATCCCGATTCCAGTTGTCTCTATTACATGCACCCTCACCCACCCATCTGCCCACCTTCTCCTGAAAGTGCAATGTTAATGTACAGGGCCGCGTCGTGTCCCTTTTAGATATGACTCCAATAACTATTTTAGACAACTATCAAGTATCTCTATTAACATTTGAGACTGTTACTTCCGCTCCTACTGCTCCTGGTATCTAAAAAATATAATATAACAATTTGGGTCTGATGTTCGAACGAGGAAACGGCGGCTGGTGTTAGTTGTCTATCAAGAAACAAAACTTATTTTGCCATCCAGTGTCACTTCTGGAAGGGTTTCATCTCCTCCCGGTGGACCATACATTTCCAAAGCTGCCGCAAATAGGCCTAGGCTATACCGAGTTTATTAATTAGATTAACGTAAGATTGAGTTGTTACTTGTGTTATCTTAAGATAAAACATTTTGTGTGACCCTTTTGAAGTAGCTTACATTTTTGTGACATTTGTAACATCTGTCCCTTACACTAGAATTAGTGGTGACTCGAGAAACCCTGCAGATCCTCAAGGAACACCTGGAGTTCCTCAAGGAACCATTGTTAGTCAATGGTTCATATTTGTGCCTTCGTTTAGTTGAGCGGTTCTTGGGAGGATCCTTTAATGGTTCAATGTAGCAGCGGGTTTTTTTTGTTGGGCCACCCATTAGAGTAAATGTAATTCCTGTTAATCTGTTCTGCTGTATTGTCATCACATGGTAAGGTTGAACACTGACAGTTTTGTAGCTTCAATGAGTTCCTCAAGAGCCTATGCAAATCCCGAAGTTGTAATAGTTACCACTTTATTACCGTATGTAATCATCAATGTTAATATTATTAATATTATATTAGAATATGTTATATGCATAAGTATTCAAGGAACATTTACATTTGCAGTGTACAAACTTAACATGATGAACAGGAATGACATTTATGCTAACAGGTGACAAAAAATAACTGTCTTAAAGCCATGTCTCAAATAAGCCACGCCTCCAATCTGATAAACTTCCACCTCTACAATATATTATTAAAAAGGTTTTAAAAAATGTACCCCTCCCATCACAAAAAGGTTCCGGTTTTAACCTTTAGACATGGGTTCTTCTACGACCCTTTAGGAACCTTTAGGAACCATTTTAAACTGGAAAGCAACCCATAAGGTTCTTCCAGGCACTTTTACTTCTAAGAGTGTAAGGTGTATCATAGCTTCACTCTACACTGCCCTTTTTTCACACATAGTTGATTGCAACTGTACTGTAAGTATTTTATATTTTATAGGCATTTGCCTCTAATTTGTAGTAGACATGTGGTGGGGTTATAAATGGTGTCATGTTTTATGGCTGACATTTTTACGTCTCATCAGAGCGGCGGAGTGGTACCTACAGTGGGTACCATGCACTAGCTGGTTGACTTCTGACCCTGATTGCCATCAGAGATCTAGGACTGGGCACCAGCTGGTCCCAGAGGGGGCATACCCTCGTATCCTCTCCTCTGATCCTCTCACCCCTCCTCACTAACACACCTCCCTCCCTCCCTCCCTCCCTCCCTGACCATAACTCACCTCAGAACGCTTGATCCCTTTCTCTGTTCTTTTGTTATTTCTTATTCTTGTTACATTGTCGAGAAGGAACCTGACTGTAAGCATTTCATGGTGTATACCATGTTTATTCTGTACGTACCACTAATAAAACTTGAAACTAAACCTTGTCCTAAGTGAACTTGAGGAAAAGCCTCACAGCTCAGTGACTGTGAAGTTAAAACAAATAGGCTACACAAACAAAACAATTACACTGAAATGGCTTTCTCTAAACCTGTATAGAGCAGTTATACATGACACAACTTGTAATAGAGATTCTTTACATTACATGTGTCACGAACCGGCTCGTAGCCCGTGACAAACAGGGAGACAAAGTGGAGATAAGGAATAACCAAATATACTTATTAACTAAAGCAAAACGATATACAATTAACAATGGTGTGTGTAGTCAGTAATCAGTAGTGTGAGTGAATACGTGCATAGAGGGGATAATGAGGAGGGTTGAAAGGTGCCAAAACAAACAAGCAATACAGCCAGAAAAAATGCCACAAACAAACTCCAACAGTGTGTCTACATGGAGAGAGTCTCCACAATGAATGGGGGAAAGGTGTATTTATCCCTGGGACACACCCGAGCCCAGGTGTGTCCCATTTCTCTGACGACCCTCCCGGCTCCGCCCACCGACATCCTATTAAGGAAAACAAGAACAAAGAGAGAATTCGGGAGACCGAGTGGAAGGGTCGTCACACATGATAACATGATAGTGGCAACATTTGTTGTATTTTGAAACACATTTATGACACTATCAGATAGTTGGACTAGTAAGTTATATTAGCTGCCAGTTATCATGTGCTACAATTTGAGTGAGCCTCTATTCTGCTCATTATAGTCACCACACCACATCCAAGCCCCTTCCCTCCAGTCATCACAAGCATGTAGCTAACATCTGTAGCTAATCTCCTTGACCTCCTGATTGGTCATAGGACCAAGCTTGGCATGTGTAACAGGGATCGGTCAGTGTGAGGAGTGAATGGGTGTAACATTATAGTCGTAGTCTCACTCCTGGTCCTGCAAACTAAAGAGAGACATGTAGAACACACAGACCACGCTTAAGGTCGTTATGCACTGATGACCCCTGACTTGTGCCGTAAACTTGGAATTCGGAGAGGAATAGTCCGGCAGACACCTCCAGCCAGAGGCCCCATTGCCCCCACCGCTCTCCTAAAGGAAGGGCCTGGTTAAAGAGAGAGACCAAAAGAGAGATAGTGTGTGTGTGTGTGTGTGTGTGTGTGTGTGTGTGTGTGTGTGTGTGTGTGTGTGTGTGTGTGTGCTCATGCATGTGTCTGGGGAAGAGGGGAGGGGTTGTGCTTTGGTATTAGAGGGCAAATGCTCCAAACCCAATGGGTTCTGATTACAGTACTGCTGCTGCTGCAGTCAAATGCCTGCTGGGTGAGACGTCCTGAAGGCACAGCTTAATGTTTTTCATGTGAAGTGAACACAACCAAAGTTCAGCACTTGTAACACAGCGCTCTGTTTTGTTTTTTAAACGGAATGCTGCATTGATAGCGTTGGCAGGAAACAAACTAAATGTTCTACCACTGTTTTAATGATAAATTCTGTTTCTCTTGAGTTGAATTATACATTCATCATTGAAGAAAGAAGTTGTTTAGCTATTTACTGTACTGTATTCAGGCCTTACCGACAGTAGAATGAGGGAATTTGACAATATTTAGTGCATGATATCCTGTAAACTGGAAGTCTTTTACATGACAGACTAAACTATGGTATGGCTGTGAGATCTATCTAATTGATGTCTTTGAGGCACGATAATAAGGTGAGAGAGTATTTATGGACTGTGAACTAAGTCCTAACACTATAAGGTTTAAATAGATATCTGACTGCTGGTTAAGGACCGCCCACAGGAAATAGAAAGATGAACAAAATCTAAATCTCAGAATTCACAAATGCTTAAGGGATTACGTATACTCTTGTACTCCAGGGGGAAAACATCTGGAAAAACATCTGGAAATTGTTATTGATCATAACTGGGAACAAAGGTGTCATGACTGGTAAAAGTGAAATAACTGAAAGCTACTCATTACTGGCAGGCAAGTTGTGACTTGTATAGTTGTCCAGCAGATGGCATATACAGTATGCATGTGAACAAATACATCATAAAGATCCCTCCAAAATATTTGTGTAATACAATTCAACTGGCAGAGCACCCAAACACATCTTTGTTTTTTATTTGAAATGTATTAGAATTGTTAGAAAGTAAAGCTGTAAAGCATAAAATGTACTGCTGTGTATTTGCATTTATAGTTTATCATTACATGAATTAAATGCTCTTTATATCGATAATACAAAGGATTACAATCTACAAAAACCTCCAGAATAGAGCATTGAACATACAATATTTACAGGCCACAGTCTCCGAAAAAATACAATATAAGCTTCCTTCTCGATCTCTTTCACAACGTATTAGTTTTGTAAATAATGGTGCATGATATCTATATAATTGACATTTCACAATTCCAAGGTCCTCTACTTGAATGTTCACACAGTGCATAGAACATGATTTAGAGGCAAACCCTTCTCCCTTTGCATGAACTGCTGTTGTAGGTAGCACTTACAAATAGGCACACTTGGCTTAACAAACATGGAAGATCTTGTACAAAAGTAAGCAGTTGCTAACTTAGTATTCGTCCTTAATTCAAACTCAAGACCCCTTGTAATGAAGTACTAACTGATTAGAATTAGTGAATCACTGAAATAAATAGAAAATGTATTTATGTTATCTAAGTTATCCTCCACACATTGTTTTCAAAACACAAACAGACACAAATTTGATGGTGCAGTTAAGAATTGTAGTAGTAACTCAAGGCGGTTCCATGCTTTGGTAATTAATCCATGCCTTTCTCATACCAGTTTCCAAAGAACTTGCAGTGTGCTTGATTGTGCTTATCGAAGTATATTAGTATCAATAGTCAAATATGCCTCTCCAGACAGAGATTGTGTAAGATACTGTACACACATTTAGGTGAGATTGATATTACAGTATAATTAAAAAGTAGTTAACATCATACTTTTTAATTAATAAACTGCATTCCTAACAAGGCTTCATTCTCCAGTACCAATTATGTTTCAAAGTGCTTTCCTACTGTATTCCCATGATTAAGACATTTCTGTGTTAAGACTTGTATGGTCATTTTAGCTGAAGCTTTTATCCGAAGCGACTCAGTTAACACATATAGTATGTGCCCCTTGTGAAAATCAAAACAACAACTCTGGTGTTACAAGTCCCATGTTCCAATAAACTGACCAGTACATTTTCAGTATGTGCACCTATTGTGAAAATATGTAATTATTAATTTCTATCATCATACTGCTTAATACCATAAATAATTGCAGATTAAAAACCGAACACTGTTAGTAGTACTTGTGTTACTACAGTACTTGTGTTACTACAGGAGGTTACTTGTGTTACTACAGTACTTGTGTTACTACAGGAGGTTACTTGTGTTACTACAGTACTTGTGTTACTACAGGAGGTTACTTGTGTTACTACAGTACTTGTGTTACTACAGGAGGTTACTTGTGTTACTACAGTACTTGTGTTACTACAGGAGGTTACTTGTGTTACTACAGTGATAAAAAATTAAAAATAGTTAGTTTCCTTAACAATAAAATCAATGGAAATATACAGAAAATTAAGAAAATCGACAATAAAAAAAACAGACTTTATACAAATTTGACACATTATTGTGTTAGTCAGCAGAATTAGTTAATTATTGCAAATGCAAATAATTTCTCTGTCTGTTTTCTAAATCTGTTTCTTCATTAAAGCTTTTTGTCATTTTCATCTGTTAAAGGCACAGGTCATATAAAATATATTTTGGTTAAAAAATTTATAAAATACTTTGTATATACTGTACATCCCAGTGTGAGTATTTGCTTTAATACCTTAAAATGAACACACAAAAGTGTTGGCCAAATATGTCAAACCAAACTCCAGACAAATAATAACTTTTGAAAAATACAATTGTATTCACTGAAAAATATATTTAACATTTTTATTTGACATTCTTGTACTGGTATTTGGAAAATGATAGGGCAGTCATAAAAGTTTAGATTAAAATGACAGATGTACCAAAAGTCAGATTCCATATGAAAAAACTATAATACTTTTTGAGAATCCTGTTTTTGGAGTCATATTTAAACTTTGAAGATACAGCTGAAAATATTGTTGTCACGAATTCAGCCGAGGCTGCCCCTCCTCCTTGCTCGGGCAGGCTTCGGCATTCGTCATTACCGGAGTACTAGCTGCCACCGATCTATGTTTCTGTGTTCCACTTGTTTTGTTTTGATTGCACACACCTGATTCCCATCATGTTAATTTGTTTCCCTATTTTACCCTCTGGTTTCCTCATGGTGTTGTGCGTGATTGTTCGTTGTTTTGCTGTCTTTCTTGTGAGCTGGTATTTTTTCTTCCCTGCGTGGAAGATATGCTCTGTTACTTTTGTTAAGTAAAGTACGTTGTTTACTAAGTTCAGTGTCCTGCGCCTGACTCCTTCCTACCGCTACACACTGACGCATGACAATTGTTGGCCTTTTTTGTTGCAATTGAATACTGTAAGTGCAGATTTGACTTGAAGAATACATCTTGAATAAAAAAGGCATTAAAAATACGAAAAGGAACATATTTATTCAATTACTTTCAGGGCACTGAAAAGTATGTTTTTCTGTTAAGAGCAAAACCATAGGAGTCAGGTCCCTACTCTCTGGTGAGATGGAGTTTTATTGACTTATTATCATTTTATACATTGCTACCTATCTCTTAGGTTATTTAATTCTCAATTGATCTCAACTATATATTATAAGGGGTCTGCTACCACAACTGGGCTTGCATCCATAAATGGGCCCAAACTTTCAGCTCAGGCTTTGGTTATTGTCTTGCCAACAATAGCCATGATTTCTCAGTCAATACATTCCAGGTTATCATCATCAACATCAATTAAATTGACTGCTATATTCGTTATATCATCATCTCTGTGCAATCACTGATTCAGTGGGCTGGGCTCAATGTGTCCCTCAGAGACTTAGTTAGCGAGAACCCTGTCTTTGACCCAAGCCAAGCATACCAAAGTTGGACTTTGGAGATGAACAAGCAGTCTCATCGTCAAAGGCAGAATGGCACCATGATAATGCAGTTTTTATCCATTGTTTGCACTAGTTATTCAAACATCGGACTCTTTCAGCTGTGAGTTATGGATTGAGGCAGGGATGACAAAGGGGGCAGAGCGCAAGATGATCTCGTTCTGAAGCTCAACAGGCGGTGGCTCCTCAGTAGTCTCCTCAGGAGGTTGTGTCTCTGTCAGTTCTTTGCTGTCCCGTTTTTCAAAAGAATCCACTTCTACAACAGTTTCATCCCCTCTGAGTAATTGTTGGCTTCCATACAGTTTGCTCATCCTGATGGCAATCATTCCCTCCTTCTCTGGCGGTGCTTCGTCCTCCTTGGTTAACTCGTTCTTTTCGCAGTACTTGTAGGAAGCGAGTTTCATCGAACGTCTCAGCAGATGCTTACGATAGGCTCTCTGAATAACAACAGCTGCTACCTCCTCCCGCTTTCGCCTCAGGGTGGTGGTGATTGGCTCGTATGACACTTTAGAGGGGTTGTTGGCCATGAACTTCTCCTCCATGCTCTCCTTCATGGCGTCCATCTCCCCTGACTCTCCCAGCACCTCTGTGGTCAGTGCCAGCAGGATGTCCAGACAGTGGATCTTATCCCCAGGGACAATGGGAAGGTCCATGGTGATCAGCTTGATTGTGTTGGGTTTGGGGATCCTGAGCGGGTCTTTAAGCGTGTCACAGAACTCCGACAAAATGTCGTAGGCAATGAATTGTGAAGCGTCAGGGTCGAACTTCTCCCAGGTCTCGTAGAACATCTCGAAGTCTTCTTCACACAGAGGGTCGCCACTCTCCTCTGTGGCCACATTGAAGTTCTCAAGGATAATGGCAATGTACATGTTGACCACAACAAGGAAACACATGATGATGTAGCTGCAGAAAAAAAAAATTCCCAAACCAGGGTTGACACAGTTTCCTCTTACATCTGTGCCAGGATTTACCACGTACGGGTCACAGTCCGGAGGTCCACTATTCAGAATGGGTGAGAGGAGACTATCCCAACCGGCTGAGGTTGTGATCATGAACAGACAAATGATACTGTTGCCAAAAGTTTCAAAATTTAACATATCGTCTATTCCGGCCTCTTTCTTGACATACGCAAAGTTGGACATTCCGAAAATGGAGTAGATAAACATGATGAGGAAGAGCAGGAGCCCAATGTTGAAGAGAGCAGGAAGTGACATCATCAGGGCAAACATCAGTGTCCGGATGCCTTTAGCTCCTCGGATGAGTCTCAGAATTCGACCAATCCTGGCCAGTCTTAGGACACAGAAAAGGGTAGGTGAGACAAAATACTTCCCTATGATGTCCGCCTGCAGAATACCTGGAATGGAAAGAAAATATAAATGTTTTAGTTTTCATTATTATTACTATGTTCTTCAATCATGTTTCATTTCAGCAAAAATAAAACATTCTGTAGCTATACGACTAACGAATACAATAATTTCTTCATATTCACCAACGATGGAGAGAATGACGACGACAAAATCCAAAATATTACATCCGACTGAGAAAAAATATTGTCGCAGTGCGATCAATTTGAGGATACACTCTGTGGTGAAGATGATGATAAACACCAGGTTGAGGAGGTAGAGGATTTCCTCCTTCTCCATGCTCTGGTCATCCGTCTCCACCATCATCGTTACCATGTTGAGGCAGATCAGCACCATAATGAAGATGTCGAAGAATTGTTGGGTGATCAGGTCGAAGATAATGCCTGCGAATTTGTTCTTCAACCGCCAATCAATAGAGACCAAGAGAAGGAGAGGAAAAAACAGACTGAATTAGAGGTATGTTAGGTCAATGACATGCACATGAAAGTAACAGTATGTCTCTATACTTTGGAGGGAAAGATATCTTCATAAGGGAGGAACAGAAGTGGACAAGAGCAGATAGTGATAAAGTCTTGCCAATACCTTTTCATTGAGTGGTACTGTATTTAGCTGAATGTTTTCCTCTTAAACATTGGTGATGATGCACTTGTATTTGAACTAAGAATACTGTCAAGTAAATGATGTGTAAGGGCCGGTCACGTAGTACAGTAGATGCTATGGAATACACACTCTTTTGTTCTACATCTTCAGGCAACTTTCCAGTAATCCAAGCAGGTGCTTACCTGGGGTCTAGGAATGGGTTTCTGTGACTTCTTGGAACCAAGCTTTCTCATGGCATTGTAGTATTTCTTCTGTTCCTCTGTCATGAAAATATCTTTCCCTCCAAAGTATAGAGACATACAGTTATTTTCATGTGCATGTCATTGACCTAAAATACTTGTAATTTATATGTGTATAGTCTTGTTGTGATAACATGTTTTAGAAATAGCTTGTTGTGTTTGGTATTTAGTGATATTAGGCTGCAGGAAGGCTACTTATCTTCTTCTTTTGTTGGTTGAAGTTGTCGATAATGACACCAATGAAGAGATTCAGGGTGAAGAAGCACCCAAATATGATGAATATGACAAAGTAGATGTACATGTAAACACTATCCTCAAATATGGGCTGGTCTTCCACCTTGTTGGAACAGAGAGTATAAAATAATAAGAAATGAGTTTGTTTTCATACTCATCTCAAAGTTTCTAATTATTATTACAGTATAAAGAAGGAATTGTCTTACAAAACGTGAATCCACAGCTCCATACATTATTTCCAACCATCCTTTAAATGTTGCCTGGACATGAGAGAAAAAAGGTATCCTGTAAGATACAGTAGGGTGTGTATATGTAACACAGGCCAACACCCGTATTACCACTTTAAACAACTTCAACTATACAACGGTAGTAGGCTACATGATTAGTAAGCAAACTGTTTTGAAACTCACTACTTGCAGGAGAGAGAGGTAGCCCATGGGCACGTTGTCATAGTTGACCTTTGCGTTCATCCAGCGCACCTCGTCATTACCCTCCATCATTAGTTGATAGCATTCAGTCTTGTTATTCACAATGTCAGCAGAGAACCTCTCCACAGCGGTGGTGTTGAAGCAGAAGTAGTACTTCCCAGCAAACAGGTTGACTCCCATGATGCTGAAGACGAGCCAGAAGATGAGGCACACTAGAAGCACATTAAAGATGGAAGGAATGGCCCCCACCAGAGCATTCACCACCACCTGTGGAAAGGAAATCACGTGTCCAAATTTGAGAAAACCTGCAAATCAAATCCCTAGTAAAAGCAGAGCTTGTATAATATGTAAAAATGGATTGATGTTGAACTGCTGAGACTCAATGGAATGAAATACTCTTTGGATTGTTGATCAATTCTCGAAAATGTATCAGCAAATGCATTTCATTTCTAGGGCCACAGATTTACATGTTTGGGACTCATCAAATACACCACCTCTCTTGTTTCGGTTTTCTCGACTTGTGAAAGACTACTCACCCTCATTCCCTCAAATCTGGACAGGGCGCGGAGGGGCCGCAAAGCCCTTAGCGTTCGAAGAGATTTGATTGGTCCAAGTTCAGCGTAGCCCAGGATGTTAGCCATTAAGCTAATCAAAGACACCTAGGAGATTTGGGATGTGACAACAACATGTGAAGATTAGCTTTCTCAAATGAACTGAAATATTGATCATTTATTTTGATTAAATATTACTTATAAATGTTGATAAAATATAATATAGCTTATTATGACGAGGATGCACTACACAGATGGACTGGAGTTATTACTTTGACTTACATCCACAATGAGGAAGTCCAGCCAGCACCATGCGTTTGTGAAGTAGGCCTGGAATCCGTAAGCCACCCACTTCAGGAGCATCTCAATAATGAACACGTAGGTGAAGACTTGATCAGCATATTCCAGGATGATTTTTATGGTCCTGCGCTGTTCAATGTATATGTCTTCAAAAGCCTGTGAAGAATTTAGCAAAAGATTATGGTATTGTATGTTGGTATTTGTATTGTACTGAAAGAAGGCATCACTCTATCTCACCAAAGATCCACTACTCATCAGGATCATGAAGATGATAAAGGTCTCAAAGTAGTTGTGCTCCACAATGAGGAAGCATGTTTTCCTGAAGTTCCACCAAGTCTTTCCTTTGCCCGTGGTGATGTCAAAATCAAGGCAAGGGCATCGTCCAATGCATTCTACCAGAGATTTGAGGAAGGAGAACATATTAGTAAGATTAGGCAAAACAACCCTCGCACCCCATCTACCAGTACTATCCACATTTGTCATTTCAGAATTACAATCAATGCAGGTGAAAAAACCCATTCATTAATGGAGATGAGTGGGGTGCTAATGAATTCATGTTCACTTAAAGTATATTCTACCACTTGAACCATACAGAGAACCGCCATTTAAATAGGCAGTATAGCCATTGTCATATCAGCCAGGGAAATGCAACATGACTCAGACAAATCTACACTAAGTAAGCGAGCCCTGCTCTCTCCCTCTCTCCTCCTGAACAACTACAGTTGAAGTCGGAAGTTTACATACACTTAGGTTGGAGTCATTAAAACTCATTTTTCAACCACTCCACAAATTTCTTGTTAACAAACTATAGTTTTGGCAAGTCGGTTAGGACATCTACTTTGTGCATGACACAAGTCATTTTTCCAACAATTGTTTACAGACAGATTATTTCACTTATAATTCACTGTATCAAAATTCCAGTGTACAAAATAGATGGCATCATGAGGAAGGAAAATTATGTGGATATATTGAAGGTCGCAAATGGGACTTCCAAATGGACAATGACCACAAGCATACTTCCAAAGTTGTGGCAAAATGTCTTAAGGACAACAAAGTCAAGGTATTGGAGTGGCCATCACAAAGCCCTGACCTCAATCCTACAAAAAATGTGTGGGCAGAACTGAAAAAGCGTGTGCGAGCAAGGAGGCCTACAAACCTGACTCAGTTACACCAGCTCTGTCAGGAGGAATGGGCCAAAATTCACCCAACTTAATGTGGGAAGCTTGTGGAAGGCTACCCGAAAGGTTTGACCCAAGTTAAACAATTTAAAAGCAATGCTACCAAATACTAATTTAGTGTATGTAAACTTCTGACCCACTGGGAATGTGATGAAAGAAATAAAAGCTTAAATAAATAATTCTCTCTACTATTATTATGACATTTCACATTCTTAAAATAAAGTGGTGATCGTAACTGACCTAAGACAGGGAATTTCTACTAGGATTAAATGTCAGGAATTGTGAAAAACTGAGTTTAAATGTATATGGCTAAGGTGTATGAAAACTTCCGACTTCAACTGTATATTAAGTAAGTAAGTAAGTAAGTAAATCATTGGAGGCTGATGTAGGTTAACTACAGTATACTGAACAAAAATAGAAACGCAACATGCAACAATTTCAAAGATTTTACTGAGTTACAATTCATAAAAGATGAATGGCACAATGGGCCTCAGGATCTCGTCACGGTATCTCTGTGCATTCAAATTGCCATCGATAAAATGCAATTGTGTTCGTTGTCCGTAGCTTATGCCTGCCCATACCATAACCCCACCGCCACCATGGGACACTCTGTTCACAACGTTGACATCAGCAAACCGACCGCCAACACGATGCCATACATGTGGTCTGCGGTTGTGAGGCCGGTTGGACAGACTCCCAATTTCTCTAAAACGACGTTGGAGGCAGCTTATGGTAGAGAAATGAACATTCAATTCTCTGGCAACAGCTCTGGTGGACAGTCCTGCAGTCAGCATGCCAATTGCGCGCTCCCTCAAAACAAAATACATCTGTGGCACTTTAGAGTGGCCTTTTTTGTCCCCAGCACAAGGTGCACCTGTGTAATGATCATGATGTTTAATCAGCTTCTTTATATGCCACACCTGTCAGGTGGATGGATTATCTTGGCAAAGGAGAAATGCTCACTAACAGAGACATAAACAAATTTGTACAAAACATTTGAGAGTAATACGCTTTTTATGCGTATGAAACATTTCTGGGATCTTTTATATATTGCGGTTATATTTTTGTTCAGTGTATATTGACTCCCATGGTAGCATCAAGCCTGTAAGAGGGAGATCCTATTACTCTCGGTCCAGCAGTTCTCAGGGCTGGTGGGGTCTGCCTCTTCTTCCTCCACTTCAGGGGGATTGTCCACTGTGCTGCAGATTGAAGAGGCATTGTCCTGTGCAATAGGTTTCCTTAACTGTAGTGGGAGAGACATCTGTATTAGATAATTTGGGATATCCCATTTGTAGATAATCTTATAGCTAAAATAAATTAAAAACATCAAATGTGAACTATCCCTTTAATTAAATTATATATTGAAATCAGAGGTTAATCATGCCCACTGGGTTGGATTTAGAGACATGAAATGTAATTCTATATCATCAACTTACTATGACCTTATTTACTCACTGTTTTGAGCAGATTGTATAAAGATCTTCATACTTTTGCTGAGACACAGCACATAATGATACAGGTTTAGTAAGAGGAGGTTTGATTGAAGTTACCTATGTGCCTATAACTCTTTGCCCAGTCACAGATTCATGTGGTATCTCTCTTTCACATACAGTGCCGCGTGTCACATTAGATTAATGAGCAAACACACTGTGGGAAAGAAGTAGGACATAGCAACTGTCGCCCTACAGTGTCTTTAAAGTTTGTAAACATGTCAGCTCCAAATAATTCTTCAACCTCTGCACTGAAGAACGTAAACATAAATTGTAATTCAATAATGTTATATGTTAACTGCGAGTTATTATGAAAAAATACTGGCTTTGTTTATTTATACTGTGCTTAAATATGCGCCGTCTGATAATTCAACAAGATGTGGTGTCTTATTTCTTGTTTTGTTTATGTGACCAAACAATTTATTTACCCTTTTATAATTTATTTACTCCATATTCTGAGAAATGGGTCTCAGCTGGGGTGGCTAAAGCAGAGGTCAGAGTTGAAATGCCATGGGTTTAGCTGTAAGCGGAGCTGTCATGTGAAACATGTCATTTGATCCATTTTAGAGGCACACCAAAGGTATGCTCAATCGTTCAGGCTTTAGCTGCTGAATGAAACAAATGTTATATGATTTGGCCTGCTGAGGAACTGACAAAGGCATGCCCTGTATTTACAAGACACTAAAACAAATATACGAGGTATATATATATATATATATATACAGTGGGGAAAAAAAGTATTTAGTCAGTCACCAATTGTGCAAGTTCTCCCACTTAAAAAGATGAGAGAGGCCTGTAATTTTCATGATAGGTACACGTCAACTATGACAGACAAAATGAGGAAAAAAAAATCCAGAAAATCACATTGTAGGATTTTTAATGAATTTATTTGCAAATTATGGTGGAAAATAAGTATTTGGTCAATAATAAAAGTTTCTCAATACTTTGTTATATACCCTTTGTTGGCAATGACACAGGTCAAACGTTTTCTGTAAGTCTTCACAAGGTTTTCACACACTGTTGCTGGTATTTTGGCCCATTCCTCCATGCAGATCTCCTCTAGAGCAGTGATGTTTTAGGGCTGTCGCTGGGCAACACGGACTTTCAACTCCCTCCAAAGATTTTCTATGGGGTTGAGATCTGGAGACTGGCTAGGCCACTCCAGGACCTTGAAATGCTTCTTACGAAGCCACTCCTTCGTTGCCCGGGTGGTGTGTTTGGGATCATTGTCATGCTGAAAGACCCAGCCACGTTTCATCTTCAATGCCCTTGCTGATGGAAGGAGGTTTTCACTCAAAATCTCACGATACATGGCCCCATTCATTCTTTCCTTTACACAGATCAGTTGTCCTGGTCCCTTTGCAGAAAAACAGCCCCAAAGCATGATGTTTCCACCCCCATGCTTCACAGTATGTATGGTGTTCTTTGGATGCAACTCAGCATTCTTTGTCCTCCAAACACGACGAGTTGAGTTTTTACCAAAAAGTTCTATTTTGGTTTCATCTGACCATATGACATTCTCCCAATCCTCTTCTGGATCATCCAAATGCACTCTAGCAAACTTCAGACGGGCCTGGACATGTACTGGCTTAAGCAGGGGGACACGTCTTGCACTGCAGGATTTGAGTCCCTGGCGGCGTAGTGTGTTACTGATGGTAGGCTTTGTAACTTTGGTCCCAGCTCTCTGCAGGTCATTCACTAGGTCCCCCCGTGTGGTTCTGGGATTTTTGCTCACCGTTCTTGTGATCATTTTGACCCCACGGGGTGAGATCTTGCGTGGAGCCCCAGATCAAGGGAGATTATCAGTGGTCTTGTATGTCTTCCATTTCCTAATAATTGCTCCCACAGTTGATTTCTTCAAACCAAGCTGCTTACCTATTGCAGATTCAGTCTTCCCAGCCTGGTGCAGGTCTACAATTTTGTTTCTGGTGTCCTTTGACAGCTCTTTGGTCTTGGCCATAGTGGAGTTTGGAGTGTGACTGTTTGAGGTTGTGGACAGGTGTCTTTTATACTGATAACAAGTTCAAACAGGTGCCATTAATACAGGTAATGAGTGGAGGACAGAGGAGCCTCTTAAAGAAGAAGTTACAGGTCTGTGAGAGACAGAAATTTTGCTTGTTTGTAGGTGACCAAATACTTATTTTCCACCATAATTTGCAAATAAATTCATAAAAAATCCTACAATGTGATTTTCTTGATTTATTTTTCCTCAATTTGTCTGTCATAGTTGACGTGTACCTATGATGAAAATGACAGGCCTCTCTCATCTTTTTAAGTGGGAGAACTTGCACAATTGGTGGCTGACTAAATACTTTTTTCCCCCACTGTATATATATATATATATATATATATATATATATATATATATATATATATATATATATATTTAGCTTTCATAGATTTTGATGGGTACCCCGACACAGTAGGAGTAGGAGTAGGTGTGAAGTGTTTCCTTTAGGAGTGTGTGTGAGTATGCAGGTAGCTGTGTGTGTCAGGTTTGCTATTCATGCTGCGCTGGTATTCTTTCCCACGCTCCGTCATTCAGTCACATGGTCTCTCCTCTCTTTGCAACTAGACGCTCAAAGATAGATATATGTTCTCTCTGTAGCAGAGGCTGTATGTGATCTTTATGAGCTTCCATCTGGGGCTGATGGTGCTGTTCCCTACCCACATGAACAAATACTATACTATAAATACTATACTATTCACTGTAGTGTTTTTGCAGACTTTACTGTAGTATTTGAGTGTAGAGTTTTTGTGGACTAAAGTCTGCAAAAACAATACAGTGAATACTGTAGTATTTACTGTAGTATACTGTAGTATTTACAGTTAACCATAGTATAATTAATGTAGTTAGAGAAAACTGTAGTATTTAGTATAGTAGTTAATGTAGTGTTTTTGCGGATTGTAATATACTGTATTATTTACTGTAGTGTTTTTGCTGACTGTAGTATACTGTAGTATTTACTGTATTGTTTTTGTATGACATAGAAGTGAAGGCGTTCTCCTTGAGGAAACCTACTGGAGAAATACTAAAAGAGCAAATTTTCCATAACCTGTAGGTAGGTAGGTAGGTAGGACTGGGGTCTGAACGGATAGTTCAGAGCTTCTGCTCTTTTCTATAACTTATAGGGAACACAATATATGATCTATACTTGGAATGTAGGTTTCTCACTTGGCACAAATTGGGATATGGTGGAGGGGGATGGGCAGGGTAATTGCAAATGAAATACTGTAGTATTTACAATAGTTTTTTTTTTTTATAGTTTTTGCGGACTGTAGTGTTTCTGCGGACATTACTACAGTATTTACTATGAAACCAAAGACCTCATAAAAAAAATAGAATAATACTAGTACTAATAGTATTGGCAATTGATAACCATATATGATGTGCATGTGCTTGTATATCGGTTATTTCTCTTGTAATGAATGCTCAAAATATAACCCACTGGGCACATACGTCAATTCAACATCTATTCCACGTTGGTTCAACGTAATTTAATTGAACGGACATGGAAACAATGTCGATTCAACCAGTGTGTGCCCAGTCATGTTTTACTCATCAATAATGCAAAGGTCTTACCTCAGTATCCTTTTCAGCATCCCCATTTGCGCCTTCTCCTTCTTCCTCTTTGGAGCTGTCATCCTCATCATCAGACTCCATTTTGGCAATAGGTACATCCAGGGTCAAATCCGCATTTGTAAGAAATCCACTTGGGTTAACATCGTCCACCCAAACGTCCAGCATTTTCAGCTCCAAATCAGCCTTTGGGTTGTCACTGGAGTTTATATTTTTCAAAGCCAAGCTGTCCTTCGGGAGGCCATCCACATCCCCATTACTACCCCCATTACCATCAGCCCCGTCTCCATCCTCCTTAGGCTGCTTCCCTGTGATAATGCAGAACTGTTTGATTATGTATGCCTTGGCCCAGTCGATGCCCCTGGTGATCCTGCTGATGGCGATCTGCAGGTTGTTCATCTCCCTGTCCTCCTCTGGAGCCGCCAGGTTGTCACCGCTGAACGAACTCAGCAGCAAGGCCAAGAAGAGGTTCAACACCTGGATGGATAGTTAGAACAACTGGATTTTAGCACATAGTATTTGTTATTATTGTCCCCTATGTTCTTGAATCAGGGTTGTGAAATTATTATTTGTAAATTTTTTCTGGTTAATATTGTCAAACGTTTTCTAAAATGTTTTCCGGAGGTCAGTTAAACAGTAACCGTGTAACTTTACCTCTCAATAGCATCTAACAGTGGTATTGGACTTGTGTGACCTCAAACACCTGTTACATCATCAGTAGACTTAAGGCTGCCCCCTCCATGATTCCTGTAAGCCCTCAGCTATTTTTCTCTATGCCACTTGCCCCATTGGATCCCCAAACAACCCAAGGTCAGAACTGCTGGCCCATATCATGGAGCTAATAATAGCCCCTTCATTGAGTGATGCCACTGTTAGTCTATGATATTCTCCCGGGAGTTCAGACAGAAAGCCCTGTTTGTCTTTGGCACATAGTTTGTTGTCAGGCTTTTGCTACCTCAACTGACATAGCTATTTCCTCTCTTCGTCCTATGACTAACCAAAGAGGAAACACAATCAGTTTCGTTTACAGTGAAGGACCGCCTGGTATCCATCAAAAGTATGGAGCTGGCATAATCAACTCATTATCTAACAGCAACATAAGAGCTGCATCTGTGGTATGTGCACTGTATGCATGGAACACTCCACCAAACACTCTCCCTGATCTTTCATGTTATGTGCATTACACCTTTTGAGTAATCCATTAACTAACTGAACACCAAAATACTTCAATGCCAACCCTCCAGTGCCCACATCCCATGGTTCAATGCATCACTCACCACTAGTTTACCGATGACCATGACCACAATGAAGACAACGAGACACATGCCCTGTCCGGCCACCTCCATGCATTCCCACATGGTCTCGATCCACTCTCCGCACAGCACCCGGAAGATGATGAGAAAAGCGTGGAAGAAGTCATGCATGTGCCAGCGGGGCAGCTCGCAGTTTGAGGAGATCTTGCAGACATACTCTTTGTAGCTCTTGCCGAAGAGCTGCATGCCCACCACGGAGAAGATGAAGACGATGATGGCCAGGACCAGGGTGAGGTTACCAAGGGCTCCCATTGAATTACCGATGATCTTGATTAGCATGTTGAGTGTGGGCCAGGATTTGGTCAGTTTGAAAACACGCATCTGCCCCCAAAACAATTAGAGACATTATTAGGTTACATAGAGCTGGTTTCCCAGAAACTGATACAAAAAAAAGTATAACTTGATTTTCCATTGAGCTGTGTCCAGGAAACTGGCCAATAATTAGGTTTGTAGAGTTAGTACCACTTTACTTGTGGCTAATGTGATGTTAATCTTGCATAGGGTTGCTAAGGGAGGGTTTTTAGTAACTTAATTTATTTTATTTTTTTATCACATGACATCTAGTGATCTTTTTAGGGTACTTCAGATTATCACAGGTGTCTGGAATTATCTATGGCCCTCTATGTGGCTTTATCACATGTAAACACAACATGTAAAGTGCTGGTCCCATGTTTCATGAGATGAAATAAAAGATCCCAGAAATGTTCCATACGCACAAAAAGCTTATTTCTCTCAGATTTTGTGCACAAACTTGTTCATATCCCTGTTAGAGAGCATTACTCCTTTGCCAAGATAATCCATCCACCTGACAGGTGTGGCATATCAAGAAGCTGATTAAACAGCATGATCATTAAACAAGTACACCTTGTGCTGGGGACAATAAAAGGCCACTCTAAAATGTGTAGTTTTGTCACACAACACAACGCCACAGATGTCTCAAGTTTTGACGGAGCGTTCAACTGGTATGCTGACTGTAGTAATGGCCACCAGAGCTGTTGCCAGGGAATTTAATGTTCATCTCTCTACCGTAAACCGCCTCCGGCGTCGTTTTAGAGAATTTGGCAGTACGTCCAATCAGCCTCACAACCGCAGACCACGTGTAACCACGCCAGCCCAGGACATCCACATCCGGCTTCTTCACCTGCGAGATCGTCTGAGACCAGCCACCCGGACAGTTGATGAAACGGAGGAGTATTTCTATCTGTAATAAAGCCCTTTTGTGGGTAAAAACTCATTCTGATTGGCTGTACCTGAGAGATAGCCCAAAACTCCCTCCGCCACTCCTCCACTAACCTTACTCCTTTCCAGTGTGTATTAGGTTATCAGCCGGTCCTGGCACCGTGGCATCAGAGCCAGATCGAGGCACCTGCGGTGGATGAATGGTTTCGGCGCTCGGAGGAGACCTGGAACGCTGCCCATGTATGCCTGCAGCAGGCCATCGGGTGACAGAAGGCAAGCGCCGACCGCCACCGCAGTGAGGCTCCGGTGTATGCACCGGGGGACCGGGTCTGGCTCTTGACAAGAAAACCTGCCCCTTCGCCTGCCCTGCCGGAAGCTGGGTCGGCGGTTTGTGGGGCCATTTAAAGTCCTGAGGAGACTGAACGAGGTATGTTATAGGTTGCAGCTCCCCCCTGATTACCGTATTAACCCCTCGTTCCATGTGTCTCTCCTCAGGCCGGTGGTAGCAGGTCTGCTCCAGCAGTCTGAGGTGCGGGAGGTTCCTCGGCCCCCTCTGGACATCGAGGGGCCCCCGGCGTATACTGTACGAGCCATCATGGACTCAAGACGTCGGGCGAGGGGCCTTCAGTACCTCGTGGAGTGGGAGGGGAACGGTCCGGAGGAGAGATGCTGGGTGCCGGTGGAGGACATCCTGGACCCTTCCTTACTGCAGGAATTTCACTGTCTACACCCGGATCGTCCTGCGCCTCGTCCTCCGGGTCGTCCTGCTGGAGCCGCACGTCAAGGGGGGGGTAATGTCACGACCTCCGCCGAAGTTGGTGCCTCTCCTTGTGCGGGCGGCTATTGGCGTTCATCGTCACCGGCTTTTTAGCTGCCACCAATCTACGTTTCTGTTTTCCATTTGTTTAGTCTTGTTTGTACACACCTGGCTCCCATTGCATTATGATTATTTCCCTATTTAACCCTCTGGTTCCCACATGGTTTTGTTCGTGTTTGTTTGTTGTGTTGTGTCATACACTTTTGTGAGCTGGTGTGTTTTCCCTGCGTGTTTTTCAGAGTAAAGTATATCGTGTACTCAGTTCTGTGTCCTGCGCCTGACTCCGTCCTACTGCTGCACATTTGACACATGACAATCCTAAATATAAACCATCAACTTAGTGAATACAATTGGTATTTAATATGAGGGTTTCAACATGACATGTTTAAAAAAGATTTTCACACCTATTTATTTGACTATGTCAATAAATAGTGTTTTACTATGTCTTTATTGTAAATGTTTTAGCGTCAAACTGATGGCAGTTGTGAAAAAAAGTCAATAGTTGGAAGAGTTGATTAAAAATAATGCCATTGTTAATTAGATGCTTTTTTCATTAATTAGACTATTTTCTATTGAACCATATAGTCTATCCACTAGAAACTCCACTAGAAACTCATGAACAATATGGACACATACTGCACAGTTACACTGAGAGAGTGTGTTCTAAACTGTGGGTGGAGGGACCCTCACCAGACGGAAGGAGCGGAGCACGGACAGACCCTCGATGTCGGCCAGCCACAGCTCCACCAGGCTTATGGTCACAATGATGCTGTCGAAGATGTTCCGACCGACCTGGAAGTAGTAGTACGGATCCATGGCGATGAGCTTCAGCACCATCTCTGCTGTGAAGATTCCTGTGAATACCTGTACAAGAGATGAGAGAGTGAATTACATTGAAAACTGTGCAAAGTGTAGATATGCAGATTCTCATGGTTTCTGCCTGCACTGTAAACCTGAATTTTGAACATGATCGTTTTGAGAGAGAGATTTCTATGGTATCACTATCATGGCTACAGAAGAGGTAAGGTGGAAGAGCATCATTAAGGAAGGTAACTCACCAAGTTCCCCACACTCAGCACATCTTCAAATTCTGCTGTCATGGGGTAGTGCTCCATGGCCATGAATATGGTGTTGAGTACAACGCAGATGGTGATGCCCAAGTCCACGAACGGGTCATTCACTATGAAGTACATCCACTTCTTGAAAGTCACCCAGGGCACACAGCAGTTCCATTTCAGGAAGACGTCTGAACACTTGTACCAGAAGGGCGGACAAGGTCTCAGTTCCTCCTCCAGATCTGTTGGAATGAGGGTAAAGGAGGAAGGTTTTGTTTGTCAAGCTTAACATCAGAGTACATTTTGTGAGTTGTAGTTTTTTTGTACACAACGTTGCATGATAAGTATTTTTTATGGGTTCATGATTTGTTTTCAACCTTTATGTATTATTTGCAGCACCTAAAGTTCAAAAGTATTATTAAAGTCTATGTAGGTTTTGAAAAGTATTATTTGTCTTGAGCACCTAAAGTTCAAACATGTGTAAGGCCATAGGTTGTAGGTCTTATGCTGAAGAAGCTGACACAATGTGCCATCAGTGCATAAGATGGCAAACTGTGATGATGAAACTCTGCATAACTCATAAGAGGATATAAAAGAAGCCCTTACTCTAATACAGTAGCCAATTAGAACACAGGTATGGGTGGATATCGCAATAACAGTCCTATACATCACATTCCAGTCCCACACATTCCTTAGGACATTTAATTTCTCATACACAGATCCATTGCGATTTCTGACAGTTACCATCCATGTCATCTTGGCTGTAGACACTGGGTGAACTGGGTGTCTTCTTCTGCAGGCCTGATACTTCCAGCTGGTCCTTACTCCCCTTGGGTCCACTGGCCCTCTTCAACACAACAGCAGACTGTAGAACAAAGAGAAACAAGACACACTTAACCATCACGCGCATAGCAACCCACTTATTTATTTTTACCCCCTTTTTTCTCCCCAATTTCAATCTTGTCTCATCACTGCAACTCCCCAAAGGGCTCGGGAGGCGAAGGTCGAGTCATGCGTCCTCCGAAACATGAACCGCCAAACCGCGCTTTTAACACCCGCCCGCTTAACCCGGTAGCCAGCTGCACCAATGTGTCGGAGGAAACACCGTTCACCTGACAACTGAGGTCAGCCTGCAGGCGCCCGACCTGCCACAAGGAGTCCCTAGAGCGCGATGAGCCAAGTAAAGCCCTCCCGGTCAAACCCTCCCCTAACCCGGACGACGCTGGGCCAATTGTGCGCCGCCCTATGATACAGCCCTGGATCGAACCCGGGTCTGTAGTGACGCCTCTAGCACTGCAATGCAGTGCCTTAGACCGCTGCGCCACTCAGGAGGCCAGAAACCCACTTTTTCAGAGCCAAACTGAGCCTAACCAAACCAAGCTGCACTAAGTTGGTTACACATTAATTGGTTATGCATTCATCATAGTTGTTGAAACCGTCCTGAAAAGGGAAAGGTGAATAAACAATATCCGAGCCAGCACAGTTTGGTTCAGGTCGGCACAGTAGTGTGAAAAGGTCATAACATCAAGCGCACAGCAACCCATCTGAGCCATGCGGCTCACCTCCTGGTCTTCCAGGACCTTGTCGGCGTTGGCTCTGATCATGAGGCCTCCATTGGAGTCCTTTATAGCCTCGCCGTCCTTATCAAGGCTGGAGGACGTAAACTCCTCATCATCAGCAACGTCTTGATCTGACTTTTCACCTTTCTCTTTCTTAGATGTTCTACTAGACAGTGACGTCTGACTGCCAGCTTTTTCAGAGTGTTCATGGTGTTCATGATGCCTGTCATGTCAGTCAAATAATCAGTCAATCATTGACAAGAATCAAACAAACTAAGGACGAGAACCACCAACATGAGTAGTAATCTGCAAATTAACACTTAGTATGATTACTAGGTATTTTTTGTATTTATCCAGTTCAGCAGACATTTGAATCTAGAGTTGAATCGACCAACTAAATCTTACTCTATCAACTATCATCAGATCAAAGAGTGAGACTTATCATAAGGTGAATGCACCAATTTGTAAGTCGCTGATTTGGTACGTTTGCCCACTGACAAAGACATGATCAGTCTATAATTTTTATGGTAGGTTTATTTGAACAGTGAGAGACAGAATAACAACAAAAAAATCCAGAAAAACGCATGTCAAAAATGTTATAAATTGATTTGCATTTTAATGAGGGAAATAAGTATTTGACCCCTCTGCAAAACATGACTTAGTACTTGGTGGCAAAACCCTTGGTGGCAATCACAGAGGTCAGACGTTTCTTGTAGTTGGCCACCAGGTTTGCACACATCTCAGGAGGGATTTTGTCCCACTCCTCTTTGCAGATCTTCTCCAAGTCATTAAGGTTTCAAGGCTGACGTTTGGCAACTCAAACCTTCAGCTCCCTCCACAGATTTTCTATGGGATTAAGGTCTGGAGACTGGCTAGGCCACTCCAGGACCTTAATGTGCTTCTTCTTGAGCCACTCCTTTGTTGCCTTGGCCGTGTGTTTTGGGTTATTGTCATGCTGGAATACCCATCCACGACCCGTTTTCAATGTCCTGGCTGAGGGAAGGAGGTTCTCACCCAAGATTTGACAGTACATGGCCCCGTCCATCGTCCCTTTGATGCGGTGAAGTTGTCCTGTCCCCTTAGCAGAAAAACACCCCCTTAGCATAACGTTTCCACCTCCATGTTTGACGGTGGGGATAGGTTCTTGGGGTCATAGGCAGCATTCCTCCTCCTCCAAACACGGCGAGTTGAGTTGATGCCAAAGAGCTCGATTTTGGTCTCATCTGACCACAACACTTTCACCCAGTTCTCTTCTGAATCATTCAGATGTTCATTGGCAAACTTCAGACGGGCCTGTATATGTGCTTTCTTGAGCAGGGGGACCTTGTGGGAGCTGCAGGATTTCAGTCCTTCACGGCGTAGTGTGTTACCAATTGTTTTCTTGGTGACTATGGTCCCAGCTGCCTTGAGATCATTGACAAGATCCTCCCGTGCAGTTCTGGGCTGATTCCTCACCGTTCTCATGATCATTGCAACTCCACGAGGTGAGATCTTGCATGGAGCCCCAGGTCGAGGGAGATTGACCGTTATTTTGTGTTTCTTCCATTTGCGAATAATCGCACCAACTGTTGTCACCTTCTCACCAAGCTGCTTGGCGATGGTCTTGTAGCCCATTCCAGCCTTGTGTAGGTCTACAATCTTGTCCCTGACATCCTTGGAGAGCTCTTTGGTCTTGGCCATGGTGGAGAGTTTGGAATCTGATTGATTGATTGCTTCTGTGGACAGTTGTCTTTTATACAGGTAACAAGCTGAGATTAGTAGCACTCCCTTTTTAAGAGTGTGCTCCTAATCTCAGCTCGTTACCTGTATAAAAGACACCTGGGAGCCAGAAATCTTTCTGATTGAGAGGGGGTCAAATACTTATTTCCCTCATTAAAATGCAAATAAATTTATAACATTTTTGACATGCGACTTTCTGGATTTTTTTGTTGTTATTCTGTCTCTCACTGTTCAAATAAACCTACCATTAAAATTATAGACTGATCATTTCTTTGTCAGTGGGCAAACGTACAAAATCAGCAGGGGATCAAATACTTTTTTCCCTCACTGTATATATACAGTGGGGAAAAAAAGTATTTAGTCAGCCACCAATTGTGCAAGTTCTCCCACTTAAAAAGATGAGAGAGGCCTGTAATTTTCATCATAGGTACACGTCAACTATGACAGACAAAATTAGAAAAAAAAAATCCAGAAAATCACATTGTAGGATTTTTTATGAATTTATTTGCAAATTATGGTGGAAAATAAGTATTTGGTCAATAACAAAAGTTTCTCAATACTTTGTTATATACCCTTTGTTGGCAATGACACAGGTCAAACGTTTTCTGTAAGTCTTCACAAGATTTTCACACACTGTTACTGGTATTTTGGCCCATTCCTCCATGCAGATCTCCACTAGAGCAGTGATGTTTTGGGGCTGTCGCTGGGCAACACGGACTTTCAACTCCCTCCAAAGATTTTCTATGGGGTTGAGATCTGGAGACTGGCTAGGCCACTCCAGGACCTTGAAATGCTTCTTATGAAGCCACTCCTTCGTTGCCCGGGCGGTGTGTTTGGGATCATTGTCATGCTGAAAGACCCAGCCACGTTTCATCTTCAATTCCCTTGCTGATGGAAGGAGGTTTTCACTCAAAATCTCACGATACATGGCCCCATTCATTCTTTCCTTTACACGGATCAGTCCTCCTGGTCCCTTTGCAGAAAAACAGCCCCAAAGCATGATGTTTCCACCCCCATGCTTCACAGTAGGTATGGTGTACTTTGGATGCAACTCAGCATTCTTTGTCCTCCAAACATGACGGGTTGAGTTTTGACCAAACAGTTATATTTTGGTTTCATCTGACCATATGACATTCTCCCAATCCTCTTCTGGATCATCCAAATGCACTCTAGCAAACTTCAGACGGGTTCTGGACATGTACTAGCATAAGCAGGGGGACACGTCTGGCACTGCAGGATTTGAGTCCCTGGTGGCGTAGTGTGTTACTGATGGTAGGCTTTGTTACTTTGGTCCCAGCTCTCTGCAGGTCATTCACTAGGTCCCCCCGTGTGGTTCTGGGATTTTTTCTCACCGTTCTTGTGATCATTTTGACCCCACGGGGTGAGATCTTGCGTGGAGCCCCAGATCGAGGGAGATTATTAGTGGTCTTGTATGTCTTCCATTTCCTAATAATTGCTCCCACAGTTGATTTCTTCAAACCAAGCTGCTTACCTATTGCAGATTCAGTCTTCCCAGCCTGGTGCAGGTCTACAATTTTGTTTCTGGTGTCCTTTGACAGCTCTTTGGTCTTGGCCATAGTGGAGTTTGGAGTGTGACTGTTTGAGGTTGTGGACAGGTGTCTTTTATACTGATAACAAGTTCAAACAGGTGCCATTAATACAGGTAACGAGTGGAGGACAGAGAGCCTCTTAAAGAAGAAGTTACAGGTCTGTGAGAGCCAGAAATCTTGCTTGTTTGTAGGTGACCAAATACTTATTTTCCACCATAATTTGCTAATAAATTCATAAAAAATCCTACAATGTGATTTTTTGGAATTTTTTTCCTTAATTTGTCTGTCATAGTTGACGTGTACCTATGATGAAAATTACAGGCCTCTCTCATCTTTTTAAGTGGGAGAACTTGCACAATTGGTGGCTGACTAAATACTTTTTCCCCCCACTGTACACATACAGTTGAAGTCGGAAGTTTACGTACACTTAGGTTGGAGTCATTAAAACTCATTTCCAACCACTCCACAAATTTCTTGTTAACAAACTATAGTTTTGGCAAGTCGGTTAGGACATCTACTTTGTGCATGACATAAGTCATTTTTCCAACAATTGTTTACAGACAGATTATTTCACTTATAATTCACTGTATCACAATTTCAGTGGGTCAGAAGTTTAAATACACTAAGTTGACTGTGCCTTTAAACAGCTTGGAAAATTCCAGAAAATGATGTCATGGCTTTAGAAGCTTCTGAAATTCTAATTGACATCATTTGAGTCAATTGGAGGTGTACCTGTGGATGTATTTCAAGGCCTACCTTCAAACTCAGTGCCTCTTTGCTTGACATCATGGGAAAATCAAAAGAAATCAGCCAAGACCTCCGAAAAAAAATTGTAGACCACTAGTCTGGTTCATCCTTGGGAGCAATTTCCAAACGCCTGAAGGTACCACGTTCATCTGTACAAACAATAGTACGCAAGTATAAACACCATGGGACCACGAAGCCGTCATACCGCTCAGGAAGGAGACGTGTTCGATCTCCTAGAGATTAACGTACTTTGATAAGAAAAGTGCAAATCAATCCCAGAACAACAGCAAAGGACCTTGTGAAGATGCTGGAGGGAACAGGTACAAAAGTATCTATATCCACAGTAAAACGAGTCCTATATCGACATAACTTGAAAGGCTGCTCAGCAAGGAAGAAGCCACTTCTCCAAAACTGCCATAAAAAAGATAGACTACGGTTTGCAACTGCACATGGGGACAAAGATCGTACATTTTGGAGAAATGTCCTCTGGTCTGATGAAACAAAAATAGAACTGTTTGGCCATAATGACCATCGTTATGTTTGGAGGAAAAAGGGGGTGCTTGTAAGCCGAAGAACACCATCCCAACTGTGAAGCACAGGGGTGGCAGCATCATTCTGTGGGGGTGCTTTGCTGCAGGAGGGACTGGTGCATTTCACAAAATAGAGGGCATCATGAGGAAGGAAAATGATGTGGATATATTGAAGCAACATCTCAAGACATCAGTCAGGAAGTTAAAGCTTGGTGGCAAATGGGTCTTCCAAATGGACAATGACCCCAAGCCTATTTCCAAAGTTGTGGCAAAATGGCTTAAGGACAACAAAGTCAAGGTATTGGAGTGGCCATCACAAAGCCCTGACCTCAATCCTATAGAACATTTGTGGGCAGAACTGAAAAAGCGTGTGTGAGCACGGAGGCCTACAAACCTGACTCAGTTACACCAGCTCTGTCAGGAGGAATGGGCTAAAATTCACCCAACTTATTGTGGGAAGCTTGTGGAAAGCTACCCGAAACGTTTGACCCAAGTTAAACAATTTAAAGGCAATGCTACCAAATACTAATTGAGTGTATGTAAACTTCTGACCCACTGGGAATGTGATGAAATAAATAAAAGCAGAAATAAATCATTCTCTCTACTATTATTCTGACATTTGAGTTTAAATGTATTTGGTCAAGGTGTATGTAAACTTCAGACTTCAACTGTATATTAGCTAGAAAAACATATACGGGGGATTGGAAGTGATGCAGACAATTACATTCATGGAAGTTACAATCTATCTGCAATATTAAAGCTGATCTACCCCCTAAAAAAAAAATATATATATATATATATATATATATATATATTTATATATATAGGTCATTTTTTTCACAGATGCTCATAGTGCTTTACATACATAGTAAGTTGATCACACCTTTTTGACCTCTGCTTTTTTCCTTTCCTTCAGGCGTTCCAGGATCATGGCATACTCCTCCTCCTTCTCCTTGGCCTCGGCCATGGTGGCCTCGTTCTGCTCAGCATATGCCATGGCCACCACAGCCAGGATCAGGTTGATCAGGTAGAACGAGCCCAGGAAGATCACCACCACAAAGAAAATCATGTTGGTTTTCCCTGCTGAGCGAAGAGTCTATGGGTAAGGGAGAAACGGCCAGTTAACTCACCAGTAAACCGAGAGAGCACTCTTTCTGTATCAATATGCCTGATGACACATAAGATTGCAATCTCTCAAATTCAAATCTGGTCTACCGACTGACGTTACAGATATAGATTTCAGAAAACGTCAGGAGCAACAACAAAAAAATCGTACATCTCTATGTCGTTGTCATGGAAGCGCATGACGTATACGCACCAGCTGGAATAGATCTTCCCAGAAGTCCTGTGTCATGAGCCGAAATAGGGCAAGGTAGGCCCATCCAAAACTGTCGTAGCTTGTGTAGCCATAGTTGGGATTCCCTCCGGCCTTCATACACGTGTATCCTTCAGGGCAATTTCTATCAAAATGCCAATGAAGTGTCACAACAAATTGAATGGGACTTATAATCTTCAGCATTCAAAGATATGTTATATTTTAACTACGTTGAAATTCTTTTCACCATATATTGCGTGATCAACAGAGACAAGGGAGGATTATAAAGCTCCCCATATGCTCAACTCTGATAGCCAAAAAAACCTACCCAGCATCAGAAGCGTTTCCACAAAGAAGAGGGTCTAACATTCCAGGAAGGAAGTAATGGTTCTCTGGAGGAAAACAGAAAAGGGACCTCGATTAGAGAGCGCATCAAGTTTATATACTTATATAAATATATGTACTTCTTTTACATATTTATATAGTTATTCTATACAGTAATATCATATAGTACTGTCACAAAATCCAAACTAATATATAGTTAACGGTTCAGTAAGTCATTATCAATTCCCCAATTCAATGTGCCATCAAAAGCCTGTCACAACCTTAATCATTGATGTATGCATTGAAGTCCCACGTGCTGTTGCCACTGATGCATTAACATTTACATTTTTTACATTTTAGTCATTTAGCAGACGATAAACACCATAATTTGCAAATAAATTCATTAAAAATCCTACAATGTGATTTTCTGGATTTTTTTTCTCATTTTGTCTGTCATAGTTGACGTGTACCTATGATGAAAATTACAGGCCTCTCTCATCTTTTTAAGTGGGAGAACTTGCACAATTGGTGGCTGACTAAATCCTTTTTTCCCCACTGTATATACTTATACACATTTACTTATACACATTTATATACTTATTTTGAACTATCCTACAGTAAGTGCCATGATAATATCCCAATTAATATAATATAATGGTTAATTAAGCCATTATCAACTCCCCTTCCACAAATCAATGCGCCATCAAAAGCCTGTCAATACCTTTATCGTCGATGTATGCCTTGAAGTCCCACGTACTGTTGCCGCTGTTTGTGCCATTGTAGCCCATAATGTTGTTGAAACCAGTAATGTTGTTGAAGGCCATAGTGATGTTGGTGGAGTTTAAACGCCATTCCGCAGGGGGCCAGTAAACACACTTCTGCTTCAGGATTCCCATGAACAGTTGCAGGCCGACCAGAGCGAACACAGCCAGGCAGAACACTGTTATGATCATCACATCAGCCAGCTTCTTCACTGACTGTATCAGAGCGCCCACAATGGTTTTCAGACCTGAAAATAACACACAAA
Organism: Coregonus lavaretus; assembly: GCF_964263955.1. Lineage (NCBI taxonomy): Eukaryota > Metazoa > Chordata > Actinopteri > Salmoniformes > Salmonidae > Coregonus > Coregonus lavaretus. Next base: position 34,850,200 of record NC_139989.1, on the reverse strand, counting down.
AATACATTCAAATAATCTGTGACCTGAAAACTATTTGTTGAAGAATGAATAACATAACATTGCGAATATTTGATTCTGCTATTTGATCCTTGTTCTCTGTATGGTGTAATTAATAACCCATGTTTTATTGTGTAGCTTGCAAGGCTTTGTGTTTATAATATAATAACAGATGCCATTTAGCTGATGCTTTTCTCCAAGGTGACTTACAGGACAGTGCGGGAATACAACCCAAAACAACCCTAGGGTTGCTAGCACCACACACTTACCAACTGAGCTACACAGGACCCAAAGCAGGTGTTCAAAAGCAGGTGGTGCAGTTAACAAACAAACCCCAGTAGGACTTGGACCTTCTTATGTGACACGTACCAGGAATTACAGGGATTGTTTTAAGGGCTCGGAGCACACGGAACGTCCTGAGGGCAGACACGTTGCCCAGGTCAACAAACTCTGTGAGGTACCTGCCGAGCACAAAACATAACAACACAACCACACATTAGAATAGAGGAGTTGACAGTTGATGTGTCAGTTGAACAAAAATCTTTTCAGTTTCATGGACTTTTAATGTACATTTAATTCAATACCATTGGCTCAGTTGTTATTTTAACATAGAGGATCAGAGGGTTGCTATGGTAAAATATATGGTTTAGAGGAAGATATATTTAGCTCAGGGCAACTGTCCACTTCTACATTATCAAATATTTTTTTTCTAGAGCCAAATGGCAGTGTTATCTGTAAACCGACTGCTGAAGGCAGGAGTGTGACTAGACCAGCAAGACACCATATGGAGATTTAGTTATGAACTGGCATACGTCATGATGTGTGTGTACAGGGGGTGTTGGGAAAGAGTGTGTGTGTACAGGGGGTGCTGGGACCTGGGGGGAGGAGAGGTAAGGAAGCAGACAAGGCCATGGTCAAACTCAACAAGCCTTTGGAGATGTCCTTTGACCTTCCTGACCTTTGACCTTACTCCTTCACTCATGCACACAGACACACAAAGAAACACACAAATACACACACTCTCTAACACCTGCCCCTGTGTCTAATGGTACTGAGCTGATGACTGACGGCATCACTCTCCCATTACTCACGCCATGCTGATCACCATGAAATCCAGCCAGTTCCATGGATCTCGAAGGAATGTGAAATCTCCAACACAGAAGCCTCTGGACAACACTTTAATTGTTGCCTCAAAGGTATATATACCAATGAAAACATATCTGCAATACAAAAAGAGGGGAAGAGAGAGAAGCTTTATAAAATAGCTTTTGGTGAAACTATGTAGTGGTCAAAATTACTCTCAATAATGTTATGACCAATCTTTTAAATATATATATTTTTAAATACAGATATTTATATGAACATTTAAACTTGTTTTAAATGCCCCCACCCCAAAATGTAAGTATTGACTTGAAAATACATGGGATGCTGATGCAGCCAATATAGTTTTCACAAAACATGAATAATCTCCTATGTAGGTTTGAAACTTACTCAACAGTTTTACTCCATGCCGGAGGGTCACTCATCGTCATAAACACACAGTTGGACATGATTGTTAACATGATGAACATGCTAAATAATGTACCCACATTAAGGAAATAACATGGAGTTACAATAGTACTCAAATCTAATTCTATGGACCAATTTAATTATAACAATTTTTATTTTATTTATAACTTCTGATTCATATTAATCTAGTAATCAGTTGTTGCTAATGGGCAACATACTTTATAATACAAATATTATAAAATCACATTATAAAATCACCACCATTTTCCGTATGGATCGAACGACGGCTTCTGATAAGAGTAAGGGAGAGGTGTCACGCTCTGGCTCCGGGACTGTGTTGTTTGAGCCAGGGTGTATTCATTTGGTTGTGTTGGGTATAGGGTGTGTTCATTTGTTGTGTTTGGTATTGGTTTTGTTTTCCGTGTTTGGTCAGGTGACTCCCAATCGGAGGTAACGAGTGTCAGCTGTCAGCTCGTTATCTCTGATTGGGAGCCATATTTAAACTGTGTGTTTTCACCTTGTGGTTGTGGGTTATTGTTCTATGTTCAGTCGATGTACTGAGGACTTTACGGATCGTGTTTTGTTTGGTCGTGTATTCAACATTAAAGTCATCATGTTCACTCCCAACGCTGCGCTTTGGTCCTACTTCATTGGCGATCGTGACAAGAGGGGTATAATTCCTCATCAACAACTGGTGTACCAAAATTGAAAACATCTCGAGCTCCTGTTCACCCGACCTGGAGTTTCTGATGCTAAAACTCATTTTAATTAGATCAGTTAGGTATGTTGTAACTGTTTCGCCAAATAATGACATTAACATACACTATATTGCTAAGGATGTGTGAGTAGGTCTCAAACCCAAGCCACCAGCACCAATGACGAACACCCTAACCACTGTCCCAATAAGGGATATCTCTAGAGAATGTACTTATTTGGCCAGTATAGTTAGGCCCTGTCCAGAATAAACCCTAACCCCTCCTCCCTAGGCACTTACAGTGGGGAGAACAAGTATTTGATACACTGCAGATTTTGCAGGTTTTCCTACTTACAAAGCATGTAGAGATCTGTAATTTTTATCATAGGTACACTTCAACTGTGAGAGACGGAATCTAAAACAAAAATCCAGAAAATCACATTGTATGATTTTTAAGTAATTAATTTGCATTTTATTGCATGACATAAGTATTTGATACATCAGAAAAGCAGAAATTAATATTTGATATAGAAACCTTTGTTTGCAATTACAGAGATCATACGTTTCCTGTAGGTCTTGACCAGGTTTGCACACACTGCAGCAGGGATTTTGGCCCACTCCTCCATACAGACCTTCTCCATATCTTTCAGTTTCGGGGCTGTCGCTGGGCAATACGGACTTTCAGCTCCCTCCAAAGATTTTCTATTGGGTTCAGGTCTGGAGACTGGCTAGGCCACTCCAGGACCTTGAGATGCTTCTTACGGAGCCACTCCTTAGTTGCCCTGGCTGTGTGTTTTGGGTCGTTGTCATGCTGGAAGACCCAGCCACGACCCATCTTCAATGCTCTTACTGAGGGAAGGAGGTTGTTGGCCAAGATCTCGCGATATATGGCCCCATCCATCCTCCCCTCAATACGGTGCAGTCGTCCTGTCCCCTTTGCAGAAAAGCATCCCCAAAGAATGATGTTTCCACCTCCATGCTTCACGGTTGGGATGGTGTTCTTGGGGTTGTACTCATCCTTCTTCTTCCTCCAAACACGGCGAGTGGAGTTTAGACCAAAAAGCTCTATTTTTGTCTCATCAGACCACATGACCTTCTGCCATTCCTCCTCTGGATCATCCAGATGGTCATTGGCAAACTTCAGACGGGCCTGGACATGCGCTGGCTTGAGCAGGGGGACCTTGCGTGCGCTGCAGGATTTTAATCCATGACGGCGTAGTGTGTTACTAATGGTTTTCTTTGAGACTGTGGTCCCAGCTCTCTTCAGGTCATTGACCAGGTCCGGCCGTGTAGTTCTGGGCTGATCCCTCACCTTCCTCATGATCATTGATGCCCCACGAGGTGAGATCTTGCATGGAGCCCCAGACCGAGGGTGATTGACCGTCATCTTGAACTTCTTCCATTTTCTAATAATTGCGCCAACAGTTGTTGCCTTCTCACCAAGCTGCTTGCCTATTGTCCTGTAGCCCATCCCAGCCTTGTGCAGGTCTACAATTTTATCCCTGATGTCCTTACACAGCTCTCTGGTCTTGGCCATTGTGGAGAGGTTGGAGTCTGTTTGATTGAGTGTGTGGACAGGTGTCTTTTATACAGCTAACGAGTTCAAACAGGTGCAGTTAATACAGGTAATGACTGGAGAACAGGAGGGCTTCTTAAAGAAAAACTAACAGGTCTGTGAGAGCCGGAATTCTTACTGGTTGGTAGATGATCAAATACTTATGTCATGCAATAAAATGCAAATTAATTACTTAAAAATCATACAATGTGATTTTCTGGATTTTTGTTTTAGATTCCATCTCTCACAGTTGAAGTGTACCTATGATAAAAATTACAGACCTCTACATGCTTTGTAAGTAGGAAAACCTGCAAAATCGGCAGTGTATCAAATACTTGTTCTCCCCACTGTATGTAGATCTGAAATAACTTAATATGCATAAACAATAGGGTGAATGCACTTTGAAGTAAATCTCAGCTCTGTTAAAAGTACACTCCAGAAAAACTTTCATTGATCATAGTGATTCAGGAGTATCCTTAAAACAGGTTAAAATGCCCCACCAACATCAGACAACTATACAGAAAGCCAATGACATACAATACAGAATTACATATTACATACAATACAGAAAGTCAATGTTGAAATAAGTCAATTAAATCAATGATGAGAGAAAAGTTCAATTAACTGATAACTGACACAGACATGGTGGCGTAGCAGGAAGATCTGAATGCCTTGAACCATGAGGTTGTGAATTCAAATTCCAGGTGAGGACATGTTGAATAATAATGACTGTATACACTGAGTGTACAAAACATTAAGGACACCTCCTCTTTCCATGACATAGACTGACCAGGTGAAAGCTATGATCACTTATTGATGTCACTAGTTAAATCCCTTTCAATCAGTGTAGATGAAGGGGAGGAGTAAAACAATATTTTTAAGCCTTGACAATTGCGACATGGATTGTGAATGTGTGCCATTCAGAGAGTGAATTGCCAAGACAACATATTTAAGTGACTTTGAACAGGGTATGGTAGTAGGTGCCAGGCAACCGGTTTGTGTCAAGAACTGCAACGCCGCTGGGTTTTTTACGCTCAACAGTTTCCTGTGTGTATCAAGAAATGTCCACCACACAACGGACATCCAGCCAACTTGACACTGTGGGACAGCTTTGGGAAGCATTGGAGTCAACATGGGCCAGCATCCATGTGTGTCAAATATGTAAGTTGGAAACACTGTATGTTAAAACACTGTGTGTGTGTATGCCTAACCTTGCCAACAGACAAAAAGAGCTGTGAATGGATCAGTGGATTACCAATCAGGGCCTTTCACTACACCCGCAATAACATCTGCTAAATATGTGTACAGTATGTGACCAATAAAATTGGATGTGATTTGATGGGCTTGGCAACAGTAAGGTGTAATGTTTTTTTGGGGGGGGAGAACGTTTCTTTGGGACCATCATGTCTTGAAAACTGATACACAGAAATGTTCTTGCAACATTCCCATGAAACGTGTCTAGAACATTAATATTGTTTATACCATGACATTGTTCAATACTCCTTTCTGATTGTCTTGAAGGGCATTCTAGAGCGTGCATTATTTCCCTATTACGCACGGTATATTTGCACGGTAGAATTCAATGGCTATAGTTCATTCTTTTTTTTAAAATCTATTTTTTTGTTTTTTTGGGGGGGGGGGGTAGATCAGCTTTAATATTGCAGATAGATTGTAACTTCCATCAATGTAATTGTCTGCATCACTTCCAATCCCACATATGTTTTATTCTCTCTCGCAATATATATATATATACACTGCTCAAAAAAATAAAGGGAACACTAAAATAACACATCCTAGATCTGAATGAATGAAATGATCTTATTAAATAATTTTTTCTTTACATAGTTGAATGTGCTGACAACAAAATCACACAAAAATGATCAATGGAAATCAAATGTATCAACCCATGGAGGTCTGGATTTGGAGTCACACTCAAAATTAAAGTGGAAAACCACACTACAGGGTGATCCAACTTTGATGTAATGTCCTTAAAACAAGTCAAAATGAGGCTCAGTAGTGTGTGTGGCCTCCACGTGCCTGTATAAACTCCCTACAATGCCTGGGCATGCTCCTGATGAGGTGGCGGATGGTCTCCTGAGGGATCTCCTCCCAGACCTGGACTAAAGCATCCACCAACTCCTGGACAGTCTGTGGTGCAACGTGGCGTTGGTGGATGGAGCGAGACATGATGTTCCAGATGTGCTCAATTGGATTCAGGTCTGGGGAACGGGCGGGCCAGTCCATAGCATCAATGCCTTCCTCTTGCAGGAACTGCTGACACACTCCAGCCACATGAGGTCTAGCATTGTCTTGCATTAGGAGGAACCCAGGGCCAACCGCACCAGCATATGGTCTCACAAGGGGTCTGAGGATCTCATCTCGGTACCTAATGGCAGTCAGGCTACCTCTGGCGAGCACATTGAGGGCTGTGCGGCCCCCCAAAGAAATACCACCCCACACCATGACTGACCCACCGCCAAACCGGTCATGCTGGAGGATGTTGCAGGCAGCAGAACATTCTCCACGGCATCTCCAGACTCTGTCACGTCTGTCACGTGTGCTCAGTGTGAACCTGCTTTCATCTGTGAAGAGCACAGGGCGCCAGTGGCGAATTTGCCAATCTTGGTGTTCTCTGGCAAATGCCAAACGTCCTGCACGGTGTTGGGCTGTAAGCACAACCCCCACCTGTGGACATCGGGCCCTCATACCACCCTCATGGAGTCTGTTTCTGACCGTTTGAGCAGACACATGCACATTTGTGGCCTGCTGGAGGTAATTTTGCAGGGCTCTGGCAGTGCTTCTCCTGCTCCTCCTTGCACAAAGGCGGAGGTAGCAGTCCTGCTGCTGGGTTGTTGCCCTCCTACGGCCTCCTCCACGTCTCCTGATGTACTGGCCTGTCTCCTGGTAGCTCCTCCATGCTCTGGACACTACGCTGACAGACACTGCAAACCTTCTTGCCACAGCTCGCATTGATGTGCCATCCTGGATGAGCTGCACTACCTGAGCCACTTGTGTGGGTTGTAGACTCCGTCTCATGCTACCACTAGAGTGAAAGCACCGCCAGCATTCAAAAGTGACCAAAACATCAGCCAGGAAGCATAGGAACTGAGAAGTGGTCTGTGTTCACCATCTGCAAAACCAGTCCTTTATTGGGGGTGTCTTGCTAATTGCCTATAATTTCCACCTGTTGTCTATTCCATTTGCACAACAGCATGTGAAATGTATTGTCAATCAGTGTTGCTTCCTAAGTGGACAGTTTGATTTCACAGAAGTGTGATTGAATTGGAGTTACATTGTGTTGTTTAAGTGTTCCCTTTATTTTTTTGAGCAGTGTATATATATATACACACACATACAGTACATACATACATACACATACATACATACATACATACAGTACACCTGTTCTGAAAGGCCCCAGAGTCTGCAACACCACTAAGCAAGGGGCACCACCAAGCAAGCGGCACCATGAAGACCAAGGAGCTCTCCAAACAGGTCAGGGACAAAGTTGTGGATAAGTACAGATCAGGGTTGGGTTATAAGAAAATATCAGAAACTTTGAACATCCCACGGAGCACCATTAAATCCATTTTTAAAAAATGGAAAGAATATGGCACCACAACAAACCTGCCAAGAGAGGGCCGCCCACCAAAACTCACGGACCAGGCAAGAAGGGCATTAATCAGAGAGGCAACAAAGAGACCAAAGATAACCCTGAAGGAGTTGCAAAGCTCCACAGCGGAGATTAAAGTATCTGTCCATAGGACTACTTTAAGCCGTACACTCCACAGAGCTGGGCTTTACGGAAGAGTGGCCAGAAAAAAAGCCATTGCTTAAAGAAAAAAATAAGCAAACAGGTTTGGTGTTCGCCAAAAGGCATGCAGGAGACTCCCCAAACATATGGAAGAAGGTACTCTGGTCAGATGAGACTAAAATTGAGCTTTTTGGCCATCAAGGAAAACGCTATGTCTGGCGCAAATCCAACACCTCTCGTCTCCCCGGGAACACCATGGGGATGTTTTTAATCGGCAGGGACTGGAAAACTGGTCGGAATTGAAGAAATGATGGATGCCGCTAAATACAGGGATATTCTTGAGGGAAACCTGTTTCAGTCTTCCAGAGATTTGTGACTGGGACGGAGGTTCACCTTCCAGCAGGACAATGACCCTAAGCATCCTGCTAAAGTAACACTCGAGTGGTTTAAGGGGAAACATTTAAATGTCTTGGAATGGCCTAGTCAAAGCCCAGACCTCAATCCAATTGAGAATCTGTGGTATGACTTAAAGATTGCTGTACACCAGCGGAACCCATCCAACTTGAAGGAGCTGGAGCAGTTTTGCCTTGAAGAATGATCAAAAATCCCAGTGGCTAGATGTGCCAAGCCTATAGAGACATACCCCAAGAGACTTGCCGCTGTAATTGCTGCAAAAGGTGGCTCTACAAAGTATTGACATTGTAGGGGGTGTCAGCAGAAAAAACCCAGATGACTCGGTGGCTTGCGACATGTACAAGGCAAGCAGGTACGAGCTCCGCAAATCCATTAGGGAAGCAAAAAGACAATACAGACTCAAACTTTAATTGATGTTGGACAACTCAGACTCGCGACGCATGTGGCAAGGACTAGACTATCACGGACTACAAAGGCAAATCCAGCTGTGTGGTGCCCACCGAAGCCTCCCTCCCAGACGAGCTTAACAAATTATATGCTCGCTTCGAGGCAGACAATACCGAGCCATCCAGGAAGAGTCTGGCTGCTCCAGACGACCAGGTGCTTTCGCTCTCCGAGGCTGACATGAGGAAAACTCTCAAAAGAGTAAATACTCACAAAGCCGCCGGCCCAGATGGCATCCCTGGCCGCATCCTCAGAGCGTGTGCTGACCAGCTGGCGGGTGTCTTCTCTGACATCTTCAACCTGTCCCTGTCCCTGTCCCAGGCTGTAGTCCCCACCTGCTTCAAAGAGACCACCATCGTCCCAGTGCCCAAGAAAAACAAGGTGACATGCCCAAATGACTATCGCCCCATCGCACTCACCCCGGTCGTCACCCCAATTTGCCTATTGCTCCAACAGATCCACAGAAGATGCCATTTCCATCGCCATTCACACAGCCGTAACACATCTGAACAAAAGGAACACCTATGTGAGGATGCTGTTCATTGACTACAGTTCAGCATTCAACACTATTGTTCCCTCCAAACTCGACACCAAGCTCAGAGCCCTGGGTCTGGACACCACCTTCTGCAACTTGTTGACTTCAGGAAGCAGAGGAGGGAACATGCCCAATCCACATCAACAGGACTGCAGTAGAGAGACTCAGCAGTTTTAAGTTCCTCAGCGTCCACATCACCGAAGACATGACATGGACCAACAACACCACCACTCTTGTCAATAGGGTGCAACAGTGTCTCTACTTCCTATGGTGGCTGAAGAAATTCGCAATGCCACCCCGGGTCCTCTTCAAATACTACTGCTGCACCATCGAGAGCATCCTGACCGGTTGCATCACGGCCTGGTATGGATATTGCTCCATCCATGGCTGCAAGGCCCTCCAGCGGGTAATGAAGATGGCCCAGTACTGGGACCGTGCTCCCATCCATCCAGGACATCTACTCGAAACGGTGATGAGGAAAGCCAGCAGCATCATCACCCCACACACCCCAGCCACGAGCTGTTCACTCCCTTACTGTTGGGCACATGGTATCGGAGCATGAGGTCTGATACCAACAGGCTCAGAGACAGTTTCTATCTACAAGCCATCAGACTGCTGATCACTTGAACTGGACTGACCACCTGCTCTGATTCTCCGCACCTTAGTACACATGCAATCACGCACTCGCGCACACACACACACACACACACACACACACACACACACACACACACACACACACACACACACACACACACACACACACACACACACACACACTCACACTCACACTCACACACACACTATACTAGCACACTTCTTGGACTCTGAACATGCAGCAGGATCCTCTTCAACCGCAGGGCTCTCCAGAGGGTGGTGCGGTCTGGCCAACGCATCACCAGGGGCAGACTACCAGCCCTCCAGGGCACCTACAGCACCCGATGTCACAGGAAGGCCAAAAAGATCATCAAGGACAACAACCACCCGAGCCACTGCCTGTTCACCCCGTTATCATCCAGAAGGCGAGGTCAGTACAGGTGCATCAAAGCTGGGACCGAGAGACTGAAAAGCAGCTTCTATCTCGAGGCCATGTTAAATAGCCTTCATTAGCACATTAGAGGCTGCTGCCTATATACATAGATTTGAAATAACTGGCCACTTTAATAAATGGAACACTCGTCACATTAATAATGTTTACATATCTTGCATTACTCATCTCATATGTACATACTATTCTAGCCTATGCCGCTCTGTCATTGCTCGTCCATATATTTATTTATATATTCTTAATTCCATTGCTTTACTTAGATTTGTGTGTATTGGGTATATGTTGTGAAATTGTTAGATATTGCTTGTTAGATATTACTGCACTGTCGGAGCTAGAAACACAAGCATTTTGCTACACCCGTGATAATATCTGCTAAACACGTATATTTGACCAATAAAATTTGATTCGATTTGATTTAAGTTCAATTTATTTATCATGTAGATCAGTGTGATACTTGTATTGAAAGGATATGAATGTATGAGAATTTTGATGGATCCTCTCCTGAGAATACTGAAGGGTGTCAGAATGTAGCAGGCAGGCTCAGCATTGAACCTGAAGATTGTATTCCCTTTGGTTATGACAATAAAGGTCTGAAAAACAAGAAATAAAGATTAGTAAAAAAAATATTATCTTTACTTTAACTGAACGTATTCATGTTTGTCTTAAGGATATTAGCCAAATAGAGTTTGAATGAATCATCATGATACATCAATTTTTGTTGTAATCTGAGGGCATTTACCCTCTGAATAATAACGTAAGATGTATAATAATATTATTTGGAATGTGTAAGTCTGTCAAAATACACATCTGATTTGATCTTATTGTAAAGGAAATGACTTTGTGACAATGTCTGGTTATGTGGACACTCAGTCTTCAGGCTACTAAGGGATGGGGGCTGCAGTGCTCACTTTGTGTGATTTGTAGAAAGGATCCAGTTCCTCCAGGGGCGTGTTGAACAGCTCAGGTGGCGGGTCTCCGTAGATGAATGGCAGGGCCTTGCCGGCCTCCAGGTCGACAGCTGGCTTTGGCAGGTCCTCCTCTGCCACCTTCGAAATGGTAACAAAAACAACATGATTACTAACACTTTACCATTTCTTACTAGCACTGATTTAGCAGATAGCAGCTATTTTGAAAGAAAATTTTACTTGCAATGGCTTGACTGTGATATGTGGTCGTTTTAACTACCTTTTTTGAATCCACTGATCGTAAAGTCACTCTGGAATCTGGATAAGTGTCTGCTAAATGACTAAAATGTTAAATGTACCTCAATGTTCAGGGCCTTTTTTCTCTCCTGCTCCACTGCTTCCTCTGCCATCCGCCTCTCGATCTCCGCCAGCGACTCAAGGGTGAAGCGGCGGAACACTTCGGTGCCTGTGGGAGGGAGCAGGGCGACCATCTTGACATTTTGCTGGGCGAGAGATGCAACCACACCGGGGTCTCTCAGCAGTGGGCTGTGAGTTGGAGGGATGGATCAGCAAGATGAAAAGATATTAGGCACGAAAATGGAAGTTGAAAAAATACATATTTAAAATGCATTATTTAAAACAACGTGTTTTAGCATATTGTTTCATAAGGGTATTTCATGGAGAGGGACATGGACACAGAGAAAAGACTAGGTGAGGACACTGTGCAGCAGCTTCAGCTGAAATGTGGGTCCTTTTCTGTGTTCTGAGCAGTCATGCCTTCATCTGTACTTTGTACAACAATCCGTAGCCTTGAATGTTTCAGGAGGGGGTCGCAGTTCTGATGTAAAACACTAGGTGTCATCCTCCGACAACCTTAGGCACCTCCTCACTCACAGTCTGGACTAATCATTATCATATTGGTGTCACCTGTGTCTACCTGTTCACCTGTGTATTTATGCCCTCACTTCCCTGTGTTCCCTTGCTCCGTTTTCTCTGCTAGTTTCTCTATGCTCAGCAGTACTAATCAGTGTCTGATCGGAGAAGTATGGTACAGGTACTCAAGAAGTGTTCTCCCTGTTTCTTTATTATTTCAGTCGTAGTTACTATTTCGTGTTTTGGCTGTCAGCCTGTTTTTGGAGACTTATTTGCTCCACCTTTCTTCGGGACCACCAGTAAAGATCCTTGTTTTCACCATCTCTGCCTTCTGCCTACTGTCTATCCTGCACCGCACCTGGGTCACACCTCACACCAACCCTTACACTTGAAACCACTTTACAGAATCCCCTTCCTCTTTTGTCAATGGAAACTCCTATACCTAGGCAGTGTGGCTGGTTGCTCCACAGGTGTGCATGCATGCACACACACACACACACACTAACCAGCTGTCTCACGCTGGGTTACTGAACAACTAATACAAAAAGTAAAAAACTGTGCTCCAGTTGATAATACAAGGAAATACACATTTGTATCATATAATTTCTCAAAACTTCCAGTTGCAATAAGACTGTAAAATAATGTGTTGAAGATCTGCTTTGCTGTACTCATCACAAAATATTGACAAAATCCAGGATAAAATCATCACAATAGTATGTATGTAGATAAAATGTTACTTAGCACAACAAAACCTGTCGACGCTGGCTGAAACAATCAAACCAATTCCCTCTTGCATACAACTACCAATGTGGTCCATTCAATTTAGGATATTATTAACAATTGAATTATGTTTTATTTTATTAAAGTTGAGTGTACCAACCATGTTGATAACTGAGCACTGACTACCATCACATCTTTAAGGACAAACAAAGAACTTCTACCTCACAACTAGATACCTAACATTGAGACTGTGAACCCCAATCACCACCCTCCTTAAAGTGTATATCCACTTACAGTAGACGAGGAGATATTTTCAGGTCTTTAGCTTTCTTCCTACGAAAGGTCCTGTGCCTATCCCAGGCTTCCAGTAGTGTTATCTTTCGGGTCGGCATGATTGCAGAGCCCTCTGCTATCCTTTCACACTATAGTTGTGCCTTTCTTTACACGTAGACCAGTTCTGAAGGAACCCCTTTGCTGGCAGTCCCTTTTAGACTGCTGGACATTTTGCTGAATTAAGATGAATGTTCCACCTCAAGCCTCATGCGGGTCGAACAAAGTTCCCATTATTCTTGTTGCTCGCCCGCCCCCACAGTCCAAGTCCTCTACAGATTTAACCCATGGATGTGTCATACCAGGGGCACAAGGACATTGTTCTACTGAAGGGAGCCACTTCATGATGGATAGTTCTTAGAGAAATTAAGGCCAGTGGATCCCTGGGTTACATTCAAGTCACTGAACAGACACAGTCTACAATGTAAATAGTAAATTGTTGCAAAAGCTTCCTATATTATGGCTAGTTAAGTTGTCTTTAATGTTTATTACTACAATTACTATTTCTGTTAATTGCAGCTGCAAGACTTATTGGACATGGCAACAAAATGTGTCTGAAATTTCAATATTATCTAGTTCAAGGGAAACTACATGTTCACGACCGCAGCACTTCGAGGTGACTGTATGAGACCTAATTGCAGTGCTGTCAGACTGTCCCATATTGTCCACGACTCGAGGACAGTGATTTTTTCCTTACATGGACCGTCCCTAATACTCCCTGTCGGCTTCACAAGGACGTGATTCTATCCACACAAGGGCTGTGCTCAGTGTAAAAGCCTGCCCTGCGCCAAACTCAATTTTGGATTACAGGAGGATTGGATATCGGAACTGCAACACTATTGGACATGAGGAACTGCCTCGATTAGTTAAATCAGTCAGCTAATTATTTGATTTGCATAGCTATAATGATTGATGATGTGCTTGTTCTACATCATTATTCTAATATTTGTTTTATGTATAATCTTTAGACTACAGACTGATCATTTGATTATCTGCCCAAATCTATTTACCAGTAAGCTTGTTAGGAAGATAACAATTGTGTGAGATTAAATCCAAAGCCCCAAGTCTTTGCAGAAAACCTCAATAATAAGATTGTCCCTCTGCAACAGAACATGTCAATGGTGCCCTTTCTTTAGCGGCCTCTTTGTTGTGGCTTTCTGGGATAGATCCAGGCATTCCTTAATCCCACATTGCCACTGGTCAAGTTCCCGACTCACTATGGATGTAAGGACAGAGGAAAACAAATCCAGAAATATTGAGGGGCCTGAGACTTCCCAGAAGTTACTGGACATAGCCTAATCAGTAAACCATTCAGAACATTCCTTTTTCTCCTCAGCATGCTACTGGAAAGGGGAAGACTTGTTATTGAACATATTGTTATTGTTAGAATGTTGAATTAAAATGGGCTTCCTTTATAGGAATAGGGCATGCCTTTAAATAGCAGAAAACAAATCATTCAGTCAACATTCATTCCGGCTTCAGACTGTGGTGATATCATTTATATGAAACCATTGGACGCAGTTTATCATAGCGCACTAAGCTTTATTATGGGCGATAGGTTCAGTACACATCACTGCATTCTGTATCAGAAAGTAGGCTGGCCCTCTCTTAAGGCTCATAGATCAATGGACTGCTCTCTTTTTGATTAAAGCCCTCTTGTGCAAACTTCCGCAATTACCTGACTTCATTGTTAAATTACAGACGTACGAGTCACCAGACACGATCACAGTGATGGCTAACTCTGGAGATCCCCTCGGTCTCCACTGAGTTAGGTAGATCTGCGTTTATTTTTTTTGCACCTTACTTGTGGAATGATCTCCAGAGCTCTCTAAAGTTGGATGTTTTGGTGCCTCTAGGGCAGTTCAGACGGCTGGTTGATTACTTTTTTCCTGAGGAATGTTTTGTTTTTCATGATCGTGTTTTGTTACTTTTCTTAAATTGCTTGTAAATATTGTATGTTTTTATCACATTGGAATTGTAAATACTGTGAATTTGTATGATTGTGTGAAGGGCTCCCTTTTAAAAGAGGCCTTGGTCTCAATGGGATTTCCCTGTTTAAATACATGTAAATAAAATAAATATCAATCCATCCATTGGTCAACGTACAGTAAGTTCCATTGATACAAAATAACATTGTAATTGCTACAGCCTAATTCATGTCTTTGCTTTCTCTTTCTCTCTCTTTGACACCTTTTTTTCACTCATCATGGCGAACATTTCATCTTAGAAGCTGTTTAATCAAATGTAGGCCATGTAACCTGTGTCTTGGAGATATTCTGACACTGCAAAATGTCCTTAAAATAAATCTGACAGCATATTGCAGGTGGTATTCATCTGAGATGAGTCATCTGCAGAGATGTGGGGGCTGGAGGCTGTGTGGGTGGAAGACATTGGCACTGCATCAGACACTGGTTCACACCTGTTCACTGACCAAATATTGTGAAACTCCAAGGAGGCCAGCATCACATCAAGGACAGGACGGGTGTAATAAAAATATAGGTTACAATAATACAAATATGGGCAAGATAGACCTCTTAGGGCCAAATCGTAAATGTAACTCGAATTTTGGAGCAAGTCTATTTGACATCATTGCATGACTTATGCAGAAGTCTGAGTTACACACAGATTTTGTGCTAATTTAACTGTTAAAAAACACTGAGTATACAAAACATTAAGAACCTGCTCTTTCTATGACAGACTGACCACGTGAATTCAGGTGAAAGCTATGATCCCTTATTGATGTCAGATGAAGGGGAGGAGACATGTTTACGAAGGATTTGTCAACCTCGAGACATGGATTGTGTATGTGTGCCATTCAGAGGGTGAATCGGCAAGACAAAATATTTAAGTGCCTTTCAACAGGGTATGGTAGTAGGTACCAGGCGCACCAGTCTGTGTCAAGAACTGCAACACTGCTGGGTTTTTCAAGCTCAAAAGTTTCCTGTGTGTATCAAGAATGGTCCACCACCCAAAGGACATCCAGCCAACTTAACACAACTGTGGGAAGCATTGGAGTCAACATGGGCCAGAATCCCCGTGGAACACTTTCAACACCTTGTAGAGTCCATGCCCCAACGAATTAAGGCTGTTCTGTGTTCAACTCAATATTAGGAAGGTGTTCCTAATGTTTGGTATACTCTGTGTAGTGTTTATGAAGAGGGTTGAAAATCCCAGCCCACAACTTTCTCACAGCTTGTCTGATCTGCTTACTCTACTATTTTCCTCATGTCATGTTTCATGACCTCTGCAACCAAGCCAACTGCATATTAAACACTGCATCTTACACATACTCTATGTCTCCTACCATATCTAAGTATACCTACAGTGGGGGAAAAAGTATTTAGTCAGCCACCAATTGTGCAAGTTCTCCCACTTAAAAAGATGAGAGAGGCCTGTCATTTTCATCATAGGTACACGTCAACTATGACAGACAAATTGAGAAAAAAAAATCCATTGTAGGATTTTTAATGAATTTATTTGCAAATTATGGTGGAATTTCAATAATTTTCTACATTATTTTCAATAATAACCTTTGTTATTTTTTTTGAATTCTTTGAAACAAGTAATTTTTTTCATTTCACTTCACCAATTTGGACTAATATGTGTATGTCCATTACATGAAATACAAATAAAAATCCATTTAAATTACAGGTTGTAATGCATCGAAATAAGAAAAACGCCAAGGGGGGTGAATACTTTTACAAGGCACTTTATTTATTGTATATATACAGTACCAGTCAAAGGTTTGGACACACCTACTCATTCAATGGTTTGTCATTATTTGTACTATTTTCTACATTGTAGAATAATAGTGAAGACATCAAAACTAGAAATAACACATATGGAATCATGTAGTAACCAAAAAAGTGTTAAACAAATTTTATATTTGAGAATCTTCAAATAGCCACCCTTTGCTTTGATGACAGCTTTGCATACTCTTGGCATTTTCTCAACCTGGGGCCAAACCAAACCATCTAAATTGGCTTGAGGTCTTGGGATTGTGGAGGCCAGGTCATCTGATGCAGCACTCCATCACTCTCCTTCTTGGTAAAATAGCCCTTACACAGCCTGGAGGAGTGTTGGGTCATTGTTCTGTTGAAAAACAAATGATAGTCCCACTAAGCCCAAAACAGATGGGATGGCGTATCACTGCAGAATACTGTGGTAGCCATGCTGGTTAAGTGCACCTTGAATTGGAAATAAATCACAGACAGTGTCACCAGCAAAGCACCCCCACACCATAACACCTCCTCATCCATGCTTTACGGTGGGAACTACACATGCGCCGATCATCTGTTCACCCACACCGCGTCTCACAAAGACACGGCGGTTTGAACCAAAAATCTGACATTTGGACTCCAGACCAAGGACAAATTTCCACCGGTCTAATGTCCATTGCTCGTGTTTCTTACCAAATAGAGCTATCTTTTGTAAACCCCCCTACCTTGTCACAACACAACTGATTGGCTCAAACGCATTAAGAAGGAAAGAAATTCCACAAATTAACTTTTAAGAAGGCACACCTATTAATTTAAATGCATTCCAGGTGACTACCTCATGAAGCTGGTTGAGTGAATGCCAAAATGTGCAAAGCTGTCATCAAGGCAAAGGGAGGCTACTTTGAAGAATCTCAAATATAAAATATATTTTGATTTGTTTAACACTTTTTTGGTTACTACATGATTCCATATGTGTTATTTCATAGTTTTGATGTCTTCACTATTATTCTACAATGTAAGAAATTATAAAAAAATTAAGAAAAACCCTTGAATGAGTCAGTGTGTCCAAACTTTTGACTGCTAGTGTATATTTACTTTCACTTTTACTTACTTAGCTAGCAATGCAGCTTGCTAGTTTAGCCTACTCAAACACCCGGTTCAAACAGAGAGGGATGCTATGTTAGCTAGCTGGCTATGGCTATCCAACACTGGAACTCTTCCAAGTCAAGGTAAGCTTTTGGTTTTATTAATTTATTGCCACTGGGGCCTGCCAGTGTAACTGCTCAACTGCTTGCTGTACACTGTACTGCATGATTGTAGCAGGTTTACTAACGTGTTAGTTCTAGTAGCTATGTTGACTATGACATAAATATGGTGAAAACAATGTAGGCTGTGTGCAGCGGTTATGGTATGAAAGTTTGGCTTGGAAATGTTTTATCGCCTGGTCACAGACAGCTGTTGTATTGTGCAGTGAAGTCCACAAGCTAATGGAAAAGGTGAGAGGAGGAGAGTGCTTTGATGTGAGAGGGAATTATACATACAACAAGCAAAGTGATCATGTGGTTCATGGGTGCATTCGTAAATTCACTATCTCCTCCGATTTCAGAGCACTCTCGTCTGAGTGTGCCAGAGCGCAGAATGACTGATGAATTTACAAACACGCAACACTTGTTGAATATGACCGGTGTCAGTAAACGTCGGCAAAAAAGCACAATAAAATTGTTGCAAGCAGCACAGTTACAGTCACCAACACTCTAGATAACATGAAAACAGCTTAACCAGCTCTGCTACGGTGAGTAAAATTGTCAGAGTGAGCTGTTCTCTCATGTGTGATTGGAAGCAGCTAGCAAGCTAGCCAACTTTAGCCAGTTAACTTGGGTGCTTGACTGCCGTTGTGAGGTCAGAACGCTTGGATCAACCCTACTCCTCGGCCAGAGCGTCCAGTGTGTGCTCTGAACGATTAGAGATCGAAACGCTCTGAATTTATGAACGGACAATCTGACAACGCTCTGAATTTACAAAAATGTGTGCAAGGTGGTATTAAATGTGTCACTGGCTGTCACCTTGATTAGTAGACCGGTGTACCTATGTTGTAAACTTTTATTCGTAGGCTAGGTTGTAGCAACCTCATGATGGGTATAGGTTAAATTCGAGCATCATGTAGTAGCCTAAACCTATCGATGTTACATTGAGCTGGGTGAATGGAATATGAATGACAGTCATGCAATATGCTGTAATAGAAATAAGGCCATGCTCATAAAAAAACATTTTGTCCTCCCTCATCTTAAACGGCACCGACCACCACTGGTTGGGATGTTGTCATGACACTGTCTGTGATTTATGTCAAGGGTGAGTGACAGTGCAGATGTGCGTTGTTTTTTATCCTTGAGGTCAACGTAGGGACCTCACGTTAGAGTATGGTGTGGGCCTGCCTGGATCATATCATGGCTGGCCTAGGAAAGAAAATGGTTCCAGGGGGAGCGTGGTTCTCTGCTCATTCCTAGCACCTCAATCGCTAGCCCTCCGCTCTCTCCCTGCCTTACATCGTGCCGATAAACAGGCCTTTGGCATTTCGGCTCAGAGCTTTCTGAGCTCAGAACTCTGCCACATTCTATTTCGCATGGGGTTAAAATCTCATCCACTCTGTTTACATGTCCCCCTCCACCCCCCTCTCACCGACTGCCCCTCTCCTAGCACTTGACTGCTTCCCTCAAAACACACACATGCCAACCCCTCCCTCCTTTAATGTATGTGCCTGGCCTGTGACAACCCCCCTATCCTCCCCTCCCCTCCTCCTTCCAACATGTCGCTCCCAGTTTGTCTTGCATTTTTCCTGGCAGAGATGGATGGCTGCCTCTGGTTTCCCACAACTATTAGGCTACACTGCTCCATTCTGGTCCAGGTCTGCTGCTATATAACAAGCCACTTCCAGATCCTTCACTCCTGTCAAGTCTGCAGTACGCGCTCAGCACAGCAACGAGACTTTTAATATAATCAAATCAAACATGAGTCTTATCTGTTCTGTCTGTCTGCCTACCACTTTGTCTGACTGTTTCTGTCTGTCTGTCTGTCTGTCTGTCTGTCTGTCTGTCTGTCTGTCTGTCTGTCTGTCTGTCTGTCTGTCTGTCTGTCTGTCTGTCTGTCTGTCTGTCTACCGCTATCTGTCGTTCTTCCTTTCTGTCTGTCATTCTGTGGAGCCTACAACACACACTCTGCACCCAACCAGACTTTTATATAATTAAAATCCCGTTTTCATAAAGAGGTCTGTCTGTCCACCTGTCTGTCTGTCTGTCTGTCTGTCTGTCTGTCTGTCTGTCTGTCTGTCTGTCTGTCTGTCTGTCTGTCTGTCTGTCTGTCTGTCTGTCTGTCTGTCTGTCTGTCTGTCTGTCTGTCTGTCCGTCCGTCCATCTGAGAACGAGCAGTGCTGATGTAAATCTTGTGGTGAATGGTGGGGTGTCTCCGGGGGACTGGGCAATAGAGTAGCAACATATTAAGGGGTGGTTACAGTGTCTGTGGTAAAAAGAATCAACTACTTAACAGATTGAGGCAGACCTTGGTTGAGTCCCAAATGGCACACTATTCCCTACATAGCAGGGGTTGGAACCGGTTCAGGGAACGGAACTGAAAACCAAAGAACCAGGAACGAAAGTGATCTATACTGTTCCGGAACAGAACCGTTATTTTAAAAGCATGAAGTCATCCAAACTGGGCACTATTTGATACCACAACATTTCATACTGTATGTAACAGCCGAGCAACAGGCAATAAGACAAACAGTGCAAACATTTCTCTGTCAGTCAACATCAGTTATATGGGACTGTCAGCATATGCTATAACAGGAAGAACAGGCACCTTTCAGAAAGCATAGACTTTCTGTTCTACAGGGTGGTATTTATGCTTGAGCCAGGCCAGTACTGTAGGTATGCGCTTGTATGAAGGGAGATGTTTACACTCTTAGCCAAACGCTTGCAAGCTCTCCATATATTCCTGCAAATACACGAAATATTTATTCTAAACAGTTTACAGAAACCATGTTTCCCTCCAACCATTTCATGTGGATGAATTACCTGACTGTCACGAGAATTTTGTTATCTCAATGGTTGATGTCAACTACTTCTTAAGTCTTTGAATAATTCCCAAAAGGTTGTAAATCTCTTAGTTTGAATACATTAAACAAAGACTCAATCCTGCAATGGTCAGCCTTTATTCATTGAGAGCGCTCTGCAACAAAATGGTAGTACAATCCTTTTTATACGCACACGTCAGAGGAAAAATCCCACCCCGCAGTAGGCGGGCTCCATTTTTCCACTGTACATATCTTGTAAGTTCACACCTGGGTCTAGCTCATGTGATTTTCCTCTGCTCTCCTGAACATCAGGTCACACACACACACACACACACACACACACACACACACACACACACACACACACACACACACACACACACACACACACACACACACACACACACACATACACACACACACACACACACACACACACACACACGCGTTCTTATCATAGTCTACTCCTTGCTCGGGCAGGCTGCATTCTTCAGTTATCGCGTCCTCATAATATCCTGAAAGCCTTTTCACTCCCCTTTCCCTGTGTGTTTTGGGAACCAGTCTCTTGTTATTCGGTTTCAATTGTTTTGCACCTCTGATTGCCTAATTACAAGACACAAATACTCTGTTGCTGTGATATAAACACATTTGATTAACTCTCTAAGCTCTAGTCTACTAATTAGTCATACATTATTAGTTTAACTGAGGGTGTGACGTTTTAGTCATATCTTACTCACACATTTCTTTATCAATCCACCCTTTGACAAAATTTCACACACACATTTAAAATACATTCTTATACAATGAAACACACAACAAGGCATACAACTTGTTTTGCATATTAAATGAATCACTAGTACAAAACACACTATAAAAATACAATTTGTCTTGCATTGCTACCAAATTTTACTTCCAACCATAACTCACTCTCCTTGTTAGGATTTTCACTATAACTTTCATTGAAAAGATAGTATACTAAACATAAAAAATTGTCTCATTTAATACAGGTTCATCAGGATTGAAATGTTCTGCATCGTCCACTAGAACAGGAGGATATAGGTCGTCGTTCCATCGGTCTGAGTAGGGAATGGGCCCATAGGTCACTGCTTTCTCCAACGCCTTGCTCACCAACCCTCTGACACAGGGAATAAGACAACATCCACAAAGAACAAGCATACCCATACAAGCTATAGCTGCACCCAGAATAGTTGCAACAATAGTTTTCCATTTACCAAAGATTTCATCAAACCATCCAGTCATTGATGTATTCACCCCCGAGTTCTCAGCCCATTCTTCACTTAATGCCGTGAGACCGGCCAGTGCTCTAGTTACTGTACCATCTGGGGCTGTATTGTTGGGGATAAACGTACAAGAATGACCTCCCACCATCTTGCAAACTCCCGCCCTTCTCTGCTAAAAGCATATCGAGAGCCAATCTATTCTGCCAGCTCATGAGAAAGGTGGCGGATAGTTGGTCTGAGATTCCCTTTACTGCATCCCTTGTCTGATTAATGAACCTTAATAGATGTAATTAATCCAGTCAACATTTGTATTAATTGTAACCCACCAGAAAAACGTTGTTGTAAACCCTTCTCCAATTTGATCTGCGATTCGTATTACTTTGGTGTCTATAACATTGATAATCTCCGGGGGTCATGGTGAATTGGGGTGACTTAGTATTATCCTCTTTAAGAGTGGTTATTTTAATATCAGAACAATTAGGTGAGGTTTGGTTTGATCCCAAATCTATCACACAAGAGAACATGGTCTGAGGCATAGGTGCAGTTAAAAGGGTTGGCCTACCTGTTGAACAGGCATAACAATTAGTTTGACCGAACGCCCTAGCTGTGTAGTTCATCCACCTTACCCAGAAGTTCTTCTGAACTGGTGTACCCCTGTCTTAGGGTGGGGTATCCCTTCCACTGCTGCGTGGGTGTTGTCATGGTGAAACCATTTCAGTGCTACAGTTCTTTCTGTGGTTTTAAATAGTGTTTCCTCATAGATTGAATCTGGACCTGGGTGTTGGTTATACCAGAGAGTACAGTGTAGGTCATCGGGGGACATTTTAGTGGGGCCTGGTACCACATCATCAGCAAGTTCCATTAAGGCTTGACTATACCAATAACATGGTTCCCCTTCCCCACAGACCACCATATTGTCTCTGACTATGTGCTTTCAGTCCCCTCTCAGTGGAAAAGACGGCCACATTCAATTTAGTCATTACATCACATCCTAGTAAATTTACCGGACACAGCTTAGATATCAGGACGGGTATGGTTGCCTCTCCTCCTGATTGGTCATGTTTTAGGGTTATTGGGGCTCATAACCTTTCAATAAATTGATGACCAGAGGCGGATCGAACTATGATTTTCTCCCCATCAATCCTTACTCCCTCTGGTATATCTGCTGCACAGATTGCTGTCCTGCAGGCCCCTGTATCGCATAGGAATTCTGTTCCTGTTGAAGTGCTAGGTCAATAGTAGCCAATTCAAACACCTCACAACTTGGATCAATGGGCTCCTCAGTCTCCTCCTCACTAGAATCTACTCTCCCTCCCTTGAGGGCTAGTCACGCCTCATCTCCCTCTTCCTCATGCTCAAAGCTGGGGGATGGACATCTGTTAGGCTTCTCTCTTTTCTCTCTTTTCTCTCCCCGGTTTCCCTTCTTGCCCTCTCCTTTATGTTTGCAGCGGAAAAAGTTATGGCCTGTCTTGCCACAGTATTTACACGGGGCCTCACATTCTTTGGCGAAGTGCCCTCCCTTGTTAGTGTTAAAGAACCTATTCCCCCGCTGTAGCCTTCACTTTTTCCTGTGTTTCTACCTTTACCCGCTATCTCCCCCAGAGTGGCCATCAGGTACTCTGCTCCTTAACTGCTCTTTCTTGGCTCTGTCCTGTCTGTTATTCTGCTCATGATGGATTGCATGTCTCTTAACCTCAGCTAGTGTTGTTACTCCCCACCCTATCAAAATATTTTTAATGGTTCTGCTTATCTCTGGTCTCATTCCACTGAGGAACGCTATCTTTAGTTGCTGATGGTAGGGCGTATCACTCCCCTGTCTCTGGTCTGGCTCAGGTATGCCACTGTTTGCGTTGAATACATCCTTAAGCCTCTCTAAGTATTGGCTAACAGTCTCACTATCCTCTTGTTTACACTCATATACTTTAGAGAAGTCTGCATGACGATGGTAATGTTCCCTGAGGCTATTACACAATTCAGTTATTTTCCCAACATACTCTCCGTGATCGGCCCATGGCAGAAGTGCCCTCTGGGCATCCCCTGAAACCCACTGCCCTCTAACGGCAGCCCAAACCTTACTATTCCTGTTTTGGGGTGGGTCATTCCTTCTACCGCTCGGGCCATGTCCCTCTGTGTTCATGGCCTGTATACATCTAAGGTTTCTGGGGCCCCTTCATTCCCTGCCAATAGATTAGGTAAGGCTATCATTGGGTACTGGCTCCCTCCTACTCTCTCATCTCCTGACTCATACTGATTCCCTCCTGAGCTCAGCTCCTAACTGGACTTTTGTTGTGGGGTTCAAGTCTCCTCAGTGACCTGGGTCTTCCACCCTTCGGTCCCTTGACCCCCCTATTGTACCCTAGTACTCTAGTTACTTTCTTAGCCTTCTCTTTCTGGCTTTATGCTTCTTTTCTCTTTAACTTCCTTTTTCTGTCTCTCACCCTCCTCTCTCTTTCGAGACTCCGAGAGCCACACCCTAGTCGTATCTAGCCCTTTCACTCGCTCTCTCTCTACTCTGCCTTTACACACCTTGTGCATCTGTTTTACCATGGATTCGAGTTTGTCTGCGTCCAGAAGTCCCTCAAAACTATACCTCTCTAATAATTATTTTATCACTCTAACTGAATTGTTAGGTATTAAATTATTTTACAATATATATAAATATATATATATATATATATATATATATATATATATATATATATATATATATATATATTAATTTATTTGGTCTTTAATTAGTTAATAACTCTGATGTCTTATACTTTTAATTGTATGTTTCTTACATTAAACAAAGACTCAATCCTGCAATGGTCAGCCTTTATTCATTGAGAGCGCTCTGCAACAAAATGGTAGTACAATCCTTTTTATGAGCACACGTCAGAGGAAAAATCCCACCCCGCTGTAGGCGGGCTGTATTTTTCCACTGTACATATCTTGTAAGTTCACACCTGGGTCTAGCTCATGTGATTTTCCTCTGCTCTCCTAACCATCAGGTCACACACACACACACACACACACACACACACACACACACACACACACACACACAAACACACACACACGTTCTTATCATAGTCTACTCCTTGCTCGGGCAGGCTGCATTCTTCAGTTATCGCGTCCTCACAATATCCTGAAAGCCTTTTCACTCCCCTTTCCCTGTGTGTTTTGGGAACCAGTCTCCTGTTATTCGGTTTCAATCATTTTGCACCTCTGCTTGCCTAATTACAAGACACAAATACTATGCTGCTGTGATATAAACACATTTGATTAACTCTCTAAGCTCTAGTCTACTAATTAGTCATACATTATTAGTTTAACTGAGGGTGTGACATTTTAGTAATATCTTACTCACACATTTCTTTATCACTGACACATGAAAAAAGTCACGACCGGGCTGATGGAAACATGAAATGGCGGTACAATTTTATAAATGCCGACAGACAATTTGTTCCTTCGACATGGTGGGATCTTTTTATGTCGGTAAAATGTATTATGCAAGAAATGGCAGTGGAAACACCTTTATGCGCAAATATTGATATAATAACCATCATATTGAAGTAATGTCACGATCGTTGAACGGAGTGGACCAAGGCGCAGCGTGATGAGCAAACATACTTTATTATCAATAGTGATAACAAGAACAAAACAACAAACGATAACGACACGTGAAGTCCTTGGCTACAAAATAAACCACACGGAACAAGATCCCACAACTACTGTGGGAAAACAGCCTGTTTAAATGTGGTTCCCAATCAGAGACAACCAGCAACAGCTGACACTCGTTGCCTCTGATTGAGAACCACTCTGGCCAACATAGAAATACAAAACTAGAAACTACAACACAGAACACAAACACATAGAATCTACACACCCTGGCTCAACATATAGAGTCCCCAGAGCCAGGGTGTGACAGTACCCCCCCCCCCCCAAAGGCGCGGACTGCGACCGCGCCTCAACATAAACCAAACAGGGGAGGGCTGGGTGGGCATTCCTCCTCGGAGGCGGTTCCGGCTCTGGGCTTGATGACCACCACCCTTCAACCATCCCCCTGTAGCGCCCCTGGTCCGGTCTGGCCCCGCTGGCTGGAGCTGGACTGGACATCGTAGGAGCGGAATGCTTAGGCTCCGGTGTGGAGCAGCTGACCGGTACCTGACCAGGCACCGGTGACCCAGGCACGGGTTGTGCCAGACTGACGACGCGCACCCCTGGCTTGGTGCGTGGAGCAGGAACGGGCCGGACCGGGCTGACGATGCGCACCCCTGGCTTGGTGCGTGGAGCAGCAACGGGCCGGACCGGGCTGACGATGCGCACCCCTGGCTTGGTGCGTGGAGCAGGAACGGGACGTACCGGCCTGACGATGCGCACCCCTGGCTTGGTGCGTGGAGCAGGAACGGGCCGTACCGGGCTGACGACTCGCACCCCTGGCTTGGTGCGAGTGGCAGGAACAGGCCGGGCCGGGCTGGCGACGCGCATCGTAGGCTTGGTGCGAGTGGCAGGAACAGGCCGGGCCGGGGTGGCGACGCACACCGTAGGCTTGGTGCGAGTGGCAGGAACAGGCCGGGCCGGGCTGGCGATGCGCACCGTAGGCTTGGTGTGAGTGGCAGGAACAGGCCGGGCCGGGCTGGCGACGCGCACCGTAGGCTTGGTGCGAGTGTCAGGAACAGGCCGGGCCGGGCTGGCGACGCGCACCATTAGCTTGGTGCGGGGAGCAGGAACAGGCCGGGCCGGGCTGGCGACGCGCACCATTAGCTTGGTGCGGGGAGCAGGAACAGGCCGGGCCGGGCTGGCGACGCGCACCATTAGCTTGGTGCGGGGAGCAGGAACAGGCCGGGCCGGGCTGGCGACGCGAACCATTGGCTTGGTGCGGGGAGCAGGAACAGGCCGGGCCGGGCTGGCGACGCGCACCATTAGCTTGGTGCGGGGAGCAGGAACAGGCCGGGCCGGGCTGGCGACGCGCACCATTGGCTTGGTGCGGGGAGCAGGAACAGGCCGGGCCGGGCTGGCGACGCGCACCATTGGTTTGGTGCGGGGAGCAGGAACAGGCCGGGCCGGGCTGGCGACGCGCAACATTGGCTTGGTGCGGGGAGCAGGAACAGGCCGGGCCGGGCTGGCGACGCGCACCATTGGCTTGGTGCGGGGAGCAGGAACAGGCCGGACCGGGCTGGCAACGCGCACCGTAGGCTTGGTGCGAGGGGCAGGAACAGGCCGGGCCGGGCTGGCGACGCGCACCTTCAACTTAGTGCGGGGAGCAGGAACGGGCCGGACCGGACTGGTGACGCACACCACTTGCTTGGTGTGAGGAGCGGGACTGGGTTTTTTATAACCCTCCTTTCCCTCAGCTGCCTACACCGTTCCTCTCGCCGTGCCTCTACTCTCACCTTCTCCCTTATCGCCTCCAGTAGCTCCACCCTCTGAACCACTAACTCCTGCTCCCTCTGGACCAATAGCCCCCTTAACCTGGTGGCCTCCTCACCCAACCTCCCAATACGCCCTGTAGCTGCCTCCTGCTGCCCGTCGCCCATGCCGTGTGCCCCCCCCCTAAAATTTTTTGGGGGTTGCCTCTCGTCCGTCCGACGAAGACACTGTTGACGCCGTTGCTCCTCTCTCCGTCGCGCCTCCACCGTCTCCTTCCACGGACGGCGATCCATCCCGGCCTGGATTTCCTCCCAGGTCCAGGACCCCTGCCCGTCCAATATCTGCTCCCACGTCCAGGCTGCCTGCTCCTGGACACGCTGCTTGGTCCTGGTATGGTGGGATCTTCTGTCACGATCGTTGAACGGAGTGGACCAAGGCGCAGCGTGATGAGCGAACATACTTTATTATCAATAGTGATAACAAGAACAAAACAACAAACGATAACGACACGTGAAGTCCTTGGCTACAAAATAAACCATACGGAACACGGAACAAGATCCCACAACTACTGTGGGAAAACAGCCTGTTTAAATGTGGTTCCCAATCAGAGACAACCAGCAACAGCTGACACTCGTTGCCTCTGATTGAGAACCACTCTGGCCAACATAGAAATACAAAACTAGATACAACAACACAGAACACAAACACATAGAATCTACACACCCTGGCTCAACATATAGAGTCCCCAGAGCCAGGGTGTGACAAGTAAACTTGGAGTCACGTGATGATATGTTGTGTGGTCCTCCCACTACAACTTGGGAAAACGTGCAGTTTATTAGGGTACAGACGAAATAAGTTATGATGAACTTCAAAGGGTGGTGAATGTGCAAAGTGATGAGCTTAATGCTCCTTTCCAATAAGTATCGAGAGTCTTATTCTGCTGACATGATGATCGATGCTTGGCTGCCGTTTGATAAATAAAAAGGAAAATTGTTCTTATCCATAATAATCTCATAATGTAGGTAGCCTACCCGCACTGAATCTGCAAGCTGTTGTCAAAAGTGCATGTGCCAAGACCAGAGTGGGCACATTTGCTATATAATGCAACAGTTCTTGTGACAAAACCATCAGTAGAGTTGAAAATGCGATGGAAACCCATTTAACTTGTATTTTTCATTCGGTACATGGGAATTTAACGGTACAAGTTATGTGCATCACGTCATCCCGCACAGCCTTTTATCCACAAAAAGTCAGTTTGATGGGAAAATGCACTAATTTTAATATTTACATGAAAATCTGTCGCAAATTGAAAGGAAACCTAGCTACTGACATTTAAAAAAGTAACACATCTCATAGACTAGATCATTTTCTGGCAATTCAGAATACCGGGTTAGAAGTCAAAGGTTAGTTAAGGGATAATCAACGTAGGGCTATGGATAATAATGAAAGATGTAGAAGGTGTGTTCCATGACGCGCTAGCAGTAACCTTCCACAGAGTTGCATTATTTTCCTGAGAACGTATACAGCCCCGAGTTGATTATCCCTTTTATACCATGGCTACAATTGAACACATTTGCCACTAGAAATGTGTTAATTTGCAGGTAAATGTGTTCAACATCCACTGAAGTAGCAAGAACATTTACTAGATCGCTACAGTAGTTGCCTTGGTAACCAAACAAACATACTTGCTAGTTTAGCTAACCAAACCATCAGTCCTAGCTTGCTAAAATCAATATAGAATTAGACCTAACTCACCAAGAAGCGGTGATGCAACCAGTTCTTAGACCATGTTCTTGACCGTGTTCTCCTTTTAAGAAGAAGCTGTGGCTATGTACTGTATACAGTACAACAGCACAATTATCTATTACTGTTTAATGTCTGCTGCATATACAGTGGGGAGAACAAGTACAGTGGGGAAAAAAGTATTTAGTCAGCCACCAATTGTGCAAGTTCTCCCACTTAAAAAGATGAGAGAGTCCTGTAATTTTCATCATAGGTACACGTCAACTATGACAGACAAAATGAGAAAAAAAATCCAGAAAATCACATTGTAGGATTTTTTATGCATTTATTTGCAAATTATGGTGGAAATTAAGAATTTGGTCACCTACAAACAAGCAAGCTTTCTGGCTCTCACAGACCTGTAACTTCTTCTTTAAGAGGCTCCTCTGTCCTCCACTCGTTACCTGTATGAATGGCACCTGTTTGAACTTGTTATCAGTATAAAAGACACCTGTCCACAACCTCAAACAGTCACACTCCAAACTCCACTATGGCCAAGACCAAAGAGCTGTCAAAGGACACCAGAAACTGTCACTCCCTGGCTCTGGGGACACTGTTATGTTGAGCCAGGGTGTGTAGATCTATGTATTCTATTTCTTGTTGGGAGTTCTAGTTTGCTTATTTCTATGTTGGCCTGAGTGACTCCCAATCAGAGGCAACGAGTGTCAGCTGTCAGCTGGTTGTCTCTGATTGGGAGCCATATTTAAACAGTCTGTTTTTCATTCGTGTTTGTGGGATTTTGTTTCTAGTCTGTTTATGGTAGTCCGTGAACTGTCACATATCGTTTGTTGTTTTGATCGTGTCTCGTAATAAAGAGTATGTTTGCCTGCAACGCTGCGCCTTGGTCCTCATCTCTGTTAGACGATCGTGACAGAAAATCCCACCACAACTGGACCAAGCAGCGAGTCGAGGAGCCATCGCCAGGGAAATCCCTAGCAGATCTCCGTGGCAGCCTCGACTGGGTCAAGCCGAGTGAAGAGCAGAGAGAGTGGACTTGGGAACAATGGAGGAAGAGCTTCGACTGGGTCAAGCCAATTGAGGAGCTGAATAGCGGGAGATGGAGGCAGAAGAGTGAGAGTTGGGCGAGAACTATAGAGGCCTGGCCCACGGGGAGGAGAGACCCCCAGAAATTTTTTAGGTGGGGGCTCACGACGTCGGGGCAGCAGGAGGCCGCGATAGAGCGGTCCAGCGGGTTGGCAGAGGAGGCCGCCAGGTTACGGGGGCCACTGGTCGAAGAGGGGATGGAAGGTGTAGAGGCACGGCGAGAGGTACTGGGGTGTGTTACCAGTCCGGTCCGGCCCGTTCCAGATCCCGGTGTAGGGCCAGTGGTGTGTGTCCCCAGTACGGTCCGGTCTGTTCCTGCTCCCCGCACCAAGTCAGTGGTGCGCTTCGTCAGCCCGGCTCGGCCCGTTCCTGCTCCCCGCACCAAGTCAGTGGTGCGCTTCGTCAGCCCGGCTCGGCCCGTTCCTGCTCCCCGCACCAAGTCAGTGGTGCGCTTCGTCAGCCCGGCTCGGCCCGTTCCTGCTCCCCGCACCAAGTCAGTGGTGCGCTTCGTCAGCCCGGCTCGGCCCATTCCTGCTCCCCGCACCAAGTCAGTGGTGCGCTTCGTCAGCCCGGCTCGGCCCGTTCCTGCTCCCCGCACCAAGTCAGTGGTGCGCTTCGTCAGCCCGGCTCGGCCCGTTCCTGCTCCCCGCACCAAGTCAGTGGTGCGTTTCGTCAGCCCGGTTCGGCTCACTCCTGCTCCTCACACCAAGCCAGTGGTGTGCGTTGTCAGTCCAGCACGGCCCGTGCCTGTTCTCCACACCAAGCCAGTGGTGGGCGTCGTCAGTCCGGCACGGCCCGTGCCTGTTCCACTGGTGCCTGGTCCGGCACCGGTCAGATGCGTTACGCCGGAGCTAGAGCAATCCGCTCCATCAGTGTGCAGTCCAGCTCCGGCCAGCGGGGCCAGACCGGACCAGGGGTACTTTGGGGGGTTGGAGAGGGAGTGGGGCTCAGGCCCGGAGCCGGATCCGCCGCCAAGGCGGAGTGCCCACCCGGTCCCTCCCCTGTGGTATTTAGTTGGCACGGTCGGAGTCCGCGCCTTTAGGGGGGGGTACTGTCACGCCCTGGCTCTGGGGACACTGTTATGTTGAGCCAG
The DNA here is from genome assembly GCF_964263955.1 of Coregonus lavaretus. NCBI lineage: Eukaryota > Metazoa > Chordata > Actinopteri > Salmoniformes > Salmonidae > Coregonus > Coregonus lavaretus. The sequence goes on along the minus strand of NC_139989.1, from coordinate 34,819,122 downwards.
GGTGTGTAGATCTATGTATTCTATTTCTTGTTGGGAGTTCTAGTTTGCTTATTTCTATGTTGGCCTGAGTGACTCCCAATCAGAGGCAACGAGTGTCAGCTGTCAGCTGGTTGTCTCTGATTGGGAGCCATATTTAAACAGTCTGTTTTTCATTCGTGTTTGTGGGATTTTGTTTCTAGTCTGTTTATGGTAGACCGTGAACTGTCACGTATCGTTTGTTGTTTTGATCGTGTCTCGTAATAAAGAGTATGTTTGCCTGCAACGCTGCGCCTTGATCCTCATCTCTGTTAGACGATCGTGACAGAAACAAAATTGTAGACCTGCACCAGGCTGGGAAGACTGAATCTGCAATAAGTAAGCAGCTTGGTTTTAAGATATCAACTGTGGGAGCAATTATTAGGAAATGGAAGACATACAAGACCACTGATAATCTCCCTCGATCTGGGGCTCCACGCAAGATCTCACCCCGTGGGGTCAAAATGATCACAAGAACGGTGAGCAAAAATCCCAGAACCACACGGGGGGACCTAGTGAATGACCTGCAGAGAGCTGGGACCAAAGTAACAAAGCCTACCATCAGTAACACACTACGCCGCCAGGGACTCAAATCCTGCAGTGCCAGACGTGTCCCCCTGCTTAAGCCAGTACATGTCCAGGCCCGTCTGAAGTTTGCTAGAGTGCATTTGGATGATCCAGAAGAGGATTGGGAGAATGTCATATGGTCAGATGAAACCAAAATAGAACTTTTTGGTAAAAACTCAACTCGTCGTGTTTGGAGGACAAAGAATGCTGAGTTGCATCCAAAGAACACCATACCTACTGTGAAGCATGGGGGTGGAAACATCATGCTTTGGGGCTGTTTTTCTGCAAAGGGACCAGGACGACTGATCCCTGTAAAGGAAAGAATGAATGGGGCCATGTATCGTGAGATTTTGAGTGAAAACCTCCTTCCATCAGCAAGGGCATTGAAGATGAAACGTGGCTGGGTCTTTCAGCATGACAATGATCCCAAACACACCACCCGGGCAACGAAGGAGTGGCTTCGTAAGAAGCATTTCAAGGTCCTGGAGTGGCCTAGCCAGTCTCCAGATCTCAACCCCATAGAAAATCTTTGGAGGGAGTTGAAAGTCCGTGTTGCCCAACGACAGCCCCAAAACATCACTGCTCTAGAGGAGATCTGCATGGAGGAATGGGCCAAAATACCAGCAACAGTGTGTGAAAACCTTGTGAAGACTTACATAAAACGTTTGACCTGTGTCATTGCCAACAAAGGGTATATAACAAAGTATTGAGAAACTTTTGCTATTGACCAAATACATATTTTCCACCATAATTTGCAAAAAAAATCATTAAAAAATCCTACAATGTGATTTTCTGGATTTTTTTTTCTCATTTTGTCTGTCATAGTTGACGTGTACCTATGATGAAAATTACAGGCCTCTCTCATCTTTTTAAGTGGGAGAACTTGCACAATTGGTGGCTGACTAAATACTTTTTTTCCCCCACTGTATTTGATACACTGCCGATTTTGCAGGTTTTCCTACTTACAAAGCATGTAGAGGTCTGTAATTTTTATCATAGGTACACTTCAACTGTGAGAGACGGAATCTAAAACTAAAATCCAGAAAATCACATTGTATGATTTTTAAGTAATTAATTTGCATTTTATTGCATGACATAAGTATTTGATCACCTACCAACCAGTAAGAATTCCGGCTCTCACAGACCTGTTAGTTTTTCTTTAAGAAGCCCTCCTGTGCTCCACTCATTACCTGTATTAACTGCACCTGTTTGAACTCGTTACCTGTATAAAAGACACCTGTCCACACACTCAATCAAACAGACTCCAACCTCTCCACAATGGCCAAGACCAGAGAGCCGTGTAAGGACATCAGGGATCAAATTGTAGACCTGCACAAGGCTGGGATGGGCTACAGGACAATAGGCAAGCAGCTTGGTGAGAAGGCAACAACTGTTGGTGCAATTATTAGAAAATGGAAGAAGTTCAAGATGACGGTCAATCACCCCTCGGTCTGGGGCTCCATTTTTTGGTCTAAACTCCACTCGCCGTGTTTGGAGGAAGAAGAAGGATGAGTACAACCCCAAGAACACCATCCCAACCGTGAAGCATGGAGGTGGAAACATCATTCTTTGGGGATGCTTTTCTGCAAAGGGGACAGGACGACTGCACCGTATTGAGGGGAGGATGGATGGGGCCATGTATCGCGAGATCTTGGCCAACAACCTCCTTCCCTCAGTAAGAGCATTGAAGATGGGTCGTGGCTGGGTCTTCCAGCATGACAACGACCCGAAACACACAGCCAGGGTAACTAAGGAGTGGCTCCATAAGAAGCATCTCAAGGTCCTGGAGTGGCCTAGCCAGTCTCCAGACCTGAACCCAATAGAAAATCTTTGGAGGGAGCTGAAAGTCCGTATTGCCCAGCGACAGCCCCGATACCTGAAGGATCTGGAGAAGGTCTGTATGGAGGAGTGGGCCAAAATCCCTGCTGCAGTGTGTGCAAACCTGGTCAAGACCTACAGGAAACGTATGATCTCTGTAATTGCAAACAAAGGTTTCTGTACCAAATATTAAGTTCTGCTTTTCTGATGTATCAAATACTTATGTCATGCAATAAAAATGCAAATTAATTACTTAAAAACCATACAATGTGATTTTCTGGATTTTTGTTTTAGATACCGTCTCTCACAGTTGAAGTGTACCTATGATAAAAATTACAGACCTCTACATCTACATACTTTGTAAGTAGGAAAACCTGCAAAATCGGCAGTGTATCAAACACTTGTTCTCCCCACAGTAGGGTTGCAAAGCTACCAGTAATTTACCTAAGATACCGGAATTTTCTGTACTTTGGCTAATTAAAACATGTTTTTTGGTTTGTATTATCTTTTACCAGATCTAATGTGTTATATTCTCCTAAATTAATTAAACATTTCCACAAACGTCAAAGTGTTTCCTTTCAAATGATGTCAAGAATATGCATATCCTTGCTTCAGGTCCTGAGCTACAGGCAGTTAGATTTGGGTATGTCATTTTAGGTGAAAATTGAAAAAAAGGGTCCGATCCTTAAGAGGTTCTGTGACTCTTCCAACTATTGTATTTTTTCATAACTATTTTCTTTACCAGTTTGACCCCAAAACAATTACAACAAGACATATTGACATAGTAAAATAAATACAGGTGTGTAGAAAATGTATAAAGGATATTTCATGCTGGAATACCAATGGTTTTCACTAAGTTGATGTTTTATATTTAGGATAATGTTTTGCAGCTTTGTCATTCTATTTTTCATTTTAAAATCATCTTATTTGGTTTTTTAAAAGGCCACTAGATGTCATCTGATAGAATTCCATATAGTCCTTGAAAGTTAGCAACATTCTGGTAGTTTACTGGTAAGGTTTCCAGTAATATACCCTCCTTTTGCAACCCTAGCTGCATACAATGTGGCCTATAGACTACTTTCAAGCTAAGAAAATGTACGTAAATGTATCATTTGAATACCACCCCTTTAAGATATTCTATACCCTAAACGTCATCTCAAGCATGGGCTAAGCACGGAAGTTCGCCTAAGCTATTCTATAAACTTCATGTCAAGCATGGGTGTCACGAACGTCGAAGGAGGAGGACCAAGGCGCAGCGTGATATTCGTACATACTTATTTATTAGTGAATACACGATAAACAAAACAACAAACGATAACGTGACGTCCTAGGTCTAACACAACCAACACGGAACATGATCCCACAACTACTGTGGGAAAACAGCCTGTCTAAAAATGGTTCCCAATCAGAGACAACCAGCAACAGCTGACACTCGTTGCCTCTGATTGAGAACCACTCTGGCCAACATATAAATGAAACAACTAGAAACTACAACACAGAACACAAACACATAGAATCTACACACCCTGGCTCAACATATAGAGTCCCCAGAGCCAGGGTGTGACAGTACCCCCCCCCCCAAAGGCGCGGACTGCGACCGCGACCGCGCCTAAACATAAACCAAACAGGGGAGGGCTGGGTGGGCATTCCTCCTCGGAGGCGGTTCCGGCTCCGGGCTTGACCACCACCCTCCAACAATTCCCCCGTAGCGCCCCTGGTCCGGTCTGGCCCCGCTGGCTGGAGCTGGACTGGACATCGTAGGAGCGGATTGCTCAGGCTCCGGTGTGGAGCAGCTGACCGGTACCTGACCAGGCACCGGTGACCCAGGCACGGGTTGTGACGGACTGACGATGCGCACCCCTGGCTTGGTGCGTGGAGCAGGAACGGGCCGGACCGGGCTGACGATGCGCACCCCTGGCTTGGTGCGTGGAGCAGCAACGGGCCGGACCAGGCTGACGATGCGCACCCCTGGCTTGGTGCGTGGAGCAGCAACGGGCCGGACCGGGCTGACGATGCGCACCCCTGGCTTGGTGCTTGGAGCAGCAACGGGCCGGACCGGGCTGACGATGCGCACCCCTGGCTTGGTGCGTGGAGCAGCAACGGGCCGGACCGGGCTGACGATGCGCACCCCTGGCTTGGTGCGTGGAGCAGGAACGGGCCGTACCGGGCTGACGATGCGCACCCCTGGCTTGGTGCGTGGAGCAGGCCGTACCGGGCTGACGACTCGCACCCCTGGCTTAGTGCGAGTGGCAGGATCAGGCCGGGCCGGGCTGGCGACGCGCACCATTGGCTTGGTGCGGGAAGCAGGAACAGGCCGGGCCGGGCTGGCGACGCGCACCGTAGGCTTGGTGCGGGGAGCAGGAACAGGCCGGGCCGGGCTGGCGACGCGCACCATTAGCTTGGTGCGGGGAGCAGGAACTGGCCGGGCCGGGCTGGCGACGCGCACCATAGGCTTGGTGCGGGGAGCAGGAACAGGCCGGGCCGGGCTGGCGACGCGCACCATTAGCTTGGTGCGGGGAGCAGGAACAGGCCGGGACGGGCTGGCGACGCGCACCGTAGGCTTGGTGCGAGGGGCAGGAACAGGCCGGGCCGGGCTGGCGACGCGCACCATTAGCTTGGTGCGGGGAGCAGGAACAGGCCGGGCCGGGCTGGCGACGCGCACCGTAGGCTTGGTGCGGGGAGCAGGAACAGGCCGGGCCGGGCTGGCGACGCGCACCATTAGCTTGGTGCGGGGAGCAGGAACAGGCCGGGCCGGGCTGGCGACGCGCACCGTAGGCTTGGTGCGAGGGGCAGGAACAGGCCGGGCCAGGCTGGCAACGCGCACCGCAGGCTTGGTGCGAGGGACAGGAACAGGCCGGACCGTACTGGCAATACACCTCAGTACCTCTCGCCGTGTCTCTACATCTTCCTTCCCTTCTCTCAACAATGGCTCCCGTAACCCGGTGGCCCTTCTCTCCTCGTCCACGAACTCGCCCCTTCTCTGCCTCCGCAGCCCCGTCGTCCATGCCATGTGCCCCCCCCTAAAACATTTTTGGGGGTGCCTCTCGCCTGTCCGACCACGGCCCGTTTGGCGCCGCTTCTCCTCTCCTGCCTGGGTCTCCCCCTTCATAGCCCTCCGGCAACGGACGGCCTCCTCCTCCGTAATCTGCCCCCAACCGAGGAGGACATCTACTAATGTTACCTCCTGCGTGTGTTCCTGGACACGCTGCTTGGTCCTGGAGTGGTGGGATCTTCTGTCACGAACGTCGAAGGAGGAGGACCAAGGCGCAGCGTGATATTCGTACATACTTATTTATTAGTGATTAAACGATAAACAAAACAACAAACGATAACGTGACGTCCTAGGTCTAACACAACCAACACGGAACATGATCCCACAACTACTGTGGGAAAACAGCCTGTCTAAATGTGGTTCCCAATCAGAGACAACCAGCAACAGCTGACACTCGTTGCCTCTGATTGAGAACCACTCTGGCCAACATAGAAATGAAACAACTAGAAACTACAACACAGAACACAAACACATAGAATCTACACACCCTGGCTCAACATATAGAGTCCCCAGAGCCAGGGTGTGACAATGGGGCTAAGCAGTAAGCACGGAAGTGCACCATACGTTGTGCATGTCAACATGCCACGGTCTACAGGACTATTCTGACAAGGGACATACCGGGGGGATAGAAGGGGGTGGAAGGGAGGATACAGAGACCCGATGTGTGTCACACTAGCCAGCCAGGGAATGCAGAGTGATGGTATTCCTATCCTGAAACTAGGTTACACAGCTTTAGGCTTCTGGCTCCTGCGCAAATAAAATTTGGTAGACATTAAAGGCTGCCGGTGCTTACACGCAAGCGCGACAGGGGTGGGGTACAGGGGCAGGGGACAGGGGTGGGGGAGAGTGGGGGAGGCGCTCCGGAAGGAATGGGTAGGTATCCATGTTTCTGAGGCACGAGAACCAGGGTCAACATCAACCACGTCCAGAAATATCATCCACCAGCCAAAAAAGTTAGATTTTTTCCTCAGGAGCAGCGCCAGCGACTGACCCCTTTACCCCCTTTAATACCAAGGAAACCTTATTTGTTAACATTTGGTTGGACCAAATGCAGAAGATACTATCCTAGCTTTTGTCTGTCCTTCCTAACTGTCAAGCGCCACATGTCATCTCACGGCACCACTCCAGACCCACAAGCCCTCGCCACGCCAGATAACGCATGTGAACTCCATGAGATCATGTCGTCCCCGTTGTTCCACTGCATGATATGAAATACAGCAGGACCTTCATTTCACAGGGAGCCACCCGTCACCAGCATGTCAGAAATCCACTTATCGCTGCAATAAGGGACGCCACACACCATACTGGGAGTGTGTCGTGTCGGCCCAGGCTGTAAAAGACACAAACACTGGGGCCTATGTCCCCTCTCTCTGTCCCCATGGCTGGCTGGCAGCACTCACCCAGGCAGCACACAGCACAGGGGTGGCCTTTTCAGATTTTTTTCCCCTCCTCCCCCACCGACCATTCCCTGTGAGTTTCTCTTTCTTTTCTCCTGCTCTCATGGGGAGCCATATCTCATACCTCTCGTCCTTCTCTTCAACGCCCTGTCACCCACTAGTCAACCCCACTCAGCCTCCTCACCCAGCAGAATGTTCATCTAGACTAGCTGTAGCTGAACAACAAGCTCCAGCACACTCAGGCCAGAGGACACTAAGGCAGCTGCGTACCGTTCTCGAACCCTTGCCCCACCAATATTGTACTGTACTGTATTGTATGACCTGAACTGTTCTGTGCTGGCTCCAATATTATCTTTTCACATTTGCCTTTCCAGCCTGGTTCCAGCAAATCTAAAGCCTGTCAAAATGTGTAATAACATAAACCTCAAACAGGTATCACAGTCATAAACAGAACATACACATATCAAAAATAATACTGAGAGTAGCACATGGTTGAGTTTGCAAAGTAGTGCCATGATGTGTGTGTAGTGCAGATGATATTGAAGGAGGTACAGTAGGTGTGAGGTCTCGTCTTCAGTTGGTAAACCAATTTTCAGATTCCCCTTTTTCTTTGGGGAGCTGACCAGAAGACAAAAACTAATTCCCTAACAAACTCTCACAACCTCTTTGTCCAAGTGTACATGAGGCATCTGCCACTCTGCATGGCACCTGCCTGCCTCTCCCGTGACCCCCTCTGACCCTCATCCTCCACCCAGGGGACACACCCTGTTCCCACCACTGAGCTGAACCAAGCCAAACTGAGCTGTACTGCACCGGCCTGGTTATGCATCTACCTTTGTTGCTGGAACCATGCTGGAAAGGACAATGTGAAAGAAAATATAATCAAGCCAGCACAGTATTGGTTTGGATTGGCATGAAAGCGTGAATTTCATAATTATATTTTCTCCTCTACCCCACAACAGAGACCAACAGCTACAGGAACCTTAGAAACAAACCAGGCTATCCCCAAAACCCAAGTACGCCTTCCCAGCACAAAGATGGCCGTCTTTAAATGTCACACACGGCCCATGGTCACCAGAGAACAAAAAGTCCCCCTTCTAACACTGAGAACATTGTCCATTTCTATTTGTGTGTCGGCCCTCCTCGACTCTACAAGTTCCAAATAGATTTGCATTACAAATTGACCAAAAACTCCATGGATTCACAAAGTATCCTCTTGTCTCCGCCAGTGTCAGCCACAGAAGAGCCGCCAAATGACGAAACGACGTGTTTTTGCCAACATCGTCCCCTCGAGGGAAGGCGAACAGGCGGATGGCACAACACAGGAGACAGGGCCCTAAGACAAGTCCCAAGGCCTCTCTGCCAGCTACTGTAAGTGACTTCAATGGAGGGGACAGTGCTGACAGGTAATAATACAGAGAAAAAGTTACAACCTGATCTACATGTCTAATGAGGGCACTCAGGGAGCGGCGCAAGGCCCCCAGAGGCGTGCCTCCGAGTGTCTTGGACGCCAGCGGCTCCGATTTGCATGGTTTGGCATAGAGGGCTGGAGGAGCAGCGGTCCAAGTTTAAACACACGCATGCGGCATCTCTTAACCCCCTCCCCTTGCGGCTGGAAATGAAGCCATCATCTCTGTAAATAAGACAACTGGGCCTAGAGGGGCAGGTGAGACAAGTGAGACAGGTGAGACAGGAGCCAAGCTGCGGGAGACAGGTGCAGGTGTCCTATAGGCAAAACCCCCAACACCTCCTCCTCCTCTCCATCACATGTACCTGTTTGTGGGGGCATCCTGCCAAGCAAAAGAGACTTCTGAGAAGATCTTACTCACCCATACCAACTTCTGACACTGTCATACTCACTCATACCGCATGCAGACAGTTTGTGTATCTCTATCTTTGATTAACTCTGTCAGACAGACACACACTCGTGCATGCACTCACGCACACACACACACACACACACACAAAAACACACTCACACACACACACACACACACACACACACACACACACACACACACACACACACACACACACACACACAGACTCTAGCCCCATACACTTAACTTTCACATCTAACTCTTCTAACCTGTTGCACTGGCGGAGAATCGCTCTCTATCTCACTTGATGTTATCACTCTAAGCCATTGCTGTCAAAATCCCTCAAACCCGCACACATATCTTCTGCCTGTAACAGAAGTACTGCACAGCACTCTCACACAAATACACAGTCTAATATGTGCCTCCCTCTGACACCAATGCAATGCACCAGCACGGCAACACTGTGGGCCGCAACACAAAACCAAACCACAGAATGCCCGGCAGACAAAGCCAGCTGAGAGGCATTTCCCCTGAAGCAAATAGCACCACTGAGATGGAGAGAGATACAATACAGGGTTGTCAGGATATAATGGTATCATCATCAAAGGGAATTCCCTTCCAACCACACACACACACACACACACACAAACGCACACATACACACACACACACAGTGAGATCCTCCAGTGAGATCAGATACAGTGTACTGTGCTTTTAGTGCGCTCCTCTCCCGTCTAATCTGAGAAGACACACCGACAGACAGACACACACACACATAGAGGCGGACACGTCTCCTTCTCCTCCGGTCTGAGGTAAAAACAAATCTGACGGAGTGCCTATGCAAATAAAGCCCAGCTAGCTGCCTACTGCAATAGGATGAGGCTTTAAAGACTTCAAACGACGGACACTGTGTTCTAATGTTCAGCTTCTGCTTCCGTCTTTCACATTGCAGAAAGAAACTGTGTTCTTTGACTCCTGACCTGTGAATTTGATAAAACCTTGATTGTTTTGATAGAGGTTTCCGGTCTGGAATGTGTTATTGAATTAAAGTAAATTAGTTTGAAAAGGAAGTAGACATTTTAAATACATTTTAATGATCTATACCAGGGGTATTCACCTTTTAACCTATGAGGTCCGGAGCCTGCTAGTTTTCTATTCTACCTGATAATGAATTTCACCCACCTGGTGTCCCAGGTCTAAATCAGTCCCTGATTAGAGGGGAACATTGAAAAAATGCAGTGGAACTGGCTTCGAGGTCCAGAGTTGAGTTTGAGGGATCTATACTATACTGGAAGTTCCGAATCACAAAGTGGCATGCACTCATCCATCATCTAAGACATACTCTGTAAAAAAAAAAGTTAAAACCTAATAAAGGATACACGCTTACTATGTGCAAGTTAAGATGCACTCTAAATTGAGCACGGCTGGCCTGACAACGTTTCCACCATTGCCTGCTTTACATCACGTTAAAGTGAACGTTATGGTTATTCACTCACTCCAACCTTGATGCTTTTCACACACATACCGGCAGTAAACTTCTAATTAGTTTTCTGTAAGGGACACACACAGTTGTCTCCTGTGTCACAGCAGTGGCTTTTGCATAAATGCCATGCTATGTCCATGGCATGTTAACCTGCTGAGCATGCCATTTCTCCAGATCACATCTCACAGCAGCCGGTACATTACTTGTGTCATGGTATCTATCATTTGATCCAAGTTAAGACGTCCCCCTGAGTGTGTGTGTTGTATGCTTACATCCAATAGGAGATTTGTCTTAATGGTAATGAGAAAAACTGCAACTGATACAGAACCTCAAATAACGGATCACTTACCAAACTGACAGAGAAAGATGGTTTGTTCATGCAATAACCAGCAATTGTAGGCTATTGCTGGAGATGCTTGGCTAAATTAATAATATACATATTCAATATACATGACCAATGTGTCAGTAATTTAAATCATGATATTATAGAACTGGATCACAGGACTAGTAAACTAATCGACTGTAGCCTACTTGGGTGAGACAGGCTATGTATGAAACCGGCAATAGCCAAGGCACTACACTTGTTTCTATAGATTGGCTATAAAAAGAACTTCAAGATGTCAGTGATTAAATTCTTTACTTGGCAGGAATAAATTAAATCTTGTAAAGCCACTGGCCATGTTGTCATGATCGCACCACACTGTAAACATTGCAAGAAGATTATGTGAAGTTCAAAGCCGCAATTGACAGACTGACTTCAAAAAGTTCAACGACACCCACGTAAACGATTCGCTCAGTGCCCCCTGTGGGGATCTAGATGTGATGCCTAGCTTAGAAAGAATGCATTAATGATTAAACATAATAGGTTTGTACTGTACTGATATAAATTGTTTCACATAACAAGCTGTGATTCATGTGAGGAGCTGTTAGGGAGTAGGGGGAGATAAGAACTTGTGTCTCAAATGTCTCACATACACGAATACTGCCTCTTTGTGATCTGTGAACCGTCCAAGGACGTAGGTACAAGGAGTACAGGGGAACAGTGTCTATGGGTGCTGACTCTACAGGTTGTGATGATAACAACTTATGCCTGGCAACAGTGTGCAACGGTAAAGCACCAAGGGGCTGGGACCAGCCTGTGCGCCAACGATTGGCTGAGTAAGTCTAAACCACGCTCAGTCTCTGCTCTGATTGGCCAGCAGGGAGTGGGAACTATCTCTGTCAGAGTATTTGAAGAAGAACTTAGAACAATGGATCAGTTCTCTGAGTGCCCTGCGTGGTATTTCAGTGGACCCGTATATACGAACATCATATTTACCATTGAAGTGGTTTGCATTAATTAAAATACTAGTCTATTTTAGAAGACGTGTATTGACCTCTTTTGTTCCTAATACCAGATTTGAATTGACGCAACTTAACAATTGGTGACCACCGACGTGATCTGGTTGAAGGGACTTTGCTGGGTATTGTCCGGCCCATTGGACATCTCTGTCATTGGACGGTGTGTTTCACAAAGAGTCCAGACTACTAAAAACAGGTAAGCTCCTGTTAACAGGTCCTCTGCTCTTGTCCTTCTAGACCTGTCTGCTGCCTTTGATACTGTGAACCATCAGATCCTCCTCTCCACCCTCTCCGAGCTGGGCATCTCCGGCGCGGCTCACTCTTGGATTGCGTCCTACCTGACCGGTCGCTCCTACCAAGTGGCGTGGCGAGAAGCTGTCTCCGCACCACGTGCTCTCACCACTGATGTCCCCCAGGGCTCAGTTCTAGGCCCTCTCCTATTCTCGCTATACACCAAGTCACATGGCTCTGTCATATCCTCACATGGCCTATCCTATCATTGCTACGCTGACGACACACAACTAATCTTCTCCTTTCCCCCTTCTGATAACCAGGTGGCGAATCGCATCTCTGCATGTCTGGCAGACATATCAGTATGGATGACGGATCACCACCTCAAGCTGAACCTTGGCAAGATGGAGCTGCTCTTCCTCCCGGGGAAGGACTGCCTGTTCCATGATCTCGCCATCACGGTTGACAACTCCGTTGTGTCCTCCTCCAAGAGTGTGAAGAGCCTTGGCGTGACCCTGGACAACACCCTGTCGTTCTCCGCTAACATCAAGGCGGTGACCCGATCCTGTAGGTTCATGCTCTACAACATTCGGAGAGTACGACCCTGCCTTACACAGGAAGCGGCACAGGTCCTAATCCAGGCACTTGTCATCTCCCGTCTGGATTACTGCAACTCGCTGTTGGCTGGGCTCCCTGCCTGTGCCATTAAACCCCTACAACTCATCCAGAATGCCGCAGCCCGTCTGGTGTTCAACTTTCCCAAGTTCTCTCACGTCACCCCGCTCCTCCGCACACTCCACTGGCTTCCAGTTGAAGCTCGCATCTGTTACAAGACCATGGTGCTTGCCTACGGAGCTGTGAGGGGAACGGCAACTCCGTACCTTCAGGCTCTGATCAGTCCCTACACCCAAACGAGGGCATTGCGTTCATCCACCTCTGGCCTGCTGGCTCCCCTACCTCTGCGGAAGCACAGTTCCCGCTCAGCCCAGTCAAAACTGTTCGCTGCTCTGGCACCCCAATGGTGGAACAAGCTCCCTCACGACGCCAGGACAGCGGAGTCACTCACCACCTTCCTGAGACATTTGAAACCCCACCTCTTTAAGGAATACCTGGGATAGGATAAAGTAATCCTTCTACCCCCCCCCCCCCCCCCCCCTTACCCCAACCCACCCCTCCCCCCCAAAAAAATAAAGAAAAAAAATGTGTAAAGTGGTTATCCCACTGGCTATAAGGTGAATGCACCTATTTGTAAGTCGCTCTGGATAAGAGCGTCTGCTAAATGACATAAATGTAAATGTAAATGTAAGCAGACACCTATTGTTATATAACTAAAGTTCTGCACATTGGCTTTATCCAAATTAATTTTGTGAAACACCTGTTTGATGTAAGTGAACTAAATTATGAAACTATTATGAGTAGATAAGCACCATATTGTGACATGCAAACCTGTGGTGAATGTGATGTTAAACCATGGTAGCATAGAGTATTTGTTCTACCGGCAAGGTCCATAACTACGGGGGTACGGCTAGGTTCGGAGAAAATACTGAAATCTATCGGCAAGGTCCGTAACTACGAGGGTACGGCTAGGTTCGAAGATACAGGGAATAATTGAATTAGTAATTGCTATCGGCAAGGTCCGTAACTACGAGGGTACGGCTAGGTTCGAAGAATTACACCGGCAAGGTCCGTAACTTCGAGGGTACGGCTAGGTTTGGGAAATTTTAGATAATACTGGCGACTGGCAAGGTCCGTAACTTCGAGGGTACGGCTAGGTTCAGAGGAGTATTTTTTAGATAGGGAGGAGGATAGTAGGCGATGTTGAATTTGACAATGTAAAGGTAAAGATAATGAATAACTAGTATGACTAAACTGAAACGTTTGAACTGATATAACTGAACTGTAACGTTTGATGTTTGACATAGCATAATACTGGTTTTAAATAATTATGTTGAGGTAATTTGGTTTATTATTTAATTTAACAGTTGATGTTTGACCCTGCAAAATACTGGTTAAATAATTAGACTGAAATAATTTGGTTTATCGTTGAAATATAAACATGCACCGACTTTAACTAATTAGGTGGGAATAATTTGATTTAAATAAATAGACTAACGTACTTTAAATAACGGCAGAATATTGGAAACGCTAAAACGAAAAGCAGACAAAGCCTGATCCGACTGGACACAGGAGGGGAGGGGCTGGAGACAGCGAGAGTGTGGCTTTTGGAGAAGTCAGGAGAGACTGGGGGTTTTCAGCAGGTCAAGGATGATAGGTCTTAGAGGAGCACGCACAGTGAATTTTATGGAGTTTTTCGGTTTTGGCTGAGTTTGGGGTTCATGATTTCTTATTAGAATGAATGTCATGAGGACTTAATGAACACTTGGGGTAACTAACATTTATGAAATATTTAGAATAATGGTAATGTTTAGTATACTATGGGATGGAACAGTTCGTTGAATGATTTCAATGGCCTCTGAAATCTGTTTTAACTTTCTGGTGTTAATTAATCATCCACACTAGTAAATTCTAAAGGCATGAGAGGAGGACTTTAAGATAGTTTATTTTACTAAGTTGAGGGTAATTTATAATACTGTGAAAAGTGTGAAGAAGATTATAATTTGGTAATAATATATATGATTTGAACCATAAAATAACTGAAGAGAGAGTGGAGGGATGGCAATTGGATAATGAATTACCAATATTACCTAAGTGATTGTTTAGGTAGGTGGTAATATTGACACATGGGCAAATCATGTGTCAAAAGGGGGATGGTAGGATTAAATAATAAATATATACGAAGGAGAGGACAAAATACTTTTTTTTTTAAACAACAAGAATAGAAATTGAGAGCTGAACATGTATGTGTGAAGATAGTTTATTAACCACACCCGTATGTCAGAGGTTTTGTGCCCCACAGGTGAACTAAAGGAGAAGGTGACCCACTCTATCTAACCAGGAGACTGGTGAGCATCCAGTCCCTAAATAAGAAAAACTGGAAGCAGGCCTGTTGGGAAGGGCCCTACCAAGTCCTATTGGTCACTGCCTTTGCCATTAGAATAGCTGAGAGATCCACCTGGGTGCATGTCACACACTGCAAAAAGGTAAACCCAGCTACACCTGATGAACAAACACAGAGTTAGGAGAAAGAACCGATCACCACTAGGGCTCGGGGGTTGGCTCCTTAACGAAGATTCCCTTACCCTGTCTGATCATCCCTGTGTGAGTTTGATAGAAGGTAAAGCAATGGGTTGGCCTCTGGCGTCTGACATGTTCTCAGGGCGAGGGTGTGGATTCACAGGTCTCCTGACGGTAGGTAGCTGTCTGATTGTGGGGGCCATATTCCTAACACACTCAAACCCTCCTGATCCGCCAGAAGTAGTAGTTAACCTAACACAAGTTGATAAAATAATACCTGAGCACAGTCTACGAAGGCATAGGAGACAGCTAGACGTAGGGAAAGGGGAAGTACTAGGGACTGTAGGGAAGGACATCACCTTTTGAGGTCTTTGCGGACCAGTTGGGGACTACTGGCTGGTAGTATCGTAAAGGATGGGAGATATATATGTATGTCACCATGTACATCCTGGGACTATGTAGTTGCTCATACCGAGCAGGGGGGGGATATGTCAATCTCCATACACAGTTTAAGGACAGGTGTAGTATTGTGAAAGTAGGGAATTACCAGAAATGGCAGTGCGACCCATATAAGGGTAGGTACTGTCTGAAAGTCTGAATTACGCTAAAACAGGTTACAGACCTGAACAAGTGAGATATCCTCTTCAACTGGGGCACCCTATAGAGTAAACCTCTCTGAGGGAGGTAGTGAGACCGGGGCTGTGGTGAAGATAGTGCAAACTATAGACCTGAAGGAAGTAGTACAGGTGGAGACGGGGTATAGAGATCTTAACCTGTGGTTGGAATGGATTCAGTATACGGCAAGAACTATGTCTAAAGAGGACTGTTATGCTGTGGGACAGCCAAACCAAGGTTAACAACTACTCCGTTCCCCTTGACAGGATTTAACTCTCCGTCAGGTTTATCCTCCATGATTAAATTGTTCAAGCCACCTGGGAATGTGGTGAAGGAGTCTTGTAGTAACTTGCACTATCTGTATCCCCCGATAACAAAGTCACCCCGACCTAGGTTGCCTCCGTTTGAAGTCTCAGGGGATTCTTATTATTGTTTTTCTAGGACTAATAATATAGGATACATGGTAGGACATCTTAGCTCCTGCTCCCACACAGAGAATGTCACAACTAAAGAGACCATGACTAATCTCTCGTCTTTGTTGCAGCCAGAGGATTTTAGGAACCAAAACCAGGCCCGTGCTGAAATCTGATGGTTGTGTGGTGATAACAGATTGTGAACTCACCTACATACGCAAACAATCAAACGTGTCAGAGACTGGTGAGTTGTCACATAGAAAGTGGGACCTCCTCCCGGGATCCTTTGATGAAAGGATATATATTGATGGGATAGGAGTACCTCGAGGGGTTCCAGAAGAATTCAAAGCTAGGAATCAGATCGCAGCTGGGTTTGAATCAAGTATTTTCTGGTGGTCAACAATTAATAAAAACGTAGATTGGATAAATTATATTTACTATAACCAGCAAAGATTTATAAACCACACTTGTGATGCAATAAAGGGATTGGCTGAGCAGACAGCGGAAACTAGCTTAATGGCATGGCAGAATAGAATAGCTTTAGATATGCTTTTGGCTGAGCGGGGCGGAGTTTGTGTTCTGTTTGGATCTATGTGCTATACTTTCATCCCCAATAATACAGCACCGGACGGGTCCGTGACCAAAGCGCTTCAGGGACTCACCACGCTGGCGAACGAACTGGCTGAGAACTCTGGTATTGATAGCTCCCTAAACGGTTGATTTGATAACATATTTGGTAAATGGAAAACTATTGTTGTAACTATTCTGGGTGAAGTTATAGCTTCTATTGGTATACTTGTTCTTTGTGGATGTTGTCTTATTCCCTGTGTCCGAGGGTTGGTGAGAAAGGCGATGGAGCAGGCGGTTTCCCAACAGATGGTGAGATACGGCCCAACCCCGGACTCCGACCTAAGGAATGAAGGATATGACCTACCAGGCTTGGTGGAGTGACACCCTAGAGGGTGTCTAAAGGGGGCCAACATTTACTTCCCTGTTTGTGTTTTATGTTTTAATAATCTTGTGTTTTGTGTTCTATTAATCCTGTGTTTTATGCTTTATTCATCAAGTTAACCATTGTGAATGTTTGTCTTTCCTTATGTGAAGGTTTGAAGTTCCTGGGTGGCTGGTAGCCAACCTAGTAAAAGTTAGGTGTAGATGGAAGGACTGAAGGCCTTTTTATTATCATTATTGCCTATTAATAAAAGTGTGATCCTTTTTGTTTGTATTGTATTTTAATGAGTGACACCCAAGAGGGTGTCAATAGGGAGAATCCTAAATTTCCCTGAAATTTGTTATTTTGGGTTTTCTTATTTTGGGTTCACACCCAGTGGGTAAGAAAAGGGGGGTTGTGGGGATCTAGATGTGATGCCTATCTTAGAAAGAATGCATTAATGATTAAACATAATAGGTTTGTACTGTACTGATATAACTTGTTTCACATAACAAGCTGTGATTCATATGAGGAGCTGTTAGGGAGTAGGGGGAGATAAGAACTTGTGTCTCAAATGTCTCACATACACGAACACTGCCTCTTTGTGATCTGTGAACCGTCCAAGGACGTAGGTACAAGGAGTACAGGGGAACAGTGTCTATGGGTGCTGACTCTACAGGTTGTGATGATAACAACTTATGCCTGGCAACAGTGTGCAACGGTAAAGCGCCAAGGGGCTGGGACCAGCCTGTGCGCCAACGATTGGCTGAGTAAGTCTAAACCACACTCAGTCTCTACTCTGATTGGCCAGCAGGGAGCGGGTACTATCTCTGTCAGAGTATTTGAAGAAGAACTTAGAACAATGGATCAGTTCTCTGAGTGCCCTGCGTGATATTTCAGTGGACCCGTATATACGAACATCATATTTACCATTGAAGTGGTTTGCATTAATTAAAATACTAGTCTATTTTTGAAGACGTGTATTGACCTCTTTTGTTCCTAATACCAGATTTGAATTGACGCAACTTAACACCCCTCAGCAAAAGAACCCCGCGGGGCATAAAGATTACATACAACTCAGTGTTTCAGTTTACCCAACCTGGTTTACCTTGTCCTGTAAAAAAGGTATTTCCACAAAGCCAAGTAACCCGGTGGTAAGTCTTCTTTCAAGCCTTCGCTGATAACCTTTCCTCCTTCTCAGAGACCGTCCACGCTGCAGGACAGCTGTTGCTGACGCATGGGTGTCTTGAATGAAACCTGAGAGTTCTCTCAGGTAGGATCATCACTTAGTCCAAACTTTTCACACTTTGACAGCAGCTCGTTTTTCGTGCTTTAGTGAAGATAAACATTTCGTAGCGAGTACATTAGCCTACCCATGACAATTGAGGACGTGACAGCAACATTTACTACAGGAATAATAACATAGTAATGCTGTCATTACTTGAGGAGTATATTCGCGCGCTGTTCCAAAACTTTGTGGGATGTACGAGAACATTCAAGACTATCCATTTCTATGGCTATCCAGAGGTCGTCATTTTAATATCCTTAAAAAACATACAGGCGAGGAATATGCTGCTGCCTACAGCTCTCACTGGCCTGTTCTGCTTTTTCTCTAGAGTGGCCTAGATAGATTGTCTATGCCAATTTTCAAGCGGTAGTCTTTCTAAAGCTATTTCTAAAGCTATATAAAATGGTGTTATATAATTTAAGGGAAATTTGAGTGCCCGGCACTTGAGTTAATATAATGTTATACTCTACACATGCATGCATATAGGCTACCTGCACTCTAACCTATATAAAATAGCACATGCAGTCAATCACTGCATCCTACAATACACAAATATTACAGAGATTTCGTAAAATGTTATTCATTTTAAGAAGGCATGTATAACTTTGAAAACGGATCCACATACTGTAGGCGTAAAACTCTTCAAACCAGGGAGCACTTGGAAAGGCTTGCTATCTGAAAGAACGACTGTCTTGTTGTGAAGTGTGTCTGCCTGGCTGGGTGCACAGTGGGAGACATAGCCAGGCCTAAATGAATACATTATTATTTACACCCTCAACTTGCCATTTGAAGGATAGCTTTAGTTCCCAGGTGTTGTATAGCACACATTTTGAATAATCATCTTAAATTGTAGTTAATTATGTAAAGTATGGTCTATTGTACAAGCATGTTTTTCAATATAGCTATCATGGTAAATGAGTAGTTTGAAGATGCAGTCTTTTTCTGTTCTGATAGTATTTAATCTCACAACAAGACAAAGTCACATTGTAACATAACAATTATCACCAAGCGATCCAAACATTTTTACATAATAATCTTAAACCAGAAATCTAAACACAATATTTATTTGGAGAGAGTTGATTTATAAGGAGTCTATTTGTGGATCCTTCACTCCTGTCAAGTCTGCAGCACGCGCTCAGCACAGCAACGAGACTTTTAATATAATCAAATCAAACATGTTTTCTAAAAGAGTCTTATCTGTCTGTGGTTCTGTCTGTCTGCCTACCACTTTGTCTGTCTGTCTGTCTGTCTGTCTGTCTGTCTGTCTGTCTGTCTGTCTGTCTGTCTGTCTGTCTGTCTGTCTGTCTGTCTGTCTGTCTGTCTGTCTGTCTGTCTGTCGTTCTTCCTTTCTGTCTGTCATTCTGTGGAGCCTACAACACACACTCTGCACCCAACCAGACATTTAAATAATTCAAACCCCATTTTCTTAAAGAGGTCTGTCTGTCCACCTGTCTGTCTGTCTGTCTGTACGTCTGTCCATCTGAGAACGAGCAGTGCTGATGTAAATCTTGAGGTGAATGGTGGGGTGTCTCCGGAGGACTGTGCAATAGAGTAGCAACATATTAAGGGGTGGTTACAGTGTCTGTGGTAAAGAGAATCAACTACTTAACAGATTGAGGCAGACCTGGTTTGAGTCCCAAATGGCACACTATTCCCTACATAGCAGGGGTTGGAACCGGTTCAGGGAACGGAACTGAAAACCAAAAACGGGAAAATAATGACATTTTTTGAGGAACAGTATCAGAACCAGGAACGAACGTGATCTATACTGTTCCGGAACAGAACCGTTATTTTAAAAGCATGGGGGGGTTGTAAAACTGAAGTCATCCAAACTGGGCACTATTTGATACCACAACATTTCATACTGTATGTAACAGCCGAGCAACAGGCAATAAGACAAACAGTGCAAACATTTCTCTGTCAGTCAACATCAGTTATATGGGGCCGTCAGCATATGCTATAACAGGAAAAACAGGCACCTTTCAGAAAGCTTAGACTTTCTGTTCTACAGGGTGGTATTTATGCTTGAGCCAGCCCAGTACTGTAGGTATGCGCTTGTATGAAGGGAGATGTTTACACCCTTAGCCAAATGCTTGCAAGCTCACCATATATTCCTGCAAATACACGAAAGATTTATTCTAAACAGTTTACAAAAACCCCGTTTCCATCCAACCATTTCATGCGGATGAATTACCTGACACATGAAAAAAGTCACAACCGGGCTGATGGAAACATGAAATGCCGGTACAATTTTATAAATGCAGACAGACAATTTGTTCCTTCGAGATGGTGGGATCTTTTTATGTCGGTAAAATGTATTATGCGAGAAATGGCAGTGGAAACACCTTTATGCGCAAATATAGATATAATAACCATCATATTGAAGTAAACTTGGAGTCACGCGATGCTATGTTGTGTGGTCCTCCCACTACAACTCGGGAAACCATGCAGTTTATTAGGGTACAGATGAAATAAGTTATGATGAACTTCACAGGGTGGTGAATGTGCAAAGTGATGAGCTTAATGCTCCTTTCCAATAAATATTGAGAGTCTTATTCTGCTGACATGATGATCGATGCTTGGCTGCCGTTTGATAAATAAAAGGGAAAATTGTTCTTATCCATAATAATCTCATAATGTAGGTAGCCTACCCGCACTGAATCTGCGAGCTGTTGGCAAGAGCGCATGTGCCAAGACCAGAGTGGGCACATTTGCTATATAATGCAACAGTTTTTGTGACAAAACCATCAGTAGAGTTGAAAATGCGATGGAAACCCATTTAACTTGTATTTTTCATTCGGTACATGGGAATTTAACGGTACAAGTTAAGTGCATCATGTCATCCCGCACAGCCTTTTATCCACAAAAAGTCTGTTTGATGTGAAAATGCACTAATTAGAATATCCACATGAAAATCTGTCGCAAATTGAAAGGAAACCTAGCTACTGACATTTAAAAAAGTAACACATCTCATAGACTAGTTCCTTTTCTGGCAATTCAGAATACCGGGTTAGAGGTCAAAGGTTAGTTAAGGGATAATCAATGAAGGGCTATGGATAATAATGAAAGATGTAGAAGGTGTGTTCCATGACGCGCTAGCAGTAACCTTCCACAGAGTTGCATTATTTTCCTGAGAACGTATACAGCCCCGAGTTGATTATCCCTTTTATACCATGGCTATAATTTAACACATTTGCCACTAGAAATGTGTTAATTTGCAGGTAAATGTGATCAACATCCACTGAAGTAGCAAGCAAATTTACTAGATAGCTACAGTAGTTGCCTTTGTAACCAAACAAATAGACTTGCTAGTTTAGCTAACCAAACCATCAGTCCTAGCTGGCTAAAATCAATATAGAATTAGACCTAACTCACCAAGAAGCGGTGATGCAACCTGTTCTTAGACCATGTTCTTGACCATGTTCTCCTTTTAAGAAGAAGCTGTGGCTATGTACTGTATACAGTACAACAGCACAATTATCTGTTACTGTTTAATGTCTGCTGCATATACAGTGGGGAGAACAAGTATTTGATAACTGCCGATTTTGCAGGTTTTCCTACTTACAAAGCATGTAGAGGTCTGTCATTTTTTATCATAGGTACACTTCAACTGTGAGAGACGGAATCTAAAACAAAAATCCAGAAAATCACATTGTATGATTTTTAAGTAATTAATTTACATTTTATTGCATGACATAAGTATTTGATTACGTACCAACCAGTAAGAATTCCGGCTCTCACAGACCTGTTAGTTTTTCTTTAAGAAGCCCTCTTGTGCTCCACTCATTACCTGTATTAACTGCACCTGTTTGAACTCATTACCTGTATAAAAGACACCTGTCCACACACTCAATCAAACAGACTCCAACCTCTCCACAATGGCCAAGACCAGAGAGCCGTGTAAGGACATCAGGGATCAAATTGTAGACCTGCAAAAGGCTTGGATGGGCTACAGGACAATAGGCAAGCAGCTTGGTGAGAAGGCAACAACTGTTGGTGCAATTATTAGAAAATGGAAGAAGTTCAAGATGACGGTCAATCACCCTCGGTCTGGGGCTCCATTTTTTGGTCTAAACTCCACTCGCCGTGTTTGGAGGAAGAAGAAGGATGAGTACAACCCCAAGAACACCATCCCAACCGTGAAGCATGGAGGTGGAAACATCATTCTTTGGGGATGCTTTTCTGCAAAGGGGACAGGACGACTGCACCGTATTGAGGGGAGGATGGATGGGGTCATGTATCGCGAGATCTTGGCCAACAACCTCCTTCCCTCAGTAAGAGCATTGAAGGATGGGTCGTGGCTGGGTCTTCCAGCATGACAACGACCCGAAACACACAGCCAGGGCAACTAAGGAGTGGCTCCGTAATAAGCATCTCAAGGTCCTGGAGTGGCCTAGCCAGTCTCCAGACCTGAACCCAATAGAAAATCTTTGGAGGGAGCTGAAAGTCCGTATTGCCCAGCGACAGCCCCGATACCTGAAGGATCTGGAGAAGGTCTGTATGGAGGAGTGGGCCAAAATCCCTGCTGCAGTGTGTGCAAACCTGGTCAAGACCTACAGGAAACGTATGATCTCTGTAATTGCAAACAAAGGTTTCTGTACCAAATATTAAGTTCTGCTTTTCTGATGTATCAAATACTTATGTCATGCAATAAAATGCAAATGAATTACTTAAAAACCATACAATGTGATTTTCTGCATTTTTGTTTTAGATACCGTCTCTCACAGTTGAAGTGTACCTATGATAAAAATTACAGACCTCTACATCTACATGCTTTGTAAGTAGGAAAACCTGCAAAATCGGCAGTGTATCAAATACTTGTTCTCCCCACAGTAGGGTTGCAAAGCTACCAGTAATTTACCTAAGATACCGGAATTTTCTGTACTTTGGCTAATTAAAACATGTTTTTTGGTTTGTATTATCTTTTACCAGATCTAATGTGTTATATTCTCCTAAATTAATTAAACATTTCCACAAACGTCAAAGTGTTTCCTTTCAAATGATGTCAAGAATATGCATATCCTTGCTTCAGGTCCTGAGCTACAGGCAGTTAGATTTGGGTATGTCATTTTAGGTGAAAATTGAAAAAAAGGGTCCGATCCTTAAGAGGTTCTGTGACTCTTCCAACTATTGTATTTTTTCATAACTATTTTCTTTACCAGTTTGACCCCAAAACATTTACAACAAGACATATTGACATAGTAAAATAAATACAAGTGTGTAGAAAATATATAAAGGATATTTCATGCTGGAATACCATTGGTATTCACTAAGTTGATGTTTTATATTTAGGATAATGTTTTGCAGCTTTGTCATTCTATTTTTCATTTTAAAATCATCTTATTTGATTTTTTAAAAGGCCACTAGATGTCATCTGATAGAATTCCAGATAGTCCTTGAAAGTTACCAACATTCTGGTAGTTTACTGGTAAGGTTTCCAGTAATATACCCTCCCTTTGCAACCCTAGCTGCATACAATGTGGCCTATAGACTACTTTCAAGCTAAGAAAATGTACGTAAATGTATCATTTGAATACCACCCCTTTAAGATATTCTATACCCTAAACGTCATCTCAAGCATGGGCTAAGCACGGAAGTTCGCCTAAGCTATTCTATAAACTTCATCTCAAGCATGGGGCTAAGCAGTAAGCACGGAAGTGCACCATACGTTGTGCATGTCAACATGCCGCGGTCTACAGGACTATTCTGACAAGGGACATACCGGGGGGATAGAAGGGGGTGGAAGGGAGGATACAGAGACCCGATGTGTGTCACACTAGCCAGCCAGGGAATGCAGAGTGATGGTATTCCTATCCTGAAACTAAGTTACACAGCTTTAGGCTTCTGGCTCCTGCGCAAATAAAATTTGGTAGACATTAAAGGCTGCCGGCGCTTACACGCAAGCGCGACAGGGGTGGGGTACAGGGGCAGGGGACAGGGGTGGGGGAGAGTGGGGGAGGCGCTCCGGAAGGAATGGGTAGGTATCCATGTTTCTGAGGCATGAGAACCAGGGTCAACATCAACCATGTCCAGAAATATCATCCACCAGCCAAAAAAGTTAGATTTTTTCCTCAGGAGCAGCGCCAGCGACTGACCCCTTTACCCCTTTAATACCAAGGAAACCTTAGTTGTTAACATTTGGTTGGACCAAATGCAGAAGATACTATCCTAGCTTTTGTCTGTCCTTCCTAACTGTCAAGCGCCACATGTCATCTCACGGCACCACTCCAGACCCACAAGCCCTCGCCACGCCAGATAACGCATGTGAACTCCATGAGATCATGTCGTCCCCGTTGTTCCACTGCATGATATGAAATACAGCAGGACCTTCATTTCACAGGGAGCCACCCGTCACCAGCATGTCAGAAATCCACTTATCGCTGCGATAAGGGACGCCACACACCATACCGGGAGTGTGTCGTGTCGGCCCAGGCTGTAAAAGACACAAACACTGGGGCCTATGTCCCCTCTCTCTGTCCCCATGGCTGGCTGGCAGCACTCACCCAGGCAGCACACAGCACAGGGGTGGCCTTTTCAGATTTTTTTCCCCTCCTCCCCCACCGACCATTCCCTGTGAGTTTCTCTTTCTTTTCTTTTGCTCTCATGGGGAGCCATATCTCTTACCTCTCGTCCTTCTCTTCAACGCCCTGTAACCCACTAGTCAACCCCACTCAGCCTCCTCACCCAGCAGAATGTTCATCTAGACTAGCTGTAGCTGAACAACAAGCTCCAGCACACTCAGGCCAGAGGACACTAAGGCAGCTGCGTACCGTTCTCGAACCCTTGCCCCACCAATATTGTACTGTACTGTATTGTATGACCTGAACTGTTCTGTGCTGGCTCCAATATTATCTTTTCACATTTGCCTTTCCAGCCTGGTTCCAGCAAATCTAAAGCCTGTCAAAATGTGTAATAACATAAACCTCAAACAGGTATCACAGTCATAAACAGAACATACACATATCAAAAATAATACTGAGAGTAGCACATGGTTGAGTTTGCAAAGTAGTGCCATGATGTGTGTGTAGTGCAGATGATATTGAAGGAGGTACAGTAGGTGTGAGGTCTCGTCTTCAGTTGGTACACCAATTTTCAGATTCCCCTTTTTCTTTGGGGAGCTGACCAGAAGACAAAAACGAATTCCCTAACAAACTCTCACAACCTCTTTGTCCAAGTGTACATGAGGCATCTGCCACTCTGCATGGCACCTGCCTGCCTCTCCCGTGACCCCCTCTGACCCTCATCCTCCACCCACGGGACACACCCTGTTCCCACTACTGAGCTGAGCCAAACCAAGCCAAACTGAGCTGTACTGCACCTGCCTGGTTACGCATCTACCTTTGTTGCTGGAACCATGCTGGAAAGGACGATGTGAAAGAAAATATAATCAAGCCAGCACAGTATTGGTTTGGATTGGCATGAAAGCGTGAATTTCATAATTATATTTTCTCCTTTACCCCACAACAGAGACCAACAGCTACAGGAACCTTAGAAACACACCAGGCTATCCCCAAAACCCAAGTACGCCTTCCCAGCATAGAGATGGCCGTCTTTAAATGTCACACATGGCCCATGGTCACCAGAGAACAAAAAGTCCCCCTTCTAACACTGAGAACATTGTCCATTTCTATTTGTGTGTCGGCCCTCCTCGACTCTACAAGTTCCAAATAGTTTTGCATTACAAATTGACCAAAAACTCCATGGATTCACAAAGGATCCTCTTGTCTCTGCCAGTGTCAGCCACAGAAGAGCCGCCAAATGACGAAACGATGTGTTTTTGCCAACATCGTCCCCTCGAGGGAAGGCGAACAGGCGGACGGCACAACACAGGAGACAGGGCCCTAAGACAAGTCCCAAGGCCTCTCTGCCAGCTACTGTATGTGACTTCAATGGAGGGGACAGGTAATAATACAGAGAAAAAGTTACAACCTGATCTACATGTCTAATGAGGGCACTCAGGGAGCGGCGCAAGGCCCCCGGAGGCGTGCCTCCGAGTGTCTTGGACGCCAGCGGCTCCGATTTGCATGGTTTGGCATAGAGGGCTGGAGGAGCAGCGGTCCAAGTTTAAACACACGCATGCGGCATCTCTTAACCCCCTCCCCTTGCGGCTGGAAATGAAGCCATCATCTCTGTAAATAAGACAACTGGGCCTAGAGGGGCAGGTGAGACAAGTGAGACAGGTGAGACAGGAGCCAAGCTGGGGGAGACAGGTGCAGGTGTCCTCTAGGCAAAACCCCCAACTCCTCCTCCTCCTCTCCATCACATGTACCTGTTTGTGGGGGCATCCTGCCAAGCAAAAGAGACTTCTGAGAAGATCTTACTCACCCATACCAACTTCTGACACTGTCAAACTCACTCATACCCCATGCAGACAGTTTGTGTATCTCTATCTTTGATTAACTCTGTCAGACAGACACACACTCGTGCATGCACTCACGCACACACACACACACACAAACACACACACACACACACACACACACACACACACACACACACACACACACACACACACACACACACACACACACACAGACTCTAGCCCCATACACTTAACTTTCACATCTAACTCTTCTAACCTGTTGCACTGGCAGAGAATCGCTCTCTATCTCACTTGATGTTATCACTCTAAGCCAGGGGTGTCAAACTCATTTTAGCTCAGGGGCCACATGGAGGAAAATCTATTCCCAAGTGGGCCGGACCGGAAAAATCATGGTATATATAACTTAAAAACAACAACTTCAGATTGTTTTCTTTGTTTTAATACGATCAACATAAAACATAAAGCTGGAGCCTGAGGACAGTGTGTCCAAAATAGTACAAGCACAACATCACTATTAATCATAAAACACGTCAAGTTTATTTGAAAATTCTAAAGAAAAAGAACACACAAACACACAATGCCTCAGTGATTAACAGAACTGTTTCACAGATCACAGAACTATATCAGGGTGTCATTTCTCAGGCAGAAATGTAGATGAAAAATAATGAAATCCTGTTCCCCAAACAAGTGCAAGAACCACAGAGTCAAGAATAGGTTAAATATACAAATAAAATAAAATCAATTAAAAACAATAGCACATCAACATAAAAACATATAAACATAAAGCTGGAGCCTGAGGACAGTGTCCAAAAGCACAACATCACTATTAATCATAAAACACCTCAAGTTATTTGAAAGTTCTGAGGACAAAGAACACACAAACACACAATGCCTCAGTGATTAACAGAACTGTTTCACAGATCACAGAACTATATCAGGGTGTCATTTGTCATTTCTCAGGCAGAAATGTAGATAAAAAATAATGAAATCCTGTTCCCCAAACAAGTGCAAGAACCACAGAGTCAAGAATAGGTTAAATATACAAATAAAATGAAAACAATTAAAAACAATAGCACATCAACATAAAAACATATAAACATAAAGCTGGAGCCTGAGGACAGTGTCCAAAAGCACAACATCACTATTAATCATAAAACACCTCAAGTTATTTGATAGTTCTGAGGACAAAGAACACACAAACACACAATGCCTCAGTGATTCACAGAAGTATATCACAGATCACAGAACTATATCAGGGTGTCATTTCTCAGGCAGAAATGTAGATAAAAATAATGAAATCCTGTTCCCCAAACAAGTGCAAGAACCACAGAGTCAAGAATAGGTTAAATATACAAATAAAATAAAATCAATTTAAAAAAATAGCACATCAACATAAAAACATAAATCTGAAAGCGTTGCTCAAACTCCCGTAACAGTCCCGTTATTTTATCTTTGAACCGCTTCATGTCTGCCACATGTTGGGTCGCGCACACATTTTTCAGACAGGGGAAGTGAGCTGCATCACCACCGGCAAGTTGCGTCTCCCACAATGACAGCTTCAACTTGAAAGAACGTATGCTGTCATAATACTGCGTGACAACTTTGTTGCGCCCTTGCAGCTGTTTGTTCAAGTTATTCAGGTGCTCTGTAACATCCACCATAAATGCAAGGTCCTGCATCCATTCTGCGGAATGAAATTCTAACACTGGTTTGCCCTTTTCTTCCATGAACTGTTCAATTTCTTCTCGTAAATCAAAGAAACGCCTCAGCACAGCACCTCGGCTTAACCATCTTACCTCAGTGTGGTATGGCAGGCCATAGATGTGGTCTTTCTCTCTGAGAAGGCTGTCAAACTGACGGTGATTCAGGCTTCTGGATCGGATGAAATTAACAGTTTGGATGACCACCTTCATGACGTTATCCATCTTTAATGACTTGCAACACAAAGCCTCCTGGTGCAAAATGCAGTGAAATGTCAAAAAATCACGTCCTCCATTTGCAGATTGCACTTTCTCTCTGAACTTTGTCACAACGCCTGCTTTTTTCCCGATCATTGAGGGCGCACCATCTGTAGCCAGGCTGACAGCGCGGGACCAGTCCACTCCGACCCTGTCCAGCGCGCCGACGAGTGTGGTAAAAATATCAGCTGCTGTCGTTGTATCTGTCATCGGCACCAACTCCACGAACTCCTCGGTGACGGTCAATGTGTCATCAACTCCGCGGATGAAAATGGCCAGTTGTGCAACATCTGTAATGTCCGTGCTTTCATCAATTGCAACCGAAAACGCAATAAATGACTTTACTTTTTGCTTCAACTGGCTGTCCAAATCCACTGAAAGATCAGAAATCCTGTCTGCAACTGTGTTTCTTGTCAGGCTGATATTTGCAAAAGCCTGCCGCTTTTCAGGGCACACAATCTCCGCTGCCTTCATCATGCATGTTTTTACAAATTCACCCTCACTAAATGGTTTTGAAGCCACTGCGATTTCATTAGCAATGAGGTAGCTAGCTTTCACTGCAGCGTCACTGATGTCTCGGCTGTGAGTAAACACAGACTGCTGTTTCTTCAGACCCGCCAACAGTTCATTCACCTTCTCTCATCTCCGCTGTCCTTGAAAGTTGTCATATTTGTCGGCATGAAGACTCACATAGTGGCGACGAAGGTTATATTCTTTCAGCACTGCAACATGCTCTGAACACACCAAACATACAGCTTTCCCATTCAATTCAGTGAATAAATAGGATGACCATTTTTCTTGGAACACTCTGCACTCTGCGTCCACTTTTCTCTTTTTTGACAGAGACATATTGGGGCAATGAGGGTGCCAAAGCACATAATGTTAAAAGTAGAAGCCGTAATAAATATCGCGGGCAAAACAAAGTAGCTCATTGGCTGCACGTGCTTGACCTACTTGCTCTGCCCCGGTATAAACAGTTTGCTTGCTTAACACAATTGCTATTGCACCATCCAGTGGACGCACTTGGAACAGCAGTTTATTTTATTGAAAAATTGCAGCGCATTTTTATACTTTACAAAATTATTATTATTAATGTTTATTTTTATTTTTTATTTTTTTGTTTTTTTTATCATCTCGTGGGCCGGATTAAACCCGTTTGCGGGCCTGATCCGGCCCGTGGGCCGGACGTTTGACACCCCTGCTCTAAGCCATTGCTGTCAAAATCCCTCAAACCCGCACACATATCTTCTGCCTGTAACAGAAGTACTGCACAGCACTCTCACACAAACACACAGTCTAATATGTGCCTCCCTGTGACACCAATGTAATGCACCAGCACGGCAACACTGTGGGCCGCAACACAAAACCAAACCACAGAATGCCCGGCAGACAAAGCCAGCTGAGAGGCATTTCCCCTGAAGCAAATAGCACCACTGAGATGGAGAGAGATACAATACAGGGTTGTCAGGATATAATGGTATCATCATCAAAGGGAATTCCCTTCCAACCACACACACACACACACACACACAAACGCACACATACACACACACACAGTGAGATCCTCCAGTGAGATCAGATACAGTGTACTGTGCTTTTAGTGCGCTCCTCTCCCGTCTAATCTGAGAAGACACACCGACAGACAGACACACACACACACACATAGAGGCGGACACGTCTCCTTCTCCTCCGGTCTGAGGTAAAAACAAATCTGACGGAGTGCCTACGCAAATAAAGCCCAGCTAGCTGCCTACTGCAATAGGATGAGGCTTTAAAGACTTCAAACGACAGACACTGTGTTCTAATGTTCAGCTTCTGCTTCCGTCTTTCACATTGCAGAAAGAAACTGTGTCCTTTGACTCCTGACCTGTGAATTTGATAAGACCTTGATTGTTTTGATAGAGGTTTCCGGTCTGGAATGTGACATTGAATTCAAGTAAATGAGTTTGAAAAGGAAGTAGACATTTTAAATACATTTTAATGATCTATACCAGGGGTATTCAACTTTTAACCTATGAGGTCCGGAGCCTGCTAGTTTTCTATTCTACCTGATAATGAATTGCACCCACCTGGTTTCCCAGGTCTAAGTCAGTCCCTGCTTAGAGGGGAACATTGAAAAAATGCAGTGGAACTGGCTTCGAGGTCCAGAGTTGAGTTTGAGGGATCTATACTATACTGGAAGTTCCGAATCACAAAGTGGCATGCACTCATCCATCATCTAAGACATACTCTGTAAAAA
Organism: Coregonus lavaretus; assembly: GCF_964263955.1. Classification (NCBI taxonomy): domain Eukaryota; kingdom Metazoa; phylum Chordata; class Actinopteri; order Salmoniformes; family Salmonidae; genus Coregonus; species Coregonus lavaretus. The sequence continues at coordinate 34,788,496 of NC_139989.1, read as the reverse complement.
AAAAAGTTAAAACCTAATAAAAGATACACGCTTACTATGTGCAAGTTAAGATGCACTCTAAATTGAGCACGGCTGGCCTGACAACGTTTCCACCATTGACTGCTTTACATCACGTTAAAGTGAACGTTATGGTTATTCACTCACTCCAACCTTGATGCTTTTCACACACATACCGGCAGTAAACTTCTAATTAGTTTTCTGTAAGGGACACACACAGTTGTCTCCTGTGTCACAGCAGTGGCTATTGCATAAATGCCATGCTATGTCCATGGCATGTTAACCTGCTGAGCATGCCATTTCTCCAGATCACATCTCACAGCAGCCGGTACATTACTTGTGTCATGGTATCTATCATTTGATCCAAGTTAAGACGTCCCCCTGAGTGTGTGTGTTGTATGCTTACATCCAATAGGAGATTTGTCTTAATGGTAATGAGAGAAACTGCAACTGATACAGAATCTCAAATAACGGATCACTTACCAAACTGACAGGGAAAGATGGTTTGTTCATGCAATAACCAGCAATTGTAGGCTATTGCTGGAGATGCTTGGCTAAATTAATAATATACATATTCAATATACATGACCAATGTGTCAGTATTTTAAATCTTGATATTATAGAACTGGATCACAGGACTAGTAAACTAATCGACTGTAGCCTACTTGGGTGAGACAGGTGTCGGCTAGCCTATGTATGAAACCGGTAATAGCCAAGGCACTACACTTGTTTCTATAGATTGGCTATAAAAATAACTTCAAGATGTCAGTGATTAAATTCTTTACTTGGCAGGAATAAATTCAATCTTGTAAAGCCACTGGCCATGTTGTCATGATCGCACCACACTGTAAACATTGCAAGAAGATTATGTGAAGTTCAAAGCCGTAATTGACAGACTGACTTCAAAAAGTTCAACGACACCCACGTAAACGACCCGCTCAGTGCCCCCTGTGGGGATCTAGATGTGATGCCTAGCTTAGAAAGAATGCATTAATGATTAAACATAATAGGTTTGTACTGTACTGATATAAATTGTTTCACATAACAAGCTGTGATTCATGTGAGGAGCTGTTAGGGAGTAGGGGGAGATAAGAACGTGTGTCTCAAATGTCTCACATACACGAACACTGCCTCTTTGTGATCTGTGAACCGTCCAAGGACGTAGGTACAAGGAGTACAGGGGAACAGTGTCTATGGGTGCTGACTCTACAGGTTGTGATTATAACAACTTATGCCTGGCAACAGTGTGCAACGGTAAAGCGCCAAGGGGCTGGGACCAGCCTGTGCGCCAACGATTTGCTGAGTAAGTCTAAACCACGCTCAGTCTCTGCTCTGATTGGCCAGCAGGGAGCGGGAACTATCTCTGTCAGAGTATTTGAAGAAGAACTTAGAACAATGGATCAGTTCTCTGAGTGCCCTGCGTGGTATTTCAGTGGACCCGTATATACGAACATCATATTTACCATTGAAGTGGTTTGCATTAATTAAAATACTAGTCTATTTTAGAAGACGTGTATTGACCTCTTTTGTTCCTAATACTAGATTTGAATTGACGCAACTTAACAATTGGTGACCACCGACGTGATCTGGTTGAAGGGACTTCGCTGGGTATTGTCCGGCCCATTGGACATCTCTGTCATTGGACGGTGTGTTTCACAAAGAGTCCGGACTACTAAAAACAGGTAAGCAAACAAAGTTCTGCACATTGGCTTTATCAAAATTAATTTTGTGAAACACCTGTTTGATGTACAGTGGGGGGAAAAAGTATTTAGTCAGCCACCAATTGTGCAAGTTCTCCCACTTAAAAAGATGAGAGAGGCCTGTAAATTTCATCATAGGTACACGTCAACTATGACAGACAAATTGAGGAAAAAAAATCCAGAAAATCACATTGTAGGATTTTTAATGAATTTATTTGCAAATTATGGTGGAAAATAAGTATTTGGTCACCTACAAACAAGCAAGATTTCTGGCTCTCACAGACCTGTAACTTCTTCTTTAAGAGGCTCCTCTGTCCTCCACTCGTTACCTGTATTAATGGCACCTGTTTGAACTTGTTATCAGTATAAAATACACCTGTCCACAACCTCAAACAGTCACACTCCAAACTCCACTATGGCCAATACCAAAGAGTTGTCAAAGGACACCAGAAACAAAATTGTAGACCTGCACCAGGCTGGGAAGACTGAATCTGCAATAGTTAAGCAGCTTGGTTTGAAGAAATCAACTGTGGGAGCAATTATTAGGAAATGGAAGACATACAAGACCACTGATAATCTCCCTCGATCTGGGGCTCCACGCAAGATCTCACCCCGTGGGGTCAAAATGATCACAAGAACGGTGAGCAAAAATCCCAGAACATTTTACATTTACATTTTAGTCATTTAGCAGACGCTCTTATCCAGAGCGACTTACAGTTAGTGAATACATATTTTTTTATACTGGCCCCCCGTGGGAATCGAACTCACAACCCTGGCGTTGCAAACGCCATGCTCTATCAACTGAGCTACATCCCTGCCGGCCATTCCCTCCCCTACCCTGGACGACACTGGGCCAATTGTGCGCCGCCCATGAGTCTCCCAGTCGCGGCCGGCTGCAACAGAGCCTGGATTCAAACCAGGATCTCTAGTGGCACAGTTAGCACTGCGATGCAGTGCCTTAGACCACTGTGCCACTCAGGAGTACGAACCACACAGGGGGACCTAGTGAATGACCTGCAGAGAGCTGGAACCAAAGTAACAAAGCCTACCATCAGTAACACACTACGCCGCCAGGGACTCAAATCCTGCAGTGCCAGACGTGTCCCCCTGCTTAAGCCAGTACATGTCCAGGCCCGTCTGAAGTTTGCTAGAGTGCATTTGGATGATCCAGAAGAGGATTGGGAGAATGTCAAATGGTCAGATGAAACCAAAATAGAACTTTTTGGTAAAAACTCAACTCGTCGTGTTTGGAGGACAAAGAATGCTGAGTTGCATCCAAGAACACCATACCTACTGTGAAGCATGGGGGTGGAAACATCATGCTTTGGGGCTGTTTTTCTGCAAAGGGACCAGGATGACTGATCCGTGTAAAGGAAAGAATGAATGGGGCCATGTATCGTGAGATTTTGAGTGAAAACCTCCTTCCATCAGCAAGGGCATTGAAGATGAAACGTGGCTGGGTCTTTCAGCATGACAATGATCCCAAACACACCGCCCGGGCAACGAAGGAATGGCTTCGTAAGAAGCATTTCAAGGTCCTGGAGTGGCCTAGCCAGTCTCCAGATCTCAACCCCATAGAAAATCTTTGGAGGGAGTTGAAAGTCCGTGTTGCCCAGCGACAGCCCCAAAACATCACTGCTCTAGAGGAGATCTGCATGGAGGAATGGGCCAAAATACCAGCAACAGTGTGTGAAAACCTTGTGAAGACTTACAGAAAACGTTTGACCTGTGTCATTGCCAACAAAGGGTATATAACAAAGTATTGAGAAACTTTTGTTATTGACCAAATACTTATTTTCCACCATAATTTGCAAATAAATTCATAAAAAATCCTACAATGTGATTTTCTGGAGAAAAAAAATCTCATTTTGTCTGTCATAGTTGACGTGTACCTATGATGAAAATTACAGGCCTCTCTCATCTTTTTAAGTGGAAGAACTTGCACAATTGGTGGCTGACTAAATACTTTTTTCCCCCACTGTAAGTGAACTAAATTATGAAACTATTATGAGTCGATAAGCACCATATTGTGACATGCAAACCTGTGGTGAATGTGATGTTAAACCATGGTACCATAGAGTATTTGTTCTACCGGCAAGGTCCGTAACTACGGGGGTACGGCTAGGTTCGGAGAAAATACTGAAATCTATCGGCAAGGTCTGTAACTACGAGGGTACGGCTAGGTTCGAAGATACAGGGAATAATTGAATTAGTAATTGCTATCGGCAAGGTCCGTAACTACGAGGGTACGGCTAGGTTCGAAGAATTACACCGGCAAGGTCCGTAACTTCGAGGGTACGGCTAGGTTCGGGAACTTTTTGATAATACTGGCGACTGGCAAGGTCCGTAACTTCGAGGGTACGGCTAGGTTCAGCTGAGTATTTTTTAGATAGGGAGGAGGATAGTAGGCGATGTTGAATTTGACAATGTAAAGGTAAAGATAATGAATAACTAGTATGACTAAACTGAAATGTTTGAACTGATATAACTGAACTGTAACGTTTGATGTTTGACATAGCATAATACTGGTTTTAAATAATTATGATGAGGTAATTTGGTTTATTATTTAATTTAACGGTTGATGTTTGACCCTGCAAAATACTGGTTAAATAATTAGACTGAAATAATTTGGTTTATCGTTGAAATATAAATATGCACCGACTTTAAATAATTAGGTGGGAATAATTTGATTTAAATAAATAGACTAACGTACTTTAAATAACGGCAGAATATTGGAAACGCTAAAACGAAAAGCAGACAAAGCCTGTTCCGACTGGACACAGGAGGGGAGGGGCTGGAGACAGCGAGAGTGTGGCTTTTGGAGAAGTCAGGAGGGCGATTGTTTGAGAGGTGCCTGTGGGTTTCTGACGATATATACGTATGAACTTGCTCACCCCGAACGTAGACCTACATCATGGGTGAGAAAGTAGAGAATATTTACATTTGCATTTTTGGTCATTTGGCAGACGCTCTGGTCCAGAGCGACTTATGGGAGCGATTGGGGTTGAGTGCCTTGCTCAGGGGCACATCGGCAGATTTTTCGCCTGGTCGGCTCGGGGATTGGAACCGGCGACCTCTCGGTTGTTGGCGTGGCACTATTGGTCACTAAGCTGCCTGCCGCCCCATATGAGTTTAAAGTTGTGCCGTTGTTTGATCATGTGATAAGGTTTAATGGGTAATCGGACCATAACTAATGTGGGTATGGAAGTAATGTATAAACAGTGGAGAGCCAATAGGGGGCTCCATTGAACTATTATGTTTTGTTGGGCATTTCGGTTGCATTTCGGTGAAGTCTGAGTGTGGGTGGTGACCGGATGCTACTAAGTATTTGGTTTGGTGATGTTGAATGGACGATTTGTAGCATGTTTTAGGGTTAAATAGAAAGACTCACTTATTCATTAGAGAATGGGTGAAGGGAGAGATAGCATTACTTTGTGTTGCTGAATGAGGTGAAAGCTAGTGCAGTTTTCATTTGGTGACGTCACTTGCTCTATGAACTGGAAGTATTTACTTTGAAAGCATCGCGGAATGTGTGGAGTGACTGGCGATGTATGTAGAAGGTCCCTGGTTCGAACACAGGTAGGGACAGTGGGTAAAGTTTTCGCATTGGGGATATATACCTAGATTACTACGTGGATTGAGAAATGTGAAAGGTTGAATTAGATAGCTTAAGTAGAAGTATTCTAGAAAGGTCTATGAAAATATGTTACAAGGTCCCCTTGCGCTTTCCCCGAAGGAGCAAGGGGAGGGGTGAGAGATAGTTCAAATGTTAGGAATATCATTAAATGTATGCTTATCAACGATAACAAGTATTTGTTTTATTAATTAGGGCCTAATCAGAGAGAACAGTTAAAGAAATTGAATAGCGAACTGAAATGGCGATAGAGCTGTGAAAAATGAGTTGAGGACAAAGGAGAGTAATTTATGGCTCTGGTTAGCGGGAGAAAAAATAAAATAGAGACAGTCAAGCGAGTTGGGTTGAGCTGTGGGATTTCAAGTGGAGGTCTGAATGCTTGACTGGAAGGCAGTGCTTTGATACATTCTAATTGTTATTACTTTATTCGATGAGTTGCTCGACGCCAGTGGTGTTACTTTTGATGTAACCGTGATTGTATTGGCTAAAAACTGAAATTTGACATTTACAGGGGGGACAAGAACAATAGAAGAGGAGACAGATTTTCCTAGGGGGTTGATCAAATAATTGATAATGGATCATTTGAGATGAGATCACATGTAGCAGAGTTAGGGTAATCAATTAAAGAATCACTGTATACTCGAGGAATTTTGAGTGGTTTTATGGATTAGTTATGAGGAATTAGATTGATACAAACAATTATTGATGGGTTAGGACTGGGGATATCTGTATCATGTTTTGTGTGTACTACCATCTTTAGATTATAACCAGGAGAAAGAGAATTAGCTTATCTCATTGGAATGTTGCCCAGGGCTAGGGGGAGCAGTAGTGAAGTTAGGCAGTATTTAAGTGGGGCATGGCTATTTGTGGTTGTTGTTTTTTCAAATTGGGTTTTTCAAACAAAAAACAACACACCTAGTATGATGTTTATAAAGCCTTGTTGTTTCAATTTTGGGGGGTTTTCAGCAGGTCAAGGGTGATAGGTCTTAGAGGAGCACGCACAGTGAATTTTATGGAGTTTTTTGGTTTTGGCTGAGTTTGGGGTATATATGATTTCTTATGAGAATGAATGTCATGAGGACTTAATGAACACTTGGGATGACTAACATTTATGAAATATTTAGAATAATGGTAATGTTTAGTATACTATGGGATGGAACAGTTCGTTGAATGATTTCAATGGCCTCTGAACTCTGTTTTAACTTTCTGGTGTTAATTAATGATCCACACTAGTAAATTCTAAAGGCATGAGAGGAGGACTTTAAGATAGTTTATTTTACTAAGTTGAGGGTAATTTATAATACTGTGAAAAGTGTGAAGAAGATTATAATTTGGTAATAATATATATGATTTGAACCATAAAATAACAGAAGAGAGAGTGGAGGGATGGCAATTGGATAATGAATTACCAATATTACCTAAGTGATTGTTTAGGTAGGTGGTAATATTGACACATGGGCAAATCATGTGTCAAAAGGGGGATGGTAGGATTAAATAATAAATATATATGAAGGAGAGGACAAAATACTTTTTTTTTAAAACAACAAGAATAGAAATTGAGAGCTGAACATGTATGTGTGAAGATAGTTTATTAACCACACCCGTATGTCAGAGGTTTTGTGCCCCACAGGTGAACTAAAGGAGAAGGTGACCCACTCTATCTAACCAGGAGACTGGTGAGCATCCAGTCCCTAAAGAAGAAAAACTGGAAGCAGGCCTGTTGGGAAGGGCCCTACCAAGTCCTATTGGTCACTGCCTTTGCCATTAGAATAGCTGAGAGATCCACCTGGGTGCATGTCACACACTGCAAAAAGGTAAACCCAGCTACACCTGATGAACAAACACAGAGTTAGGAGAAAGAACCGATCACCACTAGGGCTCGGGGGTTGGCTCCTTAACAAAGATTCACTTACCCTGTCTGATCATCCCTGTGTGAGTTCGATAGAAGGTAAAGCAATGGGTTGGCCTCTGGTGTCTGACATGTTCTCAGGGCGAGGGTGGGGATTCACAGGTCTCCTAACGGTAGGTAGCTGTCTGATTGTGGGGGCCATATTCCTAACACACTCAAACCCTCCTGATCCGCCAGAAGTAGTAGTTAACCTAACACAAGTTGATAAAATAATACCTGAGCACAGTCTACGAAGGCATAGGAGACAGCTAGACGTAGGGAAAGGGGAAGTACTAGGGACTGTAGGGAAGGACATCACCTTTTGAGGTCTTTGCGGACCAGTTGGGGACTACTGGCTGGTAGTATCGTAAAGGATGGGAGATATATATGTATGTCACCATGTACATCCTGGGATTATGTAGTTGCTCATACCGAGCAGGGGGGGATATGTCAATCTCCATACACAGTTTAAGGACAGGTGTAGTATTGTGAAAGTAGGGAATTACCAGAAATGGCAGTGCGACCCATATAAGGGTAGGTACTGTCTGAAAGTCTGAATTACGCTAAAACAGGTTACAGACCTGAACAAGTGAGATATCCTCTTCAACTGGGGCACCCTATAGAGTAAACCTCTCTGAGGGAGGTAGTGAGACCGGGGCTGTGGTGAAGATAGTGCAAACTATAGACCTGAAGGAAGTAGTACAGGTGGAGACGGGGTATAGAGATCTTAACCTGTGGTTGGAATGGATTCAGTATACGGCAAGAACTATGTCTAAAGAGGACTGTTATGCCTGTGGGACAGCCAAACCAAGGTTAACAACTACTCCGTTCCCCTTGACAGGCTTTAACTCTCCATCAGGTTTTCTTATTTTGGGTTCACACCCAGTGGGTGTGAAAAGGGGGATCTAGATGTGATGCCTAGCCTAGAAAGAATGCATTAATGATTAAACATAATAGGTTTGTACTGTACTGATATAACTTGTTTCACATAACAAGCTGTGATTCATGTGAGGAGCTGTTAGGGAGTAGGGGGAGATAAGAACTTGTGTCTCAAATGTATCACATACACGAACACTGCCTCTTTGTGATCTGTGAACCGTCCAAGGACGTAGGTACAAGGAGTACAGGGGAACAGTGTCTATGGGTGCTGACTCTACAGGTTGTGATGATAACAACTTATGCCTGGCAACAGTGTGCAACGGTAAAGCGCCAAGGGGCTGGGACCAGCCTGTGCGCCAACGATTGGCTGAGTAAGTCTAAACCACGCTCAGTCTCTACTCTGATTGGCCAGCAGGGAGCGGGTACTATCTCTGTCAGAGTATTTGAAGAAGAACTTAGAACAATGGATCAGTTCTCTGAGTGCCCTGCGTGGTATTTCAGTGGACCCGTATATACTAACATCATATTTACCATTGAAGTGGTTTGCATTAATTAAAATACTAGTCTATTTTAGAAGACGTGTATTGACCTCTTTTGTTCCTAATACCAGATTTGAATTGACGCAACTTAACACCCCTCAGCAAAAGAACCCCGCGGGGCATAAAGATTACATACAACTCAGTGTTTCTGTTTACCCAACCTGGTTTACCTTGTCCTGTAAAAAAGGTATTTCCACAAAGCCATGTAACCCGGTGGTAAGTCTTCTTTCAAGCCTTCGCTGATAACCTTTCCTCCTTCTCAGAGACCGTCCACGCTGCAGGACAGCTGTTGCTGACGCATGGGTGTCTTGAATGAAACCTGAGAGTTCTCTCAGGTAGGATCATCACTTAGTCCAAACTTTTCACACTTTGACAGCGGCTCGTTTTTCGTGCTTTAGTGAAGATAAACATTTCGTAGCGAGTACATTAGCCTACCCATGACAATTGAGGATGTGACAGCAACATTTACTACAGGAATAATAACATAGTAATGCTGTCATTACTTGAGGAGTATTTTTGCGCGCTGTTCCAAAACTTTGTGGGATGTACGAGAACATTCAAGACTATCCATTTCTATGGCTATCCAGAGGTCGTCATTTTAATATCCTTAAAAAACATACAGGCGAGGAATATGCTGCTGCCTACAGCTCTCACTGGCCTGTTCTGCTTTTTCTCTAGAGTGGCCTAGCCAATTTTCAAGCGGTAGTCTTTCTAAAGCTATTTTTAAAGCTATTTAAAATGGTGTTATATAATTTAAGGGAAATTTGAGTGCCCGGCACTTGAGTTAATATAATGTTATACTCTACACATGCATGCATATAGGCTACCTGCACTCTAACCTATATAAAATAGCACATGCAGTCAATCACTGCATCCTACATTACACAAATATTACAGAGATTTCGTAAAATGTTATTCCTTTTAAGAAGGCATGTATAACTTTGAAAACGGATCCACATACTGTAGGCGTAAAACTCTTCAAACCAGGGAGCACTTGGAAAGGCTTGCTATCTGAAAGAACGACTGTCTTGTTGTGAAGTGTGTCTGCCTGGCTGGGTGCACAGTGGGAGACATAGCCAGGCCTAAATGAATACATTATTATTTACACCCTCAACTTGCCATTTGAAGGATAGCTTTAGTTCCCAGGTGTTGTATAGCACACATTTTGAATAATCATCTTAAATTGTAGTTAATTATGTAAAGTATGGTCTATTGTACAAGCATGTTTTTCAATATAGCTATCATGGTAAATGAGTAGTTTGAAGATGCAGTCTTTTTCTGTTCTGATAGTATTTAATCTCACAACAAGATAAAGTCACATTGTAACATAACAATTATCACCAAGCGATCCAAACATTTTTACATAATAATCTTAAACCAGAAATCTAAACACAATATTTATTTGGAGAGAGTTGATTTATAAGGAGTCTATTTGTGGATCTGTTGTTTGGCTTAAAAAAAAACAAATTTCTACAAAGTACAGCAGGCGGATGGTGTGTGGAGTCTCAGTTAGTCAGCACACTTCAGTGTTTTGTAACCGTGGAACTGTTAGTCCATGGCACCTTCATAAATCCTTCTGGTTTGTCAATAACCAACAACTATTCCCTTGGTCAGTACAACTCCAGTAATATACTCAGTTACTCACCCAAGACCAAGACAGAACCAAACTCAATTAAGGACCTTATGAAAGAAAGCAGCCCAGATACATAAATGTCAATAACACATTTTTATTCCATCTAGTAATGGGTCATGACTGTCCATATTTATCCCTAATCTGTACTGTGTCAGTACTGTGCCAGTATTCATTCCATTATCATTGTCCTTGTGGTGGATAAAAACAGGAATGAGATCATTAGTATGAGAGAATAGTAAATGTATGGACTGGATTAATTCCTTCACATGGATAATAGGCATATTCCTAACCCATTTATCATGCATAGAATTAGAACCGGATGCCTCATCTTGTTTTCTCTTCCAACTGAAAAATCTTTGAAGGTCAAATGTTTCTGCATCTCACTGTCTTTTAATGTAATTCTCTGTTCCTTTCTCTCTCTCTCTCCCCCCCCCTATCTATCTCTCTCTCTCTCTCTCTCTCTCTCTCTCTCTCTCTCTCTCTCTCTCTCTCTCTCTCTCTCTCTCTCTCTCTCTCTCTCTCTCTCTCTCTCTCTCTCTCTCTCTCTCTCTCTCTCTCTCTCTCTCTCTCTCTCTCTCTCTCTCTCTCTCTCTCTCTCTCTCTCTCTCTCTCTCTCTCTCTCTCTCTCTCTCTCTCTCTCTCTCACACACACACATACACAGTTACACGTACGCACATAATCTTCCCCCGGTTCCTGCCACAGATAAAGCAGCTGAGCAGAAATGTAATCCTGCCCACCATCTCTCCACATCTGATAATGTTGCCATATCGTAACATAATGAGCACACATATTCTCAGAAGGCCTGGAGTGTTCCTGCATTGACACTTGCTCATGAAAAGACAGACTGCGTGTATGTGTGTGTGTGTGTGTGGGGGTGTGTGTGTGTGTGTGTGTGTGTCTGCTGACTCTCTGCCTCTCTCTGGTTGCACAAAGCTGCTGCAGGCATCATGTTCCGAAGAGTAACCGTCTGGCGTCGTGTTGGATACAGACCCATGTATTAGATACAGGCAGACATGTCCACAGGAATTTTGAAGCTGTCACACTGCTAGCTGATGAGTGCTGATTGCAGAGATTTATAGAAAAAATTTCTAAATATAGTATGCCTATTGCTTGAAGTTAGGAACATGACTAAATCTGGTTATGATACATGTGTGTTGATCTCATTCAAAGTTGCATCACTGTAATGGGGAAACTTGTTAGAGCAGCTTACTGCAGTGCATAGACAGAGCATACTCAAATAGCACAACTCACTGGTGACAATGTAAAGTGCCCTCAGAAAATATTATAATCAAAGCAGAGAGAAGCTTTTCTCTCTCTAAGTTTAGAAGTTTCGAACTTTCAGTTGCATCAGATACAATAGTTTAATCATACAGTTATTTCTGATTAGTTATGACTCACAATTACAGGTAATAGATTTAAACCTTTAAATTTAAACCTGATTTCCTACCTCCTGTTCACAGCATGTACAGTGGGGAAAAAAAGTATTTAGTCAGCCACCAATTGTGCAAGTTCTCCCACTTAAAAAGATGAGAGAGGCCTGTAATTTTCATCATAGGTACACGTCAACTATGACAGACAAAATAAGGAAAAAATATCCAGAAAATCACATTGTAGGATTTATAATGAATTTATTTGCAAATTATGGTGGAAAATAAGTATTTGGTCAATAACAAAAGTTTCTCAATACTTTGTTAAATACCCTTTGTTGGCAATGACACAGGTCAAACGTTTTCTGTAAGTCTTCACAAGGTTTTCACACACTGTTGCTGGTATTTTGGCCCATTCCTCCATGCAGATCTCCTCTAGAGCAGTGATGTTTTGGGGCTATCGCTGGGCAACACAGACTTTCAACTCCCTCCAAAGATTTTCTATGGGGTTGAGATCTGGAGACTGGCTAGGCCACTCCAGGACCTTGAAATGCTTCTTACGAAGCCACTCCTTCGTTGCCCGGGCGGTGTGTTTGGGATCATTGTCATGCTGAAAGACCCAGCCACGTTTCATCTTCAATGCCCTTGCTGATGGAAGGAGGTTTTCACTCAAAATCTCACGATACATGGCCCCATTCATTCTTTCCTTTACACGGATCAGTCGTCCTGGTCCCTTTGCAGAAAAACAGCCCCAAAGCATGATGTTTCCACCCCCAGGCTTCACAGTAGGTATGGTGTTCTTTGGATGCAACTCAGCATTCTTTGTCCTCCAAACACGACGAGTTGAGTTTTTACCAAAAAGTTATATTTTGGTTTCATCTGACCATATGACATTCTCCCAATCCTCTTCTGGATCATCCAAATGCACTCTAGCAAACTTCAGACGGGCCTGGACATGTACTTCAGACGGGCCGGGACACGTCTGGCACTGCAGGATTTGAGTCCCTGGCGGCGTAATGTGTTTCTGATGGTAGGCTTTGTTACTTTGGTCCCAGCTCTCTGCAGGTCATTCACTAGGTCCCCCCGTGTGGTTCTGGGATTTTTGCTCACCGTTCTTGTGATCATTTTGACCCCACGGGGTGAGATCTTGTGTGGAGCCCCAGATCGAGGGAGATTATCAGTGGTCTTGTATGTCTTCCATTTCCTAATAATTGCTCCCACAGTTGATTTCTTCAAACCAAGCTGCTTACCTATTGCAGATTCAGTCTTCCCAGCCTGGTGCAGGTCTACAATTTTGTTTCTGGTGTCCTTTGACAGCTCTTTGGTCTTGGCCATAGTGGAGTTTGGAGTGTGACTGTTTGAGGTTGTGGACAGGTGTCTTTTATACTGATAACAAGTTCAAACAGGTGCCATTAATACAGGTAACGAGTGGAGGACAGAGGAGCCTCTTAAAGAAGAAGTTACAGGTCTGTGATAGCCATAAATCTTGCTTGTTTGTAGGTGACCAAATACTTATTTTCCACCATCATTTGCAAATAAATTCATTAAAAATCCTACAATGTGATTTTCAGGAGAAAAAAAATCTCAATTTGTCTGTCATAGTTGACGTGTACCTATGATGAAAATTACAGGCCTCTCTCATATTTTTAAGTGGGAGAACTTGCACAATTGGTGGCTGTCTAAATACTGTTTTCCCCACTGTAAATTATTTATTTATTGTTTAGAAAGTAATTTAAGTCATATAAAAGTCATTGTATACATCCCTTTCCTGCAGTCAATCACCCTCTTATGGCCTCATGGGTGGAATGTTATAAAATCCAGTGTTTCTATGACGAACGGTTTTGTTATATTTCAGTCTTCTGTGATGTATATAAAGTGTAATATTGGTATGCAAACTTAAAATTGAATACATTTCACTCTATATCTGACATGTTACTGGTGTCTTCTTTTTGTAAGCCTATAACCATGTGTGTGAGGTGCATACTTTTGTTTCAAAGTAGATTTGTTTAAGACTACCAAGAAACACTCTGTGTGACCCTGATTTATCCCACTGCAGTAAAAGGTTTAAACTGACTATAATCTATTAACTCTGATGGAACAAACATTTAACTCTGATGGAACAAATATTTAACTCTGATAGAACAAACAAGTTGCCCGGATAAACGCTGGCCCATGGTGAGTTGAAGCATGGGGCTGGGCCCGGTGGGTTGTTTATGGAAGTGTACGGTGAATGACACTGCTTGGTGTCTCCTGGGATGGACCGACACGTCCGCCCCGTTACTGGCCTGTTACCTGGAGCCGATCCCAGAACCAGCTGGAGGGTCAGATCTGACACAGAGCCCACATGCCAGGACCCCAGGAGCCAAACAGAGTCTCAAATAGCACTCTATTCCCTACATAGTGCACTAAAAGTAGTGCACTCTATAGGGAATAGGGTGCCATTTGGGACACACATAGAGCGCGGCAACTGGTGCACCCTGACCCTGCAACAGATGGCTGGATCTCTCACACCTTCCATCCCAGCGGGTCAAGCAGACACGCACACAACCTTTAAAGAGAGCAGAGAGCGGAGACAGGCTGTGTCCCAAACATCACACATGGAGAGGAAACCATTTAAGAGTATTGGCAGGATGGTAGTCATAGTTTGTAACGATCGTGTGAGATATTTAGGAGCCATGAATGGAACAAATTCCATATTGAGTGTAATATCCCTTACGGAAAAACCACATGAATTTCACGTGATCACGTGACAACATGTAAAAGCACATGTGAAAACATTGCAATTCCGCATGTGAAAGTGCAAATTCGATTTTCACATGTGAAAATGCAATTCCACGTGAGAGTGAACGTTTTTCACGTGATAATGCAAATTCAATATACATGTGAGGTGAAAACATGTTATTCTTCTAACGTGAAAAGGTGGTGTTAACATGTGAACTCTAGATTGAATACATGTGAACACGGTTTAACATGTAAAAATGATATTTCACATCTGAAAATTTGATTATCAGATGTGAATCTGCAAATGTCACATATTTTTTTGTAAGGCAAATAATGTAATGGGATGGGGTTTAAGGTAAGTGGTATGCTGTTCAGCTAAAATATGTTTTTTTTTTTAAGTGTAGAAATCTTTAATCAATATGATCCCTTAGTACTGACAATATGGCCACATTTGGAATTTGAACTCACAACCTCTGGATTTGGGGTACACTGATCTTTCTGCTGCCCCACAATGTCTGTAGCATTCCCAGAAGTCCCTTACAGATGTATTACCTATAATACATCTCTGCACTTTGCAAAAGAGTGCCATCTGCACTGCTATTTTAGTTATCAGTTTAATTGACTATTCTCTCATTATTGGTTACATTTACTTATCTCAGCAATTTGAGAGTTTTCTGTATACTTGTCTAATGTTGGTGGGGCATATTACTCTGTTTTAATGTTACTCCTGAATATAAATATAATCGTTTTTCTTGAGTGTATTATAAAAATATGAGATTTACTTTGAAGTCCAAAGTGTAGGAATACAGGTGAAGTCCATCATTGTCACAGACATGGTGGCGTAGCAGGAAGATCAGAATGCACTGAATCAAGAGGTTGTAAGTTCAAATCCTGTATGAGAACATATTGAATAATTGCTGTATAAATAAATGTACACAATGTAATCATGAATGTCAAATATGTAAGTGGAAAAAACTGCGGCTATTTTGTGACGATACGGGGACATCCAAACAACTTTTTGTTTGCAGGGCATCATGTGACAATTTGTATCCACATGTGAAATGTTATGTGATCACATGTGAAGTGTTCCAAAACCACATGGTTTCACGTGACAGGTTGTGATCATGTGAAAATCCAAATGATTTTGGAACACTTCACGTGATGATATTTCACAGTAAGTTTCACATTTGTACAAAACATATGGAAATTTCACATGTGAAATCATGTGATTTTCTACATTTGAAATCATGTGTTTTTTTCTGTAAGGGAGGGAATACTTCCACAGGTGACAGGCCTTGCAAAAGGAGATGTCATTGTAATTCAACAAATACAACTGTTTTCAGTGATGCCCTGATAAGAATGAAATAAAACTAGATTTAGTGATATTCAGATTTATGCATAATATTTGTTTCACCGTTTTATTTTGTATTATTAAAATAATTCAGTCACTTTAAGGGATCTAGTTAGTAAGCATTCTAACGTAAGACCAAGGTTACTCCAGATAGATTTCCTATGTAAATGGGTAACACTGTTCCTCATAGATGCAGTGCTCTCCAAGGTGCTGGAAAATCATTCTTCCAGGCATCACTTTCCTTTTACTTCAATTAACATCTCATACAAAATGAATGACATAATGTTGAGTTTCTTATGGATCCTCACACAGCAGCCTCCCACCTAGAGGGTAGAAACAAAACATTCATCAATGTGAAATATTGGTCTACAGCACCCCCTTGTGATGAAAGATATTCAGTCCAAAAATGAAAGCGGTAAAACTGCGGGTAACTGCCAAAATAAAGGAAGCACCAACATAAAGTGTCTTGATAGGGTGTTGGGCCACCATGACCCTCCAGAACAGCTTCAATGCACCTTGGCATAGATTCTACTTAGTGTCTGTGTATCTCCCGAGTGGCGCAGTGGTCTAAGGCACTGCATCGCAGTGCTAGCTGTGCCACTAGAGATCCTGGTTTGAATCCAGGCTCTGTCGTAGCCGGCTGCAACCGGGAGACCCATGGGGCGGCGCACAATTGGCCCAGGGTAGGGGAGGGAATGGCCGGCAGGGATGTAGCTCAGTTGGTAGAGCATGGCATTTGCAACGCCAGGGTTGTGGGTTTGATTCCCACGGGGGGCCAGTATGAAAAATATAAATAATGTATGCACTCACTAACTGTAAGTTGCTCTGGATAAGAGTGTCTGCTAAATGACAAAAATGTCTGGAACTATTGGAGGGATGCGACAACATTCTTCCATGAGAAATTCCATAAGTATTGGATTGAGATCTGATGACAAACACACACTCTTTAAACCCCCTATGCTCCTTTGAGACCTCTCTTTCAAAGTCACTGAGATCTCTTCTTCTGGCCATGGTAGCCAAAATAATTGGCAACTAGCCATTTTTATACATGGCCCTAAGCATGATGGGATGTTAATTGCTTAATTAACTCATGAAGCACTTGCTTTCAATATATACTTTGTTTCCCTCATTTACTCAAGTGTTTCCTTTATTTTGGCAGAACCTGTACGTTGTACTTGAAGATCTTTGAGTTGTACAAATACAGTGAGCTCCAAAAGTATTGGGACGTTTTGTTTGTTTTGCCTCTGTACTCCAGCACTTTGGATGAAATTATACAATTACTATGAGGTTAAAGTGCAGACTATCAGCTTTCATTTGAGGGTATTTTCATCCATATCGGGTGAACCATTTAGAAATGACTGCACTTTTTGTAAAGTATTGGGACAAATTCACTTATATGTGTATTAAAGTAGTCAAAAGTTTAGTATTTGGTCCCATATTCCTAGCACGCAATGATTACATCAAGCTTGTGACTCTACAAACATATTGGATGCATTTGCTGTTTGTTCTGGTTGTTTTTCAGATTATTTTGTGCCCAATAGAAATGAATGGTAAATAATGTATTGTGTCATTTTGGAGTCACTTTTATTGTAAATTGTAAATAATTGTAAATAAGACTAAAAAATATGTTTCTAAACACTTCTACATTAATGTAGATGCTACCATGATTAAGGGTTATGGTTAAGGTTAGTGTAAGGGAAGGGGAGGGGTTAACATTAGGGTTTAGGGTAGGACATGAGCATACCATAGAGAAAACAATGGGTATAAAATTAAACTGTCCTCTCTCACGCGAGGTTAGAGGTCAAATATCAGAGTGATGCTGTCCCTCTGTCCATCAAAGCTGCCACAAGAACACTGCAGTGAGTAATGTCATTCTAACCAACAGAGTAGTTCTAATCTGCAAACCTGATTGGTAGGACAGTGAAGGGGGATTCCAAGGCCTTCAAGTTCTCTCCAAAGGGGGAACTCAAAGCCTGTTGGATTTTCACCCAGATGGCAAGAACACAGCCCTTTGGGCCGGGGGCAGGGGGCTTCGCCCTGCCGGCGTCCACTGACCAGAGCACCCACTGATTGGAGCGGAAATTTGTATTGTCTTTGTATTGTATTGTTTTAATAAAATAATAATGTTAATAATAAAAACAACGCAGAGCTGAGACCAGAGTAAATTCACTCTGGCTATCTACTCCGATTTCAGGGCACTCTCGTCTGAGTGTGCCAGAGCGCAGAATAACTGATGAATTTACGAACACTCAACACCGGTTGAATATGACCGGTGTCAGTAAACGTTGGCAAAAAAAACTATTAAAAAAAACTAAATTGTTGCCAGCAGCACAGTTACAGTCACCAACGCTCTGGATAACATAACAGCCTAACCAGCTCTGCTAGGGCGAGTAATGTTCAGTGGGCTGTTCTGCCATTTGTGTCTGGAAGTAGCTAGCAAGTTAGCTTGGGTGCTTGACTTCTGTTGTTAGTACAGAACGCTGGGATCAACCCTTAAAGAGATGGGTGGGGCTAAAGCTTAAGAGGGTGTGAACGATGCTGAATGGGTGTAGACAAAGAAGGGCTCTCCAGTTGAAGTACCAAAAGATTTTCTCAAAAGTTAGTTTACAGGTTTATCAACTTTCAAAGCAAAATTACTTTCCCATTGTTCCTCAACTGTAGTGTATGATATACCATTTTGTAGATCTGAGTCTCTACTTTTATCCAATGTAAAACACACCATTTCAAATTTTGCTACATAAGACCGATGTCACATATTCTTAAGGGGTATCTTACCTACTAGGTGGAGCGTTGAGGCACTGCACTATTTTATTTATGGTTAGGCCCACACAGTCCACACACAATTCCACAGGCTGCCTATTTACAGACCACATAGTCTAATTGTACTGCCACACACCTAGATACTAGGTCCGAACTGATATGAACTCAGGTCCCTCAGAAGAGAGGGCTACATGAAGGACACAATCGAGAAAAGCCATGCAAAGTATGCCTGTTGGAATACAGCGTCAGTTTGTATGGAGTAGGCTACTGCTGCATACGTGAATCTGCAAAAGAGAGGGAGAGTGGTAGGGTGACCCAGCCCCCGAAGTGACTCTACACTGTATGCAAGCATTTTCTGTGTGGCTCTTGCCAACTCCCATTGTCACACCTCTGAGAAGCAGAGGTTCTGTTGTCTTTAGAAGTCTGTAGGTCTGATATCTGATTGGAGGTAAACTTTACACTAATACTATTTATTGGTCAACAACTCAGATTTTGAGGCCAAACAACTCAGATGTAATAAAGGGTCCCAGGTTTATTGTCTCTGTCTTGTTCCTGACCTGTGCTGGTGAGATACTTTCTCTCTTTCTTTCTCTCTCCACCCCAGGGACTTTAAGGGCCTTTCAGGCTATGACTTGTCTGTCCTTGTCTGTCCTTGTCTCTCCCTGTCTGATCATGCCTAGAGTAATGCCTTGCATTGCTTGTTTTGTAACTTAAACTTATCAATCAATAAATCTAATGTATTTATAAAGCCCTTTTTACATCAGCGGATGTCACACAGTGCAACAGGTCAGTACCTCATAAGTAAATGTCAGTTGGATTTTCATATAAGAGCATTCAGAGGTCGAGACAGCAGGTGCGGTAGAGAGATAGAGAGAGAGAGAGAGTTGAAAACAGCAGGTCCGGGACAAGATAGCACGTCCGGTGAACAGGTCAGGCTTCCATTGCCGCAGGCAGAACAGTTGAAACTGGTGCAGCAGCACGACCAGGTGGACTGGGGACAACAAGGAGTCATCAGGCCAGGTAGTCCTGAGGCATGGTCCTAGGGCTCAGGTCCTCCGGGAGGGGAGGGAGAGAGAGAATCAGAGGGAGCATACTTAAATTCACACAGGACACCGGAAAAGACAGGAGAATAACACCAGATATAAAAGCCGGACAGGAAGATCACGTCAGTGACTCAACCCACTCAAGTGACGCACCCCTCCTAGGGATGGCATGGAAGAGCACTAGTAAGCCAGTGACTCAGCCCCCGTAATAGGGTCAGAGGCAGAGAATCCCAGTGGAGAGAGGGGAGCCGGCCAGGCAGAAAGACAGAAAGGGCGGTTTGTCGCTCCAGTGCCTTGCCGTTCACCTTCTCACCCCTGGGCCAGACTACACTCAATCATAGGACCTACTGAAGAGATGAGTCTTCAGTAAAGACTTAAAGGTACAGACCGAGTCTGCGTCTCTCACATGGATAGGCAGACCATTCCATAAAAATGGAGTTCTGTAGGAGAAATTCCTCCAGCGATTTGCTTAGAAATTCTAGGAACAATAAGGAGGCCTGCGTCTTGTGACCGTAGCGTACGTGTAGGTATGTACGGCAGGACCAAATAGGAGAGATAGGTAGAAGCAAGCCTATATAATGCTTTGTAGGTTATCCTTGATACTGTAATCATTCATTTTTACAAATTAATTAAAAACACTTGTTTTTAGAATTCCATTCTCAGACATTTCTTGATAGCCTATTACTGTAACTCAACTGTAGTCTCTTACATATTTTAATTATCTTTATAGAGTCAGATAAACATCTTAATAGGCTAATTGCCGTCTTATTATGAGTCACATGTAAGATATATATAATATCATATATGATAAATATTACCCCCCTACAGAGGAGTTACTCAAAGACTGTGTTGCTGCTCTAGTTGAGGGAATTAGATTGAATGCCTTCTCTGTAACATGGATGAACTGGAAGTAGCAGTACACAGTTTCCCAGATGTGGCAGCAAAGTTGACCTACAGTATAGTGCAGGAGTTCTTCATCTTTTTAGTGTATTGCTGCAGACTACTCCAAGGCAGCGAGTGCTGCTACCTCTTACTGGAGGCTTCTGGAAGGGACTAGTGGGGATGACCCAGACCCTCCACAGCCTGAGGAAGGAAGCTATGCAAGGGGACACTCTAGCAGGTGGCTGCTGCAGGCTCCTCTTGTTAAACTGTATTTAGAGGGTGGGAAGGCCCTGGGTGTTGAAGGGCTCCAGGCAGAGGTTAACAAAGCATCTGAGGGTAGTGGTTGCTTTTTCAGAGTCACCATGGTATGTTTTGATAGTGTTCTCGTAATCTTCACCGACACCCCATATAGGCCTACAGCGCATTTTATTATCCAAAGACATGACATAACACTGTGTAATATAGTACGTCATGAGAGTCAACATATTTACTGTGTATGTACAGTAACTGTAGAGTCTAGCTCATTCTAATTGTTATACTTCAGTGCCTACTAGGCCAAGAGCTCAGTCAGTTCATTCCAGTTCACTGAGCACACTGACAGCCAGGCCATTCCTTTCCTCATCATCAGTGTCTCCCTCCTCCTTCCTTAGTCAGCTGTTCAGACCCTGCATCTGTTTTCACTGCCCTCACACAAGTCTCCCCCTCTCCAACCCCAAACAGCCATCAGGCCTTCCCCCTCTCTCCCTCTCTCTCTTCTTTGGGATTTGTGGGCAACTAAGTTAAGAGAGAAAGATAGTTTAAGCATCTATAAAAAGACCCCTTCCTCCATACCCGACAAACATACTGAGAGGAAAATAATACTTAAAACCCACCTAAGCCCTTAACCCTTGACTGGCGACATGTCACAACTGATGTGCTAAATAGTTAAGCGTCGACTGGGACCTGAGTGCTGATAATATTGGCCATTATGAGAGAGAGAACCCTGATGATGTCTTAGTAGCCATGTAGATGACTGCGTAGATGAATTCCATGCCACAGGTTCTTCAGGGAAGTCTTGTGAAGTTCTATCCTGAAGACTGTATTTTTACCCTTATATAGAATGTTATCCTAGCTCCTGTTGGCTAAGCCAACCCCTCTGTCTCAGTGGGGAACCCCAAGCTGGGTATATAACTCTTCCAGAGATTGTCCTCTCTCAGCCTCCACCTCGACACACACACTCTCCCTCACACACTTTCCCAACCAGGAGAATGGCCCCCAAGAAGCCCGAGCCGAAGAAGGAGGCTGCAAAATCGACCCCACCGGCTCCGGAGCCAGAGAAGCCCAAGGAGCCCGAATTTGACCCCCAAAGCATTGCGGTGAGTGTCCAACTCATAGAAAATAGATTGTATGTTGTAATTCTATGGTCTAACCTCTCTGCGAGTCTTTGCTGTCATCTCCTCTCATCCACCTGTGTTTGTAGTGGAACTAATGACATTAAGTATGAGAGAGGAGGATGCCATCTTTAGTTGACGAGTTAAAGCTGTGTTATTTGTTCAGGGAAGTATGTCTAGTGAAAAACCCGTTGTTGTATTAGTTTCTTGGCATGGCTATCCTCTGCAAAGGATTTGACATTTTCAGTGATGTAATAACCTTTCAGGTTAGTTATGTTCAGATCATTAAACCATCTCTGCTTGGTACAGTAACTGTTGAATCTGAATGAGATTATGTTGGAGGTGAATCAAAGTATATTATAAGGGGTTCCTAATCAATTATGTATTTTTTTCATTTTCTGTTCCTTTGGCTTTGGCAACTGACATTCATCGTACGATCAAAGACTTGTTGGCGTAGTGGCACACATCCAACAAAACTTTCCAGCGACTGGATCGAGCAAACAGTTCATAGAACTGTTTTATGTTCCCAACATGCTCTTTCAATGGACGAATAACATTTCAACCCATAACTGTAACTGGTTCCTCGTCAGGTTGTTTTTCTCAGGGATGATAAAAGACAAACTGGGCTGGTATTTGGTGCCAGAGATGTGCTACACCCGGATTCATCTGCATTCTTCTGTCTCTCTGGGGTTCTAGAACAGCCTTTCTAACGGGTCCCCAGTTGGAACTTTTCCTCCCCATTGTTCTTATATTCGCCTGTGTTGGCCCCGGGGACAGTGGAGGAGAATTAGGTTTCACACGAAGCCCACCATCTTGAAACTAGGGGGCCCTGTTACTCTTAGAGACACAAATGGGGTGTCCACAGCTGACCTTGGAGGTCTTCAAAGAACTCCCCCCATGTCATGTACATAGTATGCGCCTCGGATGCACCTCATCCTTCATAATACAATTGCTAAATGTGCTTACAATGATGAGCTGGGCAAAATCAGCAGCATTATTCCCACTATTGAAGTGTTCTTTTTTTCTATTTCAGATTGAGTTCACTGCAGACCAAATTGACGGTAAACTGATCTTGCTTTAAAAAATCTTTGATGTACATTTTACTATTTGTTATAGGGAAAGTGTATTGGATGACCTGACCTGTTGATGGCTTGCTAGTTTCCCCAGCTAACCCTGATGATCTGTGTTCTTTCCCAGAGTTCAAAGAGGCCTTCATGCTTTTCGACAGGACCCCCAAAAGCGAGATGAAGATCTCTTACGCCCAGTGTGGTGATGTGATGAGGGCGCTGGGCCAGAACCCTTCCAATGAAGAAGTCATGAGAGTCCTAGGGAAACCCAAGCCACAGGGTCAGTGGCACACCAGTATTCTATAGACATTGTATAGTAGTAGTGGTCACTGGTTACATGTTCACACAGACATAGGCATCAATCATTTTCTCAGCCTTTGAACACGTGCATGGCCACACCATTGCTTAAGTCACCATGTTTCTCCTACTTTCCGTTATCTCTTCATTCACCTTGAGCTCTGTAGAGGCTGTATGTTGATGGGTTGATTGTAACGCCTTCCCTTGCTCACTGTGCCACTATAGAAATGAACACCAAGCTGATCGGCTTTGAGATCTTCCTACCAATGTTCCAGCACATATCCAAGTCCAAGAACCGGGGTACCTTTGAGGACTTTGTGGAAGGACTGCGTGTCTTTGACAAGGAGGGCAACAGCACCGTCATGGGTGCCGAGCTGCGTCACGCACTCGCAACTCTTGGTTAGTGCCCATGTTCTATGTAGCTATAATCTCATGTTTATGACGTGATTATAGATGTGTAATGTATGCTCTATGAAGTTAATGTGAAACCCGTAAGGGTATCTGAAAGGAGGATTGGTTTGGGGTTTGGCTTCCCTTGATTCCACATGTAACATTTTATTTAACATATGAAATTTCAAGTGATTTTCACGTGATCCGATAACCTTTCACATGTGGATTAAAATGTTCTCAGTTCTCTATATTCTTCACATAAGATTTCACAGAAATCAGTCCCCGGAAAGTCACGCAGTCAGAATATTTTCAATTTACATATTTGGCACACTTTGGCATACATTATTATAATGTGTACGTTTATTTATACAGTAATTATTATTCAACATGTCCTCACCTGGGATTTGGACTCACAACCTCTTGGTTCTGCATTCAGACTTTTTTGCTATGCCACCATTTCTGTGTCAATGACTGATTTCACCTGTATTCCTACACTTTGGACATTAAAGTAAATCTCAGCTTTGTTAAAAATACACTCAAGAAAAACTATTATATTTATCATAGTGATTGAGGAGTAACATTAAAACAGAATAATATGACACACCAACATTAGACTATACAGAAAACCCTCAAATTGCTGAACTTCTGAGCATGTTACAGACTTTGTAGCGCAGCAGAAAGATAACCTAAATCCAGAGGTTCTGAATTCAAATCCCAGTTGGGGTCATATTGAAAAGTCAGTACAAAGGAATCATGTCAAATAGATTCATATTGTCATTGGTTATAGATGTTTACACTATTTTAGCTGAACAGCGTACCACTTACCTTAACATTTACATTTACATTTACGTCATTTAGCAGACGCTCTTATCCAGAGCGACTTACAAATTGGTGCATTCACCCTATAGCCAGTGGGATAACCATCTTACAATTTTTTTTTTTTTTTATATATATATTTGTATATATTTTATTTATAAATCATTATTAATATTATTATTTTTTATTTTATTTTTATTTATTTTTAGGGGGGGAGGGGGGGGGGTAGAAGGATTACTTTATCCTATCCCAGGTATTCCTTAAAGAGGTGGGGTTTCAAATGTCTCCGGAAGGTGCTGAGTGACTCCGCTGTCCTGGCGTCGTGAGGGAGCTTGTTCCACCATTGGGGTGCCAGAGCAGCGAACAGTTTTGACTGGGCTGAGCGGGAACTATGCTTCCGCAGAGGAAGGGGAGCCAGCAGGCCAGAGGTGGATGAACGCAATGCCCTCGTTTGGGTGAAGGGACTGATCAGAGCCTGAAGGTACGGAGGTGCCGTTTCCCTCACAGCTCCACAGGCAAGCACCATGGTCTTGTAACAGATGCGAGCTTCAACTGGAAGCCAGTGGAGTGTGCGGAGGAGCGGGGTGACGTGAGAGAACTTGGAAAGGTTGAACACCAGACGGGCTGCGGCATTCTGGATGAGTTGTAGGGGTTTAATGGCACAGGCAGGGAGCCCAGCCAACAGCGAGTTGCAGTAATCCAGACGGGAGATGACAAGTGCCTGGATTAGGACCTGTGCCGCTTCCTGTGTAAGGCAGGGTCGTACTCTCCGAATGTTGTAGAGCATGAACCTGCAGGATCGGGTCACCGCCTTGATGTTAGCGGAGAACGACAGGGTGTTGTCCAGGGTCACGCCAAGGCTCTTCGCACTCTGGGAGGAGGACACAACGGAGTTGTCAACCGTGATGGCGAGATCATGGAACGGGCAGTCCTTCCCCGGGAGGAAGAGCAGCTCCGTCTTGCCAAGGTTCAGCTTGAGGTGGTGATCCGTCATCCATACTGATATGTCTGCCAGACATGCAGAGATGCGATTCGCCACCTGGTTATCAGAAGGGAAAGGAGAAGATTAGTTGTGTATCGTCAGAGTAGCAATGATAGGAGAGGCCATGTGAGGATATGACAGAGCCAAGTGACTTGGTGTATAGCGAGAATAGGAGAGGGCCTAGAACTGAGCCCTGGGGGACACCAGTGGTGAGAGCACGTGGTGCGGAGACAGCTTCTCGCCACGCCACTTGGTAGGAGCGACCGGTCAGGTAGGATGCAATCCAAGAGTGAGCCGCGCCGGAGATGCCCAGCTCGGAGAGGGTGGAGAGGAGGATCTGATGGTTCACAGTATCAAAGGCAGCAGACAGGTCTAGAAGGACAAGAGCAGAGGAGAGAGAGTTAGCTTTAGCAGTGCGGAGAGCCTCCTTGACACAGAGAAGAGCAGTCTCAGTTGAATGACCAGTCCTGAAACCTGACTGGTTTGGATCAAGAAGGTCATTCTGAGAGAGATAGCAAGAGAGTTGGCTAAAGACGGCACGCTCAATAGTTTTGGAAAGAAAAGAAAGAAGGGATACTGGTCTGTAGTTGTTGACATCAGAGGGATCGAGTGTTGGTTTTTTGAGAAGGGGTGCAACTCTCGCTCTCTTGAAGACGGAAGGGACATAGCCAGCGGTCAAGGATGAGTTGATCAGCGAGGTGAGGTAGGGGAGAAGGTCACCGGAGATGGTCTGGAGAAGAGAGGAGGGGATGGGGTCAAGCGGGCAGGTTGTTGGGCGGCCTGCAGTCACAAGTCACAAGGGGGGGGGGGGGGGGATTCAGCAGGGAGGAGAATGTGGCAAAGAGCTTCCTAGGGTTAGAGGCAGATGCTTGGAATTTAGAGTGGTAGAAAGTGGCCTTAGCAGCAGAAACAGATGAAGAAAATGTAGAGAGGAGGGAGTGAAAAGATGCCAGGTCCGCAGGTAGTCTAGTTTTCTTCCATTTCCGCTCAGCTGCCCGGAGCTCTGTTCTGTGAGCTCGCAATGAGTCATCAAGCCACGGAGCTGGAGGGGAGGACCGAGCCGGCCGGGAGGATAGGGGACACAGAGAGTCAAAGGATGCAGAAAGGGAGGAGAGGAGGGTTGAGGAGGCAGAATCAGGAGATTGGAGGGAGAAGGTTTGAGCAGGGGGAAGAGATGATAGGATGGTAGAGGAGAGAGTAGTGGGAGAGAGAGAGCGAAGGTTGCGGCGGCGCATTACCATCTGTGTAGGGGCAGAGTGAGTAGTGTTGGAGAAGAGCGAGAGAGAAAAGGATACAAAGTAGTGGTCGGAGACATGGAGGGGAGTTGCAGTGAGATTAGTAGAAGAGCAGCATCTAGTAAAGATGAGGTCAAGCGTATTGCCTGCCTTGTGAGTAGGGGGGGACGGTGAGAGGGTGAGTTCAAAAGAGGAGAGGAGTGGAAAGAAGGAGGCAGAGAGAAATGAGTCAAATGTAGACGTAGGGAGGTTGAAATCCCCCAAAACTGT
The DNA here is from genome assembly GCF_964263955.1 of Coregonus lavaretus. Taxonomy (NCBI): domain Eukaryota; kingdom Metazoa; phylum Chordata; class Actinopteri; order Salmoniformes; family Salmonidae; genus Coregonus; species Coregonus lavaretus. The sequence goes on along the minus strand of NC_139989.1, from coordinate 34,761,674 downwards.
GAGGGGTGAGCCATCCTCAGGAAATGAACTTATCAAGGCGTCAAGCTCATTGATGATCATTACTTCTCTTAGAAAGAAAACATGTGAAATCTGCAGTTTCACATATGAGAATCGCATTTTCACAGTTGAAATAGCTGTTTTCACATGTTGAGCTGAAATGTTCACATGTGAAAGCAAAAGAGACACATGTGAGGTCAGTTGTGTTCACATGTATTAAAAATGTAGATGTGAAAAATGTGAAAAACTTTCACATTTGAAAAACGTTCACATGTGAAAACCTAACTCTCACATGTGGAATTTAATTTTCACATGAGAAAATCTAATTTTCAGTTTTACATATATTTTACATATATTTATATAGTTTCATGGTATCACATGTTGAAATTTTGCATCCTCATGTTGTCACATTTATTTCTCATGTTTTCACGTGCTGAAATGTTTTCACATGTGTAGTTATCACATTAACTTCACATAAGATCACGTGATCACATGTAATTATGTGAGATCACATGTGAAACACATATGATCACATGTGAAATTCATGTGTTTTTTTTCCGTAAGGGTTGTGTCTGTGAGGAGTGTTTAACACCATTTGAAATGTCTTACACCCCTACCGTTACACTTGCAGGAGAGAAGATGACAGAGAAAGAGATAGAGGTCGTGATGGAAGGACAAGAGGATGGCAACGGCTGCATTAACTACGAAGGTGCGGCAACATACTACTTTATGCAGTGTGCTGAGGAAACCTACTGGTTCCCACCTAATGTTAATACAGCCTCTGTTTCTATCTCTCTATTTCAGCCTTTGTGAAACACATCATGGCTGGGTGAATGATCAAGTGAGTACAGCATCTTAACTGTGAAGTACATTACCTTTTTGCCTGCACCCTGAGTCGGCAATCAACATGTTCAAACTGATGAAGTAGGGAAAGTGAAATGACAGGTGTCTCTCTCTGTTGCAGAATTCAAGATGTCGCTGATCTGAATATCTTTTGTCCCCTCTTTCGTTCAAATCTTTGTAATCAATGTGTGTGACTGATTCTGTCTCTGTGTGTGTGAGTGGATGTGTGTGTCAAAACGTTTCGACAATGGAAATAAATGTTCAATGTCAAACATCTAGGTCCAAAGCAATGTTAATCTTTATTTCCATGGTGTGGTTGCGTAACCGTTGCAAAGTGACAATATTGAGAGATGGTAACTATTTTCAAAGTGGTGTGCACTTAATCTGAAATAGGAGCACTGTGTATTCCCTAAAGTGGGGGAGATCCTCTCCTTCTTTGGTGGTCCCATTGAAATCCATTACGTAATGGGTCTCTGGCGCATTCTTAGGTTTCACATGTTAAAAGCCTGCGTCTGTCACGTACGCATATTTAGACTAGCCAGTGGAGCAATGACATGTGATAACATTCCAAACAGGTGAGTGACAACTGTGCTTCGTTTGTTAACTACATAAATGTGTATATTCATACATGTACAGCATATTATGTTGCTAAGTAACTGTTTTCTACTGGTTGAACACTAAATAGAAACAACGACCTCTGGCCTTGTATCTATGTAAATTCAGTCACATCAGAATGCCCACGTATTAGCGTCATATGTTCTGGGATCTAATTTAACCGAAGCACAATTCATAACACTGAAACCATAAACCAAAATGATTATTGCCTGAATGGTAATGCGAACTGGCACCAGAACAGTTGTATGCTGTAGCTACTGTAAGTCAAAGTAAATGAACAATAATTGGAAAATCCCTAGCTTTGCTGGTAAGATGGACTGATTTGGAGGCATGAGAGGATCTGACCCTATACACAGAGGATGAGACAACTGTTAAGAGCTCACCCTATTCAGTGAGTGATGCCAGAGCCATTGGGTGCAGCTGCTGTTGACATAAGCTGGAGCTTAGGGACTGTTGTACCGACCGATTTAACACTGAAGTGTGAAGATGCCCAGCCCTACAGATGCAGAAGCATAAAAGCTAACCCACCCATCCTCTAACCCAATACACACACACACACACACACACACACACACACACACACACACACACACACACACACACACACACACACACACACACACACACACATACACACACACACATTTTTCTTGAACAACAAATATGTTTGCATGATCTAATTTCTCATAAAACAACCCATATAGACCTGTCTCTGTCTGCCTCCCTCCACCCATCACCTGTTGGTCATGATGAGACACCATAAACATTGGCATCCCTTCTTTGCCTTTTTCACACATTATTTTAGCAAATCCACATCAGCTGTTGTTTTCTTTTTGTACTTGTAGGTTTAGATGATATGTTATAGTGTGTGAGTATGCGTGAGTAAGATGTGCATACCAACATCTTTAGTCTTTACCCAGTGTATGGAAGAGGAATGTAGAGAGGGAGGGGAGAGGAGGGGAGGGGAAGGGTCTATGACACCACATAAGTCTGGTGGGAGGGTAGGAGGGTAACCTCTCTGTAAAAGTCTAACATCTGATGCCAGATAATCCTCTGGACAATAGCCTTGGCCTGTAGACAATCCAACAGCCGCACCACCTGCCCCCCCCCCAAAAATACACCCTTGACCTCTCCCTGAAGACTGGGCTTGGCTTGGGCCGGAAAGGAGAAGATGGACACCTTCCAGGCATGGCTGGTCAGTTGGTGTAGCACTCTCAGATGTTTTGTTTTATAGCAGAAAATATGATGGAATGATGTAAAGAGTTCGAGTCACTGACCAGTAGGACTTCAATGCAGTAATGTTAGTGCAAAGTATTGAGTGTCACCAATACACTGCGGTAAGTATGCGTCAATGAATATAACCATGGTAAACCACACAGAATACTTATACGAATACTCTACTACTGTATGTTGTTTAGTACATTAAACAGCATTGGTTACACTCATAAAGAAATGATACAGAATACAGTTGAAGTCGGAAGTTTACATACACCTTAGCCAAATACATTTAAACTCAGTTTTTCACAATTCCTGACATTTAATCCTAGTAAAAATTCCCTGTCTTAGGTCAGTTAGGATCACTACTTTATTTTAAGAATGAGAAATGTCAGAATAATAGTAGAGAGAATGATTTATTTAGGCTTTTATTTATTTCATCACATTCCCAGTGGGTCAGAAGTTTACATACACTCAATTAGTATTTGGTAGCATTGCCTTTAAATTGTTTAACTTGGGTCAAACATTTCGGGTAGCCTTCCACAAGCTTCCCACAATAAGTTGGATGAATTTTGGCCCATTCCTCCTGACAGAGCTGGTGTAACTGAGTCAGATTTGTAGGCCTCCTTGCTCGCACACGCTTTTTCAGTTCTGCCCACAAATGTTCTATAGGATTGAGGTCAGGGCTTTGTGATGGCCACTGCAATACCTTGACTTTGTTGTCCTTATGCCATTTTGCCACAACTTTGGAAGTATGCTTGGGGTCATTGTCCATTTGGAAGACCCATTTGCAACCAAGCTTTAACTTCCTGACTGATGTCTTGAGATGTTGCCTCAATGTATCCTACATAATTTTCCTTCCTCATGATGCCATCTATTTTGTGAAGTGCACCAGTCCCTCCTGCAGCAAAGCACCCCCACAGCATGATGCTGCCACCCCCGTGCTTCACGGTTGGGATGGTGTTCTTCGGCTTGCAAGCAACCCCCTTTTTCCTCCAAACATAACGATGGTCATTATGGCCAAACAGTTCTATTTTTGTTTCATCAGACCAGAGGACATTTCTCCAAAAAGTACAATCTTTGTCCCCATGTGCAGTTGCTGAGCGGCCTTTCAGGTTAGGTCGATATAGGACTTGTTTTACTGTGAATATAGATACTTTTGTACCCGTTTCCTCCAGCATCTTCACAAGGTCCTTTGCTGTTGTTCTGGGATTGATTTGCACTTTTCGCACCAAAGTACGTTCATCTCTAGGAGACAGAATGCGTCTCCTTCCTGAGCGGTATGATGGATGTGTGGTCCCATGTTGTTTATACTTGCGTACTATTGTTTGTACAGATGAATGTGGTACCTTCAGGCATTTGGAAATTGCTCCCAAGGATGAACCAGACTTGTGGAGGTCTACAACATTTTTCCTGAGGTCTTGGCTGATTTCTTTTGATTTTCCCATGATGTCAAGCAAAGAGGCACTGAGTTTGAAGGTAGGCCTTGAAATACATCCACAGGTACACCTCCAATTGACTCAAACGATGTCAATTACCTATCAGAAGCTTCTAAAGCCATGACATCATTTTCTGGAATTTTCCAATCTGTGTAAAGGCACAATCAACTTAGTGTATGTAAACTTCTGACCCACTGGAATTGTGATGCAGTGTATTATAAGTGAAATAATCTGTCTGTAAACAATTGTTGGAAAAATTACTTATGTCATGCACAAAGTAGATGTCCTAACCGACTTGCCAAAACTATAGTTTGTTAACAAGAAATTTGTGGAGTGGTTGAAAAACGAGTTTTAATGACTCCAACCTAAATGTATGTAAACTTCCGACTTCAACTGTACATGCATGTGTGTCGCAAAATGTAGACTGATAATAAAATAGCCAACACTTGTGTGTGACTGACAAAAAAGGCCTACTACAATTCATCACACCATGTTGTGCATAGTGCTTTGACCTCACAAAGACACAAGTTTCTGCATGGGAGACATGAATGCTTATACCAACTCCTTAGTGCAGAGTCTATGATTGTACACTGAGTGTACAAAACATTAGGAACACCTTCCTAATATTGAGTTGCACCCCCTTTTGCCCTCAGAACTGCCTCAATTCGTAGGGGCATGGACTCTACAAAGTGTCGAAAGCGTTCCACAGGGATGCTGGCCCATGTTGACGGTAATGCTTCCCACAGTTGTGTCAAGATGGCTGGATGTCCTTTGGGTGGTGGACCATTCTTGATACACATGGGAAACTGTTGAGCATGTGCAAACCGTTGCGCCAGGCACCTACTACCATACCCCGTTCAAAGGCACTTAAATCTGTTGTCTTGCTCATTCACCCTCTGAATGGCACACATACACAACCCATGTCTCAATTATCTCAAGGCTTAAAAATCCATCTTTAACCTGTCTCCTACCTTTCATCTACACTGATTGAAATGGATTTAACAGGTTACATCAATAGCTTTCACCTGGATTAACCTGGTCAGTCTATGTCATGGAAAGAGCATAATGTTTTGTACACTCAGTGTAAGTCTATGCTGGGGGATGTTATCCAGAGAAAGGATGCCACCCTGTGGCTAAAAAATCAAAAAGCTTTTTCTCTGTTCCTACTTGACTGCCTTTAGTTGAAATCTAACATAAATCTGCCTCACATGCCTAAAACCAGACTAGAACAGACTGACATATTCTGTCTTCTTACACTTACAGTACATTGGCCCTGTGATAGACTAGTGTCCTTTCCAGGGGGTGTACTTGTACATCAAGCTGCCTCATTCTATAGAAACAGCCAAGGCTCAGGCAAGGCTACTTACTTATTACACTAATATGGCAATTAAATATTGCAATTAAATCAACAGTGCCGTACCATAGCCTACACACTATTATGCAAAGCTGTAGTGAGTGTCAATATGGCATAGACAGAACAATTTCAAACCACAGAACTGCAGATAGGATTTATCTTATTTTATTTGGCTTTGGAAGACCATAATCAGTAGTAAAATATGAATATTTATTTCAAGGTATGTTAAGACCAATTGTTAGATATTGGTTACAATTTAAGAGAGGAATAATGTCAAATCACCTAAAATAAAATGCAGACCAAACATACCATAGTAATTTCAGACATGTACCATCTGCCTCTTTCTCACCCTCGCCCTCCTTTGTCCCTAACTGGAGAAAAAAAAGCATGCTCATTCTCAAGTGGTCTGGTTGCTAAGCAACTCCATGGGCTAACCTCAACCATGCCTCATGGTTAAGACTTCCTCTATAAAATGTATGACACAATGCAATGCTTTCTGGCAATACTCTGTATGCAACATGTGTTACACATGCAAACCATTGCTTTGCAAAATATCAGTATGTGTTTCTAGGAGGCTCTATCTCCTAATAAACATACCAGACCTAGGGTGAAATAAGTACTTTCATATAATAAACTTGAGGTGTGCTTGATTTAGCTTGGAGTTTGCACTTTGGGGACTATTCCATTGATTCCATAAGGAAACAAATGATATTCCATACACTGTAAGTGTATGTATAGTCTAGTTACAAGTAATTACATAATTGTAACTAATTACTGCCCTCTATGGTTGGTTTAGTATGGAGGAGTGTTAGATCAGTCAATCTGCCAGTGCTGTAGGCAAGGCCTATAGATGTTTAGAGGTCACTAACAGTGACAAGCACAGTGCTTCCCTTGCTATACCCCACCCACAGGTTGCAGGGAAAGGGGGTATTGCCACTCCAGAACCCTCCAAGCAGGTTTTCCAGTAATTCTTACATAATCATTGGTACATGGCCTAGAGGAATGGAAATTCAAATATATTAGATTAGATGAGATATTGGTTTAATGTAAGAAAATAACAAAAGGTGTCTGTCACCTATTACATAGGGCAGAAGGCTATTTAACAAGTTAGGTCTCCCATTGTGTCATTCATTTGGGTTAGCATTGTAGATAATCTCTGAAGACCTGCAATTTGTTCATATCAGCTAAACTAGTTTTAATATAATCTAACACCATCTTATCAACAGATCAGACAGAGGATGCTGGTGGGAGGAGCTATCGGAGGACCGGCTCATTGTATTGGCTGGAATTGATTAAATGGAAAGGCATCAAACACATCAAACATATGGAAACCACATGTTTGACTCCGTTCCATGAATTCCATTCCAGCCATTACAACGAGCCCGTCCTCCTATAGCTCCTCCCACCAGCCTCCTCTGAGATCAGTGTAGGCCACACACAAACCTCATTTATTTCAAACATTCTAGTGCAGAACGGTCAGGAAGAATTTCAGAACAATCTCTGTCTGTACTCTGGCGCCCTCCTCTCCTTCAGGCCGCCTAATGAACTACTATTCTCTGTCGGGTGTCCACTGAGTGACTGCAGCTGGAGAGACAATAACTGTCTGCCACACAGGTAAGAGAGAAAGACGCCTTATCCATTTATAGCAAACCTAGTACATTCTGCAAGTCATTGCGCCTAGGTGTCTTCGATTGATGGAGAATTCGAGCAGTTTCCGTTTTATTCGGGGCAAAACAAAAGCGCCATTCATGCTTGTCATTTAACGTTAGCTTTGAGCAACCGAGCGATTTTTTTTTCTTCTGTTGCCTAGGTCTGGGTGTGAGGAGAGGTTGGGCCTGGGTACTGTCTTGCCTTGGCTAGCTGCTTCATCGCAACAGGCAAGAGCCCCAAACAAGCCATGTGGATAATTGGATCAAAAGTAGCTACATGGATTTGTCCAGAAACATGTACTTTGTAGTTTAATGTTATATATTTTGACTTCTAACTTAATTATTGAGATATGATAGCTGTCATGAGGTGTAAACTAAGGCTAAGCTAGCTAATTAATGTAGCCAAGGGGTGTAGCTAGCAAGCTACAAATTAGCTAGCTAGCTATCAAACTAATTAGCTTAGCGTTAACTATCTAACTAGCCAATTATTATGGCCCCAGATTTAGCTATGATTTTAGCTAGTAGTGCCCTTCTATTTTGCCTACTTGAGGCCTGTCTTTACTTTGGGTAGCTTGTCTTGCTTGAGAACTGAAAGAACAAATCACACAGTGTTCCTTACAGGATAGGTTTTTGCCTGATATAGTATTTCTGCTTTGATCCATGTTCAGACAGTAGCAAATTTTTATAGCTACATCAACACTTGGTTGTCAGTTAGATTTTTGTGCTATATCATAGGCAGTAGCTTTGCCTCTGGAACCTATGAAATAGGTTTTTCGCAACGGTGCTTTCCGCGGACAATGGTGCTGATGTTGGCTTATCAGCTCACCGCTGGCACTGGCTGGTGGCTTACACCTTATCATCAGTCCACTTACTGTCAGTGGCTTGCCTGACTGTAGTTACTTGCTGTCCACTATAGAAATCCAAAAGTAGACGTTCAAACTAATGTTATTTCACCTGCTTAGTAGCTAATTATTCATATTTCAGGAATGCTTTGTAATGGTTTGGGCGTGCGCTGCCGCACCTCCCTTTCCAGGGATGCAGACGATGTAAAGTATTGTTATTACAACTTTGTAATCAAGTAGTAGGCCGGGTATTCATTTTAAGCCACTTTGTTAGAAAATGTAAGCCTATTCATCTTGGCTCAAAGTCCAATCTAATTTGTGAGGTGATGCCTTCCGCGAGCCCTTGCCATGTGCTGCTTTGTCTGAAACAAATCGATTCCCTGTAGAATCGATTCACTGCTTTTCATACTATTTCGATATTATTCAGCACACTTGTAATTTTCATATTGAGATCTATTCTTGCCAAATCGGGCCATAACATAATGGCGTTTGTCGGTGCTTTTTCAATGTGGCGGACACACCTCTTTCTCGCTCTGCTCTCGGCAATTTTTCATAGCTCTTGAGCTGTGAGTTACAGTGAGAGATGAGCATGCATGATCTCAGTCCGGTTTCGCTACTTGCCGGTAGGTCTGTACATTTGTTAGATGAATCAACACACTCCATTAATCCTCGACTATTTTTGCTCGAGGTCGAAATCATAGGCAGAGTCTATTGCAAAGGAATATCGAGGGACAAAGGCTTATCTGCATTTCTCTCCTATCCAATTCCTCCTCCACGCCCATCTTGTTAAATGTATGGGGGAGAATGCTGTAAGAATTGTACTTCCCTGATCTCATACGTTGGAAATGTGTAGAAATAACTTATTGTCCTGTTTGAGGAGCTCTTCGAGAACTAGACCTAATTTCCATTAACATTGTATTCTATGCTCATTAGTATTGGAATATAGCCTAACTTAAGAAAATAAGGAAAATAGTTTATTCCTAGCCATCATTTTAGGGTTTTGTTGATACAAAAAATGCTGACAAATGGCCCTCCACTGTCTGACAAACCTTAGTTTTCAAATTTCCATGCATAATTTGATTGGACCGCCCAATTAGGGGGCTCTGTAAAACATTACTAAAGCCTAATTGGACGAGCTGGTCTGCAGGCTACATGCTACTGCAGTGTAGTATGATAATCATACGACATACTGTGATTCCATTAGGGCCCTAATTTATGGCGGTGATTTGTTGTTCTGTGTCCTTGGCAGGGAATTTACATCTGCACTCATCCGTTTTGACCTCACTGAATGGGATCAGAGGCAGGGACTTTCAGTTAGCCGGAGATCTACAATGTATCCCCAGTAACAATTCTTTTAGGATAAAGACTTAACTAAATTGGCAATCACCTAACTCGTTATAAACAAGATGCACAAAACCCGAGTGCATCATTGTGATTGGATGGCGAAAAAGAGATCCTAGCCAACACTAATTGGCATTGGTCCAATATTTAGCCAAAGCACTCCTTACTTTCTGCACTTCTATACATGTCAGGGTGCACTATGAATCAAATAATTGTCTCAGAGACCCATGCTGAGTGCATTAGTGTAGCCTAGCGTAGGCTGCTGCTGGACCCCAGCTGTAGAGAATAGGGTACTATTTGGGACGCTGCCTGTCTGCCTGCCCTGCCACAAGCAGCTGTACACACACCTCTGTGCGGTCATCAGCGGTCCATGCCAGCAGATGTATCTCACTCAACAGCTGGCCAGATGAACAGGACATGACTTGTTAACTTAATGTGATAGCTCGCACCCGTGAAATAAACCTTATAAATCTCAAACCCAGTATTCGTAAAGGACATTAGATGGAGAGGAGACCAATGTTACCAAGTATTTCATGATTGACAACTCTTACTAGCTTAATATCTGTTGGTTGCCTTTGAGTGCATGATTAAGGGACTTGGTTTCAAAGCTGTCTGCATCCTTGCTCTCTCTCTTGCACTCTGTTATAAGATGTACAAATGTATAGGATTACTATCACACTGTGCTGCTATTTTTCCTCAGGGACATTTGCAGGACAGGATATAGGTAAATGCCAGACATTCTTTGAGGGCCACTCTCACTGATTCCCTACGCCATGAGCCTCTGACATCTTAGCATATAAATACAGAATTACTTTAATGTGCTAGATATAAAAGAACTGGAAAAGCAGCTCCACCCTTATTTATACAGTCATTGGATTCACCTAATGTTTGAGAAAGGATAGGCTATATACATTGTAGCCTGCATTTAATGTGGAATACAAAAACCTATCAATAATATTGACTCAAATACTTGAGGATACCTTTAGCCTAGTTAATGAACTCCTCCATCCAGAATTCCCCTATAGCAGGTAGGAGATCTCCAGCACACGCATACTCTACTGTAGCACAGGAGGTTGGTGGCACCTTCATTTGGAGGATAGGCTCGTTGTAATGACTGCGGCGGAATCAGTGGAATGGCATCAAACACATGGAAGCCATGTGTTTGGAAGCCATGACACCGAGGCCAAGACATCCCAGATTAGTAGAGAGCCAGTTTAACCAAAGGAAGCTCATCTGGGCTCTCTCTGCAGTGCCGTGGCTCAGTGACCTTGCTGCCTGCACCACCCTTACATTACAGCACACTACAGTACAGCGGAGGCTGCTGAGGGGAGGACGGCTCATAACAATGGCTGGAATGGAGCGAATGGAATTTGCATCAAACACATGGAAGCCATGATCTTGCTTTTGCAGTCATCTTTACTCTTCCGACCTATTTGAGCTGATTCATGGTTACAAGTCGGCTGTATTGGCAACATCATGCAGCCTTGCTCGGTTTGCAGACTCAGCAGGGTCACCATGTTTCTTACCAGCCCAAGACCCCGAGACATGTTAACTGCGTAATGGAGAGGCTGCTTGTTCTATAATTGATCCATCTGTAGCAGACTCTACACCTGTCACAGACTGGCCAATTCATTATGGTTAGCCTAGGCTTAAACGTGCAGGCGTGTCGTACCGTCATGTCAAGGTGTGTTTATTGGTCAACATGCTGAGTAGAAGATTCAGACCCAGCGGGCAAAACTGGTTGCAACGATATCGTTACAATGACTTCATATAGATGCAGTTGCAACCAGCTTTGCCCGCTGGGGAGTGGTTGGTTTCTCTAGCAGTGTGAGGTTGCCCTGGACCTAGAGTGTGTCCAGGGCATCTTGGCTAAATGGGTGCTGCTATATTTTGGTGACGGGGGTGATGACTACCTTGAAATAGACGGTTCGCTTTGAGTCTATGAATGTCAATGGACTAGTCATCCGTTTATTTATGTTCAAACTCAGTCACGTCATGGTTGACTTTACTGCACCCTAGTTATCCTCCTCCTCAGCGATTGAATGAAAGCCAGACATTTGAATGAATCAGAATGAAGTTGGAAAGGAGGGAACCCTTGTCAATTTGTATTAGAAATGTTGCCTAATCCCAGGAAATTCAACTGATTGCATAAACCAGGTTAAATGTAAGGCGGCTGTCCTGATGACTTCTTCTCTGTCTGCATCCCTAACAGATTCCTTGTTTTGAAAAATGTAAAATGTATGTTTGAGGTTATTGCTTATTTTAAAGGGATATTGTAATACAATGTGGTACTGACACTCAATATCATTCTCAATAGTATTCCTGTTACATACGTTAGCCTACATTTACTGATAGATTAATCAATTAGCCTACATGGCCATCTAGCAACAATATCATATTTAGAGTTAGCAGTCTAGATAAGTGTTTTGAGTTCCCACTTCCTCAGGTGGTGACGACTCTAGCCTAGGTCAATATGCACAAAGATGTCTGCAAATTCTCTGAAGAGGCAAAAATACATCTGATAACTCTGGATCCTATTTAGACAGGTTGCACATCAAAATATCAATAATGCATTTCCTGGATATGTTAGATGAAATAGCTTACGTTTTGAATCATAGGCTACCATCTCAGTTGCCTTACTTGGCACTTGAAAAAAATTGTCTAGAGCCCTGTCGCTAATGGAAAGTAACTGTCCATTTAAAAAATCAAATAAAATCTTTGTATTTGTTGTTATCAGGCATAATAGTTAGATTTATCGCGATATGACTTTTTGTCCATATCGCCTAGCTCTAGTTCAAAACCACCGAAGCACAAACAGGTCCTCCAACCAGCGACATAAATCCGGGAAAATGTTTTGCTAGACATTTATCAGGGCAATGAAACTGCAGCCTCTATGTTCAGCCTCTCAGCCTGTCCCTCCTATTGCTTCTCAGAAGCCATCAGCTTAATGCTCTGCACTGTAGTGTTTACGGCACTACATCCATCATCCATCCCTGCTCTGACCTGAACACTGGGAAAAAGAGGACTGCTTTACCCCCACAGTGGCATCAGTGGCGTCTTTTTAATCTTACTATGAAAAAGCCTAGCCAAGCCACAATAAACTAAGGCATTTGTACTTTCAACACGTGAGAGTGCCTTGGAAGTTATCTTTGGAAGCTTTTCCACTTGTGCATTGTTCACACTACCAGGATCAACTTTGTTTTGCTTGTTCCTGGCATCCGAGGGTGTTCGTAGTGAAGTCAACGTAGGGGCCCGCATGCCCTGACTGAACCGCTGGAGATCTGAAGTGAAGTGGGGTGTGTGAGGATTTGTCCTGGAGGACATCAGCGACATCGGTGATGACTGACAACAATGTCTTCTCCCTGACCCCCTGACCTGAGTGAGTGTATAGAGCCAGCCCAGTGACAGGGAGGAATGTTGAGAAAGTCAGTCAGTTAGTCAGCTGATGGGATGTGATCAGCACGACTGGAATGTCCCCTCTCCTCACAGCACAGCTCATAAATAAATACTCTCTTTGGCTTCTGTCACCACAGTGAAACGAACACAAGAGCTCACAGATTGTGTCCCTTGTAGAAGATACAAGACCTAGCCTACCTTTGGGTTTGCATGTCATCGTCCCCTCCTGAATCATTGAAAATAAAACTGTGACTAAATTAGTATTGTGATGGACAGTGGGCACTCTGTGTGGGGTCAGTAGCTCTGAGTTCATGGGGTGTTTTTATGCCTCAGTCAGTGGCAGCAGGTCTGTTGCCTAGCCCTAAATTAAAGGGGTAGTTCACCCAAAATGACACATTGGTTTCCTTACCCTGTAAGCAGTCTATGGACAAGGTATGACAGCGATCCATGCTTTGGTTTAGTTTCCTTGGCACTGTTTTCCAAATGTTAACGTTTTAGCATATGTGGCACAAATCCCATTCAAGCCATGGTACCGATATTAGCATTTTCCGCGCACCTACAGAATGTTCCATAGACTGCTTACAGGGTTCAGGTGGGGTAATATTTGATAAATGCATATTATATATACCTCACATGCGACTCATAATAAGACTAAGCAATTAGCCTATTAAAATGTTTATCTGACTCCATAAAATATAGTAAAACCGTGTGCAATCAAGTATTATGTGTTTAGCTGACTAAGATCGAGGAATGGTCATGAGGAGCGAATATCAAAGCAAGTATTATTTAATTACTTTGTAAAATGAAGGGCATAAAGCTTAAGTTACAAGGCAATACTGTCATTAACAAAGCATAATTCTAGGCGTATACACTGATTATAAAAAACATTAAGGATACCTGCTCTTTCCATGACATAGACTGACCAGGTGAAAGCTATGATCGCTTATTGATGTCACTTGTTAAATCCACTTCAATCAGTGTAGATGAAGGGGAGGAGACAGGTTAAAGGAGGATTTTTAAGTCTTGAGACAATTGAGACATGGATTGTGTATGTGTGCCATTCAGAGGGTGAATGGGCAAGACAAAACATTTTAGTGCCTGTGAACAGGGTATGGTAATAGGTGCCAGGCGCACCGGTTTGTGTCAAGAACTGCAACGCTGCTGGGTTTTTCACGTTCAACAGTTTCCTGTGTGTATCAAGAATGGTCCACCACCCAAAGGACATCCAGCCAACTTGACACAACTGTGGGAAGCATTGGAGTTAACATGGGACAGCATCCCCGTGGAAGGCTTTCGACACCTTGTAGAGTCCATGCCCCGACGAATTGAGGCTGTTCTGAGGGCAAAATCCATGTCTCAATTGTCTCAAGGCTTAAAAATCCTTCTTTAACCTGTCTCTTCCACATCATCTACACTGATTGAAGTGGATTTAACAAGTGACATCAATAAGGGATCATAGCTTTTACCATTACAGGCAGAAACGGATTGAGATTATGTCATTACGACACCATTTCAACCAGTTTTGTCTAGTATTGCCCCGCTGGGTCTTGGTTCATGATCCACATTCTCCCCAAACAATACCGGCTTCTCATCGAGTCAGGATAATGCCTGCCTGAGTTGCACAAATGGCATCAACATTTTCAAACAGGCATCTGAAAATAGAGCCAACGTTGGGGGATTTTGGTCCGATCACCAGAAACCTTGTTTGAACTTGGCCTTCTTTCTAGTAATTACAGAGAAGATTAGGCTATTGTTTCCTCTTTGGAGAGAAATCAATGCAAGGCTTTTGTGAACTAATTGTGTAATACTGTGGGGTAATTTCAGAACAATCCTTTCTTCTGTTGTACATGCAACCGGTCTGCTTTCCCTTAGCCTAGCAGCTTCACCCTCTCGACTATCCCAAGAGGGCAGTCTTCCAGAGCTGAGTCACATCACAGCTACAGTACAGATAGCCCTTGCTGGAGCCAAACAGTGACAATGTTAAGAGTGGACACTCAGAAGGAGGACCCTGGAGAGGGCAAGGTGGATGCATTGCTGTAGCCTTTCCGGGAACTTCTTCTGGTCTTTTTTGAGACCGTGAAAGCAGGAAACTCCATTTCACCACATTAGAAAGAAACATCCCACTTCTCCATATTGTAGCAGCTTGTTTTCCTGTTTCTTTCTGCATTCCATCTCTGTCCCACACGATGCTCCACCCATTCTCCTCCTGACTCTCTCCTGTGTTTCTCATAGTGATTAGACTGAACCAGCTATTTTTGTATAACGTTCCTTGTCATTCTGTGTGTCCCAAATGGCACCATATTCCCTATAGGCACTACTTTGGGCCCTGGTCAAAAGTAGTGCACTATATAGGGAATAGGGTCCCATTTGAGACATTATGTGGATCTGCATGGATGGGCAACAAACACTCCGGGCCTCAGACTACAACCGTTTTCCCTCTCTCCCCTTTCCTCTTTAAAATTCTGTCTGACTGTGGTCTGTGGTCTGGCTGCAGACATCGAATGACACCTCGCCCTACAGTTACACAACAGTCAGGTGGACTTCTCTTAGTCGGCACGTTCTGCTTTAATCTGTTGTCACACAGAGGAGAAAGTGAATTTTGACGAAGTGGAAAGGACTCTACTTTGAATGCAGTCCGGATTGGAGTCGCCTATTTCAGGAGCTGTCTGTGGCAACAATTCATGCAGTATTCGCTAATCAGGTTCAACAATAGTCTTGCAAGAGTTTAGTGTGTTAGGGTTACGTAAAGGGAGAAGAAAACGGTTTATTTTGAAAGGGCTTAGCTTAATCAAACCCCAATTGGATCATAAGGATCATCTCATATGGACCCCCCCCCCCCCCACACAGAAACAGCTCTTAACATCTTCTCATATACGGCATGTGTTATGCTCAAATCAATTCAAGTGGAAAACTGAAGACTGCGTCTAGCCTAATCTGAGAGGAAAGCGTCTAGACTATTCTGAATTTTTCTTTTTGGGGAAACGACACGAGGAGGAATGTCTCTAGTTAATCTCTAAAATGTCTCTAGTGAATCTCTAAAATGTCTCTAGTGAATCTCTAAAATGTCTCTAGTGAATCTCTAAAATGTCTCTAGTGAATCTCTCAAATGTCTCTAGTGAATCTCTAAAATGTCTCTAGTGAATCTCAAAAAATGTCTCTAGTTAATCTCTAAAATGTCTCTAGTGAATCTCTAAAATGTCTCTAGTGAATCTCTAAAATGTCTCTAGTGAATCTCAAAAAATGTCTCTAGTGAATCTCTAAAATGTCTCTAGTGAATCTCTAAAATGTATCTAGTTCATCTCTAAGATGTCTCTATTTTATCACTGTATCTGCCCTCTGACGTTGGGGATGTAGGCTAGAATGAGAGCTGAGCATCAGAAGACTGTGAAGAGAGTTCCTCCATTTCTTCAGTCTCCTTTGGATTCTGCTGTATCATGCCGCTGCACTGGGCTGGGCGTGTGTCCCTGTCTGAGCATGCGCCAGCTCTCTTTCTGCAAGGACCAGAGGCTTTGCAGGCGCGCCTGCTCTATCCCTCCCTCCCTTACTCCTTTCTCACTCTCTCTCACTCTCTGTCTTTCCCTCTCCCAACAACAGTTTCCTTCCGCTTGACCCCCTCCCTCTCTAACAGGCTCCTTCTCTCTCTCCTCGCTGTCAGAATCAATCTCTGTGTCTTCTTGTCTTTCACTCCCATTCCCTCTCCATCTTTTTCTCCCCCCCCCTCGCCCTTTACCACCCCTCATCCTCCGTCAGACGCAGTCCCTCCCTGTCTCGTTCTCGTTGTGTCGTCTGCTTCCGTCCTCTCCCTGTTCTTCCGTTCTCTTCTATCCATGGCTGGGCTAAACCCCACGCTGCATACTTTGTCCTCGCTGTATTCTATCTGCTGCTCTAGCTTTCTCATTCCTTTCTTACAGCAAGGCAGTGGGGTAAGGGCTGGGTCGTCTCTGATGCGTTCGTGTTTAGAGGCTCTCCCTCTTTTTTTTTTGTCTTTCTCTCTCTCTCTCTCTCTCTCTCTCTCTCTCCTTCTCTCTCTCTCCTTCTCTCTCTCTCTCTCCTTCTCTCTGCTTGCTGCAGCGACTGCTGATGAATATTAAAGAGGAAAGAAAGAGAGAGAGAGAGGCTTCCTTTGGGCGCTGGCTGGCTGGCAGCTCTCTCTGAATGCAGCGCTGCTCTAGCTCCACCCACCACCCCCCTCCCTGGCTGTCTGCTGATATATGTGTGTATGTATGTGTGTGCGTCGTGTGTGTGTGTGTTAGAGAGAAGTCCTATTCAGCGAGTAGCTCTCCGGGCTGACAGAGCTCCAAATCAACTCAGCCCCTTCTGCCATTTTATTCCTCCCACTCCCGCCCATTAAAGCTGCAATATGTAACTTTTTGGGTGACCGACCAAATTCACAAAGAAATGTGTGTTATAGATCTGTCATTCTCATCGATAGCAAGTCTAAGACATGTAGATCTGTTCTATGTGCGCTATTTCTATGCTTCCCATTCTGACGTTTTTATTTTTATTTTTTGTGAGGGGTTTTGTACACCAGCTTCAAACAGCTGAAAATGCTATATTTTAGATGGTACAATAAATCTGCTTGTTTTGTCACATAAACTGAAATTAAGCGAACTATTAGAATTTTAGCAACCAGGACATGGCGGAGCGATTTCTGAATATTGCACCTTTAAGTGTTACACAGAGACGATCCACAGAGGAGATGACAGGGAGGGAGAAGACATGGGATGGGGGACTGGGGAGTTTTTAGGTGATAGTCTAACATGCTCTGAGATTTGACCACTTTTAGGCTATGTCCTAGACCAATAGAGACATTGGTTAACAGGTCTTGTCTCAATGCTTGGGTGGGAAAACATCATCAGGACTAACAAATCAACAGTACATAAACAGGGTGTAGGCTATGCTTATCGTGTCAAACATGGAGAAAATGTACATGTTTATCCAGGCCTAGTGCTTTGCCTTTGATGACATGTTCCTTGACTAGGGGTGTGAACGTTTAAAACATTTCACCAAAATTGGGATGAATCCCTAACCGAAAAACAATGTGTTTGAGTTTTTTCCCCCCACAAACTTAAAATCACAGTGCAGCTGGCTAGCCTGCTCTTTCTCTTCGCTAATGATGCGAGACGAGTTTCCGGTCTGTTGTGTGTAGAATATCCTAGCCTATTCATTGATGATTGGCCCTGCTTTACACAGTGGAGGGTGTGTGTGTGTGTGTGTGTGTGGGCCTGGCATTGGAGGGTGCTCAGCTAAGTGTGGGACAAAGATTAGGTGTAAACGCCTGTGAGATGCTCAACAAAGAGGATTAACATGAGCATCCATCTGCCCCTCTGGCATTTTAGATCAAACATCAATTTGGTCTCTCTCTCTCCTTTCCACTTTTTGGATAATGGCCTCCTTTCTTTGTTTCTCTCCAACTAGCCAAATAAATGGGCCCCTGCACCCTCCTCTTTAATAACTGAGTGAGCCTATTCGCAGTTAGTCTAAGTATTTCCCTGCACCTCTTTGTTCCGAGTCCTAAGGTAGCCTTATGTCAGTGGATTGACACAGTGCATAAGGAGGTCTGTGCTTCTGGTACACACTGGGCTGTGATGCTCTTTGTAAGTCTGCTCTGTCTTTCTCTCTCTCTCTCTCTCTCGCTCTCTAGGGCTACAGCAATCAGCCCACAAAGAGAATCAGAACACAGCTGCCAGACCAGTCACAGGATGGGCTTGGCCAGAACATGGTTTCAACCCTTCTCCCTCACCCAGTACGCCCATCCCCCGACTTCTGTCACTGGGAGAAATTCAATTATGTCTAAAGATCACTGTAGTCCAGTCATTGTTTGTTAAATGCTGTGTGCCAGAGTTCAGTTTGCCTAGTCCTCCTGATGATGTTTCCCTACTAGGCATTGAGACTAACTTCGCCAATATTATCTTATACTATTTATCCAGGACATAGGCTAGCTAACAGTTGCCAAGTGCTCAGATCTCACAGCCTCACATATCTCACAGTGGCCAGATCTCAACCTCTTACTATTGCCTACTTGAGTGAGGTGAGGTCATATCAAAAATACTCTAAGATATGCTACTTGTATGGAGATCAAGTTATGGTGTGATTCGCTTTTTTGTCCGAACAGTGGTGTTTCACTGCTGTAAATGAGTCTAATGAAAACTACGCCCTTGACTGGTTGGCACGGCTTAGAAAGAACTGTTAGGCTCGGGTCCAAAGCAGATGCTGATTGTGTTTTGTCAGCAAACTGAAAAACAATCCTCTGTGCAGTATCGCTAAATGACGCAGTTCTACAGTTTTGTAAGGCAGTCCAGAAAATATACACATGCAAGAAGCCCACATTGTCAAGTGACCCCAAGCATAACAGAACAAATCATCCACTTAATAAGAAACACAAAAACACGCCCACATAACACCAACCAAACCGCTGGACTTAAGGAAACAGAAACAGGATATGCATGGCAGGCTGTCACGCAGTGAGCTGCTGCCATGTGTATTTTGAGAGGAACTCTCTCTTCCCCTTTGAGAAGACAGGAGGGAAACCCCCCCCCCCCCGCATTAATATGACCCTATTATTGGTGCATCTGATCTTGTAGTCTCTATGAGCTGCAGCTTGTTTCTACAGGAGGAGGAGGAGCCTGTGTGTGTTGTGTAGTCTCTGAGCTGCTGTTTCTGCAAGAGCAGGAGAGGAACCCCCATGGTTGGCCAGTGTTTATCTTGGTCACTTCATCATCTTGCTTCATAACAAATAGAAGCATGCTCACGTTACTGTACGCCAACCCTGACATGGTGACATCCGTTACAGGGAAGCAGCTCATACTTGTAGCTCAATGTCACATGTAACATGAATCACGATTATCTAAGCTTAGTTGAGGAAGAGGATGATTGCCTTGAGTCTGTAGAGTAACTCAAAACGTATGAATAGCCTAGGTGTTTCCTCACTATTGAGGTGATAGCTTTGCTTGGGTACTCGAATCAGGGAAGAAACAGGCTAGGTCAAGCTACATTGAGACATTAGGCCTACATTGCATTGATATGTCCTTTTGGGACCACATTAGAAATGATGGAACTTTAGGCCCTACCTAGCAAAAGCCTGAATAAACAAAGAAACCTAGCCTATCCATTCAAATCATCATCACTGAGAAAAGGGCATCAGTCTAGACAAATGTTTGTGGAATTTCGTCTTCCCCCTAGGCGTCAGTCCGTTGTTGCACCACGTCTGTCTGCGTTAGCAAAGCCGACTGCCCTTTCAGCTCCTAAAGTCCTTTGATTACATAAAGCTTATATCAAGTGAGGGGAAGACAAAGGAAAAAGTCCTGATTGTCCCTGTGAGGGGGCGACATGGAAATGGCACTGTTGCAGCCAGTTGGTGTGACAATGGCCATAGGAGTTGGCAAGACAGCAGCACAAGCAGATCTAGGACCAGGCTAGGGCTGCCTGGGATGAGGGGATAAATCCGTTGCTGTTCTTGTATGAAGGGTCTGGGTTGGGGACTAAGACCTTTGGGTCGAAACACTGCACAATAAAACTGTGGGAGAATTCAACAGTGTGCTGGTATCTGTCTTTCTTTAGCTCAGCAGCCATATCCCTCTCTGTGGGGAACAACAAGCATGTATGCTGGGTGTCGATTTGGAATAGTTGTCAATGACTTATCTTTCCTCTTCACCCTTTTACATTGTAGCCTATTACTGAGATCCCACCAACTTTGGTTGGTTCTCGCAGGCCTTTGCTCCTCTGACACCCTTTAAGGAAGCCAACAACAAAACAATGCTTAGAATCCTCTCAGTTCAGTCCGTGTTCCATGCAGGATGAAACATTTTGATGAGGCACCATCTCATTTTTCAAGGCATTATTGAAAGCAGCAATTATCTGTCTCCACATGCCAAAGTAGCTCATGTGGATTGCATCAAACGAAGGTATCCAAACTAAAAAGAGCATTAACTCATTGTTTTTTTCCTTCTTCTCTCTCCTCTCCTCCCAGCCTGAACTCGTTTCACCATGGATCAGCATCAGGACTTAAACTCGAGCATGGATGGCCACGCCGCCCTGCAATTCAACTCTGGGGAGACCATGGCCTCGGCTGCCCTGGCCAACATGACCCTGAAGGAACCCCAGGACCAGCAGGAGGTTAAGAAGCCTAACGGGATGCCAGACGCACACATGGGACCTGGGGACATGAAAGGTCAGTGATGGACTAGGTCACTAGGACTATAGATTCTGACAGGAGAGGGGGTGGTTATGGAAAAGAGAGCATCAGATACACATTGTTGGAAAAAACTATCTTAGAATCTGGTCAATCTGTTTCAGTATTTCTTGTAGGCCTTAATAGTAAAAAGCAGACCGTGGTGATCTGTTGCATCCAGACAGATAGAACTAAAGGATGTTATTGTTGGCAGTTCTCTGCATTACCCTTCCTTTATATTGCATGGTGAAATAACCCTACAGACATCAGTGTGTGTGTGTGTGTGCATGTGTTTTTGTGTATGTGTGTGCTTACAGTAATCCAGGCATTTGGGTCAGTCTCTCCTCAGACAGACACTCTATCCTGTAGTATACAGACCCAACACTCTCTTCCAGGAAACAGGATTCAGATGGTGAAACTAATAATCCTGAAAGGCCACAAGAGCAGGGAGAGACGCTATTAATATAAACACGGTTTAGTTTTTAGTGTCATCTACAGAGGATCTTAAAGGGATACTGCACGATTCTGGCAGTTGCTTTTCTACTTACCCAGAGTCAGATGAACTCGTGGATACCATTTGTACGTCTCTGCGTGCAGTATGAAGGAAGTTAGAGGTAGTTTCGCGAGCCAATGCTAACTACCGTTAGCGCAACGACTGGAAGTCTACAGGTACAGTAGCAGTAGCCCTATAACGTACAGAGCTTTGCCCAGTTCTATTGGATGACATGCCCCAGCTTTTTAGGTTTTGGTTACTACTGTAGGCCGACAGGATCTCAGTTGACCATATGAGGCCTAAATATGGCATGTACAGTCAGAGTATATCTAGAAAAGAAAGGAATGCATATTCCATCGAGGATGTTGCTTTAAGTTCTCAATTCGGGTATTTTTATCAGCAGAATTTCTCTTCATGTAGAATCATCTTCCTCTTTAGGGAGCGGAAGAGCATTATTCAAATCAAATCAAATTTGTCACATACACGTGTTTAGCAGATGTTATTGCGGGTGTAGCGAAATGCTCTTATTGTATAGCTTACTCTACAACACTGAAGAACAAAAACAACTTCTAAAGCAAGGCAGCTTGTGTTTAGCTTTATGTAGGCTAGCCCGCTCTTTTGTTCCCATTAACCTGAGGTGATGCCCGTTTTTTTTCTCTCTACCACTAACTAATAATCTTGCCTCTGTCTCTCGTAGAAGATTTGCTGGAGCTGTCACCTGAACTGAAATCACAGCCTCAAGCACCAGTGTCAGAGGTCTCTGTGTCTAAGAGCGCCCTCTCGGGTATGCCGCTCCTCACATCCAAACCCTTTATTTCTGTTAGGGGTTGTGTGAGCTGCAGGGTTGGGCTCAATTCCATTTTGATTAGTGTTCATTCAGGAAATGTTTCAGGAATTGATTCATGAATCAGAAATACTTCATAAACTAATCATAAATTGATCAGAAATAGATTATTATGAAATGGAATTGAGTCCACCTCTGGTTGTGATTGTGCCTCTTGTTGTGGCTTCAAAAGCAATTTGCTCATTGGTTCTTTTGGCCTCTGCCTCTTCGCGAATCATCATCCAGCTTCTTGTCACAACTACCTCAACATGCATTTGTTTTAGCTTCTTGCTTCACAGCTGCCTGCTTCACTTTTCACAGATACCACTGTAACACCTGTATTCGGAGTGCCTTTGTATCCCCCAAAATCATGTGCTGCTGACCTCTCTCTTTCTCCTCTTCCTCTATTCTCTTCCTCTCTTCTCTTCCTCTCTTTCTCTCTTCTCTTTCTCTCTTCTCGTTCTCTCTTCTCTTCCTCTCCTCTTCCTCTCTTCTCTTCCTCTCTTCTCTTCCTCTTCTCTTTCTCTCTTTCTCTCTTCTCTTCCTCTCTTCTTCTCTTCCTCTCCTCTTCCTCTCTTCTCTTCCTCTCTTCTCTTCCTCTTCCTCTTCTCTTTCTCTCTTTCTCTCTTCTCTTCTTCTCTTCCTCTCCTCTTCCTCTCTTCTCTTCCTCTCTTCTCTTTCTCTCTTCCCTCTCTTCTCTTCCTCTCTTCTCTTTCCCTCTTCTCTTCCTCTTCTCTTCCTCTCTTCTCTTTCTCTCTTTCTCTCTTCTCTTCCTCTCCTCTTTCTCTCCTCTTCCTCTCTTCTCTTCCCCTCTTCTCTCTTCTCTTCCTCTCTTTTCCTCTTTCTTCCTCCAGTTTTCAGTTTACGTAATGACCATCTACAGTGACCAATGCTTTTAAAAATGAGTTGTCTCTCTTTCTCTCCCTCTCATTTCTACAGACAAAGGTCAGTTCTTCTGAGGGCATCTGCCTTTCATTCCTAATGCATTTTAATGAAATCTCCTGTCAGGATTTGAGGATGATTCTGCTGCTGGACTCGCAACAATCCATGATATTTATTATTAATTATTATTATTAATTATTATGCCATGCTTCTGAGTTCTGTGTGGGTGAGCTATCTTGGTGAGGCATTTCAGAGCACTTTTCATTCAGGTCACACTGATAGGAAAAAGCCAACCGCCCCAGATCGTAGCATCATGCATTATGCCTAGAGTTGTGGCTCTTGTATTCATAATTGTCAGCATCCTAACTGTTAGCATGAAGTTTTAGGCTGTTGTCAGGACAAAGACAGTGGACGTAAGCTTCTTGTATTTAGACAATTGTCCCGTCGGCGGTCAGTAAGTTAAGAACTGAATCTGAAAACGGCGTTGCATAAGTGGCACTCTGCAGTAACATGCTCTCTCACAGTCATGGCCAACAGGCCAACCTCAGAATAAGTGAAAGGGGGGTGGTGTTTCTGGGCTAATGGGTCAATATGGTCAGCACTTAACTGGTGCTGTGGCCTTGGTCAGCACAGTGACACCATGGTAACAGAAGGCTGAACCCCACATCCATATAGAGATGCATCCATAGCTAGTCACCCCAGAGCATTTTAAACATGGCTCATAGGATTGATGTCATGGACTTGATTCATCCTCACACTCGGTTCATTTACCATAGGAAGTGATGGTCATGGGGCTCATAATGCTTCATATAATCGCGTCCTTGGTGTTAAAACCCCTTTAGCTACTAACACACTTAGTGACTCCAGGTCTCTCAACTGTCAGTGGGCCTTTATTCAACAGTGATTTATGGTATTGCCAGAAGGATAAAATATACTTTGGTGGTGGTGTTATCTCAACAACAGCCCCCAGTTATAGATACAGCAGTGTCTGCTCTACTGTGCACTACGTACCAGCTCTGGCTTTGGCTCTAACCCCTGCCCACAAAAACGTGAAAGATTTAGCAATTCCCATTAACAGAACTATGTGCGTAATGTAGTTAGTTCACTTCCTCCATACCTTCCTTGAAACACTGACAAGAACAATGTACTGCAGGACATAACACGAGAACAAGGCTAGATATCTAGATTCAGGCCTACATTGTAGGAACTCATGTTCATTTCACTGTGCTTGTTGTAGGTCTACTGCCAGCAATAGTCCATAAGTTTCACATGTCAATACAGGATAGCCAACTGTAATGCAACTACCATGGCCATGGTGCATGTGTCTAGTGCTTTAGTCCTTAACTGGGGTCAGTGACTATGACTGCCCTATTAGCTGTAGGCAATTTATAGCCACTTAGATGATGCTGAGCTTGCAGACTGAGAACTGTTAATGGTTGACATGGAGGAGTCATCATCATCAAGCTTTCCTGAAATCAAAAATTTGCTGATTAGCGTTTTTTCTTAACACCTATGCTACCCCCCCCCCCCCCCCCTTCCAGAAAATGACAGGTACAATACCTTCAGAAAGTATTCATACCCCTTGACTTATTCCACATTTTGTTGTGTTACAGCCTGAATTCACCCATCTACACACAATACCTCATAATGAAAAAAGTGAAAAAAATTTAAGATATTTTTTTGAAAATGAAATACAGAAATATCTTATTTACATAAGTATTCAATCCCCTGAGTCAATACTTTATAGAAGCACCATTGGCAGCGATTGGAGCTGTGAGTCTTTCTGGGTAAGTCTCTAAGAACTTTCCACACATGGATTGTGCAACATTTGCCCATTTATTATTTTCAAAATTCTTCAATCTCTGTCAAATTGGTTGTTGATCATTGCTAGACAACCATTTTCAGGTCTTGCCATAGATTTTCAAGTAGATTTAAGTCAGAACTGTAACTCGGTCACTCAGGAACATTCACTGTCTTCTTGGTAAGCAACTCCAGTGTAGATTTGGCCTTGTGTTTTAGGTTATTGTCCTGCTGAAAGGTGAATTCATCTCCCAGTGTCTGGTGGAAAGCAGAATAAGCCAAGTCCTCTACGATTTAGCCTGTGCTTAGCTCCATTCCATTTCTTTTTTATCCTGAAAAACTCCCGTCCTTAACGATTGCAAGCATACCCATAACATGATGCAGCCACCACTATGCTTGAAAATATTGAAAGTGGTACTCAGTAATGTGTTGTATTGGATTTGCCCCAAACATAAGACTTTGTATTCAGGACAAAAAGTGAATTTCTTTGCCACATTTCTTGAAGTATTAGGCCTACTTTAGTGCTTTGTTGCAAACAGGATGCATGTTTTGGAATATTTTTATTCTGTACAGGCGTCCTTCTTTTCACTCTGTCAATTAGGTTAGTATTGTGGAGTAATTACAATGTTGTTGATCCATCGTCAGTTTTCTCCTATTAGCCGTTAAACTCTGTAACTGTTTTAAAGTCACCGTTGGCCTCATGGTGAAATCCCTGAGCGGTTTCCTCTTCGGCAACTGATTTAGGAAGGACGTTTGTATCTTAGTAGTTACTGGGTGTATTGATACAACATCCAAAGTGTAATTAATAACTTCACCATGCTCAAAGGGATATTCAAAGTCTACTTTTTTTACATTTACCAATCTACCAATAGGTGCCCTTTTTTGCGAGGCATTGGAAAACCTCCCTGGTCTTTGTGGTTGAATCGGTTTGAAATTCACTGCTTGACTGAAGGACCTTACAGATAATTGTATGTGTGGGGTACAGAGATGAGGTAGTCATTCAAAAATCATGTTAAACACTATTATTGCACACAGAGTGACTTGTTAAGCACATTTCTACTCCTGAACCTATTTAGGCTTCCCATAACAAAGTGGTTGAATACTTATTGACTCAAGACATTTGAGCTTTTCATGTTTATTGGATTTGTAAAGATTTCGAAAAACATAATTCCACTTTGACATTATGGGGTATTGTGTGTAGGCTAGTGACAAAAATCTCAATTTAATCCATTTTAAATTCAGGCTGTAACACAACAAAATGTGGAAAAAGTCAAGGGGTGTGAATACTTTCTGAAGGAGATCAACAGATAGACAGTATAGGCAGACGTGACTGTCCCTGAAACTACATCTAGTGCCCCTTCACTTGCGCATGACCGAGAGTAAATTAGTGGTGTTAGCGAGCTTTAGACTAGAGGATTTATTTCAGCAGGCTGCTTGTGTGTGTGGTTAAGTTTTATCATCGTTGTGTGAGTGCTCGCTGTATGTTGAAGATCAGCTTACCGGTACCTTTAGAAAGTCTAATGAAGTCCCCCTTTTCCTTTTTCTTCCTCTGCCATGGAACCCTGGACCTCTGGGCCATGCAGCTACCGGAGGGACGACCGCTACAGGTCAAGGTATGACTACAATACCAATCTGACATCTCTCTTCCTCAGACTACATGTAGCCATGAGGAAGAAGAGTTTCCGAGACCAACTACCATCCATGCATATCCATATCAAATCATCATCTACATCTCTATTTTCAACTATTCATCCCAATAGCTCAGGCACCAATTGAAACCAAGTTTAAGAGTTTGGGTTTACCATTGAGAGTAATGGACAAACTCCAGTATTGATTTGAACCACAACTCATCTCTATCACCATTATAATGATTATAGCATATGTATTATAGAACAGAGGACACTGTCTTATTATAATCTGTTTTACTATATAGATTCACAATTTATATTGATCCCTTGAAATGTATTTATCTTAAGTGGGTAATGGGAGTTGGATTTCAAGAGCAAATTTGATCATTTTCAAGGATGTCAGAATGGAGTGATACCACACCGAAACTATAGTTTTAACTATGTTTTGTTTACGTTTAATTTGTTTAACGTTACAAACATTAGAGTAAAACAAGCTTATTTTGGGTTCTTATGGTTGAACTAAGATCTCGAGGCAAAGTTATATTATATTCAAGTTATATTCTTCAAGAATCAATGGGTACATCATCATTTATAAGTCCAGAAATGGATGTAGCAACTGCAGATTTCCCCTTTTAAAGGAAGAGAACCATGATGTACTGTATGTGAGGCTAGCAGCCAGAAAAACCGCCCCGCCGCAAAGCCCATTTGCAAATTGGAGAATGCGGCAGCCAGTAGTTTAGCAGTGATTCATCGCCATTGCAATTTCATTTATCACATGGCTTTTCACAACAATCCAAGAGAGAAAAAATACAGCAGTGTTGGGTCATTGTGAGTACTGTGTTGAATGAGACCGTTTTTGTATTGATCTGATACAGCTTTGCTTTGACTTTTGTTGTGAATTTGGTTGATTTTTTTCAAGCAAAGTTTATGGTTTAGTGTTTGAGCTGTAAGGTGCTTTTTATGAACCCATAGCTACTTACATACTTCATAGCTCTCATTGTATAGTCTACCCATTTTTCCGCTATAAACATGGAAGCAAAATGTTTGCAACTGCATTTAAAAATGTGATTTGCAAACGGAGCTTCTTATAAAAACACCTACAGCTTTAGGTACAAAAACGATCCAGATAATTTTAGTTGATATATTTGATGTTTCATTGTTGTTCCTGTTGATGCCAGCAAAAAAAGGTTCCTTTGCCCTTTGTTTTGTGTTCCTGCTCCTTCAGTGGTTGTTTTCTTTCAATTCTTTCTTTCCCTTTATTTCTGTTCCTTTTGTTTTGTTGGGTGTTGAATGTGTCTGTCTCTGAGGAGGAGGTGAGTATCTCTAACACCACAGTCCTGCTGTGGATCTATCCCTCTGTCCCTTATCGTTCTGCTTCCCGGTTCCCACCACATCAGAGGAGCTCACTGCGTCGCTCAGCCCCACGCCAGAAGGCCTCAGTCCCGCCACAGAGAGCGGCCGCAGTAGCAGGTCCGGCTTTGCCGACGGTGGGATTGAAGACGGGGAGAGGGCTGGGTCGGTGAGCCCCCGGGCGTCTCCTTCAGCCCCTGAAGCCCCAATCGAGAGGGACACTCCAAGGCTCTTCTCCCCAGACTCGCTGGGGTCTGAGCTGAAGAGGAGCCCGTCTGACAAGGTCTCTGATGTCTCTGTGGGCCACAGCCTTAGCGGCTCTGGGTCTGAGGACGAGGATGAGAAGGATGTATGTGAGAGCAAGGAGGCGCCTACCTCTGCCTATGAAGACAGGATCAGTCCTGGGAAGCCTCAGAGCCCTCTCTTCACAGAAAAGGAGAGGACGAAAGAGCAGGAGGATGAAGAAAAAGAGGAGGATAGCGACGAGGAAGAGGATGAAGAAGAGGAAGAGAGAACAGAGGTGTCAACGATCCGCAGGAGGCCACGGCGGGAAGCCAGCTCAGAAGAGGAAGAGCAGGAGAAAGATGAAGCTCGCGCCCCTGTCATTCCCGTTGCCATGACCCCGGAGGAAGCCAAGCAGCGCGTCCTGTCCTTTGACTACACAGAGCCTGAGGGACAACCCCCTGGTCAGGGCATCCCTGCAGGGTGGCAGAACGGAGCAGACAAGACCCCCCCAGAGAGCAAGAGCCCTGACTCCAACAGGGCCGACCCTGGATCTCCCTTCTCCCCTAGCACCGCAGCCGACCGGACCCAGGACGAGTCTCCTCTCATCGAGCACCAGCCAGACCCCCACGACGAGGTGGAGCAGGGGACGGAGGAGGAGGTGCAGGAGGAAGAGGAGGTGCAGGAGAAGGTAGCTAGTCCTCTGCCCATGATTGCTGTGCCCCAGATGGAGGTTGAGCCCGTCCAGAAGGATGATGAGCCTGTGAAGACCTCAAAGGACACTCAAGGCCAATACCTGGAGTCTGCAGACGAGGACGTCATTGCAGCGGTGACAGCAGCTCAGTCGGTGACCAAAGCCAAACCTGCAGAAGCCAAACCTGCAGAAACGAAGCCTAAGGCTGGCAAGCCTGCTAGTGGCCCCAAAAGTGATGCCAAAGGAGGTGCTCCTACAGCAGCCAAAGGTCCGGTCAGGAAAGATAAGAAAGTGACCGCTACTGCTGTTGCACCTCCCCCCAAGACCACCGCCGCTAAAACTCAGAAAGCACCCCCAAAAGATGCCGCCCCACCGGGCAGAAAAGCAAATGTTCCAGGTGCCCAGCTCAAAGGTCTGTTTTCCGTTCTAGTTTATCAATCCCACCTCTCCGCCTCCTCTTTTCTTTTCTCTCACAGATCTTTTTTTCTTACTAGAGCAACACAATAAAGCAGCACCCTTTCTGAAAAACACGCACAAAAACGCAAAATATGAACGTGTTCGGTTGACGAAACGGACTGCTTGTAGCCACCACCACCACCGGTTTCTTTCTTGTTTCGTCTTTGTTCACTTCTTTCTCTTCTGTCTGTGTTTGTGGTCTGAGTTCTGTCTGTGTTTCCAGACCCTGTCTATGTCACTAACCCTCCTGTGCCCCAATTATTTTTGCTGGCAATGTTTTCCACTGGTCAGCCCTTTTTGCATGTCACTTGCATGTTTGTTGGGTGTGCAACATCCCATCATTGTGACTGTGTATTTATGGGTCACTTATCCTTCACCTATCCTTCCACCTCCCGTCTTCTGAAACACACACACACACACACACACAAGTATGGTATGGTTCACACGTGCATGCACACACACACCACACTCTGGCTACTGTTTCCTATCTATCATATTACCAGAAAAGTGTAAGTCAGCACTGTGTCAGGTTTAATGTAAGCACTCTCACAGAGTGTATTTGTTACACACTACTCTACCACTACGGATCAATAGATGGATCACTGGTTCTCTTTATGCTAATCATCTAAAAATTGCCAATTATCAATAATGATCAGATGATCGCTGATAAGCACTTGCACATGACATGATAACAAAATGATTCCCATTTCAAAAGGTACATTTTCTGTAAAAGCTTTTTGAAATGTTTACTGGACTCCCTAGAATCTAAATAATGAATCTGTTTAATGGGAACCACCCATTTTATCAATACAGCCCTGTCACTCACTCATGGTCCTAGTTGGACTAATGGGGTCGTCCATTGATAGGAGATATCAATATTATTGCCTGCCTAACAAACCATTTGCAAGCACCACTGTCACCACGGAGACCCAATTTCCTGCTTATCCAATAACATGCAGACGTTAAATAGAAAGGACGGTTTCTAAGCAGTCGTCTGTACCACATTCATTGGCCCTAAAACTAATTTAGTTCCCCCCTCAAATGATTAGCCTAGTCCCAGACAGTGTATTGTGATATCTGTGATTCTCTGAGTGGACTGATTAAGGGGATAGAAATCAGGCCAAGAGGCTTGAAGTCATTTTTGAAAATCTAGTTTTTAATAAATACGACTTAATGTGCTAAACCTCCCAGTGCAGTGTAATGTCAATACACAGATAATTGCGAATCTGGGGTAAGTTTCAAATTAAAGTTCAGTCAAAGTTTATCACAAATTTACTTTCTGGCAATTCATTTCAGTGTACTGACAATTACTATGAAATCCAAAAGCAACTTTGAAGCATCCGGATATGGCAACTAGAGTAGTTAACAACACGCATTGTCCGTTAGCATTTTCATGCCTGGGATGAATAGGCAATTTCGCTTCAGAGAGAGAGCCTAGTACAGCTAGGTCTCAAAGTTGCTGATGAGACAGGACTATGATATTAGCACTGACTCTGAGTCCCTTTCTTTGACCCTCTCTTGTAGCCAAGGCTGGTGCAGGGCCTGGGAAAGAAGCAGCTGAGAAAAAGGTAGGTGATAACTGATGTGTGTACCAGAGGTCTGACCTCTGGAGTAACCTTGAGGTATAATGATGCCTGCTGTATCTCAGTGCTTCACTTTACAGCTGCAAAGGAGGTTCCAAACATGTTGGCTCAAATTTTACATACACTTTTGCATCAACCATCTGCCTTTAACTGAATGCCCTAAAAAACTAAAGGTTTAGCTCTGCAATTGCAGTACAGCACATCTGCATGTGAAGCCATTCTCCACTCACACACAGTAGACATTTTATTGATTTTAAGATTTCTATATCGCTTATAGCTTTTTGTTAAGTTCCACCATCGTAATGCATTTCTTTAAATGTTGTTTGCTTTCACTTTTGTATTTTCCTTTGTGTTTCATAACACTTTTTTTACCACCTTTGTTCACAAGACATCCAACGCCACCACACCTGCCAAAGCATCCACCCCCAAACGACCCTCCTCGGTCCAAACCACCCCCAACAAAAAGCCTTGGTCCTCTTCCTCTGCCCCAGCCTGCAACACTAGCAGGCCCAGCTCAATATTTAAACCCAGTCCATGCAGTGCAGGAGCCAGAGAACCCAGGCCAAGGGTAAGTAACACAGATGGACAGGCCTCAACTTTGACCACTATCCCAGACCCAGGCCAGCCTATCCATAGGCTCATAATGCTCAATGGCATTATGACTCGAATACTTCAAAGTTCCGTGGTGATCTTATGCAATGCCTCTCCTAAACCCAAAATACTCAGTCTGTTCTTTCCCAAATTAGTCAGGAGTCTTTTGTTTCAACACAGGTTCATTGCTTGTTAGTGTAGTTTGTAGTTTTTCCATTGTAGAAGTAACCGTGCTGTTTGGTTTCCAGACAGGAGATGGGAAGACCCCCAGCACCAGGACACCAGGTGCTAAACCCCAGGGTGCTGGGACCAGGATGCAGACCAAGACCACTGCTGGAGGTCAGTCAGTACTCAGGACATGTTAAACAGATGCTCAACTCTCAATGTATTCCTTTAACTAAACTCTTACAGCAGTACCTACAATGTGAACACATAAAATGCAATCACCATTAATCCCCTACACAATCTTTTTTTCATAAAACACACATTTCATAGGAAGACCCCATTGCCTTCGACCTAAAGATCCATTCTGCCAACATGGCCTCACAGCACAGTGGCCTGTGTCAGTGTTTAATTAGTTTGACTTTGATATATGAATCACAGCTGCTTCCAGAATGGAGCAGAGAAAACCTCAAGTTCCCCAATTCGAGAGAGGTTAACAAATGGAGTGTGAGCAGAGATGAGAGAGCATGATAAGGATATGGTCAGACTCCATATCCCCATTGAAAAGTATTCAAATCTACCAGCAGCTTGAAACCTACATTTGCCATCTCTAACATGTGGCAGCTTGACAACTACATTTACATCCCCAGCACGTTGGATGGTGTCGCCACTGTTTGCTGTGCTCTCTTTGGAATGGAGTGATGGAGAGAAAAATTTACCAAGAAGTGTCTGGGCATTTTGGCTTTAACTACAGCCTGAGCAAAACATCACCGGCACCTAGTTCACATAATTGAACTTTTGCAGGTCTTGTTCCTGAAAACATATTCTCAGGAGCACAACATAATTAGATTGGAATAACCTAATCCTAGATTGTTTCTCCTAACCTTGTAGTTGATTCCCCCAAGACGCCCCAAGACCGTAGTGGCTACAGCAGCCCCAACACACCCAAGTCCCCCGCCAGCCGTGAGGTGAAGAAGGTGGCGGTGGTGCGGACCCCTCCTAAATCCCCTGGGTCCATCAGGGGGCGCAGTCCGGTGCCTCTGGCCGCCCCAATGCCTGACCTGAAGAACGTCCGGTCAAAGATTGGCTCCACAGAGAACATCAAGCACTCGCCTGGTGGAGGACGGGTAAGGGCTTGAAACTGTTTTCTTTCGTTTTTATGATATGTAGGGTTGAAGAAATCCAGAAACCTTCCCA
Source organism: Coregonus lavaretus (assembly GCF_964263955.1). Classification (NCBI taxonomy): domain Eukaryota; kingdom Metazoa; phylum Chordata; class Actinopteri; order Salmoniformes; family Salmonidae; genus Coregonus; species Coregonus lavaretus. Next base: position 34,728,932 of record NC_139989.1, on the reverse strand, counting down.
AAGATTGCAGGTTTTTCAGAAACCAAAGTAAGAGGAGGGGAGGGAATCTGCCAATAGGAAATCCTCCAACCGGGATTTCTGAAAAACCCAGGAACTTCTGAAAAGTGGCCTGAAATGAACAACCCTAGTGCTGTTATTCTTATTTACATTTACATTTTAGTCATTTAGCAGACGCTCTTATCCAGAGCGACTTACAGTTAGCGAGTGCATACATTTTCATACTAGCCCCCTGTGGGAAACGAACCCACAACCCTGGCGTTGCAAGCGCCATGCTCTACCAACTGAGCTACAGGGGACCCATATCACAGGCCGGAATCCATGTACTACTCCATAACTCCAGTAATTAGCCTTTCAAAGCATATGTTTGAGTTGTGATCACAACTGGCTTTACAGTATTTGTTGAATATGTCCAGAACAATATAAAATGGTTTGTTCTGTATTAGTTCCTTGGATGTTGTAAGGACAACGCTTTCTCCCTCCTGACTCTTTCAGGTGCAAATAGTTGAGAAGAAGATGGATTTAAGTAACGTTCAGTCAAAGTGTGGCTCCAAAGCCAATCTCAAGTATACCCCAGGAGGTGGCAATGTGAGTAACACAGACGGCATGGCGGTCAAGAGACTGCAGACAGAGACATTACCCATGTTCAGGACTCCTACAGTACACAACCCACACACTTCCATAAAGACTGGTCACTTGATCATTGATCTGTAACTGTTTTGAGATCCGTGCATGTCAGATATCCCTGACCTGTAAAATAAGGACATTGTCTCATGCCTGTAACTTCTGAGGGTGAGAAATCTAGCTATTGAATTGGTACCTGCAGTGCAGACACCAACCCTGAACTCTGAGGCTATCTTGTAGATAATCTGGTTTAAGTAAATTGCTAAATAGTAGTCAGCAGCAAGTCCACATCGCAGCCTTGCAGCTGCTGCAGCAACCTGCCAGAAATATAGTTATTTTCGCCTCTCCTCTACCTCTTCCAGGTGCAAATTTTACATAAGAAGATCGACATGTCTAGTGTTCAGTCTAGGTGTGGCTCTAAAGACAATCTCAAGCATGTCCCCGGAGGTGGTAACGTGAGTAACTTGGGGATAAACTCATGGCTTGGTCTTGAGTCTTCCTGCAGTTAGGACCAGATCATGGTCTTGGCCAGAACATAAAGGCTATTCCTTCTCCACTCTCCACTCCTCCTAGACTTAAAGGAAATGAGGACTTCACTAGTTTATAGCTAGTTACTTAAGTTTGAGGAGTTTACAGGCTGATAGGGTACGTTTGTGTGTTGTTAATTTTTGTTAAATTTACTCTCTGATATTCTCATTATGGTAGCACAAGCTATGTACGTTTTGTAAACAATATTTCAACTCTCAATTCCTTTTTAATCAGTTAGACTTCATCACTTGATTATAGGAACATTAAATAAAGCAATAAAGTTAATGGAAAAACATTACAAATAAGATGAAAATGTTGAGGTATTTATAGTCTTGAAGTATGATGCGTGTAACCATATTCAACATAACAAATGAAGCCCCACTCTAAATAATGGTTTCAAGTAGGAACACTTCTCTGAAGTCTTAACATTCTTACTGTACAGTTGCAGCATGTTAAGAAATGTCCTTTTATTATTCCAATGCGAAACCATTATTTGAAATCACATGTAGGTTAAATCATATGTTTTCTAATAACATTTAGAACAATAAGACCTATTCATGTGGAGGTTCAAGCTGGGATCAAGCCACATAATATCTTTGAGATACTGTATTAACTTCTGGTCACTGCCATTTGTCCCCTTAAAGCTTAAAGTTTTCAAAGTTTTCAAAGACACAACTTTCAAAGCTGATTCCTCATACAGTTAGTTGCCCTTTACAGATTAATTCCACACTGGCCTAACTTCAATGCAAGCATTGTGATTTGATCTGCATTTCTACCCCATACCAATCAATTCCAACACAACACACTAAGTTTCCAACATCTGTTTAAAACCTAGACTATTCTAGAATATGAGAATTGCTGACCTTATCGCATCACAAGCAACCCAGTCCCCATCACCAATAAAGCCAAAGTTTCTCTCAATTAGTCACGATTACAGACCAATCAGACCAGAGTGGATAGTGCAGCGTAGTGCGTTACTGTCAGCAGCACAGGTCTGTCAACCAATGTCCATTTTCATTGAGCTGACTAAATGCCTTACTGTAATGGAATGTGCACGTCAGACATAATTCAATCTGGCTTTGGATCGATACGGTACAGCCTTAGTACACAGAACTGAAATGAGAGGACCCAAAACGATGAGGGACTTACTATGATTTAACCAGACTAGGTGTCTGGTTAGACTGTAAACTCTCCTTCCAGACTCACATTAAGAATCTCCAATCCAAAGTTAAATCTAGAATCGGTTTCCTATTTCGCAACAAAGCCTCCTTCACTCATGCTGCCAAACATGCCCTCGTAAAACTGACTATCCTACCGATCCTTGACTTCGGCGATGTCATTTACAAAATAGCCTCCAACACTCTACTCAGCAAATTGGATGTAGTCTATCACAGTGCCATCCGTTTTGTCTCCAAAGCCCCATATACTACCCACCACTGTGACCTGTACGCTCTTGTTGGCTGGTCCTCACTACATATTCGTCGCCAAACCCACTGGCTCCAGGCCATCTATAAATCACTGCTAGGCAAATCCCCGCCTTATCTTAGCTCATTGGTCACCATAGCAACACCCACCCGTAGTATGCGCTCCAGCAGGTATATCTCACTGGTCATCCCCAAAGCCAACACCTCCTTTGGCCGCCATTCCTTCCAGTTCTCTGCTGCCAATGACTGGAACAAATTGCAAAAATATCTGAAGCTGGAGACACTTATCTCCCTCACTAACTTTAAGCATCAGTTGTCAGAGCACCTTACCGATCACTGCACCTGTACACAGCCCATCTGAAATTAGCCCGCCCAACTACCTCATCCCTATATTATTATTTATTTTGCTCATTTGTACCCCAGTATCTCTATTTGCACATCATCTCTTGCACATCTATCATTCCAGTGTTAATACTAATTGTAATTATTTTGCACTATAGCCTATTTATTGCCTTACCTCCATAACTTGCTACATTTGCACACACTGTATATATACTTATTTCTGTTGTATTTTTGACTTTGTTTTGTTTTACCCCATATGTAACTCTGTGTTGTTGTTTTTTATCGCACTGCTTTGCTTTATCTTGGCCAGGTCGCAGTTGTAAATGAGAACTTGTTCTCAACTGGCTTACCTGGTTAAATAAAGGTGAAATAAATAAAATAAAATAAAAATAATTTAATGTGCGCTCAATAGAGCTCTCCACAAAACGATTTGACAAAGTATGAGGAAAGATCCAGAGAAGTAGAATTAATTAATCCATTTTATTTCTATGGGCTGATGGGTATTTTCACCCAGGTTTATCTATCGGCCTGCTGTACTGCTGAGTTCCTTGGCTATCCTAGTCAGTAGGGACTATTGTGTGCTTTGGCATTCCCTAAAAAGAGAATGATCTGTTTAGATAAATGATGTGAGTTTATGTTGTGTACTGTATGTACACAGTGGGCCCTGGCACAGCGGGGATACTATTAGCCAAATTAAACCAAAAGAAAAGAGTAACAGAGTTGCGTAGCATCTGAGACTAAATCTTACTGGCTTCAACCTTCTGCAGAGGGCAACACAAAAACCACCCAGAAAGCCAAGATAAAGGCCTAATCAATCTCTTTGAAAACTTTGATTTCATTAAACTGCAATGGGACACTGGTTTAAAGTTAGGGCATGGCAGGGACACAGGTGCGTAGTGACTCAGCCCATTTGAGTCCCTGAAAACAGATGCATGGGTAAGGCATTACAGGGGGCAGGGCATCCTTGCCTGGAGATGCCGTTGCCAAGTTTGTGTTTTTGGTCTGTCTGCCCTAGATCTGTCTCCTCAAATGTGTCTCCAATAACCCGTTTGATGCACCCCAATGGCTCTTGTAGTCTCAAACTCTCCAAGTCCAATATACAGTTCAGTGTCTTGAGCTGAAAACCTCAGTGCTAGTTGTTACCTTGCATGACATGGATGATGTGAATTCAGTAGTGATGTGACAGAGTAGAACGTTATTGCCGTTGGTGTGTCCATTGACTTATAATGGTGGCATGGTTCTCCAGGTTGGTGTATGACCGTGTGCATGCAGTCCCAGCGGGCAAAATTTGGGATGGTAAATCATAATGACGTCATTTTCTGGTTCTAAAGATGTCAGATTACAACTAGTTAAAATCATCTTGTTCATGACAATATCAAGATATCTGGGAAAGAGGTCATATTTTGGTTATCTGGTCAAGTAATCAGTTAAAGGCATATTTTAGCTAAAAAATACATCTACAAACATTATTATAATCAGAATACAACCTGACCATGATGTCACAAAAGACAGAATGACGTTGACCATTACAACCAGTTCTGCCCGCTGGGCTCAACCTGAATCTTGTCAATTGTGATATTAACCTCCAACTCATTGTCCCCTCCACCACCACCCATCAACCTAAGTCAATAAATACTGTCTGTACTATATAATCTACAAATCAAGACAGCATGGCATTAGGGAAACCACTGTATAACTATGACGTGTTTGTTTATATAGGCCATAGCTAGTGACCTCTGTAATGCATTGCTGGTGCTGTCTAAGTAGAGATGTAAGATTCAACTCTTTACAACAGAAATGATGAGGCCAGTTTGTTTATAGTGGTACCGGTAAGTGGCTAGTGATTGGGCTGCACTAAGCTGCACTGAGTTGGATGTGGCTGCAGCGTTGCAGTCTTGCTGTAGTCAGCCTATCTGCCTGGAGAAACAGGGCTGGGCTTCTGTTCTGTGTAGAGAATAATGTGACGGAAGCCTGGCTCTCTATGCAGCACTGACACCACCATGTGTCTGTACTGTGTAAATACATGTTCAAACTGCATACCAGCAAATAGCTGCATTTTATTCAGGAGCGTAAACCCATTTCGCTTAGGTTGATTTGGGGATTTGATTTTGCCTAGATTGTTGTGTAGACTTGTTTTAGATCATGGATGGGGTGATTTTATGAGAGCTCTGGTCATTTGAATTTCATATTCATATATTTTTTTGTATTATTTAGCCATTTACTTCTATAGACATTTGATCAGATATAGAGATAATAAAATTGTTGTTTTCATGAATGCCATTCATTTTGTGATTAGCTTCATCCTCCTGATCATCAGGTCTGGCTTCTCAGAAAAACAGAAGGGGGGAATGTGTAGTAGAGAATATTCCTGTAAAAAATCTAATGAAAAGAAAGGTGAAAGCCTGGTAAACCAATCGCCTAATCAAATATGTATCCTTACATACAAGGCGTGGGTTAAACTGGGTTAGAAAACAGCATTGTATTGTCATAGTTTCTAGAGATGTAATGAAACATCTATGCAATGCACCCAAGAGGGCCTTTGCATCCAAATTAGATTCAAATTTCATCATTATGGCCTGATGTTTGATAAAGATGACTGAATTCCCTGAAATATTCTAGCTATCTTTTCATTTTGAAGGAATTTCTCATGTGTGGGTGCAATATAATAACCCCTCTTTCCCTTTTCCAACCAACTTCTATTAAGGATAATGCTAGAAGCAAGTCTATTCAGGAAGCCAGTCATGGTGATGTCCTTGTCCTTGCATGTGACTGATGCTGACTCATTCTAGATTGGCTCTCTGTATTCTGCCTCCTCGCATCGCCCAACAATGACCAGTCTTCTGGTCTGATTCTATCTATGGTCTGATGATCTCATTTGTTGTTTCTCCCCATTGCTATATCCAGGTTCAAATTACTCACAAAAAGATTGACCTAAGCAACGTACAGTCAAAGTGTGGATCGAAGGCCAACATTCACCACAAACCAGGTAACTTACGTACAGAATAAAACCTTGCAGTGACTGAAATGAAACCACATGCAACACAGATACCCTGCTCTAACATGGACTATGGTTGAGGCTATTACCGTGATATCACATTGGTGGTCTATACTCAGCCATATCAACAAATACATAAAATAGTTGTTTTATGTGATCCCTGACGAATGTGAAATATAGAAAAATATGTTGAAAATACCCTTTGTAGTGCTAAAGAATGACACTTGTCTTCATTAGGTGGAGGCAATGTGGAGATCAAATCGGAGAAGTTGGACTTCAAGGTTCAGTCTAAGATTGGATCCATGGACAACGTTGGTCATGTGGCTGGAGGTGGCGGACGGAAGGTAAACAGACTCACTATCACTAATGTCCGAATTGACACACACTTCTTTCAAAACAATACTTTCATGTTTTAATCTTTAAAAAACAACTGTACAAACCTATTTTCTATAAATGATTACAATCAATTACTAATTTATATTCTGAAATACTGAATTATTCTGCCGAATTCTTGAGTCTGCACTGTGCACACAATTCATTGCTAATATTCTCTCTGGCTTCAAATCTCTGAAATCTAAACTCAATGATCAAACTCCTCTTGCTTGGCAAACTCTTGCTTAGCAAACTGAGCATGCAGTGAAACTTGCTTGTAAACATTTCTAAAATGTCATGCAAAAGAGCGATTAACACAGGGTCACATTGATTACTAAGTAGGCCTATCTCTCTGCATTGCCAATAGACATACAGTGGGGGTAAAAAGTATTTAGTCAGCCACCAATTGTGCAAGTTCTCCCACTTAAAAAGATGAGAGAGGCCTGTAATTTTCATCATAGGTACACGTCAACTATGACAGACAAAATGAGAAAAACAAATCCAGAAAATCACATTGTAGGATTTTTTATGAATTTATTTGCAAATTATGGTGGAAAATAAGTATTTGGTCAATAACAAAAGTTTCTCAATACTTTGTTATATACCCTTTGTTGGCAATGACACAGGTCAAACTTTTTCTGTAAGTCTTCACAAGGTTTTCACACACTGTTGCTGGTATTTTGTCCCATTCCTCCATGCAGATCTCCTCTAGAGCAGTGATGTTTTGGGGCTGTCGCTGGGCAACACGGACTTTCAACTCCCTCCAAAGATTTTCTATGGGGTTGAGATCTGGAGACTGGCTAGGCCACTCCAGGACCTTGAAATGCTTCTTACGAAGCCACTCCTTCGTTGCCCGGGCGGTGTGTTTGGGATCATTGTCATGCTGAAAGACCCAGCCACGTTTCATCTTCAATGCCCTTGCTGATGGAAGGAGGTTTTCACTCAAAATCTCACGATACATGGCCCCATTCATTATTTCCTTTACACGGATCAGTCGTCCTGGTCCCTTTGCAGAAAAACAGCCCCAAAGCATAATGTTTCCACCCCCATGCTTCACAGTAGGTATGGCATTCTTTGTCCTCCAAACACGACGAGTTGAGTTTTTACCAAAAAGTTATATTTTGGTTTCATCTGACATTCTCCCAATCCTCTTCTGGATCATCCAAATGCACTCTATCAAACTTCAGACGGGCCTGGACATGTACTGGCTTAAGCAGGGGGACACGTCTGGCACTGCAGGATTTGAGTCCCTGGCGGCGTAGTGTGTTACTGATGGTAGGCTTTGTTACTTTGGTCCCAGCTCTCTGCAGGTCATTCACTAGGTCCACCCGTGTGGTTCTGGGATTTTTGCTCACCGTTCTTGTGATCATTTTGACCCCACGGGGTGAGATCTTGCGTGGAGCCCCAGATCGAGGGAGATTATCAGTGGTCTTGTATGTCTTCCATTTCCTAATAATTGCTCCCACAGTTGATTTCTTCGAACCAAGCTGCTTACCTATTGCAGATACAGTCTTCCCAGCCTGGTGCAGGTCTACAATTTTGTTTCTGGTGTCCTTTGACAGCTCTTTGGTCTTGGCCATAGTGGAGTTTGGAGTGTGACTGTTTGAGGTTGTGGACAGGTGTCTTTTATACTGATAACAAGTTCAAACAGGTGCCATTAATACAGGTAACAAGTGGAGGACAGAGGAGCCTCTTAAAGAACAAGTTACTGGTCTGTGAGAGCCAGAAATCTTGCTTGTTTGTAGGTGACCAAATACTTATTTTCCACCATCATTTGCAAATAAATTCATTAAAAATCCTACAATGTGATTTTCTGGAGAAAAAAATTCTCATTTTGTCTGTCATAGTTGACGTGTACCTATGATTAAAATTACAGGCCTCTCTCATCTTTTTAAGTGGGAGAACTTGCACAATTGGTGGCTGACTAAATACTTTTTTTCCCCACTGTATGCCTAAGTTTGTCATGTACCTTTCATGTACTTATAAAAACTTTTTTACAAACATATTTTTTATATCAATAGTTAATATAAAGCCTAACAATAAATATATTTTATTGCAAATACAAACTTCCCTCAAGGTAACTGATCCCTTTTTAAAAACTCTCAACCACACAATACATGAAGGCTCATTTTAAAGTCAATAAAGTAAAAAACTGAGGCAGTATTTTCCCTAATCTCGGCACCCAGAACCAAATCAGATACTCAATATTTTAATTGTTAAGCCTATATTTTCGCTGGCAATGGCAACTCTGGTGACCCATTCTTCTGCTCTCCTTCCTCTTCTCTTTGCCAAGCATGTTTTTCAGTGGCAGCAGCTCTTCTTATTTAGCCTGTGTACCAGTCTCTTTAGCTAATCCACTCCATAGCATGTGCCAAATAGAGTGGCCTTTCTGCCATTTTCAAATACGATCCTTCTATCATTAATGAGCTCGAGGAGAACAGAGGATTTAATCCTGATTCGACCTTTCGAGCGATCCTCCAATCACAACTATTATGCAAATATTTGAACTTTTTTCCTCCACAGAACACGTGAGTAGGGTCTATCTGCTGCAGAACGCGTATTACATGCCGCGCCCACCGCCATTAAGCCGCTAGCTAGCTAGGACACAAGCGTGTTGTAGTTAGCTAGCTACTTCCCTCGTCGTAACGTTTAACATAACTGCAGGAAAGCAGTGTTCCTCAGGCGGGGTCCCCGAGCCTAGCTAGCTAGCAGCCCCCTTAGGTGCGGGTTTTCGGCGGTTGGCATCCAGCCGTTGCTTCATTACCGCCACCTACTGTGCAGGAGTGTGGGCCAGAGAGAGTGCTAGCAGCGCAATGGCAGTGGGCGCGGCATGTAGTAAGTGATGCTTAGTGGGCGCAGTCTGCAGATAGACATTATTGGAACGTTGGTATCCGGTTGCTAAGCAAACGTTTTTGTTTGTCCAGACGAAACCAGTCTGTCAAAAGTTGCTAGCTCATGTCTAAATTCTGAAACTAAATGCTGCCAATTCCAACCACAATACGATTTTAAACTTCAAAATACAACAACTTGCCTAGCTAACAGCTAAATATTTGTTTTGGACTTAGTTATTAATTCTATTTTCGAGGATCCACATGTTCTCATGGAAAATATTAATGTTCTTTCGAAAAACCAATGAGCAACTCCGCCGTAAATCTAGTGTTGAGATTGCCGAAAGACCAGTCTCTTTGGCCGTGACAAGGAGTGGAACTTTAGCTAAAGAGACTGGTACTCAGACTACCTCTCATTCTCACTCTGATTTCAAGCTGGCACTGCAGACCACTCTCTTGCTCAGCTCATTCAACTGCAATCTGGGATTATTATTTTTTTGTTTCTTTTAGATTTTTAAACAACTTTAATGTATTTCGTTTTTATTTTCTTCATCTTTTTAACTTTTTTTTTTTTTTTTTTTACTTTTAATTTGATTTATTTTGTTTGATTTGTTTGTTACGTTTAATTTGTTTAGTTTAACCCCGATGCATGTTTTCCGTCCATACTGGGTGTGGTATCCATCCATAGAGAGAGAAGGGGAAGGAAGCCGAGGGGGTTTGTGGAGAAGGAGATACCTCCCTAAATGGGGAAGTTCCTAGCCCCAGCCCTACTGGCCCCTCCACTGAGCCCCCTCAATCGCCCCGTTCTGAACACAGCCCAATCGAGGGGGCGTCCTGGTAAAGCTAGAAGTCTCCAGTAAGTACACAACATATCACTTCAGACCAAAACACCAAAGTCGCCAAAAATGTCCAGTCAATTGGATGGATCAAGCCACAACAGAGATACTCAACCTTGAAATTAAGACCTAAATTCCCCTTTTAAAAACATACACGCACCCACACATCCACGCACCTGTGCAGCCAAACACCCACCCACCCACACAGCATGTCCATAAGATTCCACACACTATCAAGAGGGAGTTTGTATATATTTAACCACAAGAGGGCGTTTTAACACAAAGTCAAGAGCCTTTCAAACTGCAGCGTCACTGGTCCTGTGTTCAATGATATGCACATCCTCTGTTCGACATCCTTACATTATGATGCCATCACATAAAAAGTACAATACTGGATTTGCTCTAACATGACTTCCACTCTTCCCAGATCCAGATTAAGCCTAGTCCTGGACTAGAATACACTTTTAATGGAAATTCTCCATTTAGAAGAAATTTTAGTCCAGGACTAAGCTTAATGGGAAAACTGGCCCTGAAGGTTTACACACACACACCCTTGAATGATGCATAATTACACATGGAAGATTTGGCTCATCATATTACTGTAGGTGCCCTTGCTTGCCATTCACATAATTTATCAATCTCCACTCCTGCAGATTGAAAGCCACAAGCTGAGTTTCCGTGAGACGGCGAAAGCCCGCACCGACCACGGAGCGGAGATTGTCCCCGTGGAGATCATCACAGGCGGCTCACCCGCCCGTCTTCTCAGCAACGTGTCATCCCCCGGCAGCCAGAACATGACAGAGACGCCGCCGCTGTCCATGCTAGCCGACCAGGTTTCCGCCTCCCTCGCCAAGCAAGGCCTGTGATTCGACCACGTCCCTCCCTGAAAAAGCATTGTAGGTTACCAAGGGAACCAACTGTGTGATAAAAAAGAAACGAAGAGAAAAAGAAGCACCTCACAGTCTCTCCCTTCGACCTTGAAATTGAAAATCGCTCGCAGGATTTGCCGACGGGGGATATCAGTCTGGGCAAAGTGGTCCGTTAATGATCAGCTGTTTCTTGATAGTTAGATAGACACAGGTAATGAAAACCTATATGTGACAGAAAAGCAACAGTATTCAATTCCTATAAACACGCAGCCAGGCCCTATAAAGACATTTACCCTACTTTCCATTTACAGTGCATTTCATTGGGCTACTCAATTTGAACGCAAAATCTCGCATGAAAATATTGCACATTGCTTTGCTCATTGCCATGCTGTGGATGTTTTAATTAGATAATTTAGGCCTTAAAATGTGAAGTAGCCAAAGACTCAACTCTTTTCTCAACTAGAAAAAGTCAGCTAAATTAAAGTAACACTGTACTATACCATTCAAACAAGGTCAAGTGCCAAATAGACCGTTGCCCTTTCGTGCTTAAATCACTCCGATATTCCCCAGTTGAGATATCCGCGAAGATTTATTTACGGGATTCTTAAATTCGAACGTTGTCGTAAACAGTTGCTGTGATGTATTGAATATCGTGTAAGTAATGCAAATTAACTCTGCCTTTGAAATGATTAAAATGCACATTGTTTGTGAAATTATAAAATTAAAATAAATCATGAGAATGACAATTACCTACAAGTCTATTACCCAAAGTATTTGACTTAGAGTTAAAGCCCATGTCCAGTTCAAAACATTTCAAGGTATTTAATGAATGCATAGAAATGCTTGCCTGGCTGCCCAAACTCCTTGCTCCGGCCAAACGCCACGCCCATGGACTTTAGTTTCTTCTCAGCAATGAGTCTGGACCTGAGTACGTCCCCAACGATTTCTAGAATGGAAATCCATTCTAGACCGTCTGATTGGTCCAGAGCCAGAACACATATAGGGGCCTTTTGAAAATTCATCATTGGCTTTGATACTCTGATTGGTTAGAGATTATCCAATTGCTGATTACTTTGTTTTGTACAACACCCCTTATTTTGACGTCACCACAAACAACTTGAATGATGGCAGTTTCAGACTGAAGTATGTAGCGAATGATAGAGCAGCGGAATAATTCAGTTTGTCCTCAGGCAATAGAAATGCCACTGCATAGCCACAACACACATGCCTAGACAATAGTGTAGATTTTCCCTGCATGGAATTCTAAAGCCTGACATAGGTTGCGCTCCAAATCTGTACTTTACTCCTGAAGTGTGCACTTGCACACTCCCTCTTTCTTGTCAGAGATGATCAAATGATCACCCCCTACCTACCCACACAGCGCACTACTTACGTATCGAATTTTAACTAAAGTAAATATTTCTTCGCAAAGATCAGGCACAATTTTTTAAAATGCTGTAGATCAAAACTTATGTTGCGCACTTTCTTTCCTACTAGTAGCCCTATTCTGTGGATGTAAGACATAAACTGATATTTACGAATGCTTGTAGATACACCTGCTGACACCCCCTCCTATAATTTTTTATACTCCCGATCCTCACCATGCATTCTTGTTTTTGCAAGGTAGTTTTTACACACGGAAGTTCTCAAGCTGACCACTACTACATGTACAGTACCAGTCAAAAGTTCAGACACACCTACTCATTCAAGGGTTTTTCTTAATTTTTACTATTTTCTACATTGTAGAATAATAGTGAAGACATCAAAACATTGAAATAACATATGGAATCATGTAGTAACCAAAAAAGTGTTAAACTCAAAATATATTTTATATTCTTCAAAGTAGCCACCCTTTGCCTTGACAGCTTTGCACACTCTTGGCATTCTCTTAACCAGCTTCACGAGGTAGTCACCTGGAATGCTTTTCCAACAGTCTTGAAGGAGTTCCCATATATGCTGAGCACTTGTTGGCTGCCTTTCCTTCACTATGCCGTCCAACTCATCCCAAACCATCTCAATTGGGTTGAGATCGGTGATTGTGGAGGCCAGGTCATCAGATGCAGCACTCTATCACTCTCCTTCTTGGTCAAATAGCCCTTACACAGCCTGGAGGTGTGTTTTGGGTCATTGTCCTGTTGAAAAACAAATGAAAGTCCCACTAAGCGCAAACCAGATGGGATGGCATATCGCTGCAGAATGCTGTGGTAGCCATGCTGGTTAAGTGTGCCTTGAATTCTAAGTAAATCACAGACAGTGTCACCAGCAAAGCACCATCACACCACCTCCTCCATGCTTCACGGTGGGAACCACACATGCAGAGATCATCCGTTCACCTACTCTGTGTGTCACAAAGACATGGCGGTTGGAACCAAAGATCTACAATTTGGAGTCATCAGACCAAAGGACAGATTTCCACCGGTCTAATGTCCATTACTCATGTTTCTTGGCCCAAGCAAGTCTCTTCTTATTATTGGTGTCCTTTAGTAGTGGTTTCTTTTCGACCATGAAGGCCTGATTCATGCGGTCTCCTCTGAACAGTTGATGTTGAGATGTGTCTGTTACTTGAACTCTGAAGCATTTATTTGGGCTGCAATCTGAGGTGCAGTTAACTCTAATGAACTGATCCTCTGCAGCAGAGGTAACTCTGGGTCATCCTTTCCTGTGGCGGTCCTCATGAGAGCCAGTTTCATCATAGCGCTTGATGGTTTTTGCGACTGCACTTGAAGAAACTTTAAAAGTTCTTGAAATGTCCCATATTGACTGACCTTCATGTCTTAAAGTAACGATGGACTGTCGTTTCTCTTTGTTTATTTGAGCTGTTCTTGCCATAATATGGACTTGGTCTTTTACCAAATAGGGCTATCTTCTGTATACCACCCCTACCTTGTCACAACACAACCGATTGGCTCAAACGCATTAAGAAGGAAAGAAATTCCACAAATTAACTTTTAAGAAGGCACACCTGTTAAATGAAATGCATTCCAGGTGACTATCTCATGAAGCTGGTTGAGAGAATGCCAAGACTGTGCAAAGCTGTCATCAAGGCAAAGGGTGGCTACTTTGAAGAATCTCAAATAAACAAATCAAAATGTTTTTTATAACACTTTTTGGGTTACTACATGATTACATATGTTATTTCATAGTTTTGATGTCTTCACTATTATTCTACAATGTAGAAAATAGTAAAACTAAAGAAAAACCATGGAATGAGTAGGGGTGTTAACTTTTGACTGGTACTGTAAGTCAATGATATCTTGCTGGCTTTCCTCCTCATGGTCAACATGAACAATATGTACTGTGCTGATATATAAAAAGGGTGTTAAGCGGATTATATTCATTGTTACGATAGAACAAATCTATTAAAGATAAGACATTTTAGCATATGAACTACCGAAAGTTCTGCACTGTTGAAGTGCCCCAAAAATACTCAAATCAGATGTTATGTCACATGCTTCGTAAACAGGTGTAGACTAACAGTGAAATGCTTACTTATGAGCCCTTCCCAACAATGCAGAGAAATAAGGAATAAATACACGAGTAATGATAACTTGGCTATATACACAGGGTACCAGGAAATTGAGGTAGATATAGGTAGGGATACTTAGACTGATACTCACATTAGGCCACATATCCTTTTAGACGGTTTTATTGTATTGTAGAAAAGGTACCATAAAACAACCCTATGCACTTTGTGTGTGGTGAATGTTACGCACAAGTGTAAGGCTGTTTTTCCCAAATTAGTCTTATTTATAAGCTGAAAATTGAAACGTAATCTCACTCTTCTAGTTTTTCCAAGTAACCACATACAGTAAGTGAATCTGAAGGAGTGGTTTACTAGTCTGAAAGGACAGCAAAAACTCAAAAGGTTTATAATTCTTTAAACATTTTCTTAAAATGACTTACATTTTAAGCAAATGGCTAATTGTACTGTAGTTAAATCTGTCGTGACGAGGGGAAGAAAGTTAGTGCAGAGGGTGGTATGTAGGTCTAGGACTTGTCATTAACTCAACTAAAGGGAAAGAAAATGTGGAAAATACAGGGTAATTTGGGGCTTTTCAGTGTAGTAAATTACTTTTCCTTTTTGCCTCTTAAAGGGAGCAATGATATGTTAACTAGCTTCCCTCCTCTCCATGACCCGTTTTGTTTCTCCTTCTCTGCTGAGTTTGCAGTTTAATCTTGACAGTCGTGATTGTGATGTGCATTTTATTAATATTTGGTTTACATGGATAATACTTGTTGCTGTAAATGTGGATTAGGAAATAAAGTCAGTATTGGAACAGCAATGTTAAAGGTTTCTTCTTTCCCATTACATTTGTGAAGACACTAAGGAGTTAGGGTGTTTCCTGTCAAACGTACCTTGTTGGTGAAATATGTAAGTGCTTTACACATGTAGAACTTACAAGCTCACAGAATTGACAGGATCATAGGGAACACAAGGTTGATACAATATAATTCACTTTTATTTTGAGAAGCACAAACGCTGCCTGCCCGTCGGATTCGTCAATCATCCATAAACTTTTTTTTTTTTTGCCTCTGCATAAAGAAAAAGTGTTCAATATTTTGTACTTGTCGTGTCTTCTCCCTATACAATCAGGATAGCTACAGCCTTAACATCAAACACAGTTAAGTTATTTACAAAATATACTTTTTTTTTTTGTTGTACAAACTATTACATGCTAAAGGATAAACGACTCACCCACCCCCATTCACCACGTTGGAAATTCTAAGTATGAAAATAGCCCAGACAATACAATATCGGCTTTTCAACGCTAGTCAAACCCTATTGTACATCGATCCGCACTCGCAGACAGAAAACCATAGTTGATCATGATTCATGACGGGGGGGGGGGGGGGGACTTCTGTGAGGAGAAGGAAGGGGACAAGGACAGGCATCGATGGTCCCTAGAAATTGAGTCCTGTCTGTCTGTCTGGACCGACCAAGGGGACTAGTGGACAGACAGACTCCTGTGGGAGAATGATTCAAAGGATTCACCAGTGAATGCCTCATGTTACCTCCTTGAAATTACAGACAGCAGAATCAGGGAAGAGGGTGGAGACAAAATAATAAAGGCTCAACTGAACAGTGATCTGAAGGATTTTTTCTCTCTCGCACATTCATATTTTTTTCTTGTGAGACACACGTCTCATGACATGATTCCAAACTAGCGGTAATTGGAACAAGAGCAGGGCATTGGTTGGGGCACAGGTTGATGCAGGCTTACGATTGGCTAACTAACAGGTACAGGTGGGTTTGACTGCTGGGGCAGAGCATGAATCAGACTTACAAAGTGACCAAATAGAAAGGGCCAGGCGGGTGGGAGGGTTGGTGAGATGGGCATGGTCAAAGTGACTCCACAACTGATAAAGCCCTACATAGCCTCATATGTGTGTGATGACCACAGCCTTCTGACTTCAAGTGAATTGAACATAAAAAGCCTTTTTAGATGGAGAGATTAGTCTAGATGATTTCTGTACAATGCTCCACTTCATGTGCAGGGAGGGACAAAGCAGGGGGTGCTGGGAACTAGGGCAGCTGACTGGGCAGATCTGGGCCGTGTTCAGTAGGCACCAAACGGAATATAACAGGCAGGGGCTACCTGGACTTGTCCAATAAGAATCGCTAATTTTCGTTAACCATTACATAACTTTTCAGAACATTTTCCGTTTGTCTGCTCTAATGAACACAACCCACACTTGGGGAGTTTGTATTGTTACATGAAAAGCATTTGACTGAACCAACATGACATTTGAACCCCCAATAAGACTTAGAGCGTGAGTGATTTTAATCCAATTGTGGAACTGCATTAACAAGCCAACAGGTACATTGACATTATCTGCCTTGTCCAGTTCAAAAAACGGATAGTGACACAGGACCGAGTCGAATTAGGTACATTTACATATTTTCCCCTCATGTTTTCTTTTACTATACCGAGTGACATGGCAATTATGTATTACAAGCTGGAAACAGTGCATCGGATGTGAACTACGCCAACCCGTGTCAATAGCTAGGGTACAGACATTTTAGGTGGAGCGAATATTGAAGGGCCTTGATCCAAGATAAAGCCAAAATACTACATTCAAAAACAGAGGAGCTTTCTTTGTAATTGGAACCTGACTGCACGCTTTAGTGATTTCTTGCACATTATCCAAACCAAATCAGAAAAGTGTGAAATAACAGCACGCACACAACAAAGAAAATGAAGACAGAAATCCAACATGCACACAGTTGAACAAAGACACTCACATCAACTCCCTCCATTTCTACAGGACAATTCCTATGTAGTAGAGGTAATGCGTTTTTTTTCTGTCGTTATATTAGTTAACATATCCACATTATTATTTATTTGTTTCACTTTGGTTTGGCTGATAGAATGATTTATTGAAACTAGTGTATGTGTAATCTCATATTGAGGGTGGTGTCACTTGATGTGCTAAACTTATTTCATACACCGCTCACAACCACTTGTTCTATCAGTCTATGTGACGGGGTTGAAAGGAAATATCTTATTAAACCTATATGTATCAAACAACTATACCAATGCAGACAAACAGAGAGGAAAGAAAAGCAGACAGACTTCAAGGAAAATGGCAAACTGATTACTACTACAGCTCTGTAAAACAAGTGCTTACTGGATCATTTCAGGTTCACTCCGGTTCTCTGGGGAGGGACAAATATTATTAGGTTGATTCAAGGGGACACAACAAATACAAGCTATGACAACAAGGCATTGCTGTTTTTTGTTTTACTCAATTTTAAACTGACATGGGGTAGGGGATAGAAAGGTACACACACTGCCTGAGTGGCTGCTTAGCCCTCAGCCCATTGGCCCAGAAACAGGAAGCAACTATTGCCCTGCTCATCACAAATTCAGCTTTCAGTCTAATTTCTCTCCTTTTCCCTTCACTTTTATATATTTTTCCATTTCAGTGACCAAGAAAAGAAAGAACAAAACTGATTTCTGATGGGGGTCTCGGTCTATGTTCACTAAAAACTGTGAAAGAATTTGACTGATGTTTGAATATCAAACAACAGGAGTCCATTATTCCATTGTTGATGTAGTTCTTGTTTTGAGTCTTGTGAAAGGAAAAAGTAGCGAGTCCTTTATGCGGTGAGAGCCTTCGTTCATCGGTGGGAGGGTCTGGTGAGAGTAGTGGTGGGGGTGGTGACGGAGGGGGTTTTCTGCTTGCTGCTGTCGTCAGGGGAAAGGAGGGGCGAGGGGGGACCCCCGGTGTCGGACTCGGACCTGGACGAGCCCGTCTTGCAGCCGGAGATGTGGCGCATGGTTCTGTAGGGGCGCTCCTCGGCGTTCCCTGGCTGCTCCTCGGGCTCCGGTGGTGGGTCGCTCTCCAGGGGGAAGCTCCTCCGGTCCCACGGGTGTACTGGGATGGGAACCTGGAGAGGGAGAGAGGAAACTCACGTCAGAGACTTGACAAGAACCACACCGCTTAACACAGGGCTATCACTCACTTATCACAAATATTATTGGTCTGTCTGTGTACATTTATACCCAAAGGCCTGGTGCCTTCTCATATATCCTCTACAATCTGCCACATTACTCACAAAGACGGCATACACACTGATTAAACAGCTGAAGTGTGTGAACGTGTGTATAGTATTAAAGTGTATGTGCCATGGGGAGCCTACCAGTTCTTCGTAGGTGCCGTCAGGCGTGGAGCAGCGCGTGTCTTCGTTGGAGAGCAGGCGGTGGGAGTCCCTGGAGCCTATAGGGGTGTAGGAGTACCCTCCCGCTGTGTAACACCCTGGGGTGTACGGGTAGGACAGCAGGTCGGGGCTGGCTGGGGAGCAGGGGGAGGCGGCACTGCCGTAGTCCTGCAGGGCATGGAAGTGGGCTGTGTCTGGGGAGGAGGGCTGCGGCGTGGAGGGGTTGGTGCCACCCTGCAGGGGAGTGGTGCGACCGTCCGACCGTCCACTGACATACGAACTGGAAGGGGGGAGAGGGGAGTAAACTTGACATGAAGAACAGAAATGAAATCTTCAGCTAGACTTCAATTGAACAGAAAGGTGAAGAATAGCCTTAAGTAGAGAAACCTATCATCTAGATTCCAGAAGGCCAAAGGTCAAATAGGGGGTGCTTATATTTGTCCTGTTTCACTGCATGTACAAGTGGGTAACCTGTACAAGTGTGTGAAATGGAAATGTTTTTGTTTTTTTTTGCATATCCCAACTCCCCCTGAGACACCCTCAGAGAGTGGGGTCAAGGCCAGGGATCAGCCATTATTGACGGCGACCCTGGAGAAATTAGGGTTAAGTGCCTTGCTCAAGGGCACATTGGCAGATTTTCCACCTAATCCGCTCGGGGATATCAGAACCAGCGGCCTGGCCCAAGGCTCTTAACCGCTAGGCTACATGCCAAGGTGTTCCCTGTGCTGCACTGCAGTATAACGTACTGTCCCAGGCTCAGAGATAAGAGAATCACAATCAATATGCAGCTCAGAACCTCATCTCTGCTACAGATCACACCAAAAGGACTGATTGCTGGATTAATAAAGAAATTAGAAAAACCTCCACATCCACTCCTTCTTGGAAAAGCTAACGTAGAGAGCGTTATGGGGAGTGGGTGGATTATGGCAGACCATGTAGGGGGGGGGGGGGGGGGGTGTTCTTGCAACTCATATTGTGGGTAGGGGGTGTATTGTTGTTGGGTAGGGGGTGTATTGTTGTGTGTGTGTCACTGACCGGCTGCCTCTCCTCTTGGCGATGGCGCTGGCCGTCCAACTCCAGCGGGAACGCTCCTGGTCCTCGCAGGGCTGGTGCAGCTGGGAGAACGCATTGTCTGTCAGGTCCTCAACCTTGAGGGAGAGAAAGATCAGCCCTCCAAGTTAGTGCTGTAACACTTGATGAATGCAGCTTGCTGTCAAACGTTGGTTTGGTTATTACCATGAAATGTATTGCATTAGAGCTATATAGTGTAAAGGAAGCAGTTATTTGGAGGTTGGTGGCAGCTCTATCTAGATGTTTGACATCTTTGGACAACACTGCAACTGAATTATTCTTCTGGTCTGCATCAGTAAACTACACCAATTGAGATTCTGAAAAGGTCAAAATAGATATTGGTATCCTATATTAAGAGAAAATCCTTTTTACCTCCTCAATGTCAGCCTCCTCAGCGATTGGCTTAGCACAAATGTCAACCTCCTTCCAACTGCAAAATGGAAGCCATATAATTAATACATCAGTAATTTACCACCAACGTGCGAGTGTGTGTGTGTGAGTGTACAGCTGATGTGCGTGGCTCTGAGCAGTCTCTCTTAGGCACAGATCTAGGATCAGCTTACAGTCCCCGAAATCATATCCTAACTATTGCTATTTGCCCTTCTGGACATATCTAGGATCAGCATTACAGTCCCACATCCTAACCGTTATTAATCTATTAGACGGGGGAAATCCACAAACTGGATCTGTGCTTAGTTTCCTGTCTCTAGGCAACTTCCTCATGCCGAGGTAGGCATGGCGGCCATTTTGTGTCTTGCGTACCTGGGGGTGAGGATCTCTTTGTACTGCAGTTTCTCCACGCGGGTGGTGGCAGCCACAGACATGGGGATGACGATGTTGTTGATGTCAAAGGAGCTCTCTCCCCTCCTCCTGCGGATGGGCTGATGCTGTACGGGGTAGAAGGGGAGCAGGGTCAGTCACTGTCAATCCAACTTCTAGGTACTTCTACCATGATTACTTCACCATTATTGTTTCAATCACACAGTACACACATACGCACACAGATGTACAGGCCAGATGTGTGTGTATCGTACCGGGGTGCTGTTGTCCCTCAGGCTGCTACTGAAGGGGGTGAAGGGCATGGAGCAGGTCTCTGAGGAGGCTGACAGCTGTCGGAGCAGGGAGCTGTGGGTGGGGGTGTGGAGCCCAGCAGATAGGGACGGGCACAGACTGCCCCCATCCAGGTACAGCTTAGGGGTGTCTGAGGAGAGAGCGAGATAGCTCTAGAGAGATCTAATGCAATACATTTCTTTGTAATAACCAAACCAACGTTTGACAGCAAGCTCCTCTCAGTAGAGAAAATCATGAAATACCCTAGAATCCTCCCGACTGATATACATCCATCTCTCAAGTACTCAAGCCTTTAAAAAATCCGTAACTGACACTGGATAAAATGTATACTGATTAAAGAAGATGGACCTTGTAAAAGGTGTAAGCGAGATGGAAAGGGTCAAACGTACAGTGAAAAACAAAACAAAAATTGTCTGAGCGGTGCGACAATTACCTGAGGGAGAACCCTTCAGAACTCATTTGAGCTGCCCAAGCTAAGAAAGAGGTGCTTAGAGAGAGGGAGGCAGAGAGAAAGAAAGAGAGAGATAGGAAAATAAATAGACTGCAGGCAACTTACTGTCCATCCTGTCCAGAGACAGTGAGTGTTCTCGGGGCCTCTTGCGTGCGTGGCTCTTGTCGTAGGGCCCGTGGCCCCGCTCCCCTCGGTAGTGGGGGCGGCCCTCCAGCTTGGTGGACCCCAGCAGGCTGTCCAGCTGTTGCCTGTGTAGCTTCTCTGAACGCACCTTGTGATGAGACAGGCCTGGGGAGGAGGATGGAGCAACATGGAGGGTTAGGCAGTGTGTATGTTTTGTATACACACACACAGATATACTGTCTATTATATGAATACATTTTCTACTTTAGCCACGACCAGTCAATATATAGTTCTGATTTTGTCTAACAGTGTTAATTGACTGTAAAAACATCCTCATAAACTAGACCCCACCACAACACTAAAGCGGTCATATTTTCGGCAAGGTCTGTGAGTAGGTCTGCGTGAGAGTAAAAATGCGAACAAAACTGGCTTAGAAATCTACATTTTAACATTGTGCTGCAGAGCTCTGGAGAGCACTGAGCATTAATTATGTAACGTTGTAATGAAATTATTATCAGTGTATCATGTTCCATCCATCTGTGCTCTCTGAATAGGGTCCATGCATTCAAAGCAGAAAACTTCCTAAGCTTCTTTATCAATTACACTGCTTTGTCATTTAGGCAGCTGAGTCACTGTATTTACCAGGAAACGCTGGGCCACACACTCACACCTGAATACAACAGAGTACCAAACAAAATAAAGGCTTGTTATGTAGGATGGTCAAATTTCAGGCTGGTGGGGCCTCTTACGTTTCGTGTTGTTACACTGGTATATGAACAGCCAATACTGAACATATCTCAAGAGCTTTGCAAAACTAAGAGATCCTTCCTATACATCACCTTACAGTGTACATTTTAATCTATTGTATTACACAACATTTAAGGTGTAGAAAATTAACATGCTTAGGGACAAATGGCTATACGAGCCTTTCCCACTGTGAGGCAATACCCCGGTGCTTGGCTTAAAGTCTCAGGCTTTTAGAGGTGATGAGGCTTTACTTACGGACTGTGGAGAGGAGGGAGTTGGTCATCTTGTGTTTGTCTTTGGAGGTGAAGGAGGCGGAGGGGTCATGGAGGCGTCCCGTGGAGAGCTTGTGTTTCAGGGAGAGCTTCTTCAGGGGTTTCATCTTCTCCAGGGGCCGGCTGTTCCAGTGGGACTTGAGGACGCGCTGCAGGTGCAGACTCATTGTCACGTCTACACAAACAGAGGGAGAGGGAGGGGATTTGTGGTTAGCAGCAGAAAACCTTTTTTTCTTTTACATTATAAAAAAATATATCTTTATAAGCTCTTGGCAAGAGCTCTCAAACTATGTTTATTTATTGAGAATGCATTGTACATAGTTAGGCTGATCATAATATTTTACTTGTGTTTTACATTGTATGACATCAAATGTTATGTTTGTTTCTGCATATGTAGCAAGATGTTCAAATAAACCTACACCTAAACAGGGCACATTGGCCCGGCAAAATAGAAACAAAGCACCAATCAGGTGTTGACAACTGCATAGGCATATATTCTAGGGGAACTACAGATCAGATCAAACTTGTAAAAACTACAAACCCCATCAACTGTGCACTATTAAAAAGGCCAACACCATTGTGTGTAACAGCTACAGCAGCCATATTGGACCCCTCGCTACCACCTACAGACAGTAGCATCGCATGGTCAGACTGCATTGGCTTTTCAACCACCAACCATCCCCTCTCACCAGTTGACCTAGTTCTGACTGCACCATCCATCTCCAGCCAGTCCTTTACACCTCATTACACTGCAGACTTTTGACGCTTTCACATATCTCAGGCCTAGCTAGCTCCTCTCATGTGGAAAAGGCACATCTGGGACTGCGAGAGGGGGAGGGTGGATGCAGTGAGCAGCAGTGCCTTGACAGAGCGTCAGAGTGGATTTCTCACTCAATCCACCAGGGGGAGGACTTCGGCAGGTCCAGACTGGAAGCTCAAGAAGCCCCTCCACCCCCGCAGACTCCCCTGAGGATTTGGACCGCTTCCTATTTCCCCCTGCCTTTAATCTTAGCACTGGCAGGCCCACATTACAGGCCCAGAAACAGGCCTTTACTACAGCATTAGAGAAGTGTGGGAGGGAGCTCACTAGTGGAAATCAGTGAGAATTAAATATATGTTATATGAAATGTGTGGAACAATGACCCTTGATTGGATTGAAGCTCGTGGTGCTGCATGTTCTCGATACATCAAAGCTACATCCCAAATTCTACCTAGAAAATAGTCTATATAATGGCCTAGTATTCAATACTGGATCTTTATCACTTATAAACCAACTATGCTGCTCCACTACCCAGCAAGCACAGGATGGCACAGCAACCCGTCCCTTGTTAGCCAACCCCTGACCCTTGACATAGGGCATGACGAGGGCAGAGCTACTTACAACTGTGAGAGAGAAGATGTGGCGCACGTAGCTATTAGGCATACCCTTTTTAATGCAATGTTGTCTCCAGCTGGAGCTGGTTTGGATGTATTTTTATGAACTCAATCAATCCATCAACAAACCGATCAATCTTACCGTCTGTGAGGGAGAGGATGGGGTGCACGCAGGGGTCGAACTGGGACAGCCTCTCCAGTAGAGGGCGCTCATACTGGACGTCGGAGGAGGAGGGGGTGCGGCCGCCACACGTCATACACTGGGGGTTGACCTCGCAGCCACAGCGAGGACCCGGGACGCCCATCCTCTGGCCCTGGAGAAGAGAGGGAGGGAGGGAGGGGAAGGAAAGGGGGATGATTCTTTAAACCTATTTAACCAGGTAGGCCTAAGTAATTGAGTCTGAGCGCAAATTCTCAATACAATAACAAGGACAAACGTAAAAGATCCAGACACATGGGAAACATGTACACAACAGAGGGAAACAGTCTCTGACGTAGCTCGGACAAAACTAGTCATCATATTCCTGTTCCAACAACAACATACTGTTGCACAATATCAACTCTGGGTCTAATGTCTCTAAAAATTTAACCGCTGCGAACATAGGTACTTTCTACAACGCCTGCCTTCTTGTAAGGCAATCAAAATCGGACCAGATTCAATTGTTTAAGAAATAAAACATTCAAACATACATAGCACCACTAGCTTAGCTTTTACTGCCATAACGTAGGCTAAGCCTTTGAAACTGCGGTGGTGCTGGTTTACCAAGATAAGCCAGAGTCCCTGTTTAGTTTTTTGCTTTAGCAACTATCTGAAACACTAGGAGCTGAGAGGAGAGCTTGTTCACAGCACCTTCACGTTATGGCAGCGTTTCCTTTTACTGAACAGAGTAGGAGTGTTGATCTAGGATAAGCTCCCCTTGTCCAGTCAAACCTTTTTTGAATTGTGGGTGTCTGTAAGGCGGCTCCTCCTAGTCTGAGATAAAACAACACCTCTGCTTTTAACAGAACAGGAGTCAGCAGCATTCAGCCCTGCCTGTGTCGTCGGGAGACTAGCCACCTGTTCCAAGGCCACATGAAGGAATAGACCTCTTTGGAGAACACAGAGGTAGAAGACATCTATCCTATATACACACTGAGGGTGTGTTCTCTCACTATGAGCGTTCTAATGCAGATCCTTAAATGTTCTGGTGTGGAGGGCTGATGATCACTCACCACTAACCCATATGCTGTAGTTAGTACATTGACAAACACTCCCCACATGTAATCACACTCAATGCTAGTACAAACACAGATGCTCGCATGTCCTTTCACACTTGTAAATCAAGACACACAGACTGGCATACATTAACTTTTTTAGCGCTTGTCCTTTGGACAAGTAGGACTGATTTTGTACTTGTCCGAAAGCTCAATTCACTTGTCACCCAAATAATGATGGTCTGTAACACAACGGGCCAAAAGGGTGACTTCAAATTGTGTTGTATGATGCAAGGAATCACTTTACAAAATACAATTATCATTATTATTACCATACAGAGAATCACAAAAATGTAGGCTACCCTCTGCCAATAGGCTTCTTTGCATATTCAAGCCTGTCTCAAAATAGAACACTGCCCCTTTAAGGCTTTCCTGGAGGATGGTTGGCCAAAAATATATTGCAACATTACAATTACAACTAAATACTTAATTGAATGAATCAGGGATCAAATGGCTAAGGTTGGCTACCTCAAAGCAAGGTAACTAATTGAAGACATGTTTATCTGCCTTGTAAGGCTAAAATATTCAGGTTTCAGTGGAGATCTACTTGACAGCATTGGGAGTCATGTGTCATTTGGGATAGGTCAACCATACCAATATCTTAACGTTGACAGAATGACATGGCCAATGCTTAATATAATCTTTCCAAATGTGTCAGATTTATTTAATTTTAACATTTTTTTTTTCTTCATTTTAGTCATTTAGCAGACGCTCTTATCCAGAGCGACTTACAGTTAGTTAGGTGACTGCATACATTTTCATACTGGCCCCCTGTGGGAATCGAACCCACAACCCTGGCGTTGCAAACGCCATGCTCTACCAACTGAGCTACACAACTCCCAATTTTGAGTGCTTGAGAGGCGGTTTTACAACAGGACTATTTTGGTTTGGTTTATTAACACACTCGTTCATTATTCACGACGAGTGCTGCTGGAACGTTTTTTTTAGGACATCGGACATGACAATGACATTAATAGATGCTTTTAGCTAAATAGTTAACTACCAAGATAACTAGCCAGGCAACACGATATGTTTTGAATTGGCTATCTAGTTTATTGGTTGTCTATCAATATTTTATAGGCCTACCTGCTGTAACGTCTCCCTCTCTCTCCTTGGGGCCCAATCACACTGGCACACACCAGGTGATGCCCACACCATGACTTTTCAAGGATTTTCATGACCATAAGAACCCTGTTTGCTGACCAGAAATGAGCTATAACTGGGCAAATAGCTCACTAACTAGCAAGGAATATGAACAAATGTGCTAATGTGGCTACATGCAGCTCTGCACTTTGATCTTTAAAAGTGATTGACATACCCAGCCTGTCAATGCAATACAATTATATTCTGATGCGCTCTGCAGAAATTGGGAGAACAGTGCACAACAACGCATGTGGATGATACTCTGGTCCAATTCTGATGTGAGTAATTGTTTGATATTGTGATTTGAGTGAATTATTTTAACTTGCGGACAAGCGTTAATGTCGAGCCATGTAGTATTATGAAAAGTTGCTTACGAAACACAATTACACATTAACAAATAAACACACACACCAATCCACCACCCATGAGTAAAAGGACACACATTGCAGATGGCATATCCATATAAACACACACATAAATATATAGGCTATACACACACACAAAATATCAGCCAACCACTCTGTAGTTCAAGGACACTGACAGTCATACTAGCCCAAACAATACACTCATTCACTACCCAGTAAAAAAAATAAGCAAAAAACACACTAAATGACAATGTAGCCGTGAAAGCCAACACACAAACAATATTACACACACACACACACACGATAGAACACACACACAAACAGCAAAGCGTGCACACACACACACACCAACCTTGCGGTTGAGGTTGGTGACAGTGCTGGGCCTGACGAGGCGTCGTCTCTTGCAGCTGAGGAGGGGGCGTGTGCGGGCCGCCACACACGTGTCATCCTGAGGGGAGCACAGTGGCTGGGGCTGGGACGAGGGCTGCTTCCTCAGCTGCTCCTCCAGGTCAGAACACTCTGGAGAAGCAGGCCGCAGGCTGGAGGAAGGGGGAGGGACAGTCACTCATCAATACTATGCTACACGAAAATAGAAAGCGAAACCCTGTGCACAGCAGTGCATCTAGATCCATGAGCTGCTGATAAATATTTGTGCCGAGTGATTAGTGCTTTTCGAGGTCGGTTCGGTTTCGGTTCGATTATATAAATAAATAAAAAAATCACATTTTCGGTTTCGATTATTTGGGTTGAATGCTGTAACACAGAATAAAACAATTAATAAAAGTCCCATGATGCTAGTGACTGCCCATCATTACTGCTTATCACTTATTAAGCATAATATATTCACATTACTTTAATAAAATATTTCAGTTGTGTATATTACATTTTTATTACTTTATTATTTAATACCAAGTCATCATCTCATCTCTGTAGAGCTGCTGCCTATGCTGTCTGACAAAATCACTATTTTGTAGTTCTTCAAAGTAAATAAGGCATACTATGACAGCTGAATACCAACTATCAATCACTTAGATCATGTATTTTCAGGTAGCGACACCTCACAAAGCAACAGCTGCTCTCTATATCCCCTCACAATCGCTCATTCTGCCTCTTCCATAGTAGACATAAAAGAAACAGAGACCGGACAAGTAGATGTAAAATGGATTATGCTCATTTTAGTAAATTACCACATTTTATGAGCTAAACTATGTAGAATAATGGCCTGTTGGAAACTACAACTCCCTACTACATCGCACAGTTCAGGCTGGATCTGATTTATCTCTAGAGAAACTGTGCAATGTGCGCATTGAGCTCACAGAAAAAAACAGAACAAAATGGAATTCAAATAATTGAACCGATGTCTGTCAACTAGTTGTTTAAAACCCAAAAAATAACCAACATTTCAGTTAATCGCTCAGCACTAATAAATATGGACAATGTAGGTCTATAGACCCACGCCATAAGCTGGAGGGAAGGGAGGGACAGTCACTCTTCAACATTGCAATACATGACTCAGCATAATACTACTACTACTGATAATGTTCATAATGATAATTATGGATTTATTTTTTTGATTGTCCATTGAGTAGCTTATTTGGTAGGTCTCAATGTAACAGTATGGGGGAAAACTCCCATCCCATTTATCACTATAATGAGTGTGAATACATATTACTCAGTGACATAATTATTTTTCATGTATGACACAAATAACTTCCAGTCACAGTTCTGCATTCCACTTGAGGAAAACAATGGCTGCAGCATGGCTGCAGCATGGACACATGTATGTACATGTTTGTCATGTTTGTACAGTGCTGTGTGTAAAAACCCTGTAGTATGTTTGGGAAGGACAATGAGCAGCTGCAATTCCCACATGGATCATGTCCCCTCACACAACCCCCCCCCTTTGTTCAGACAGAGTGGTTGGCATTGAGGAGGCCTTGCTGCAGGATCCACACACTGGACGGGTAAGAGGGTTCATTCGGTCGTGTCGTACCTGTTGATGATCCCGTTAACCTGTCTCCCGGACGTGCATCCTTTCCTCGGGCCCGTTTCCACGGAGACCGATCCGGGACCCTCCGCCCCACCGTCTGAGCCGCACTCCTGGAACCAAAGACAAGGTTGGCACGGCTACCATTGAACTCCCCTTCTAAACTCTCTTCCAACCCAACCTCCTCAACTCCATTCCACTACAGCCTAGCCCAGAACAGTTGAATGGGCTCCTAGTGAATTCATCGGGCCACAACTGAATGGATAGAAAGGTCAACACACTTGGCATGACAAAACAAAGACCACCACTGTTTTGGGACCTCCCCCCCTCCCCCCTAAGTCCCGGAGGCTGGTTGGGGTTCTGTGGGCGAGTCTTGTTCCCATCTCTCTATTTTTGGGCACAGTGCCAGGGTGCCATCTTGAGCGCTGTCATCTCTCCCTCCCTCCCTCTTCTCTTTCTCCCCTGAACTGGTAAGGAGGGACCACACTAAGTGGAAAACTCGCATTTGTTCTCCCTTTCGCTATGATACAGTACATTATACTACATGACTTAAGAGGATGTAGTACTAATTGAATTTTGGACATGTTCACCGAAAATTAGGGCATGTTTAGGACATGCGATTTGATGTCTAAGAAATTAAGACAAAGGCTTGTTGAGGATCTGATTGGACAGTTACATCGTCAGACTCATTTACCTGTATTACCGGGCAACCAACAGGCTCCGCCTTCACCTCCCCGTCCTCGGGTGACACGTCAAAGAGGGAGGTCTCTGCCAGCATTATGGAACCCTACGAGAGCGCAGATAGGCCAGGGTGAGCTCTTCAGTCCTTCTGATTCATAATACCAGAGATAACTGTGGCTTTGCACCAAAGTAACTGGTTTTGGTGTAGCCACAGACAAGGTAAGGGGCACCATGAACAAGCTGTTGAGACAATTTGCTATAGATTTTACCAGGAAGGCTATGATATTCCACTGGGAAATTACTGTTGGATGGATGAAGTGAGAGAAAGAAAGAAAGAGAAAGAAAGAAGCAGAGGATAAGAGCGGGGAAGAGAGTGAGGGATAAAAGCAGACTGACATGTCAGAGGTATCGAGGTGCGCACCATACTCTTGACAAGAACAGAATAGAAAAGCATTCCCACTTTTCTCATCTGTCGTTGAGGTGTGAGCTGAGCTACTTTGAGCGTGGGGTGCGAGAGACATGTTAGGTCACATGACCTGCTTCTACATCCCCATCTACCAATGACATCATGACTTTCACCAGGTTCGCCCCCTCCCCCTCCACTATTGGGCTTGTTGCCAGGGCAACCCAGGTGGCTGAGACTGAGGGTGCTGATCATAGAGAAACATTTAATTACTAAACAAAAAAAATGTAATCAGTGTTAAAAACCAGTGTTGTATTTATTGTGTGGTGGCGGTGCTGACCTTGTTGGAGCGAAGCTGGCGGTAGATGTCGGTCTGCTGGCGGATGCGATACTCCAGGTCGGACACGTGGGCCTGCAGCCAGTTCCAGTGGCTGACTATGGAGGCCCTATCCACCGCGTAGCGCCCCTCCGCACGTCTCCATCTGTAGGGCAGAGAGAGAGGAGGACAGGGTCAGAGTAGAGGCAGGAGAGAAGGGTGTGTGTGTGAGTGAGAGAGAGAGATTGTGTGTGGGTAGTGTGATTGCTTGTTTGGAGGAAGGTCAGTGAGGGCTATGAAGGTCAGTGACAAGGCCTTTTGGAATGAAGTAAAAGGTGCGTCACACAAATAACAGTAATTGAAAAAAGCCTCAAAAACATCCACCCACCTCCACTCAACACTAGCCACAGACCTTCGTTATTACATCTAAAATGTAAGCCATCACACACACACACACACACACATACGAGATGGGCACGGTTATTCGAACGGCATTAGTACTCGGTTACTGAAGTGTATATATTTTTTTAAGGCTTTGTCTAAAATTTGATTTCATTATCTGTGTGACATTGCTACATTCCAGGACAGACCATACAACATTTTTATTAAACAACAGTTTTATGACAGTTTTTCTGAATGCGCCCCATAAAAAAGACGCACCGGTAGCCTAGACACTATTCACGCCTCTAGCTTGTTGTTGTCGGTCAATCAAAGAAGCTTTACAGTCAGAGGCTCTTTGTGTAGCAAGTGAAGTGGGAGATTTCTAATCAATGGAAAATCCCCCTCTCCCTCCTTCCAACAAGCAAAGTGCACCACCTCTCCTGAGTTACGCGAGCAAGTCCCCATTGAATTAGAAAATGAATGATATTATTCGAATAGTGAAATCAAAATCATTCACGATATTATTCGAATAGTGAAATCAAATGCCCATTCCTAACACACACACACTTCCAGTCCCCCAGTGACTGATGACATTTAGTCTAATTAAATCGACACTTTCTCTTGGCTCCCCAAGCTGCTCGACTTTGTTAGTGTTCTTACATTTCAATAGCAGTAGCAGCACAACATGTACCTAGTTACAAACCTGTAGTTGCCATCTTTCCACTGAATCCCCTTCCCATGTGTTCTACACCTGGGTCTGCACGCCTAGTAGTTGGCTCCCCAACCCTGAATGTGCTGTGTTCAAGCCAAGATTTCGACATGATTGCGCTGTGAGCGAAGGACATTTTGGGTAGGAAGAGGTCTCTGAACTCTGTGACATGACTCAAGATTACCCTCGATCACACTCTGTCCCAGAAAGAGGGAGGGAGAGAGACAGAGAGAAACGAGGGTGGGAGGGGGTGACAGGGGCAAGAAATCAGTGCAATGGGGGTAAAAGAGAGGGTAGGGAAGAGAGAGATGATCAGAAACTGAGAAAGTGAAGGGGCATGTAGAGTTAGAGCGAGAAAAAAAAAGAGAGGGCTGCTATGTTCTTTCTATAGAGCCAGTGTTACATAACCCACTTTCCTATCAGTCTGGTGAGATGGCTGGAGACCAGTGAGGCCTCTGCTGCTACAGGCCCCCCTCCTCCTTCCCCACCCCCTCCTTTTCTCCCTCCCTCCATCTCCTCATTTACACTGACTGGAATTTAGAGGACAACCTTTCAACACACTATGTGTGCATCCCAAATGGCACCCTATTCCCTATTTAGTGCACTCATTTTGACCATGGCCCATTTTGACCATGGCCCATAGTCAAAAGTAGTGAACTATATAGGGGATAGGGTGTCACTTGGGACACAACACTGGTTCAATACCCTCCCAAACACCCTACGGCTTTCATTCTCACCCTCTTTACAGCTATCAATAATCGATACAGACCAACCAAACAAGGTCACTTTTTGTTTAGAAGGGGCTATTGTTCTCGCTCCCAGAATCTCTTATACCGACACAGAGACTTAAGCCTAGGAGGAAGACGTAGGCCTAGGAGGACTGGTTTAGCTAAATATGCTGTTTTCACAATGTGGCAATGTAAAATAGAAAATGTATTTCGAAGACTCAGAGAGATTTCATGTCACACATTCAGATGAATGCCCCAAAGCGTCTACACACAATCCTCATCAATATACACAGTACCCCACAATGACAAAGCGAAAACAGGATTTTTTACAAATGTATAAATAAAAGTTACAAAACAAATTCCTTATTTACATAAGTATTCAGACCTTGCTATGAATCTCAAAATTGAGCTCCGGTCCATCTTGTTTCCATTGATCATCCTTGAGATATATATATATAGGTCTGTGCATTTCCAAATCATGTCCAATCAATTGTATATTCCACAGGTGGACTCCAATCAAGTTGTAGAAACATCTCAAGGATGATCAATGGAAACAAGATGGTCCCAGATATATGGTCCCACAGTTGACAGTGCATGTCAGAGCAAAAACCAAGCCATGAGGTCGAAGGAATTGTCCGTAGAGCTCCGAGACAGGATTGTGTCGAGGCACAGATCTGGGGAAGGGTACCAAAAAATGTCTTCAGCATTGAAGGTCCATGAACTCAGTGGCCTCCATCATTCTTAAATGGAAGTAGTTTGGAACCACCAAGTCTCTTCCTAGAGCTGGCCGCCCGGCCAAACTGAGCAATCGGGGGAGAAGGGCCTTGGACAGGGAGGTGACCAAGAAACCGATGGTCACTCTGACAGAGCTCCAGAGTTCCTCTGTGCTGATGGGAGAACCTTCCAGAAGCACAACCATATCTGCAGCACTCCACCAATCAGGCCTTTATGGTAGAGTGGCCAGATGGAAGCCACTCCTCAGTAAAAGGCACATGACAGCCCGCTTGGAGTTTGCCAAAACAAGATTCTCTGGTCTGATGAAACCTGAATGCCAAGCTTCACGTCTGGAGGAAACCTGGCATCATCCCTACGGTGAAGCATGGTGGTGGCAGCATCATGCTGTGGGGGTGTTTTTCAGCGGCAGGGACTGGGAGACTAATCAGGATTGAGGGAAAGATGAACGAAGCACAGTACAGAGAGATCCTTGATGAAAACATGCTTCAGAGCACTCATGACCTCAGAATGGGGCGAAAGGTTCACCTTCCAACAGGACAGCGACCCTAAGCACACAGCCGTGACAACGCAGGAGTGGCTTCGGGACAAGTCTCTGAATGTCCTTGAGCGGCCCAGCCAGAGCCCGGACTCGAACCCGATCGAACATCTCTGGAGAGACCTGAAAACAGCTGTGCAGCGACGCTCCCCATCCAACCTGACAGAGCTTGAGAGGATCTGCAGAGAAGAATGGGAGAAACTCCCCAATTACATTTGTGCCAAGCTTGTAGCGTCATACCCAAGAAGACTCTGTAATCGCTGCCAAAGGTGCTTCAACAAAGTACTGAGTAAAGGGTTTGAATACTTATGTAAATGTGATATCTGTTTTTTATTTTAAATAAATTAGCAAACATTTTCTAAAAACCACTTTTTGCTTTGTCAATATGGGGTATTGTGTGTAGATTTATGAGGGACAAAAACAATTGAATCCATTTTAGAATAAAGGCTGTAACGTAACAAAATGTGGAAAAAGTCAAGGGGTCTGAATACTTTCCGAATGCACTGTATACTCCCTCTCTTCATTAGCACACAATCACACATGCAGACTAATTAGCGCACACACACACAACTGTAGGAAAACGAAAGTAAGGCAGCCTACCATTTCCATTTGTAGTGTGATATAGGAAAAGGTCCCTGAAGTGTGACGTGGCCAGTTCCATGAAGGTAGCCAGTGAGCAGTAACACATGGGACTGAATAATCATCTACTCATAGGTGCTGTATTATATACTCCGATTAGCAAAAAAAAAAGCACACATGGACCTATATACAAGGCCATTGCGGAGAGGGAAGGTGGTGGGGAACCAAAGACAAGTTATAGGAGAGAAACAATTAACTCTTCCTGTCTAACAAAATAAACACAAATCTGGACCAGGACCCCTGAATCCACTGTTTATCCTGTTCATTTTAAATTAACAGTGCTATTTTCTACCCCAAGTCTCTTTTTTAAATTAAAGAAATTCCACATGGGCTGTGGTGAGTGTGGGGGATGGGTAGTACTGTAGTAGGCCAAGTACTGCAGTACTACAGTCAGCCACCGGGGGCAGTGGAGCGAAGAGAGAATGAACCATGAGTTGTAGGGCTATGGAGAGAGAAGGAGAGGGAGAATGCTGTGTGTTGTAGGACTGTGGAGAGGGAGGGTGAGAGAGAGAGGGGAAGGGACAGAGGGAGGAGTTTTGGCTGCTGCCTGCCTGCTGCTGTACCAACAATGAGTCTCCCCGCTCCTTTCTGTGATCCACACAGGAACAGGAAGCAGGAAGTAGCCACAATCACATTCTCTCTCGCTCCCTCTCTTTCACTCAAGACACAGAGAGAAAGCGAGAGAGAGAGAGCGAGCGGGAGAGAGATACTGTCTTGAATGATGCAGAGGTTCTTGGTTCTGCTCGCCCCAAGTCTTAGTGTCACACTCTTTATGGAAACAATTACACTAGAGCTTACATTAACATAAAACACTGGCGACCTACTGGTGTAGGGGTAAGCCTCAGTGGAAAAGCACCAGTACAGGGACAACCAATAACACTGACGTTCACAGAAACACCCACACAGGAAAACACACAAGTAAAATCAAAAAAACTAAAACCAGGACAGGAGCTCTGACAAGAAGTCTCTCCCACACAAAACATGATGTGTGTGTGTGTAATATAACAACACTCTCACAGAGGGCATGTGAAGTGCCCCTTCTGACTTCCAGAAACACAGACAAGGTTCTTTAGAAATAACAAGACATGTTACATTTATTTACGACTCATTTCAATAAGCGCTCAGAGCCGGCGAGGGCGTTCGGCAAAACAGGCCTCTTCCTTGACTTTCTGACAATACCATAATACAACAATTCTGTGTGAGTGTGATGACAATCAGGAAAACAAGTGCCACTCTCTATCTCTGACTAGTACAGTGATATTTACTGACACACACCATGGATTAGTAGCAAACATGAGTCACTCGCTTTTCTCTTTCGACTTTAAGCTGACATTCTCGGTTGCATGAACGCTGTCTGGGACGTGTCTCCTCTCGGTAAGAGGGGAGGTTAAGTGGCCCTGTGCCATCCTCTCTGGTGAGGCTCCCTCTCCATCCATCACACTACCACACACTATCTGCATTGACCCTTTTTGCACCAACTTCTTTAGACTCATCACATACGCTGCTGCTACGGTTTATTATCTATCCGGTTGCCTAGTCACTTTATTCCTAGTTATATGTACAGTGGGGGAAAAAAGTATTTAGTCAGCCACCAATTGTGCAAGTTCTCCCACTTAAAAAGATGAGAGAGGCCTGTAATTTTCATCATAGGTACACGTCAACTATGACAGACAAAATGAGAAAAAAAATCCAGAAAATCACTGTAGGATTTTTAATGAATTTATTTGCAAATTATGGTGGAAAATAAGTATTTGGTCCATAACAAAAGTTTCTCAATACTTTGTTATATACACCCTTTGTTGGCAATGACACAGGTCAAACGTTTTCTGTAAGTCTTCACAAGGTTTTCACACACTGTTGCTGGTATTTTGGCCCATTCCTCCATGCAGATCTCCTCTAGAGCAGTGATGTTTTGGGGCTGTCGCTGGGCAACACGGACTTTCAACTCCCTCCAAAGATTTTCTATGGGGTTGAGATCTGGAGACTGGCTAGGCCACTCCAGGACCTTGAAATGCTTCTTACGAAGCCACTCCTTCGTTGCCTGGGCGGTGTGTTTGGGATCATTGTCATGCTGAAAGACCCAGCCACGTTTCATCTTCAATGCCCTTGCTGATGGAAGGAGGTTTTCACTCAAAATCTCACGATACATGGCCCCATTCATTCTTTCCTTTACACGGATCAGTCGTCCTGGTCCCTTTGCAGAAAAACAGCCCCAAAGCATGATGTTTCCACCCCCATGCTTCACAGTAGGTATGGTGTTCTTTGGATGCAACTCAGCATTCTTTGTCCTCCAAACACAACGAGTTGAGTTTTTACCAAAAAGTTATATTTTGGTTTCATCTGACCATATGACATTCTCCCAATCCTCTTCTGGATCATCCAAATGCACTCTAGCAAACTTCAGACGGGCCTGGACATGTACTGGCTTAAGCAGGGGGACACGTCTTGCACTGCAGGATTTGAGTCCCTGGCGGCGTAGTGTGTTACTGATGGTAGGCTTTGTTACTTTGGTCCCAGCTCTCTGCAGGTCATTCACTAGGTCCCCCCGTGTGGTTCTGGGATTCTTGTGATCATTTTGACCCCACGGGGTGAGATCTTGCGTGGAGCCCCAGATCGAGGGAGATTATCAGTGGTCTTGTATGTCTTCCATTTCCTAATAATTGCTCCCACAGTTGATTTCTTCAAACCAAGCTGCTTACCTATTGCAGATTCAGTCTTCCCAGCCTGGTGCAGGTCTACAATTTAGTTTCTGGTGTCCTTTGACAGCTCTTTGGTCTTGGCCATAGTGGAATTTGGAGTGTGACTGTTTGAGGTTGTGGACAGGTGTCTTTTATACTGATAACAAGTTCAAACAGGTGCCATTAATACAGGTAACGAGTGGAGGACAGAGGAGTCTCTTAAAGAAGAAGTTACAGGTCTGTGAGAGCCAGAAATCTTGCTTGTTTGTAGGTGACCAAATACTTATATTCCACCATAATTTGCAAATAAATTCATTAAAAATCCTACAATGTGATTTTCTGGATTCTTTTTTCTCAATTTGTCTGTCATAGTTGACGTGTACCTATGATGAAAATTACAGGCCTCTCTCATCTTTTTAAGTGGGAGAACTTGCACAATTGGTGGCTGACTAAATACTTTTTCCCCCCACTGTATATATCTACCTCAATTACATCGTAAGCCTGCACATGGACTCGGTACTGGTACCCTGTGTATATAGCAAAGTTATCGTTACTCATTGTGTATTTATTATTACATGTTATTACTTTTCTATTATTTCTCTATTTTATTTATTTCTGCGTTGTTGGGAAAGGGCCCATAAGGAAGCATTTTACTGTTAGTCAAGACCTGTTGTTTACGAAGCATGTGACAAATAACATTTTATTTTATTTGACACACTTCCTAAGTCTCTGTGAGAGGCCTAACTTCAGAGACACATACAGAGGGGTCACAGAACTCTGGGAGGACGTGTCTGGGTGAAACAAGCCCTTGTGGAAATATAGGGATACACTGCCTGGTATTGAGAAGAAATCCAGAGTAACATCAGTAAGGAGCATGTATGGCTTTGTGGTAGGAAAGTGTGTGTGTGACCTTGAAGCGTGGGGTCCTGTCCTCTCACCCGGGGTGAGTCATTCACACTGCTCTCTACTCTGCTCTCACCTAGGAATGGGAGCTGTTTTGCAGGGCAGAGACGATACCAGTATCACAATCCTCGTTAGTATCGTGGCAAGGAAACAAAACACAAAGCGGATTTAACTTCTGGAAGAGAGCAGCCCTAATGTGGGAAACAACATTATATTGTGACATTTATTTACTTTCCAATATTTTACATACAGCATGTTTTTAAAGGACCAAAGGATTTGATCCTGGTCGCATTTTCCTTTTTGGCATGGACAAAATATTGCGAAACTGGTATCGTCACAGCCATTCTGTTTTGTAGTGTGTGTGTGTGTGTGTGTGTGTGTGGCTAGACAGTAGTAATGTCCATAGTAAAGGAATGCCAGAACACCAGATGATTGTTAGCTGGTAAACTACAGAGAGAAATAGAATGGAATCTCATGCTCAATATAGCACTCTTAACATCAAACTAGCCCACCACTCCAACATCAAACCAAGTGCCTTATGATTTATGTAAAAATCTAACACTTTCATTAATATTTAAGATATTTTCAGAAGCCAGCCAGTAGCTTACATGTCAGTCAGTGGTATACACACGCACACAAACGAGAAACCCGCCCAACCAGGAAATGAACGCAGCGAGCAGTGAGGCAAAACAAAAACACAGGAAATAAAAGGAGGGTGGTAATCGTCATTGTCGCTGAGGTAACAGGGACTGAACCGTCAGAAGGAAAATAACATCTGATTATTAAAGGGAAAGGAACGAGCGCATGGGAAGAAAAATCATCTACCCTTCTTTAAAATACATGAGCATATCTAAATGCCATTAGCAGTGTGGGATGAGCCAGGAGCAACATGCTGCTTTTAGCAGCGACAAAAGAGCGAGAGGGAGAGAGAGAGAGGGAGGGTGGAGAGAGAGGAAGAGAAAGCAGCTCTTCCAGTCAGCCTGTGTGTGTGTGTCTGTCTATGGGCGGGGTTTAGTGGAGAACAAAGGGTTTGATGTGCTGGGAGAGAAAAAATAATAATAATCACGCCCACCTCCCCTGTCACATGACTAGCCTTCATGGCGCAGCAAAGGCGGCGCGAGTGAGAGAGACGAGTGAGAAGGCGGGAGTGAAAGAGGCGAGAAGCGGAGGGAGGGAGTGAGGAGGCAGGGAAAAAATGGAGGGAGAGGGGAGTAGCGGAGTGAGGAGCCGAGAGGAGAGAA
The DNA here is from genome assembly GCF_964263955.1 of Coregonus lavaretus. Taxonomy (NCBI): domain Eukaryota; kingdom Metazoa; phylum Chordata; class Actinopteri; order Salmoniformes; family Salmonidae; genus Coregonus; species Coregonus lavaretus. The sequence goes on along the minus strand of NC_139989.1, from coordinate 34,690,647 downwards.
GCTGGTGAAAGAGGAGAAGAGGGCGAGGAATGGAGAAGTCTGGGAAGGGCATTTACAAACCCATTCCATTCCTGCTGGAAAAATACAGGGAGCTAACCAGGTCTCTTCCGAATGGTCTGACTCCAACACCATCATTGAGTTTGCAGATGACACGGCGGTGGTAGGCCTGATCACCCATGACGATGAGACAGCCTATAGGGAGGAGGTCAGAGACCTGGCAGTGTTGTGCCAGGACAAAAACCTCTCCCTCAATGTCAGCAAGACAAAGGAGCTGATCGTGGACTACAGGAAACGAAGGGCAGAGCACGCCCCCATCCACAGACAGGGCTGTATTGGAGCAGGTCGAGAGCTTCAAGTTCCTCGCTGTCCACATCACTAAGGAAAGAATTGTCATGGTCCACACACACACACCAACACAGTCGTGAAGAGGGCATTACAACGCCTCATCCCCCTCAGGAGGCTGAAAAGATTTGGCATGGGCCTTCATATCCTCAAAAAGTTCTACAGCTGCACCATTGAGAGTATCTTGACTGGCTGCATCACCGCTTGGTATGGCAACTGTTTGGCATCCGTCCGCAAGGCGCTACATAGGGTAGTGCGTAAGGCCCAGTACATCACTGGGGCTGAGCTCCCTGCCATCCAGGACCTTTATACCAGGCGGAGTCAGAGGTAGGCCCTAAGAATTGTCAAAGACTCCAGCCACCCAAGTCATAGACGGTTCTCTCTGCTACCGCACAGCAAACGGTACCGAGGCACAAAGTCTGGAACCAACGGGACCTTGAACAGCTTCTACCCCCAAGCCATAAGTCTGCTAAATAGTTAACCAATAGCTACCCGGATTATCTGCATTGACCCTTTTTGCACTGTTTTGACTCATCACATGCGCTGCTGTTACTGTTTATTGTCTATCCTGTTGCCTAGACCCTTTATCCCTACCTATATGTACATATCTACCTCAATTATCTCGTACCCCTGCACATCGACTTGGTACTGGTAACCTGTGTATATAGCCAAGTTATCGTTACTCATTGTGTATTTATTCCTTGTGTTATTATTTCTCTCTCTGCATTGTTGGGAAGGGCCCGTAAGTAAGCATTTCACTGTTAGTCTACACCTGTTGTTTACGAAGCATGTGATAAATACTTTTTTTTTGACTGACCGACTGAGACCAACATGCTATAAGCACCGACAGGGAAACATGGTTTAAAGGGGCAATATAAGTGTTTTAAATTAATGATATAGGCCTAGAGCCAATGAAACAGTGGTGGGTTGACCTGCTTTGTTGTTTGAATCCCAGATTGCCCCTTAAAACATGTTTTATAACAAGGCCAGATCAATGGTGGGCCAATCCTCTACAACGGCTTACTAGCCTTAGGCCTACATATTCCTCTACCATAGTCCTCTACCATATAAAGTATGTTTAGACCAAGTGATGGAGGATAGATAGTGAGAGCCTTTGATAAATACTATTATTAAAGATGAAAGATATTTTGTCACTGGCCTACATACAATACCCCATAATGTCAAAGTGGAATTATGTATGTATTTTTATTTTTTTACAAATTACAAAAAAATTGAAAAGCTGAAATGTCAATAAGTATTCAACCCCTTTGTTTGGGCATGCCTAAATAAGTTCAGGAGTAGAAATGTGATAAACAAGTCACATAATAAGTTGCATGGAGTCAATCTGTGTGCAATAATTGTGTTTAACATGATTTTGGACTGACTACCTCGGATCTCTGTACCCCAAACATACAAATTATCTGTAAGGTCCCTCAGTCGAGCAGTGAATTTCAAACACAGATTCAACCACAAAGACCAGGGAGGTTTTCCAATGTCTCACAAAGGGCACCTATTGGTAGAGATATATATATATATATATAAATAAAAGCAGACATTGACTATCCCTTTGAGCATGGTGACGTTATTAAACTTTGGATGGTGTTTCAACACACTCAGTCACTACAAAGATCAGTTGCCAGAGAGGAAGGAAACTGCTCAGGGATTTCACAATGGAGGCCAATGGTGATTTTAAAACAGTTACAGAGTTTAACGGCTGTGATAGGAGAAAACTGAGGATGGATCAACAACATTATAGTTACTCCACAATACTAACCTAATCAACAGGGTGAAAAGGAAGCCTGTACAGAATAAAATATATTCCAAAACATGCATCCTGTTTGCAACAAGGCACTAAAGTAATACTGCAAAAAGTGGCAAAGCAGTTAACTTTTGGTCCTGAATACAAAGTGTTATATTTGGAGCAAATACAATACAACAGTACCACTCTCCATATTTTCAAGCATAGTGGTGACTGCATCATGTTATGGGTATACGTGTAATCCTTAAGGACAGGGGAGTTTTCCAGGATAAAAAAGAAACGGAATGGAGGCACAGGCAAAATCCTAGAGGAAAACCTAGTTCAGTCTGCTTTCCACCAGACACAGAGATTAATTCACCTTTCAGCAGGACAATAACATAAAACACAAGGCCAAATCTACACTGGAGTTGCTTAACAAGAAGACCGTAAACATTCCTGAGTGGCCGAGTTACAGTTTTGACTTAAATCTACTTGAAAATCTATGGCAAGACCTGCAAATGGTTGTCTAGCAATGGTCAACAACCAATTTCACAGAGCTTGAAGAATGTGTTGAAAGCACTTAAGAGACTTACCCAGAAAAACTCACAGCTGTAATCACTGCCAAATGTGATTCTAACATGTATTGACTCAGGGGATTGAATACTTAACTAATCAAGACATATTTGCGTTTTATTTTTCATATTTTTTTTATACAAATGTTTGCATTTTTCTTCCACTTTGACAGAGTATTTTGTGTAGATCGTCGACAAAAAAATGACAATCAATTTCAACCCATAAGATTATACTAAGCTATATGGAATTGTTTTAAGAAGGTCATACCAAGGATCATTTAGGTATTCGATTTGTAATTTTAAGACCCATTGAGGTATAAAAAAAAAATACTTAAAAAAAGCATTTGATGAAAAATTATTTTTGGCCTTACTGCCATTACCCCATACAAACACATTGAATAACAAATTCACGACATGGAACAAATCGTCCTCCAAAACATTTTCGAGAAGGAAGTTTGTTTTGAAGTGTGTCCTATATCTGAGAGATATAAGAAACAGCATGATTTTTGTTATTTATATACAGTGGGGAAAAAAAGTATTTAGTCAGCCACCAATTGTGCAAGTTCTCCCACTTAAAAAGATGAGAGAGGCCTGTAATTTTCATCATAGGTACACGTCAACTATGACAGACAAAATGAGAAAAAAAATCCAGAAAATCACATTGTAGGATTTTTTATGAATTTATTTGCAAATTATGGTGGAAAATAAGTATTTGGTCAATAACAAAAGTTTCTCAATACGTTGTTATATAACCTTTGTTGGCAATGACACAGGTCAAATGTTTTCTGTAAGTCTTCACAAGGTTTTCACACACTGTTGCTGGTATTTTGGCCCATTCCTCCATGCAGATCTCCTCTAGAGCAGTGATGTTTTGGGGCTGTCGCTGGGCAACACGGATTTCAACTCCCTCCAAAGATGTTCTATGGGGTTGAGATCTGGAGACTGGCCTAGGCCACTCCAGGACCTTGAAATGCTTCTTACGAAGCCACTCCTTTGTTTCCCGGGCGGTGTGTTTGGGATCATTGTCATGCTGAAAGACCCAGCCACGTTTCATCTTCAATGCCCTTGCTGATGGAAGGAGGTTTTCACTCAAAATCTCACGATACTTAGCCCCATTCATTCTTTCCTTTACACGGATCAGTCGTCCTGGTCCCTTTGCAGAAAAACAGCCCCAAAGCATGATGTTTCCACCCCCATGCTTCACAGTAGGTATGGTGTTCTTTGGATGCAACTCAGCATTCTCTGTCCTCCAAACACGACGAGTTGAGTTTTTACCAAAAAGTTCTATTTTGGTTTCATCTGACCATATGACATTCTCCCAATCCTCTTCTGGATCATCCAAATGCACTCTAGCAAACTTCAGACGGGCCTGGACATGTACTGGCTTAAGCAGGGGGACACGTCTCTCACTGCAGGATTTGAGTCCCTGGCGGCGTAGTGTGTTACTGATGGTAGGCTTTGTTACTTTGGTCCCAGCTCTCTGTAGGTCATTCACTAGGTCCCCCTGTGTGGTTCTGGGATTTTTGCTCACCGTTGATGTGATCATTTTGACCCCACGGGGTGAGATCTTGCGTGGAGCCCCAGATCGAGGGAGATTATCAGTGGTCTTGTATGTCTTCCATTTCCAAATAATTGCTCCCACAGTTGATTTCTTCAAACCAAGCTGCTTACCTATTGCAGATTCAGTCTTCCCAGCCTGGTGCAGGTCTACAATTTTGTTTCTGGTGTCCTTTGACAGCTCTTTGGTCTTGGCCATAGTGGAGTTTGGAGTGTGACTGTTTGAGGTTGTGGACAGGTGTCTTTTATACTGATAACAAGTTCAAACAGGTGCCATTAATACAGGTAACGAGTGGAGGACAGAGGAGCCTCTTAAAGAAGAAGTTACAGGTCTGTGAGAGCCAGAAATCTTGCTTGTTTGTAGGTGACCAAATACTTATTTTCCACCATAATTTGCAAATAAATTCATAAAAAATCCTACAATGTGATTTTCTGGATTATTTTTTCTCAATTTGTCTGTCATAGTTGATGTGTACCTATGATGTAAATTACAGGCCTCTCTCATCTTTTTAAGTGGGAGAACTTGCACAATTGGTGGCTGACTAAATACTTTTTTTCCCCACTGTATATATATATATATATATATATTTTTTTTTTTTTACATGTATTTATTAACCTCTTATTTTCCGCACTAAACAGTCACCTTATATACTTCCATTCATTTTTTAAACTGGTACCGGGGGACCTTCAGACGAGTCTTGTGAGGGCAGTGGGAGCAAAATAACCGACATGTAAAACTGTTCGGACGCTACAGACAGAAGTTGGCAGATCGGCTGTACCGACTTCAGACGAGTCCCAAGATGCTTGTGGGGGTTGTAGAGCAAAAACGGAGAACACCATCTTGTTAGTGAGAGTCATCTTTCCATAGAGGGTTCATAATATAATGAACAAATATAAATGCAACAATTTCAAAGGTTTTACTGAGTTACAGTTCATCTAAGGAAATCAGTCAATTGAAATAAATTCATTAGGCCATAATCTATGGATTTCACATGACTGGGAATACAGATATGCATCTGCTGGTCACAGATACATACCTTAAAAGAGGTAGGGGCGTGGATCAGAAAACCAGTCAGTATCTGGTGTGACATCTCCTTCGCAAAGAGTTGATCAGACGGTTGATTGTGGCCTGTGGGAATGTTGTCCCACTCCTGGATATTGGCAGGAACTGGAACACGCTGTCGTACACGTCAATCCAGAGCATCCCAAACATACTCAATGGGTGACATGTCTGGTGAGTATGTATGCAGGCCATGGAAGAACTGGGACATTTTCAGCTTTTAGGAATTGTGTAACGATCCTTGCGACATGGGGCCATGCATTATCATGCTGAAACCTAAGGTGATGTCGGTGGATGAATGACACGACAATGGGCCCCAGGATCTCGTCACGGTATCTCTATCCATTCAAATTGCCATCGATAAAATGCAATTGTGTTTGTTGTCCATAGTTTATGCCTGCCCATACCATAACCCCATCATGGGGCCACCTGTTCACAACTTTAACATCAGCACACCGTTCGCCCCCACAAGACGCCATACACGTGGTCTGTGGTTGTGAGGCTGGTTGTGAGTACTGCCGATTTTGTGAGAAGAGCGATTTCATGGTCTGACAAACTCTGCTCTAGCACTGTCACCTTTCACTGCAGATGTGGAAGTGCGACATAGGCATCTAGCTTAAACGGACAGATTTTTTTTATTATGCCACTTTGTAACAACAAAATGTGGGAAAATTCAAAGGGTGTGAATACTTTCTGAAGGCACTGGATGATTAAGACTGTCTGTGAATAAGAAGGGGTTTATGTGAGAATGATTAAGCTCTCATGTCGTGCATACTGCAGCTTCTTGTCATTTCAGCTTAGTCTTCTCTTCAAGGACAAAAATGTTCACAATCGAAATGCAATCTAACAGTGGCATTGTCTACATTTCATCAGAAAATTGTCTACATTTCAAAGTGAAAAGAGACCATAGCACTCAATTATTTTGACTGGATGTTGATCCACAATGTACAGTATATTAACTCTGTTACACAGCCAGACAGAAGCAACTTTAAAGTAGGCTGGCTTCAAGTTTGCCTGGCATGCCAATCTGACAGCATGCTTGATTTCTGAAGGGGGCCCTACACACACAAAAGCACCCTATCCGTACCTCTCTGCACTCACACACCCCCAGCCCCCACAATCCCCCGCCACATTTCTGCCTGTAGGCACATTCCCACCGTGTTGCTCCTTTTCATTGGGGGACACATGGTCGATGCGTGCCCGAGCGAGTGACCGCTTCACCCCCTCCCCCACACTGAATATTCCCCCCTCACCCATACTCTCTATCCCTTCCCCCTTTCCCATACTCTAATTCTATCCCCTCCCACCACCATCCTCTATCCCCTCCCACCACCATCCTCTAGCCCCTCCCAACACCATCCTCTAGCCCCTCCCACCACCATCCTCTAGCCCCTCCCACCACCATCCTCTAGCCCCTCCCACCACCATCCTCTAGCCCCTCCCACCACCATCCTCTAGCCCCACCCACCATCCTCTTTTTGCCACTCTCCCCTAACCCTGCCTCCATTCGCTCTTCCCCCCAATCCTGCCTCAAACCCCCCTCCCACTATTAGCCCCCTATGGTGTGGGAGATAAGGCAGTGGAACCCAGTAAATAACTCCTGTTGTATGACAGTTGCGCTTGGACCAGGCAGGCCGGCCAGGCTGATAGGCTCCTCTCTGGGTACCCCGATAACAGACCTGATTCTATAGACACCGTGAGAGACATAACCACCAGCCAGCCAAAAACCTGGGCTACGTCTCAAATTACATCCTTTTCTCTACATAGTGCACTACTTTGACATTAATAGTAGTGCACTATATAGCGATAGGGAGGCATTTGGGACGCAACCCTGGACCAGCATATATTCCACAGGTTCTAAACAGGGCCGGATGGGAGAGGAGGAGAGAGTGGTGTCATTCTTGACTTCACTGCAATGAGGGTCAATGTCTTGCAGAGAGGAGATAAGTGAGGAATAATAGCTGCATTTGGAAGTCTTGTAAACGATTGTGAATGTTTTAACTGGGGCACAGACCCAGACACAACAAGGCTTGTTTTTATGACCCTACCAAAAGGTAGGACACATCTGGCTTACATATTTGCTAGGTTCATAACATATAATTATTTGAATATTCAGACTACGGTTTTTGCATATGAATTCCTTTTTCTGCACACTGTTTCGAGGGCTGAACTGCACTGCAAAATAAAATATTTGTTATAGAACAAGGTTGAGGATTCCTTCCTATCTGGGGAAGGAGACAGATCTAACCCGAGGGTCACATGCCTCCCTGTCTGCTCTGCTGTAACCAGGCAGCTGAGGAATGCTGGAACACAGATTTGAACGGTCATGATTCTGGAATATGTTGTCAGGATTCTGTAATATGGGGCAACAGGCAGAGGTATTGTGTACTCAGCGAGAGTTACTTTGGGGAAATTCTAGGAAGGAACAGGAAACTAAGATTGACAGGATATGATGTCGAAACCCAATTTTACATGTTTGTGTTTATGTTTTGTCTTTTAGCGCCTGGCTTCCTGGAATGTATTTCCCACTTTTCTCTGCTAATAAAACACATGGACGCTTCGATCCATACAAGGAGAAGCACGGCTGCTTTCCAGTGAAATAAAGTGGGGGAATCACTAAATACCGATAACTCAATGCAATACCCAGGCAACACCTACAGCGTTTTTTGAAAGGGGTAGGACTATACTGCAATACATTTAGGCCACAGATGATTCAAAGCAAACGGTTCGATGGCTGCAGACCTGACGGGTACCGAAGAGTGTAGGCCTGTATTCCCGGGGCCTTCTCTGTGCTCTGTGACGTCCCCGGCCAGCGTTGAGTTTCTAGGTGAACGGAGAGACAGAATGTGTGCTGCTGGGACACCAGACCAGACCGTGGCTGGGGCCTGGGCCAGAGGGGGGCGTGGCCTAAAGCATAGTTGCTGTGACTTAACGGGATTAAGTGGGGCTGGAATGTTGGAGTCATTACATAAAGAAGAAATAATGAGCTAGAGAGAAAGAGTAGGGGAGAGTGAAAGTAGAAGAGACAGAGAGAGTAGTAGAGAGCGAGTAGAGAGATGAATTAGGGTGAGAGCTGAAGAGAGGAGAGAGTGAATAAAGAGAGTGTTATGAAATTGTTGTGGGTTGGTATTAGGAAGGATAGACGTAGTGTTGGCTAACCCAGTCCAGATGCAAGGATGGGAAACATTGCGTGTCTGATTGCACAACCCACAGGGGTTAGTAAGGAACTCAGATATCGGGTCGAGGCTCCACTCCTCTACATGTTCCAATTCCACACGTCCCTATTGGCCCAGGCTTGTCCGGAGACACATCACCATGCTGTGCAGAGATGGCTGGAGCTCATCAGGGGCATTTAAATACAGTCTGGCTGAAAAAACAGAGCTAAATAATATATTATTTTTTACAAAAAAAGACAAAAATAATCAAGATCTATCAATTTTTTTAACTTGGTGTTCCAGTCGTCATACAATAACTTTTCACTAGATCAGGCTAGGGATGTTAGCCGCAGACGCACCAGGGTTGGGGTCAAATCCATTTCAATTCGAGTCAATTATGAAAGTAAACCAAATTCCATTTAATTCCACATTTAATAATATACAGTAACAGTCAAAAGTTTGGACTCATTCCAGGGTTTTTCTTTATTTTTACTATTTTCTACATTGTAGAATAATAGTGAAGACATCAAAACTATGAAATAACACATATGGAATCATGTAGTAACCAGAAAAGTGTTAAACAAATGAAAATATATTTTATATTTCAGATTCTTCAAAGTAGCCACCCTTTGCCTTGACAGCTTTGCACACTTTTGTCATTCTCTCAACCAGCTTCATGAGGTAGTCACCTGGAATGCATTTCAATTAACAGGTGCTTTGTAAAAGTTAATTTGTGGAGTTTCTTTCCTTCTTAATGCGTTTGAGCCAATCAGTTGTGTTGTGACAAGGTAGGGGTGATATACAGAAGATAGCCCTATTTCGTAAAAGACCAAGTCCATATTATGGCAAGAACAGCTCAAATAAGCAAAGAGAAACGACAGTCCATCATTATTTTAAGACATGAAGGTCAGTCAACACGGAACATTTCAAGAACTTTGAAAGTTTCTTCAAGTGCAGTCGCAAAAACCATCAAGCGCTATGATGGAACTGGCTCTCATGAGGACTGCCACAGGAAAGGAAGACCCAGAGTTACCTCTGCTGCATAGGATAAGTTCATTAGAGTTACCAGCCTCAGAAATTGCAGCCCAAATAAATGCTTCACAGAGTTCAAGTAACAGACACATCAACATCAACTGTTCAGTGGAGACTGCGTGAATCAGGCCTTCATGGTCGAACTGCTGCAAAGAAACAACTACTAAAGGACACCAATAAGAAGAAGAGACTTGCTTGGGCCAAGAAACACTTGCAATGGACATTAGACCGGTGGAAATCTGTCCTTTGGTCTGTTGAGTCCAAATTTGAGATTTTTGGTTTCAATCGCAGTGTTTTTGTGAGACGCAGACTAGGTGAACGGATGATCTCTGCTTGTGTGGTTCCCACCGTGAAGCATGGAGGTGGTGTGATGGTGCTTCGCTGGTGACACTGTCAGTGATTTATTTAGAATTCAAGACACACTTAACCATGGCTACCACAGCATTCTGCAGCGATACGCCATCCCATCTGGTTTGCGCTTAGTGGGACTATCATTTGTTTTCCAACAGGACAATGACCCAACACACCTTCAGGCTGTGTAAGGGCTATCTGACCAAGAAGGAGAGTGATGGAGTGCTGCATCAGATGACCTGGCCTCCACAATCCCCAGACCTCAACCCAATTGAGATGGTTTGGGATGAGTTGGACCGCAGAGTGAAGGAAAAGCAGCCAACAAGTGCTCAGCATATGTGGGAACTCCTTCAACACTGTTGGAAAAGCATTCCAGGTGAAGCTGGTTGAGAGAATGCAAAGCTGTCATCAAGGTAAAGGGTGGCTACTTTGAAGAATCTCAAATATAAATAATATTTTGATTTGTTTACACTTTTTTGGTTACTACATGATTCCATATGTATTATTTCATAGTTTTGATGTCTTCACTATTATTCTACAATGTAGAAAATAGTACAAATAAAGAAAAACCCTTGAATGAGTAGGTGTCCAAACTTTTGACTGGTACTGTACTTAGTAAAATGAAGTTGCAAATATGGCCCGAGTTACATAGAAGGACAAACAAGAATAATCTAATAGCCTAAAACTGTCTGTGTGTGACAAGAACAGCTTGGTACGTAGTCTTCCAGAGCTGCCAGTTACCTCTTGTATCAGCAACTGCAGGCGCACGTTTTCTTAATGGGTGCTTTCCCATGTGTCTCTACATAGAAAAACCTCTCATCAACTTAAGCCTTTGAGAGGCAGCAAGGAGGGATAGAAATGAGGGAGGCTGTTTAGGGAAGTCCCGTCCTACACTCTCCAAACTATGTTACAGTTTGGATGTAATCATGATGGTGCTCCCAATGAGTAGGTGTTCAAACTTTTGACTGGTACTATATATTTTTTTTTATAATTGTGACCGACCGGCTCGAGTCAGTCTTACGTAACAAAATTTGAAATGTATTTTTTTTTTTGGGGGGGGGGGGGGGATAAAAGTAGAGACTCAGAGCTAGAAACTGGTATATCATACAATACAGTTGAGGAACAATGGGAAAGTAATTCTGCTTTGACAGTTGATAAACCTGTAACCTCACTTTTGAGACAACGGCACTTGAATGTTTTGGTACCTACTGGAGAGCATCTTTCACACCATTTTAAGCTTTAGCCCCACCCATCTCGTTAAGGATTCACATGTGAGGCTATGAACTAAACAACCAAAGATTTCAAGACTAAAGGCTGGCATACACTACGGGTGCGTTCGTAATTTAATCTGTAGTGCCAGAGTGTGCTCTGGGCGTTCGTAAACTCAAAGCGTTGTCAGATTGGCCGTTCGTAAATTCAGAGCACACTGGACGCTCTGGCCGAAAAGTAGGGTTGATCCGAGCGTTCTGACCTAACAGCAGCAGTCAAGCACCCAAGCTAACTGGCTAACACTGGCTAGCTACTTCCAGACACAAATGAGAGAACAGCTCACTCTGACCATTTTACTCACCATAGCAGAGCTGGTTAGACTGTTTTTATGTTATCCAGAGTGTTGGTAACTGCAACTGTGCTGCTGGCAACAATTTAATTACGCTTTTTTGCCAACGTTTACTGACACCGGCCATATTCAATGGGTGTTCAGCGTTCGTAAATTCGTCAGTTATTCTGTGCTCTGGCACACTCAGACGAGAGTGCTCTGAAATCAGAGTAGATAGCCAGAGCGAATTTACCAGCTACGTGTAGCAACAGTTGTTGCAGTGACATCATAAACATTCTATTGAAATAGTTACTTGCATAGTGGAGTCTTTTGTTTAGACATGTAGCTAGCTAGCTAAACAATGAACCATAATCCCAACTCATAACCTTACTACCCTGCGTGAATCTGCAGGTAGCCAACCAACCAGGTTCAATGTTAGCGAACACCAGGCTATAACTAGCAATGCAAATGGCTCAGATACGAATATTACTACACAGATCATACGCGTAACGTTAGCTAGCTAGCGAGCCAGCTAACGTTAGCTAGTTAGCTAACAGTCCACTAACTTGAAATGAAAATGACTTTCTATCAAAATTAGAAACGTGTAATATCTGAAAATGTAGCTAGCTAGACTCTCTTACCCGTATACATGGATGGACGCTTTTCCCTCTCTGTCACGATGCCATGGTTGCCCTTAGTTTGAAGATGTAATCCGGAGACAGGTGTTTTATACAGCCTTCTTTCTGTGTGCTCTCTTTTCGACTCAGTCTGCATATTTGCAATCAAACGGCAGAATTTTCTTAATCTCCTTAGCTATCATACTCTAATTCCACTGATTTCAAACCTTGGTCCTCCAGAAAGTGGAGAGCAACACTTATGCAGTTCTACTACGTGATATCGTAAAAAAAAAAGCTGCATTAGATAGGATTACCTACACATACTGACCAGCTCATATTATAGACAGAAGCGTGCCACATTGCAGACCAATCTGAACTCATCTCTCAGCATGTCCAGCCCACTCATTATCTCAGCCAATCATGGCTAGCGGGAAGGTTGCTTTCCATGGCTAACCAACTAGGCTTGTAATTTAACCATATTACTCGTATTTACAGATGGGGATACAAATTTGTTATTAAAGGCACATGAAAGTTCACATTTACCAGAAGGCATTTCTACCAAAAAACACATTTGAAAAAAGAAAGAAAAGGTTTATGTTCAAATGGCGCTCCTGTGAAGTAGTGACATGCGACATAAGCCTAGTTTCCGGAAACTAGACTCAATTGGCATTGGAGTTTCAGTGTACTTCCTGAATTGACAAGATTGGAAATGGAATTGCCCCCAACCCTGCAGGGTACAACAAATGTGTTGTCCTAACCTACAGTATATTAATTAATAGGTTCCCACAGGGAGGCTGGGCGGCTGCATGTTACTGTGAATCTTGCCTAGCAATACCACACCTTCGTAGAGTGGTGCCAGCCAGCAACAGAGGAAGACATCTTGCCTTTGGCTGGTGATAGGAGGAGGAGGAAAGGAGTATCCGGTTCTGCTGCATGTGAATGTATTTCAGTGCCAATGGCTTCAAACTACTTGTCCTGCCAGCACACTGCTCTCTCTCTGCGTGGGCTTCGATAGGGCTGACAGCCTTGCACCTATTAGGCTATTTTATGTTTAGTTAATCTCCAACCTATCACGTTGGAGCTACTATCGCTGTTTTACTGTCAACAGACTTATCTCATTACTCAAAACAATGCAAGTCTTACGTATTGTGACATTTCAGTTTTGTTGGCTTTGTTTTGTTGAATGCTGTAACATTTACAATCAAATTAAGAGAAACAATTAATATACTGATGTGTACTACTGTTGATGTGTGGTAAATCTAGTAGGCTTTTACTATGATATGACGACAAGGCTGTCAATCTAAGTTGTGATTGGTGGAAAGGTGACCCTCTAGATTGCTACACAGGGGAGGTTTCAAGCCAGTGTTGCATGCTCTCCCATTCACCTTGGGCCCATTTAGGTCAATGAGAGCAAAATATAAAAAGGATCATTTGAATATTCAAATCGAAAAGCTAGATTAATGAACTCTCAATACATCTACCACCGAAGGCCAAATGCGCTCTGTTACTTGGCAACAGGACGTATTATTAATACTTGATCGCAATATGAATTTGCTTGACAAGAAAATCCCTCCTCCCAGGCACTGCTCATAGCAAGCACTCAACAATTGACAGCAGGGTCGTATTCAAACTAGGTTACATGCTGCTTCATAAAAATACGATTAGGTGTAATTGCGGTGTTTACAGAGGCGTAAGAATTAGTATAGCCTACAGTTGAAGTCGGAAATGTACATACACTTAGGTTGGAGTCATTAAAACTCGTTTTTCAACCACACCACAAATTTCTTGTTAACAAACTATAGTTTTGGCAAGTCGGTTAGGACATCTACTTTGTGCATGACACAAGTTATTTTTTCCAACAATTGTTTACAGACAGATTATTTCACTTATAATTCACTGTATCACAATTCCAGTGGGTCAGAAGTTTACATACACTAAGTTGACTGTGCCTTTAAACAGCTTGGAAAATTCCAGAAAATGATGTCATGGCTTTAGAAGCTTCTGATAGGCTAATTGACATCATTTGAGTCAATTGGAGGTGTACCTGTGGATGTATTTCAAGGCCTACCTTCAAACTCAGTGCCTCTTTGCTTGACATCATGGGAAAATCAAAAGAAATCAGCCAAGACCTCAGGAAAAATAATTGTAGACCTCCACAAGTCTGGTTCACCCAATTTCCAAACGCCTGAAGGTACCACGTTCATCTGTACAAACAATAGTACACAAGTATAAACACCATGGGACCACGCAGCCGTCATACCGCTCAGGAAGGAGACGCGTTCTGTCTCCTAGAGATGAACGTACTTTGGTGCGAAAAGTGCAAATCAATCCAGGAACAACAGCAAAGGACCTTGTGAAGATGCTGGAGGAAACAGGTACAGAAGTATCTATATCCACAGTAAAACGAGTCCTATATCGACATAACCTGAAAGGCCGCTCAGCAAGGAAGAAGCCACTGTTCCAAAACCGCCATAAAAAAGCCAGACTACAGTTTGGAACTGCACATGGGGGACAAAGATTGTACTTTTTGGAGAAATGTCCTCTGGTCTGATGAAACAAAAATAGAACTGGTTTGGCCATAATGACCATCGCTATGTTTGGAGGAAAAAGGGGGTTGCTTGCAAGCTGAAGAACACCATCCCAACCGTGAAGCACGGGGGTGGCAGCATCATGCTGTGGGGGTGCTTTGCTGCAGGAGGGAATGGTGCACTTCACAAAATAGATGGCATCATGAGGAAGGAAAATTATGTGGATATATTGAAGCAACATCTCAAGACATCAGTCAGGAAGTTAAAGCTTGGGCGCAAATGGGTCTTCCAAGTGGACCATGACCCCAAGCATACTTCCAAAGTTGTGGCAAAATGGCTTAAGGACAACAAAGTCAAGGTATTGGAGTGGCCATCACAAAGCCCTGACCTCAATCCTAAAGACAATTTGTTGGCAGAACTGAAAAGGTGTGTGCAAGCAAGGAGGCCTACAAAACTGACTCAGTTACACCAGCTCTGTCAGGAGGAATGGGCCAAAATTCACCCAACTTATTGTGGGAAGTTTGTGGAAGGCTACCCGAAACGTTTGACCCAAGTTAAACAATTTAAAGGCAATGCTACCAAATACTAATTAAGTGTATGTAAACTTCTAACCCACTGGGAAAGTGATGAAAGAAATAAAAGCTGAAAGAAATAATTCTCTCTACTATTATTCTGACATTTCATATTCTTAAAATAAAGTGGTGATCCTAACTGACCTAAAACAGGGACTTTTTACTAGGATTAAATGTCAGTAATTGTGAAAAACTGAGTTTAAATGTATTTGGCTAAGGTGTATGTGAACTTCCGACTTTAACTGTATGTACCTGCATAGAATACAACCCAGACATTACTCAAAAGACTAAACAGACAGTACACAGGCCTTGAAAACTAGACTAGGGCTACCTACAGTGTACCATGTTCTCCTCCTGCCTGTCTGTATGTCAGAGAATATAACAAAAAACATTACCCAGACAGAACCGAGCAGAGCGGTAACAATGGTCACAGCGTGGTGTTTGTGTGCTACTAGCTCAATTAGCACAGTGATGCTGATGACAAGATAGGGCCAGAGACAGGGAGACAGGGACGTCACCCAGCAGAGCAGAACGGTGACTGTTGAACGGGAGGGGGAGGGGAAGGCTGTGCAAATTACAACAACAGATGGGAGCAGCGATCAAAGCTACCCACATCAAAGTAAGCCAAGCTCCTAGTCGACGCTTTGACAACAAACGCAGTACACGACACACAGTCCATACTGGCCATACAAGCAGACAGATGCAGGGATGTCGGCCCTACAAACATACAACCTTGAAATATAGATGTTAACACTAAGAAATACATAGAGGAGGTGTACGAATCTCCTCAAAAAGAGGAGCTGTACGAATCAAATCTAAACAGCCACCCTTTATTGTTGTATGAGAAGGATGACAGGGTATACAGAACTATATCTGTTATGGACATTAAAATGGTGGCTCACACCGTAATCCACTATAGATTTTCAAAAGGACAAAACAACTTTGCGGTGGAGTCAAAATCAGAATCAGTAATATACAGTGGGGGAAAAAAGTATTTAGTCAGCCACCAATTGTGCAAGTTCTCCCACTTAAAAAGATGAGAGGCCTGTAATTTTCATCATAGGTACACGTCAACTTTGACAGACAAATTGAGAAGAAAAAAAATCCAGAAAATCACATTGTAGGATTTTTAATGAATTTATATGCAAATTATGGTGGAAAATAAGTATTTGGTCACCTACAAACAAGCAAGATTTCTGGCTCTCACAGACCTGTAACAACTTCTTTAAGAGGCTCCTC
This sequence comes from Coregonus lavaretus, assembly GCF_964263955.1. Taxonomy (NCBI): domain Eukaryota; kingdom Metazoa; phylum Chordata; class Actinopteri; order Salmoniformes; family Salmonidae; genus Coregonus; species Coregonus lavaretus. The sequence continues at coordinate 34,674,347 of NC_139989.1, read as the reverse complement.
TGTCCTCCACTCGTTACCTGTATTAATGGCACCTGTTTGAACTTGTTATCAGTATAAAAGACACCTGTCCACAACCTCAAACAGTCACACTCCAAACTCCACTATGGCCAAGACCAAAGAGCTGTCAAAGGACACCAGAAACAAAATTGTAGACCTGCACCAGGCTGGGAAGACTGAATCTGCAATAGGTAAGCAGTGGTCTAAGGCTGAATCTCCTGAGTGGCGCAGTGGTCTAAGGCACTGCATCGCAGTGCTAACTGTGCCACTAGAGATCCTGGTTCGAATCCAGGCTCTGTCGCAGCCGGCCGCGACCGGGAGACTCATGGGCGGCGCACAATTGGCCCAGCGTCGTCCAGGGTAGGGGAGGGAATGGCCGGCAGAGATGTAGCTCAGTTGATAGAGCATGGCGTTTGCAACGCCAGGGTTGTGGGTTCGTTTCCCACGGGGGGCCAGTATTAAAAAAAATATGTATTCACTAACTGTAAGTCGCTCTGGATAAGAGCGTCTGCTAAATGACTAAAATGTAAATGTAAAATGTAAGCAGCTTGGTTTGAAGAAATCAACTGTGGGAGCAATTATTAGGAAATGGAAGACATACAAGACCACTGATAATCTCCCTCGATCTGGGGCTCCATGCAAGATCTCACCCCGTGGGGTCAAAATGATCACAAGAACGGTGAGAAAAAATCCCAGAACCACACGGGGGGACCTAGTGAATGACCTGCAGAGAGCTGGGACCAAAGTAACAAAGCCTACCATCAGTAACACACTACGCCGCCAGGGACTCAAATCCTGCAGTGCCAGACGTGTCCCCCTGCTTAAGCCAGTACATGTCCAGGCCCGTCTGAAGTTTGCTAGAGTGCATTTGGATGATCCAGAAGAGGATTGGGAGAATGTCATATGGTCAGATGAAAATAAAATATAACTTTTTGGTAAAAACTCAACTCGTCGTGTTTGGAGGACAAAGAATGCTGAGTTGCATCCAAAGAACACCATACCTACTGTGAAGCATGGGTGTAGAAACATCATGCTTTGGGGCTGATCCGTGTAAAGGAAAGAATGAATGGGGCCATGTATCGTGAGATTCTGAGTGAAAACCTCCTTCCATCAGCAAGGGCATTGAAGATGAAACGTGGCTGGGTCTTTCAGCATGACAATGATCCCAAACACACCGCCCGGGCAACGAAGGAGTGGCTTCGTAAGAAGCATTTCAAGGTCCTGGAGTGGCCTAGCCAGTCTCCAGATCTCAACCCCATAGAAAATCTTTGGAGGGAGTTGAAAGTCTGTGTTGCCCAGCGACAGCCCCAAACATCACTGCTCTAGAGGAGATCTGCATGGAGGAATGGGACAAAATACCAGCAACAGTGTGTGAAAACCTTGTGAAGACTTACAGAAAACGTTTGACCTGTGTCATTGCCAATAAAGGGTATATAACAAAGTATTGAGAAACTTTTGTTATTGACCAAATACTTATTTTCCACCATAATTTGCAAATAATTCATTAAAAATCCTACAATGTGATTTTCTGGATTTTTTTTCTCATTTTGTCTGTCATAGTTGACGTGTACCTATGATGAAAATTACAGGCCTCTCTCATCTTTTTAAGTGGGAGAACTTGCACAATTGGTGGCTGACTAAATACTTTTTTCCCCCACTGTAAATTGCCTCCATAGGTTATGAGCCATGACTCGGCTAGCCTACCCTTTGAACATCTTTTGCCATGGAAACCAAAACATCCTTTCCAGTTCGTGGAAGGCCTACAAATGACAAATGCCTTAAATAGAAGCGGGAGCTGGGGCGGGCTGGTCTGCTGTGTCACAGCCGGGCGCTAGGCTCCACTCCTCTCCACCTCCAGACTACCGCACCATCTGACCGGCAGCAGCTCTCCTCTATGTATTAATGAGCAGGCCAGGCAGGCAGGCTGCAGCTACCTCACTGCAAGGCCCAGGCTGGGCCCTCCCTCACTCTAGGCTTTGCACCAACCCTGGAGGAGACCGTCTCAATGTAGCATCCTAGCCTAGCTTCCTCTCTGTGTCGTATGGTTTTATGTCCGATTGGCAAGGGAGATGACCAACAGTTTTTTGCCTGGGCTTTTAACCAGTTGCCAATGTAAAAGTGTGGACAAAGACCAGCACATTACAATCACGGGAAAGCGTTGTGTACCGATGAAATAGAATGATCCAGATGCAAAACATTTTTATGGCAATTCATCTGCTGAAAGGACTGCGGTTGAAATAAGGACTGGGGGATTAAATGAAACGGACCCTATTTGACGCTACATGGGTTGCATTCCAAATGGCACCCTATTTCCTATATAGTGCACTACTTTAACCGTGGAATTTTGCCATAGGTCCAACAGGGAAGGGAGTATGCATGCACCATGTCCAGTGCCCACGCTTACTAAAATACTCATAATAAATTGGCAGTAGTTCAGTTGATTTGCATGAGTAGGCCTAGCCAATACCAAATGTGCATGTCTTCTTAGTCCACCTCTGAGGATCTAGTCCACTTTCTAGGCTGTTGAATGAGAAGGGCCAAGGGGGCTGAGGAGGGGGCGGAAGGCTGAGGAGCCCTTGAGTCACTGAGCTTCTGGCAGGGCCAAATCTTTACCACGGCAGCATCAGGACAGGAATCCTCTCTCCAAACAAACACTAAGCCGAGCCCAGTAGACTGCTCTCTCTGCCCCCATTCCCAGCGTCTGTCCTGCCTGCCGGAAAATAAACTCACCAAGAACCCAGCGGCTTCCTCCATGGTACAGTCCACCGGTCCAGGAATTTGTATTGTTGTCCCCAGACAACGTCAGAAAACAACAAGATTATCTCCAACGCATTAGTGCCTCCTCTGAATTAACAATTTATTTGGTACACCACCCATTCACAAAAATGGTTCGCTCCTACAGACAGTAAGTCATGTGGCTGTGGCTTGCTATATAAAGCAGGCAGACCGGAATCGAGGCATTCAGTTACTGTTCGACTGATTGGCAAAATGAGGGACCTAAACGACTGAGCGTGGTATGATCGCCGGTTCCAGTATCTGAGTTTGAGTTTAAGTTTATTTTTACAGGGACAGTGCACATTAATCAACGTTTCATCTCAGAACGGTCCGGCCCCCTGAGCCTTTCACGCACGTCAGTGTCTAGGGTTAACCAAGAATGGTGCAACAAACAAAGAACATCCAGTCAGCGGTAGTCCTGTGGGTGAAAACAGCTTGTTGATGAGAGGTCGAAGGAGAATGCCAAGAATCGTGCAAGCTAACAAGCGGACCACAGTTGTGTTCAGAACGGCATCTCGGAAAGCACAACTCGTCGGCCCTTGCCCTCGTGGGCTGTTGCAGCAGACGACACACAGGGTTCCACTTCTATCAGTTAAAAACAAGAAGAAGCGTCTACAGTGGACACGGGATCACCAACACTGGACAATTGAGGAGTGGAAAAACATTGTCTGGTCCGACGAATCCTGGTTCCTGTTGCGTCATGCTGATGGCAGAGTCAGGATTTGGTGTAAGCCATGGCCCCATCCTGCCTGATGTCAACGGTATAGGCTTGTGGCGGTGGTGTGGGGAACGTTCTCCTGGCACATGTTAGTTCCCTTGATATCAATTGAGCAACTTTTCCATGCTCCGAATAGTTCAGGCTGCTCTGGAGGCAAATGGTGGTCCGACCCAGTACTAGATGTGTGTACCTAATAAACTGGCCACTGTGTGTGCATATAGGCCTACGCACAAGGCAGGGGAAGGAGGCTCACGCAGGGAGCGACGGGGCTTGTAGTCTTTCAAGCGCTTTCAACAGGTTTAGGATTACATGAGTGACTTAAGTAAAGCCTGACTCACAGACAGATTGATACACACCCCCCCCAACCTGGGGAAAATGTGCAAATATTGAGTTATCTGCAGCCCCATTACTGATGATGTCATGCTAGTATGGTTAATATGCAAACTGCTTTCTGTTGACTGTTTCTTTTTCTTTGTAAAATGACATGCAATTTCAAATGTAGTCACAAGTTCTTGTTAAACATATAATGGTCTAAGAGAAACCATGTGGGGGTGTCAACTTGAGGAAAACATAACGAGACCTCTTAAAATCTGATGCCAAAACCCTGTCCAATTACACCCTTTGCGTTTGTTTTCACATTTTCCCCTTTCTCGTGTGTAACCTTTGAATTACACCATTTATAATGACATTTGAATAGTTGTATTGTGTAGCAGTGTGTAGGCCTTTAGTTTAGTGTGTATATTTTAGTGCGTCAAATCTGCCAACCTCCAAGTTTGGAGGGCACCAGAAGTCGTCCTGTCCCAACAGATGTATAGCGTGAAAAATCAATTTGTTTATGGCCTGGTCTTAAAAAAAGGACTGCCTCCATTTTGTAATAAACCCACTCTGAGCTGTGAGGGACCATTATGGGGGTAGTAGCCTATAGCAAATGAAAATCCACCGCAATATGAGGATGTTGTGTTTCTAGAGGATTCAGGCCTTGGGGTGCTACAGTATAGTGGACCAGCGCGGTGCGGTTCCCAGTGGTCCTGAGGCAGCAGACAGCCTGAACCCCAACCAGCCTGTCTTCGCCTCTCTCTCTGCCCTGTAATCTCATTATCCATCCAGCAGACCTTCCTTCCACAGAGCAGCAGACACAGGACTCGTTTGGCCCAGGGATGAAGCATGCTCCTGGGGGCCTGAGGACGCCACCCCATCTCCCCCTTAACTACAAATATACTGGAGACTAAGAGATATGGAGACCAAATGAATAGCAGTGCCATCTCTTTTATTTTTAGATCCTTATTAAAGTTATTAAAAGTCAAAGGGTTTTCTAAAAAAGCTAAGAAAAGAGAGAACAAGTACATAGGCCAAGACCACCATCCGCAGCGGAATAAACTGCATACACAAACCTTGCAAACTACACACATTCACAAGCAATCAGAAAAGTGCCATATAGGCATGCGGGCACTAACACACTAGGCACATTAGCCTTATTCACACTGCCACACACACACTTGAGCCCTTTCATTATGGGCCAGGCTCTGCGGGCGCTGCCAGGTACAGATGGGGTGTGAGAGAGAGCGAGAGAGAGGGAGGGAGGGATAGACAGGACTAGAGGAGGGAGGGAGGGACTACGCTGTAGGTACTGAGGCAGCACACAGAGACGGGAGAGAAGAGCTCTTCACACACACTGAGCTCGGGCTAGGCCTATTGGGATAGGGGAGGAGGAGGAGGCGGGGCAGCAGCACTCCAAATGAAACCAAGGATGTGCTGCATCTACCAACTGAAACCAGGAACTGATGAGCATACTAGCTTATACCTCCGCTGTGCCTCCAAGCACCTTACTACGGTAGGCAACTGTTGCCGCCGAAATGTCGACCGCATCCAACACTATCCAGTACATCCACACAAACTAGAATGTGCTCCATTGAACATGGGCAGGCCGTCACGAATAGGCCTCGCTATTCAACGTCTGGAATAAATTGTCGTATAGCTTGTACAGCAAAAGCTCACTTTGATGAACGCCATGCAAAGGGTAGGGCGACAAAGCCCAAGGCTGCTAAGTTCTGTATGAATGAAAAACGGCAACCTTGATAGAGCATCCAAATGTCATATTCAATCAACCCTTTGTCTCGCAAAAGGTCAGAGGAGTTCTCGCCGATAAAGCGTTATCAGACTGATGTCCCAAAGTAATTCTGCCATTCTGAGGAGGAAGGCCCTGAATAATCTGACAAGCAAAGCAAGAGGGGATATGCTGCTTTGCCTGAAATAGAAAAGCCACGTCCATAAAAAGAGGTTGGTTGACTAATAAAGGCTCCATTTTGTATTAGTTGGTAGCACTGTCCCTGTTTCGTTTTCTATGTTCTATTTTCTTCTTACCAGGGTGCATTGTGTAGTCCAATGGGTATACGATGTGAGTCACAGAGGTCTTTATTAGCCTTGGGTGTAGAAATATTATCATAGATGATAATATTATTATAAAATGCTCCCACTGGACTAGTAAGGCCTGATAAAACAGAATATCCAAACATAGAAAGAAACCAAGCAAGCGTAAAATGGAGGAGATGCGCAGGTCAACAAAGAAATCTAACCCTATGTGTAATGATACACCACAGTTCACAATGGAGGCACTCCTCCTTCCTTCTCTCAGCTCCCCACACACACAAACAGGTCTGTCAGCCACCTTAGCTTGACTGGAGAGTGATGCACAACAGGAAACACTGCCACAAACACACGACACATCACCACCACCACACAAATGCATGCATACACACTTCCTGTATCTGTTAAAGAGAGGGAGGAGAAACAAAGAGGGCGATGTGACATCTGGTTTGTTGAACGAATAAAGCTTGCTCGATCGGTCTCTGAGCCTCTGACTTAAAACACACAACCCACATGTGCGCACAAACACATACACACGGTGACACAAACAAAGACGGCGGTGGCTCACATTGACAGCTCCGGAGCAATGCACAGGGGGAGCTGCCCTTTAAAACAAGTCAATCTCCACTTTCTGCTGCAGTCAACAGGATACCTGAGCAGCCAATCTATTCTATTTACACAGCTACTTCTCACACACAGGCACTTCTACAGTCGTGGTCAAAAGTTTTGAGAATGACAAGTATTGGTCTTCACAAAGTTCACTGCTTCAGTGTTATGAGATATTATTGTCAGATGTTACTATGGTATACTAAAGTATAATTACAAGCATTCCATAAGTGTCAAAGGCTTTTATTGACAATTACATTAAGTTTATGCAAAGAGTCAATATTTGCTGTGTTGACCCTTCTTTTTCAAGACCTCTGTAATCCGCCCTGGCATGCTGTCAATTAACTTCTGGGCCACATCCTGACTGATGGCAGCCCATTCTTGCATAGTCAATGCTTGGAGTTTGTCAGAATTTGTGGGTTTTTGTTTCTCCACCCGCCTCTTGAGGATTGACCACAAGTTCTCAATGGGATTAAGGTCTGGGGAGTTTCCTGGCCATGGACACAAAATGTCGATGTTTTGTTTCCCGAGCCACTTAGTTATCACTTTTGCCTTATGGCAAGGTGCTCCATCATGCTGGAAAAGGCATTGGTCGTCACCAAACTGTTATTGGATGGTTGGGAGAAGTTGCTCTCGGAGGATGTGTTGGTACCATTCTTTATTCATGGCTGTGTTCTTAGGCAAAATTGTGAGTGAGCCCACTCCCTTGGCTGAGAAGCAACCCCACACATGAATGGTCTCAGGATGCTTTACTGTTGGCATGACAAAGGACTGATGGTAGCGCTCACCTCGTCTTCTCCGGACAAGGTGTTTTCCAGATGCCCCAAACAATCTGAAAGGGGATTCAGAGAAAATGACTTTACCCCAGTCCTGAGCAGTCCAATCCCTGTACCCTTTGCAGAATATCAGTCTGTCCCTGATGTTTTTCCTGGAGAGAAGTGGCTTCCTCGCTGCCCTTCTTGACACCAGGCCATCCTCCAAAAGTCTTCGCCTCACTGTGCGTGCAGATGCACTCACACCTGCCTGCTGCCATTCCCGAGCAAGCTCTGCACTGGTGGTGCCCCGATCCCACAGCTGAATCAACTTTAGGAGACAGTCCTGGCGCTTGCTGGACTTTCTTGGGCGCCCTGACGCCTTCTTCACAACAATTGAACCTCTCTCCTTGAAGTTCTTGATGAACCGATAAATGGTTGAATTAGGTGCAATCTTACTAGCAGCAATATCCTTGCCTGTGAAGCCCTTTTTGTGCAAAGCAATGATGACGGCACTTGTTTCCTTGCAGGTAACCATGGTTAACAGAGGAAGAACAATGATTTCAAGCACCACCCTCCTTTTAAAGCTTCCAGTCTGTTATTCTAACTCAATCAGCATGACAGGGTGATCTCCAGCCTTGTCCTCGTCAACACTCTCACCTGTGTTAACGAGAGAATCACTGACATGATTCTCGCAGCTGGTCCTTTTGTGGCAGGGCTGAAATGCAGTGGAAATGTTTTTTTGGGATTAAGTTCATTTTCATGGCAAAAAGGGACTTTGCAATTAATTGTAATTCATCTGATCACTCTTCATGACATTCTGGAGTATATGCAAATTGCCATCATCAAAACTGAGGCAGCAGACTGTGTGAAAATTAGTATTTGGTTATTCTCAAAACTTTTGTCCACGACTGTATATTATGTACTGTGTATGAGGGAGGCATCACTCCAATAGGTTCGCACTTATTTTCTCTCTCCATAACATGCTACTACAGCAACGCACGTTAGCAGTTAATCCAAACCTGACACGCCTAACCTTTCATACACACAAACAGAATATGAGCTGTGGTATTCGTGTTACAATAGCGCTGAGCCCAACTACGCTGTTTGTTATTTTGTTCCTGATACTTGAACTGTGACAGATGTTTTACATGTGCGACCTGCTCCCCTCTACCCGACCCCTCGAGCACACACACCACAGCGAAGGGTTCTTCAATTCCTTCTCGAGCAGCAGAGGAACTCATTTCACAGGGACATGACCAGGTTTTATAACCACTAACCAGTTCACCTGCCACTGCAGCCCCCAGCATATCTCCAACTGTAGAGCTAGGAGTTCCTCTTAAAAGGGAGGTAATGTAGTAACCACAGGTTAATATAAGTAGGTGGGGGCAGGGGTGGGAAATTCATCCACAGTCCACACTTCCCTTTAAATTGTGCAGCAGAGGGACATTTGGCCAATCAAATGGCTTAGAGGTCATTTATATGCAGAATGCAGACTCATGCAGATTCAGGCAAGGTGTACACCTGCAGCCACAATGAATAAAGCTCTCAACCATGAAGGAACACACAAGTTTATTTTTAAAGGAAGCACTGTCCACTAGAAATGTAATCCAGGTTATCACCTGTGAAGGGGAAAGGAAGGAACTGGTCAGGTTAGGATTACTTATTTCTAACACATGCACGTGTGGAAGACACAGGCAGGTGCGCGCGCGCACACACACACACACACACACACACACACACACACACACACACACACACACACACACACACACACACACACACACACACACAGTGATGGGAAGTTGGGCTCTTTTTACTGACTTATCTTTGACTTGTTCAGTCAAAATAACAAACATTTTGACTTATTTAGTTCATTTGAGTCAGTAATACCCACGCAGGACCCCTTACCGGTGAACGATGAACTGACAACTCGAAATAGTAATGATTCTACAAACCTCTTGTTCACAATAAGGGGATCATTGGAGCTGTAATTTGTGACAAACTTGTAAAAGCGTGCTTAAACAATGAACATGTGTTGATTGCTAGGCATAGGCCTACAAATACGATTATTTCTTGGTACATTTTAAACAAGGTCTAATTGTCGCCGCAACCGGACTAGATTGTGAACGACTGTTGGCGGATGCATTGCTTGACTGCTGTGAGGGTGATAAGCACAATATCGTTTGCGAACTGCAGCACCGCAAACGATTCATTCTCGAGTTCGACTTTGTTGAGCAGAGGTGGTCTATGTTTTGGTTTTACAAAGCTGTGTCCATCATAACATTCCATAATCAATGAATTGCATTAATTATTGCACCATGCGATCAATTATCAGATCTAAACATGTATTTTTCTTGTTTATGCTGCCTGCAGTATTATCTATATTGCCTGTGCGCATATGGCTCTTTCGATAAACTAGGGTACCAGTGAGGAGTTCCTACGCTGGACAACTTGTTACAGCTGTTGATAAGTCATTGATAATAATCTGCCAATTTCTTTCATGTCATTACATTAAGATACAAGGTGGGAACATAGCTATATTCAATACAACTCACGAGATTATTTAAAACCTGAAAGGGTTAACCCTTTCTCACAGTTGGTGTCTTGACGGAATTGTCCAAAATCATGTGACATTAAACATTACTTTTGTCCTTCCATTTATGGCAGTGTAAATTGTTGTTATATCATATATTAAACTGTTAAATTAGACATTGAACTTGAACACTGTACGAATCCTGGATATAGCTGTCGGGCAGTTTTTTGTGTAGAGATCTCAGAAATGCAGTGTAACTACGTAACATTCCGTGTCTCCATATGTTACGGTGTGAAAACAGTTTATGGGCACACAAATCCAAAATAATTTATGCGACTGCAAAATCAAATGCTTCTAAACAAAAGAGTCACCTTCCCTTGATACTTAAAACAATTGTGTAGGATCGACTATTGGGCATCACCCAACACTCTTCCTATTAAATATTCTGGATATAATGACCACACATTACATAGCCTAGTGAGCTTCTTCACAATATGATCAGATAATTAAATAACATGACAAATACATTTTGGTAACCATGTTACATCTGCATTTTTAAACAATACAAGGGTCTTGAAATAGCCTACTTGAACTTGAAATTTGGCTACTGGAATAGGCCTACCTTGAAAATCAGACATTTCCTAAATATGGTCCTTGAAGTGTCCTTGTAATTATTGTAGCCAATGTAAAAGTTATCCTGCTCCCTTATAATTATCCGGGACCTCATTTTTGATTCATTTTTCTGTGGTGTGGCCACTTTCATTTGTTTCCCGCCGCTTCAATTGAAGGGTGTTGCGCTACTCTGTTGAGGTAAAACCACGTGCGGTTATTATAAGGAAGACAACATCTAATGCTGGCTTCAAATTGGCTTTGCATACAAATCCTTCCATTACAAAAGAAGTGGTTTTTGGTTACTTTCTCTTTATTATCTGTGCCTGTGTCAGCCACAGAAAAATCACCATGCATGCATCCAATTTATTTAGTCAGGCAAGTCCACATTATTTTCAAATATATTACAATGTACTAATAATTAGTAGGCCCTATACAGTGAGGGAAAAAAGTATTTGATCCCCTGCTGATTTTGTACGTTTGCCCACTGACAAAGAAATGATCAGTCTATAATTTTAATGGTAGGTTTATTTGAACAGTGAGAGACAGAATAACAACACAAAAATCCAGAAAAACATGTCAAAAATGTTATAAATTGATTTGCATTTTAATGAGGGAAATAAGTATTTGACCCCCTCTCAATCAGAAAGATTTCTGGCTCCCAGGTGTCTTTTATACAGGTAACGAGCTGAGATTAGGAGCACACTCTTAAAGGGAGTGCTCCTAATCTCAGCTTGTTACCTGTATAAAAAGACACCTGGGAGCCAGAAATCTTTCTGATTGAGAGGCGGTTAAATACTTATTAATGCCAATGTCTGTATGAACTCTGAAGGATGTGTAATCCTTGGCCTATGTTGTTGTATAGGTGGAGTTATGGGCCAATTTGCGTAAATTCCTCTAAGTAAATGTGGAACTGCATAAAAAAATCACTTATTTTTGTTTCAAACCATTTAGAAATGTTTATCCCATATTGGCCCCTTTATTTATAGAAAGACCCATATATGACAGACAGTTGTTGGTCGGAGCACGTCTCCAAAGTCAGAGGAGGAGTGCGTTTTAATCCTGCTGTATAGAATTAATTGTGGCCAGCAGGTCAAACGAAAGACTTAAATGAACGCGTCACTAAGAAAAACAAATCATGACTCTCAAGTCAGTAAAAAGAGTAATCCAGAAACTACGAATCATTCGAACCGCACATCACTAACATGCACACTACACACACAAAAACACAGGTGCACCCACATGATGCAAAGGCAGGTTGCAGAGTCAGTGTTTTCGCTGCATTGCTGCTGGGGGAAAGAAACTGTAGAGGCAGAATGTTTAAAGCTTTCCTTCACGCCCGCCCACACTGTTGCTGCAGCTAGCTGTGTGTGTGTGTGTGTGTGTGTGTGTGTGTCTGTGTGTGTCAGTGGTAGAAAAGTACCCAATTGCTAAAATATGGAATTGTTTTAAGCTGGCCATCCCATGGATCATTCAGCTCTTTGTTAGGACCCCTTTAGGTATAAAAAAATGATATACAGAAATTATTTGATCAAATATTGAATTTGGTGTTTACTATACTGAACAAAAATATAAAAGCAACACGCAACAATTTAAACGATTTTACTGAGTTACAGTTAATACAAGGAAATCAGTCAATTGAAATAAATTAAATTAGGCCCTAATCTATGGATTTCACATGGCCGGGCATAGGTCCACTCACTTGGGCGCCAGGCCCACCCACTGTGGAACCATGCCCAGCCAATCAGAATGAGTTTTTCCCCACAAAAGGGCTTTATTACAGACAGAAATTCTCCTCAGTTTTATCAGCTGTCCAGGTGGCTGGTTTCAGATGATCCCGCAGGTGAAGAAGCCGGATGTGGAGGTCCTGGGCTGGCGTGGTTACACGTGGTCTGTGGTTGTGAGGCCGGTTGACGTACTGCCAAATTCTGTAAAACGACGTTGGAGGCGGCTTATTGTAGAGAAATGAACATTCATTTATCTAGCACCAGCTCTGGTGGACATTCCTGCAGTCAGCATGCCAATTGCACTCTCCCTCAAAAACCTTGAGACATTTATGGCATTGTGTTGTGTGACAAAACGGCACATTTTAGAGAGGCCTTTTATTTTCCCCAGCACAAGGTGCACCTGTGTAATGATCATGATGTTTAATCAGCTTCTTGATATACCACACCTGTCAGGTGGATGGATTATCTTGGCAAAGAAGAAATGCTCACTATCAGGGATGTAAAAAAATTTGTGCACAAAATTGGAGAGAAATAAGCTTTTTTTGCGTATGGAACATTTGAGATATTTTATTTCAGCTCATGAAACATGGGACCAACACTTTACATGTTGCATTTATATTTTTGTTCAGTATACTATATCCATTTGAAACGCATTGAATAGCATATTCATAAATGGCAAAAAAAGACAGTCAAAATGTATCATAAGGAATAAGGTTTTGAAGTGTCTGTCCTATATCTAGCAGATTCAAGAAAGCTCAGAAAATATTTTAGTTTTTTTGGACACATACACTGAGAATACAAAACATTAAGAACACCTGCGCTTTCCTTGATGTAGACTGACCAGGTTAATCCAGGTGAAAACTATGATCCCTTATTGATGTCACTTGTTAAATCCACTTCAAATCAGTGTAGTCGAAGGGGAGGAGACAGGTTAAAGAAGGATTTTTAAGCCTCGAGACAATTGAGACATTGATTGCGTGTGTGTGCCATTCAGTGGGTGAATGGGCAAGACAAAAGATTACGCCTTTGAACGGGGTATGGTAGTAGGTGCCAGGCGCAACGGTTTGTGTCAAGAACTGCAACGCGGCTGGGTTTTTCACACTCAACAGTTTCCTGTGTGTATCAAGAATGGTCCACCACCCAAAGGACATCCAGCCAACTTGACACTGTTGTGGGATGCATTGGAGTCAATATGGGGGGGGGGGGATGCAACTCAATATTAGCAATGTGTTCCTAATGTTTGGTATACTCAGTGTATTTAACCCCTTATTTTTGTTGGCACAAAACTACCTCCATACTTCCATTTGTTTGTATGGGTTACCTTCAGATGAGTCCTGACACTTGTGGGGGTCGTAGAGCAAAACTGAGAACACCATCGTGTTCGTGAGTCTCCCCTTTCCATAGTCATTAGTTTGTAGCTCAAACCAGTCGGACGCTACACACGTTTTCGTGAGAAGACCGATTTTGGGGATGTCTCAGGGTCTGATAAACACTGCTGTAGCTATACCACCTTCTCACAGAAGCTTTCAAAAGAGAGCACCAAATATAGGCCTACTCTGTCTACTGCACAAAAAAAGATGCACGTAAAGAGACACCTCTTGTTGACATGTTTTTCTGTCCCCCTGGAATGTAAATAAGATTGATGTCAATTCATCAGCCTATATAACGATATTATGGAAATGTGGAACATCATGGAAAACGAGACTCCCATTTCCCATTCATTTGAGAATACGGTCTAAACCTAGTAGCCTACCATCCCCTGAAACCACACATGAACATGACTGTCTGTACCCCATCCATCTTTCGGTGGTATTCGTCCTAGGATTTAAGATATGCTGGTTTTCTAAGAGAACCTCCATGATCTTTAGAGATGATGCGCTGAGCCATAGCGGTTCTCTTGACTCCATTAGCGAAGAGCAAACACAGTGGTGAGAGAGAGAGGGGGTAGGTGAGAGAGAGACAGAGGGTGAAAGAAAGAGATAGTGAGAAAGAGGGTGAGGGAGAGAGAGAACGGCTATGCTTCAAATCTTTGCAGTCACACCACCACAGGCAGAGAAGTGTGTGGTGGTGGTTAACTAATATTTGTATGGCATTTCCTGCTATCACTGAGAGAGTGAATGACTCTGGAGAGCACTACTGCGGATACGGAGTGTCATAGTGACTGCAAACACACCGAATGGAGGACTTGACCGCCATACCAATTTGAACATTAATCGATTCATGCATTTTAAAAAAGGGGCTACTGCCCAGTAATACTAAAAAGCCAGGTTACCATCTCTACCATCATAATGTATTCATGAGGCCTACATTATAACAGACTCCCAAAGTGCACACTGGGAAGCATACAATATGTGCCATACCAATTTGAACATTAATCGATTCATGCATTTTAAAAAAGGGGCTACTGCCCAGTAATACTAAAAAGCCAGGTTACCATCTCTACCTGTTATAATGTATTCATGAGGCCTACATTATAACAGACTCCCAAAGTGCACACTGGGAAGCATACAATATGTGCCTGTTACAAATGCAACAGAGAACAAAGAGACCCGAGGCCAACCTCCCTGGAAAAAATAACTTAATGCCATTGCCTGCCTATGCATTGCTTGTTCTTTGAGGTTGGGTATCTGTACAGCACTTTGAGACAACTGCAGATGTAAAAAAGGCATTAAACATAAATATGATTGCATTTGAGTAAGAATGAGTCTTAAGACCACTTTATAATTTAACTCTGTAGCTATTGCTTCCCATTGTCATTGTGTTGTGCAGCAATGCTATGGGTGTGCCATATAGCAGCTTCCATTTCAATGAATCATAGGAAACATTAACGAACCAAGAACAAGACATTTCAATACCACTTCAGGCTTGTCTTGTACCTGTAAAAGGACAAGGCCCACCGGCCTATTTAAACGAGACCATTTTTGTGGTGGTTGCCCTAGCGAACTATTCAATCAGTGTGCTTGCGATTGTTTTAGTAGAGCACAATTTAAATTCCCAAACCAGTTAGACCAATACATCTGATAGCAACGGAAGGCACCAGCATTCTGTCCCCTGGCCCTGGGATAGGCCTAAACTTGATCAGATGCATTGGCACAGCCTTGCAGTAACATCAGTTGAACCCTTCAGCTGGGTTGTGTTCATTAGGCACTAAATGGAAGAAACTTGACTGAAAGAAGAAGGGACTACCTGGACTTGTCCAATAATAAACGCTCATGTTCGTTTTCCGTTGCAAAACATTGTTACGTTGTGCCCTAATCAACACAAACCTGATGAGGAAAACACTACCATCCAACCCCCAAGGTGTTCATTATGGGGGAGGAGGGGGTGGGTGAACCATATCTTCTACCATAAGCTCCAGAAAGCCATCCTGAGAAGGCAGGCGTGTTGTCGTTTCAATCCCATCCTATTAATCTAGTGGTGGTGCTGGTGGTGGTGTGTGTCTGCTAATCCAGCAGACTCGTAATCTCCAGACTGATTAAACAGGCGTCTAAAGCCCCATGTGCAACCCAACACTGCCTTCTTTTTAAATCAATATTGTTTTGTTGGAAACCTTCTGGTTAGATAAGAACAATGAACAATAAGACAATGATTATCTACACCGAACAAAAATATAAACGCAACATGTTAAGTGTTGGTTCCATGTTCCATGAGCTGAAATTAAAAATCCCAGAACATTTCCATAGGAGAAAAGCTTATTTCTCTCCAATTTTGTGCACAAATGTTTTTAGATACCTGTTAGTGAGCATTTCTCCTTTGCCAAGATAATCCATCCACCTGACAGGTGTGGCATATCAAGAAGCTGATTAAACAGCATTTCTGTCTGTAATAAAGCCCTTTGGTCGGGAAAAACTCATTCTGATTAGCTGGGCCTGGTTCCCGAGTGGGTGGACCTGGCTGCCAAGGGGGTGGGCCTATGCCCTCCAAGGCCCATTCATGGCTGCACCCCTGCCCAGTCATGTAAAATCCATAGATTAGGGCCTCATTTATTTATTTCAATTGACTGATTTCCTTATATGACCTGTAACTCAGTAAAATCTTTGAAATTGTTGCGTTTATATTTTTATGCAGAGGACACAAAATGATTACTTATAACAAGGGAAACATTGCAAAAACCATTTTGTAGTGTACCCTTGCTTTGGGGAGAGATAAGGTGGTCATTACAGATGGACCAGTAGTGTGTGAGAGGAGCAGATGAGGGCCATTTGAGACGCCACATTACTGTTGAGCACTGAGCAGCTTGAGTCAGTCCGGGTGGGTTTTTTCCCCATTCACTGCCCAGGGGTGCAGCTGAACAGAACCCAGGATATGGCGACATTTGTTGCGGACTGCGGAGAGGACACGTTGCATGGTAACGTCTAGAAACGGGCTAACAAAAGAGCCTGGCGTCAGGCTGACAGACTGATGAACAGGCACACCAGGTGACCTTATCAACAGAAGGGAAAGAAGAGAAAAGGAAGAAAAGACAGATGGATATACAGTGGGGGAAAAAAGTATTTAGTCAGCCACCAATTGTGCAAGTTCTCCCACTTAAAAAGATGAGAGGCCTGTAATTTTCATCATAGGTACACGTCAACTATGACAGACAAATTGAGGAAAAAAAATCCAGAAAATCACATTGTAGAATTTTAATGAATTTATTTGCAAATTATGGTGGAAAATAAGTATTGTCACCTACAAACAAGCAAGATTTCTGGCTCTCACAGACCTGTAACTTCTTATTTAAGAGGATCCTCTGTCCTCCACTCATTACCTGTATTAATGGTACCTGTTTGAACTTGTTATCAGTAAAAAAAGACACCTGTCCACAACCTCAGTCACACTCCAAACTCCACTATGGCCAAGACCAAAGAGCTGTCAAAGGACACCAGAAACAAAATTGTAGACCTGAACCAGGCTGGGAAGACTGAATCTGCAATAGGTAAGCAGCTTGGTTTGAAGAAATCAACTGTGGTAGCAATTATTAGGAAATGGAAGACATACAAGACCACTGATAATCTCCCTCGATCTGGGGCTCCACGCAAGATCTCACCCCGTGGGGTCAAAATGATCACAAGAACAGTGAGCAAAAATCCCAGAACCACACAGGGGGACCTAGTGAATGACCTGCAGAGAGCTGGGACCAAAGTAACAAAGCCTACCATCAGTAACACACTACGCCACCAGGGACTCAAATCCTGCAGTGCCAGACGTGTCCCCCTGCTTAAGCCAGTACATGTCCAGGCCCGTCTGAAGTTTGCTAGAGTGCATTTGGATGATCCAGAAGAGGATTGGGAGAATGTCATATGGTCAGATGAAACCAAAATATAACTTTTTGGTAACAACTCAACTCGTCGTGTTTGGAGGACAAAGAATGCTGAGTTGCATCCAAAGAACACCATACCTACTGTGAAGCATGGGGGTGGAAACATCATGCTTTGGGGTTGTTTTTCTGCAAAGGGACCAGGACGACTGATCCGTGTAAAGGAAAGAATGAATGGGGCCATGTATCGTGAGATTTTGAGTGAAAACCTCCTTCCATCAGCAAGGGCATTGAAGATGAAACATCGCTGGGTCTTTCAGCATGACAATGATCCCAAACACACCGCCCGGGCAACGAAGGAGTGGCTTCGTAAGAAGCATTTCAAGGTCCTGGAGTGGCCTAGCCAGTCTCCAGATCTCAACCCCATAGAAAATCTTTGGAGGGAGTTGAAAGTCTGTGTTGCCCAGCGACAGCCCCAAAACATCACTGCTCTAGAGGAGATCTGCATGGAGGAATGGGCCAAAATACCAGCAACAGTGTACGTTTGACCTGTGTCATTGCCAACAAAGGGTATATAAAAGTATTGAGAAACTTTTGTTATTGACCAAATACTTATTTTCCACCATAATTTGCAAATAAATTCATTAAAAATCCTACAATGTGATTTTCTGGAATTAGTTTTCTCATTTTGTCTGTCATAGTTGACGTGTACCTATGATGAAAATTACAGGCCTCATCTTTATAAGTGGGAGAACTTGCACAATTGGTGGCTGACTAAATACTTTTTTCCCCACTGTAAAGATGAGAACCAGCACGCGAAGAAATCCAAACCAACCCGCTTGCTTCGAGGATCCTGCGAGTTAACTGGCTAAACTGGAAAGTCAACCAACAGGAAGCAAGCATGAAGGAGCAACGACGTAGTGGATCCATTTGTAAATGAGCGACTCAGGTCCTTAAATCACATGGACAAGGACTCTTGGCACGGCCCGGTGAAGCACACAGAATAATTGAAGGACATGGCACAAAAGGCAACGGCTGTTCCATTGTTTGGCTAGAAGGAGCTTAGTTCCTCCCATGCTAACTAGCCTAATGTAGGCCTAGGCTACAGTTTTATGTGCCAAACAGCCATTCAAAAAAGGAAGCTGCGCTAGCATGACAGGAAACCCAAACTGTTGCAATTATGGTAATAAAACAGACAGACTGGGAACCAATCAGGACTAAGCGCTAACACACCAGTAACAGACGGAAGAGGTCGGTAAGTGCTTGAGAGAAGGCTTTACTTATTTAAAACCTTCACACACCTCATAAAGTAATCTCTCTCCCAATTTACTTACCATTGTTTTGGTTTAGAAGAATGTAAAATACTGTTTTGCACTTCGGATGCCGAAAGTATTGGTACAAACTAATCTCACACTCAATTTGCATTAGGTCCGCATTCACATGCCCCACCATCACTCAATATATTTCACACCAAGTTTAACATCAGTGGGAGGAAGGATAAGGACCAAGCTCTCCATATTGCATTTGAAGGGCTTGAAGGAAGGAAGGTATTGCACCGAGACCATGTGAGAATGAGTTGCAGCAGCAGCAGCATTGACACAACAGTACTATACAGGTGCAGCTCAATAAATTAGAATATTGTGGAAAAGTTAAAGAATTTAAATAATTCAATTGACAAAGTGAAACTCATATATCATGGATTAATTACACAAAAAATGAAATATTTCAAGGCTGTATTTGTTTTAATCTTGTTGATTACAGCGCATGAAAACCCCAATTTCAATATCTCCGAAAATTTGAATATTGTGAAAAAGTTCAATATTGTAGACTCAAGGTGTCACACTTTAATCAGCTAACTAACTCAAAACACCTGCAAAGGTTTCCTGAGCCTTTAAATGGTCTCTCAGTCCAGTTCAGTAGGCTTCACAATCATGGGGAAGACTGCTGACTTGACAGCAGAAAACAGTCATCAACACCAAGGAGAGAAAGCCTCAAAAGATCATTGCTAAAGAAGCTGGCTGTTCACAGAGTGCTGTATCCAAGCATATTCATGGAAAGTCGAGTGGAAGGAAGAAGTGTGGTAGGAAAAGGTGCACAAGCAACAGGGATTACCGGAGCATTGAGAGGATTGTCAAGCAAAGGCCATTCAAAAATGTGGGAGAGCTTCACAAGGAGTGGACTGAGGCAGGAGTCAGTGCATCAAGAGCCACCACGCACAGACGTATCCAGGAAATGGGCTACAACTGTCGCTTTCCTCGTGTCAAGCCACTCCTGAACCAGAGGCAACGTCAGAAGCGTCTTACCTGGGCTAAGGAGAAAAATAACTGGTCTGTCGCTCAGTGGTCCAAAGTCCTCTTTTCAGATGAAAGAAAATGTTGCATTTCATATGGCAATCAAGGTCCCAGAGTCTGGAGGAAGAGTGGAGAGGCACAGAATCCAAGTTGCTTGAAGTCCAGTGTGGAGTTTCCACAGTCAGTGATGATTTGGGGAGCCATGTCATCTTCTGGTGTTGGTCCACTGTGTTTCATCAAGTCCAAAGTCAACTCAGCCGTCTACCAGGAAATGTTAGAGCACTTCATGCTTCCTTCTGCTGACAAGCTTTATGGAGATGCTGATTTCATTTTCCAGCAGGACTTGGCACCTGCCCACACTGCCAAAGGTACCAATACCTGGTTCAATGACCATGGGATTACTGTGCTTGATTGGCCAGCAAACTCGCCTGATCTGAACCCCATAGAGAATTTATGGGATATTGTCAAGAAGAAGATGAGACACGAGACCCAACAATGCAGACGAGCTGAAGGCCGCTATCGAAGCAACCTGGGCTTCCATAACACCTCAGCAGTGCCACAGGCTGATCGACTCCATGCCACGCCGCATAGATGCAGTGATTCATGCAAAAGGAGCCCCAACCAAGTACTGACTGCATGTACAAGAACATACTTTTCAGAAGGCCGACATGTCTGTATTAAATTTCCTTTTTTCACTGGTTTTATGTCATATTCTGATTTTCTGAGATACTGAATTTGGGGTTTTCATGAGCTGTAAGTCGTAATCATCAAGATTAAAACAAATACAGGCTTGAACTATTTCACTTTTTGTGTAATTAATCCACGATATATGAGTTTCACTTTGTCAATTGAATTATTGAAATTCTTTAAAACTTTTCCACAATATTCTAATTTATTGAGCTGCACCTGTAATACATGAAAGAGGCTTTGTGGAGAATCTCCTTCATATGAAGAGGAGCCTTTGAGATGTGTGCACAGACGAGGAAGAGACCGAGAAAAAACTGCACTACAAAAAATATAAACATCCTGTTATCAAAGGCAGTGGGTTTGCATAATGGAGACTTGGCAAGGCCCAGACTTTGAGACAGACAGCTGCTACTGGGGACCATAGGACGCGCTGGTCTCTGGAAGAGGCCAAAATGGAGCAGACAGTGGAATGCACCAGAATAGGCCTTTATCATCCTGAGTCAGTGCACTGCAGCAATAAGGCTGAAGGAGCAGAACATTACATTTACATTTATATTTACATTTTAGTCATTTAGCAGACGCTCTTATCCAGAGCGACTTACAGTTAGTGATTACATTTTTTTATTTTATTTTTTTATACTGGCCCCCCGTGGGAAACGAACCCACAACCCTGGCGTTGCAAACGCCATGCTCTATCAACTGAGCTACATCCCTGCCGGCCATTCCCTCCCCTACCCTAGACGACGCTGGGCCAATTGTGCGCCGCCCATGAGTCTCCCGGTCGCGGCCGGCTGCGACAGAGCCTGGATTCGAACCAGGATCTCTAGTGGCACAGTTAGCACTGCGATGCAGTGCCTTAGACCACTGCGCCACTCAGGAGCTAACATCAGAGCCACTCAGGAGCTAACATCAGAGCCCATATCCACAAAGTGTCTTAGAGTAGGAGTGCTGATCAAGGATCAGTTTTGGCTTGTAGATCATAATGAATAAGATGATATGGACCCCACCATCACTAAATATATTTCACACCAAGTTTAACATCAGTGGGAGGAAAGATAAGGACCAAGCTCTCCATATATCATTTGAAGGGATTGAAGGAAGGAACTGCTACTCAGACGCTTTGTGGATACGGGCCAAGAGCCTACTAGGCCATGTTTATCGGACACTTCCCTGCACAGGTGACCTGTCCTGCATTTCAAACATGCTCCTGTTGCTCCCCAAAAAAACTCCAGGAGCAAGACGGGTTGCCCGAGGGTGTTTTGACGTGGGAAAGGGGTTCACAGGGAGGAGAAAGGTCACCAGAATGCACATAGTTCTCAACGCAACAGTATTTCATAAACATATTAAGCCTATGGATGAGTAGATATGAATCTAAACACAACCCCAGTTAGGTAGAACTGAAAGCAACATAAGTTAATTGATTTTGCAATGAAATAATATAGCAATTTTATTAATGAATGCATAATATTTAGGCCTAGTGGGTTATGGGAGTGAGTGAAACATTTGGCCTACAGGGTGCTACAAGACCTTGCCTGGAAGGTAGCCGAAGGTGAATGATTACAAAAGGAGGATATAAGACCAACCAACAGGGCCTAAAATTAACACCGGCCACCTGCGGGTAGAAAGAAAGAATGTCTAATTCAAATCAAATGTTATTTGTCACATGCGCCGAATACAACCGGTGTAGACCTTACAGTGAACTGCTTACTTACAAGCCCTTAACCAACAATGCAGTTTTAAGAAAGAATACCCCCCCCCCCCCGCAAAAAAACGCACAAAAAAATACTATTAATTAAAGAGCAACAGTAAAAATAACAATAGCGAGGCTATATACAGGGGGTACCGGTACCGAGTCAATGTGCGGGGGCACCGGTTAGTCTCTTGGACCTAGACTTGGCGCTACGGTACCGCTTGCCGTGCGGTTGCAGAGAGAACAGTCTATGACTAGGGTGGCTGGAGTCTGATTTTTTTGCCTTCCTCTGACACCGCCTGGTGTAGAGGTCCTGGATGGCAGGAAGCTTGGCCCCAGTGATGTACTGGGCTGTACGCACTACCCTCTGTAGTGCCTTGCGGTTGGAGGCAGAGCAGTTGCCATACCAGGCGGTGATGCAACCAGTCAGGATGCTCTCGACCAGCCACGTTGGTGGTAACACTCCGGACTCCACAGTGTGAGCGCTTCATAAAAACAGTCAAGTATGGATACAAGTGAGAGTTGTGATTTATAGCTAAATACATGGTGCAGTAGCGGTTTTCTAAGTATTTCTGACGTTTTGTTTCATATCTGGTAATGCACAAAGAAACCTGAATCCTAACGTTATAGCTATCCCACCTTGCGCAGCAACACTGCCTGTCTGGGAGGCTGTGAGCACTGAGTGCTGAAAGCCCGTTTTTAGAAGCAATGGGCACAGGCATAAAAGTTAGTCTAATTTACTTTAAAGTCTACTACTTTGTCCTCGTGTTTCTTGGCTATTTACATAGTTTTGTTCACAAGCTCGGTTGCTTTTCAATGTTTGAGTTTGCTCCCACAGCTAGCAAAAAGAGACATCATTGGCCTCTACTAGTGACATTGTTGCAGGCACATGTGATGACATCGAGTGGCCCTGTTACCAAGGTAACCTTAAAGGGGCAGCTAAACATTTGTTAAAATACTCAGGTCACAGAATATTAAATTAAATCGAGCAATATACCACATTACTTCTTACTAGTAATACATTACTTGTTTTAGAAACATTACTAAGCATGCTCATCAGTTTTTTTTGTGTGTTTCTTTGTGTAATTATGGCAAAACAAATATTTTGGCTAGTTAAAATAATTGGAGTGGCTTTTATTTGTTTAATCTACCTGCCACAGTGGCTGGTATACAAAAAAAAAAATGTTTTAGGCCCTGCCAACTGACCATCAAGCCCTCCAGTAGAACCCTCACTTACGCTAATCTTTACATAAGCTTTGTTGCGTCACTATGACACGTACAAAAGGCCACACACAAATAAGAAGACTCGTACACAGAGACCCTACTATTTCTGTGTCAAAGATAACGATTGGGTTGTAAAATGAGACCAACTCAAAACAAGACGGAACTGCGCTGCTTTTAAGATTTTCACAAGGAAAGCAAACACCTTGGAGTTAACACTCCCGGGGTAACCATCACTGCTTAGCAACAGACAACTCTTTATATAGTGTGTGTGTGCATTGTTGCACGGTATACCGAAACGGCAGAACCTTTTCGATACTAGAACATGAAAAACCGTTCGGTACTAGAATTGTTACCTTCGGTACTTCAGTCAAATGTGTCTCGTGTCGTCGACTGATTGAGAATCAAGTATGTCTATCAGCGCAGCCGATGTCCCCTTATAGCGCGAGAGCTCCGTGCCTACTCCACTTACTCATTGCTAGCTCTAGCCCATCCTGAGGAACCACTGTACTCACTGGTAGTCTGGGCTACATCACCACTTATGCTGCAAAGAAGTTAAACTTGAATAATGCAACACGGTATGTAGACATTTTGAGACGTAATTACTGTTCGCAAAGCAATATCCATTACAGGCTAGAACACTTTACAATGCAAGAAGATACCGGTAGAACCCAGCTTTGTAGGCTAGCTTTCCTTGGTAGCTTACAGCTGAAGCTAACATGAATTCACTGCCCTAGTACCTTTAAAATAATATACAAGCCATAAAGCAAAATATTGCTGATTTCAAAGCTGATTGTCACCAAAACATTTTCATTTTCATCGTCCTATGGGCCCCGCCTCACGTCTCTCAATATCATCTTTGCTCAAGCCTCGAAATGACATCATGGGTCTTAAAGAGAAAGCGCACACTTTCATATCATATTGGATGATAAGTAACCTAGCTATGACAAGCCAGAAGTTAGTATTCTAGCGCAAGTTGGCTTGTTATGGTTGGTTGCTGTCCCTCTGCCTCTCACACACCACAATGCCCCTTCTCCACCTGCTCTCCCTCGCGCTGTATAAGCTCTGGTTAATAAAGTAGCTTACAAATGGACTTTTCTGCTGCTTCCCTAACTCTGATCCGACCATGTCTATATAGAACTGGTGGTCCTCGGTTCGGAACGGGTCTCTATAGTGAAAAATGTATTTATGCATATTTGTCCGGGTGGGAAAGCCCCAGGTCCATTTCGGAACGGGTCCAACTTTTTAGACCTCTACTTGAGAGGCCCAACATAACAATCTCTGTCACAACAGACAATGCCAGGAACATTGTGAATGATGTCACAGAAACTGGAATTGGGCCACAAATATGGTATTTAGCCAAATAAACTAAAATTAACTAGAGTAACTGTTGGCATTTCATTTTCCTGCTGTACCTTAACCCCAAAACCACAATACGTAACGAACCGTGGGGGTTTGGTAAACCGCTACACCCCTAGTGTACGTATGTGTGTGTCAGGACAAACACTGTGTGCAGACAGACAGACATACAAGACAGATCACACAAATCAAACTGATCCTCAGAGGGTTGCTCAGAGCTAAATGTTAAAATGACCATATTGTGGCTGCATCACCACCACCATAGCAACTTCAACTGGTCTGGAAATAACAAGCTTTCCTTACACAAGAGACATAACAGATATCCAGACAGACACCACAAGGTGGTAAAATCAACAAGCTGCCAACCTAAACTATGAAAAGCAGGAATGGGTCTGTGTGGTGAGTTGAAGTGTTTGTAAATATGTTATATCTGTTCATCATATCCCCTTCCATAACATTCTATGAGTCATGTACAAGAAAACATTTAATAAAAACAAAGTCCCCCCCGCCCTGTCACGTCTTAAAGGTGCAGGCGCCCCTATTTACTCCCACAGGGACAGTCAGACAGAGTCTGTAAAAAACAGCAGCAGTGTCATCATGCTCTCTCGCCCTTTCTCTCTCTCGCTCACTATAATCTGGCTGGAAGTAAGCCTATTTGGTCTTACGCAATTCGCCATGTGACCGACCAACTGCCTTCATCATGCCTGAATGTAGGTTATCCCTCATGCCGTCTGTCCGTCTTTAGCTTTAGTTCACATTCAAACAAGGCCTCTGTGACTCTGACCCACAGTCAGGCTCACATGGAGTCCCAAATGGCTCCTTATCCGCTATTTTGTGCACTACTTTTGATCCCAGCTCTATGGGTCATGGTACAAAGTAGTGCACTATATAGAGGGATTAGGGTGCCCATGGGCCACTCACTACACACAATAATCAGTGGGCCTTGTAGAGCTGGAGTCAGAAAGAAATGCTGCAGGGCTGACTATAAAAAGATCCAAACAAGGTGCTCACATGTTACTCAACTGAGGATCATAAAGAAAAGGCCAATCCAACTGAATAGGAACATCTAGCATAACCAGCAAGAGCTAGCCACTGCTATTCAAAAGGTAACGTAACATGAAATAACATAGGACCAATACTGAATACTTCAGGGTGAAATGCCCATCTACTCCCACATCATTTCATCTGCCTGTAAAAAGAGAGGGAAACACCATCTATGGGTTAAAATCTACTCTTGCGTTGATCACATTAAGTGCCTCATCCAATGGCGTCAACAAGGCAAAAGATCAGCAATATCAGACATTGGATATTAACCGCACTGGAATTAATCTAACCTGGGGCCAAGCTAGCTTTTTCTTCTGGATATCTCTGCCTTCACTTCTCTGAAGAAAATTGTGGTTTCTTTCTCTGATAAGTGCATTAGAGCCAGGCTTATCCCTGAAGACATAACAGTGTGTTTGAAACAGAGGACTGCACTGCACCACAGCAGTGCAGTCCTGTTATTAAACAGGGTTTTCATTCACTTTCATTACCCATCAGCCATCACTTCATCAGGGTCACCTTCCACACAAATGAGAGCACAAGCCACATCCTCATGAACACAGGAAAAGGAAAATGTAGACTTCACATACACGCGCTTGTATGTGACATGAACAGGCCTGTATAAGGCTACCTTTCAGCAGCAGAGAGTGGTAAACTGGAGATGAACCCTGAAACTGGCATTGTGTTTCTGCTAAAACGAGGCTACAGATCCCCAGTGGCTAACAACTTAACACAACCCAACAAACCAAGCCAGGACGGAGTCCCTCCCTTTCACTCACTCACTCTAGCATCTTTGTATTTTCCACTACTTCAGTCTCCGTCTCTCTCTGCTTTCTCCCCATCGTAAATGCCAATTTAGTCAACATACCTTCATTTCAAAAGGCCCATTCCACTCTTTCTTTATCCATTTCATTTTCTGTTAAGCGGCAAAACCCAATTTTCCTACGCACAACCCCCCTAATAGACATTTTGTCCAGGTACTAGGTACTTACAGAGAGATGTGTCGCTGCTCGATGTCCACCCTGGTGAGCTCGTCCTCCTCCACGTCCGTCTCTCCTCCGGAGCTGCTCTCCGTGGCGTCTGAGTCGAAGGCGCTCTCCGTGGACCTCAGGTTGGTGGTTCCGCTGAGGGACAGGCGCTCCAGCTCCGCTGGTACAGAACCGTCCTTCAAGAATCGCCCAAGCCCCTCCCTCTCCTGCGGGGTGAAGGGGGCGTCCTGGCCTCCTCGTCTTCCGCCAGGTCGGAGGGCATCCAGTGGCCCCAGCGTGCTCTCCAGGAGGCCCCCCAGCTGCTGCTGGACATGGTGCTCCACCTGCTTGGCCTGAACCACCTGGAGGCGCTTCCTCAGGCGCCTCAGACGCCCCTCGATCTCGCCCTGCCGGCTCTGGCTCTGCTGAGTCCGCTCCTTAACGTCCATTCCAAGGCTGCCCAGACCCAGGGAGGTCTGTCGGTCCGTTGGGGAAAGGGATGATGTGTCACTGGCCAGCGATGGTGGCCTATCGGCGGGTTTGCTGTCGGGGCAGTCTATGGGGGTGTTGGTGGAGGCTGCGGGGTGTGCTGGCTGTTCAGGGTTTCCAGCAGGGTTATAGGACAGTCCTGTGGGCTGCTGGTGCTCCCCTCCCCCGTTGAGAGGAGAGTTTCCTCTAGAGGCAGCCGTGTGGGGTTGGGGCTGGAGCACTGGGGAGTCCAGTCCATGTCCAGCAGGAGGCCAGTTATTACCGCCATTGACCGCTGTCATACTGTCTCGGTCCGGCCCGTTTTTGGCCAACTTCTTGGCCACGCCGTTGACCGGTGGCGGCGGGCTTGACAGGGCAGGGAGACCACCTCCTCTGCTGCTACTCATGATGCTCTTGAGCTGCACCTCTGAGATCTCCAGTGTCTTGTGTTTCCTGGGCAGGAAGCTGGGCAGAAGGCCGTGTTTCTGCAGCAGGACGCCTTGCAGCTTCAGTGACTCCTTGGTAGAGGGAACGGACGTCACGTCCGAGCACAGGTACGACGCCACCAGCGGCTGTAGTTTCCCAAGAGGTGTGGAAGGAGCCTCGTTGCCTCGCGGCGACTCCTCCCTCCCCTTAGCTGTGATGGAACCCCCGTGGGGACCGCGCTCTTCGGAGGCCTTGCGCTTGACGGCGCCGTTGCTGGAGACGAGGATGTGACTGGTGCCTCCGCTGCTCTCCACGCCGCTCGGGGAGAGGTTGGAGGAGGGTGGAGCCAGTTTGAAGCGGATGCGGTGAGCTTCGGCCGGCGCGTCGGTTAGAGCGGGCGCCATCGCAGCCATGCAGCACAGGGAGGGGGCGGGCGAGGGGGCCTCTCCCGGTGCCGAGGCCAGCTCCACACCACCCACCTACCGCCTCGCCAGAGGACAGCCTAGGAGAGAGAGGGAGGCAGAGAGAGGGAGAAAGAGGGGTAGAGAGAGTGTGTGTCAGACAGAGCTTTACATTCAAAACACAGCACAACATCCATGTGCCATTTAAACCGTTCATCCTTGATAAATCATAATTCACTGTCATCCAAACCAGTCTTCGACTACACCAAGAGCATTCTATGTGACGCTTCAAATTTGCCTATAGTAGTCATAATGATCTGGTCCTAATCCCACATTACTACTCTGCAAGAAAACCGGTTGCTGACAGACAGTGAAGCTTTGAATACATCAGACATCAATGACATGTTTCTGGAGCACAGAGGAGCAGGTGTGTAGATGAAACCATAGCTGGAGGGACAGAGAGTGAAGGGGGGGGGGGGGGGGGGGTTCATTTAACAGCAGTACTACATTGAGAGGAGCTATGCAGCTTAATTTATGTCTGCGTGGGACACAGGAGCAACAGCTGATCTCACCAAATGTAGGTCAGAGCCCTACCTGGAGCGAAGGCCTACCGAAACACATCTGGACAAGGGGGATTTCAGCAGCCGAGCGGTAGGCTAACGGGGTAAAAAAGGAAGGAGCCGTGTGAAGGGAAAAGGGAAAAGTACCCGACCAGGGGTAATTTCGGTATTTTCAAAGTATTCTCCTAGAGCTCAGAGGGGCTTTTAAGACCCCATAGCCAAGCTAAGCTCACCATTTCAATGTGTAATTTGGTTAGATGTTGGCAGGCTGCCTGGCTAATGTAATTCAAGAACAAGGGAGGGTACAGACTGAGGAGAAGGGAGGTAGATCATAATGGTGGAAGGAAAAATATGCAGAAGAAATGTTCAGTCATGAAAAAAATACAGGCCAGGGTGACACGACACTACATGAAATCACTATTCATTTTCTGAGAAGTCAACTAACAGAGAGAGCAGATTTGTATGTATTTCTGAAAGGGTGCCGTGCTGTAACACTGCAGAGCCCCGAAGGGTGTGGTGATGGATGACAGGTGTTGGGTAACATTGTGCAGCAGCATAATAGGCTAGGCTACATGCTCCATCATTTCCTATTAAATTAGGCCTAAGCTTAAAATCACAAAAAAAGGCAGTGTTGTGTTCAGCTTTATTACATTTGTCTACAAAGAATGCAATAATGTAAAGAAATGCAATAATGTAAAGAAATGCAATAATGTAAAGAATCACATAGGCTTGTTTTATGCAATCATGTAGCCTATGTCTTTATTAGAGTGCAAAAACAAATGTCCCCATATTTCATCTTCAAGCTAAATGCAAAGCATTTACTGGGATATTTGACCCAGTAAAATCAGGCATTCAAACTATTCCGATTTCCTAGATGTAAAATTCATTTTTCAATTTGACTCAACAAAAAGATGTTACAATAGTGAATGTTCCTCAACGGGGGAGGGTGTTTTCTTAACTGTCACAAGTAAATGAGCAAATATTGACCTATCGCTGTGTCCCTGAATGACACTAAATTCAATATTACTGAACAGCTGCACTATTTTAAGCAACAGCGCTAGCAAGCAAAAAGACAAGAAGCTCCTAAAAAGAAACTGAAAATGCAAATAGTAACACCTTCAAAATAAGGGCAGCTGCTAAGAACTGACGAGGGGAGGAGGGACATATGTATTATTTGTCCTAATCTTGTTGTGATCATGTTTTACTCAAAAGGCCTTGCGTGTGAAGGCCATGGATGGGCTGGGACGTGGAGCTGCTGCAGTAGGGGGGAGGGGAGAGGTGTGAGGAAACAAGTTGTCCCCAGTCTGGCCAACCACATCTTATTGACAGGAAAACACTGACAGTCAAGGCAACCAATCGGATGGATCTGCATGATTGGTAGGTGGGGAATGTTGAACAGCAATGCAGATAGGGGCCTATCTACTCACAAAATGTTGAGGGAAAATGTAAAGGAGAGAAAGGGTAGAATAGAGGGATGGGGAGGGCTAAGGCATTTGAGTTTATCTCAAGCCATTTCTGGAAGCACTTTATAGAAATGCTCTTTGGTGAGTTGTTTTCGTAAGGCTGCTCCCCCACGTTGCTGGTTGAGTGGGGAGATGGGAGATGGCTTAAGTAGTGAATAGATTCTAGAACATTGTGGAGGGGTATGTTTATCTGACATGCATGAGAGGTCAAGTTAAACGTGCTAATCTCATCTGTGCTGCTACCATATGATGAGGGGTAAGGTGGGGATGGAAGGCCCCACTTTAAATGGAGGGGTGGAATCACTCTCCAGTTGTGGACAGGGTCCCAGGTGTTTATTTGTTTATGGACACACACACACACACACACACACACACACACACACTAGTGTCAGCCGTTTGTTCACCCGCACCAGCCGGCAATTGCTAACCCATCCGCAACCGCCCAACTATTTGTGATAAAGTGAAAATCTGAGGCCCGCACCCAACCCTAACCCGCTAACATATCAAATGCCTTCTAGGCTACAGGCAGAGAGAAAAAAATATTTTACATGGGGTGCAGGATTTTTTGGGGGCCTGATTTAGATGTGTTTCTGCTTATAATTTCAAACATTTTGGTAGGCTATATGTTAGTCAACTTGTCTATAATTTGATACATGCAGCTTCTAAACAGAATATCATAAATCGATAGAGTGAATGCTTCAATCTAGTTGACATCGGTAAAGTTCGCTATCATCTCTGCTTCTTTCGTGGAGCAAAACCTTTTAGGGACCGGGGAGAAAATGCTAAATGTCCTAATGACATTGGTTGTAAGGAAATAGAAAGCTGTGAAAACAACCTAACATGTTTCTGATAAGATTCAAGTTCCTTTTGGATGCATATTGTATGTGGTTGAAACACTAATCAGCTTTTATGATGCTGATAAAGATAGATACCGTCTGTAGAGGTGCTAACTGAGCATTTGCATTCTGCAAGATGCTGAAATAAATAATGTTTCTCCACTCCTGTTCCCCAGTCAAAATGTAGCCTACATTTGGTGTATAATTTTACAGCAACAAATGCTTAATTCTGCAGGAATTAATATTAAGACTATGTGAGAGGTTATAGACCTATAGTCAGTGTCCAGATTTAAGTTCCCATTTAACCCATCTGAACAATAAGCTACAATTCCCTTGACGTGCCATAGCCATTGTAAAGTACCTCACAATCATCACACATACAGTGGGGGAAAAAAGTATTTAGTCAGCCACCAATTGTGCAAGTTCTCCCACTTAAAAAGATGAGGCCTGTAATTTTCATCATAGGTACACGTCAACTATGACAGATAAAATTAGATTTTTTCCCCCAGAAAATCACATTGTAGGATTTTTAATGAATTTATTTGCAAATTATGGTGGAAAATAAGTATTTGGTCACCTACAAACAAGCAAGATTTCTGGCTCTCACAGACCTGTAACTTCTTCTTTAAGAGGCTCCTCTGTCCTCCACTCGTTACCTGTATTAATGGCACCTGTTTGAACTTGTTATCAGTATAAAAGACACCTGTCCACAACCTCAAACAGTCACACTCCAAACTCCACTATGGCCAAGACCAAAGAGCTGTCAAAGGACACCAGAAACAAAATTGTAGACCTGCACCAGGCTGGGAAGACTGAATCTGCAATAGGTAAGCAGCTTGGTTTGAAGAAATCAACAGTGGGAGCAATTATTAGGAAATGGAAGACATACAAGACCACTGATAATCTCCCTCGATCTGGGGCTCCACGCAAGATCTCACCCCGTGGGGTCAAAATGATCACAAGAACGGTGAGCAAAAATCCCAGAACCACACGGGGGGACCTAGTGAATGACCTGCAGAGAGCTGGGACCAAAGTAACAAAGCCTACCATCAGTAACACACTACGCCGCCAGGGACTCAAATCCTGCAGTGCCAGACATGTCCCCCTGCTTAAGCCAGTACATGTCCAGGCCCGTCTGAAGTTTGCTAGAGTGCATTTGGATGATCCAGAAGAGGATTGAGAGAATGTCATATGGTCAGATGAAACCAAAATAGAACTTTTTGGTCAAAACTCAACTCGTCGTGTTTGGAGGACAAAGAATGAGGAGTTGCATCCAAAGAACACCATACCTACTGTGAAGCATGGGGGTGGAAACATCATGCTTTGGGGCTGTTTTTCTGCAAAGGGACCAGGACGATGGATCCGTGTAAAGGAAAGAATGAATGGGGCCATGTATTGTGAGATTTTGAGTGAAAACCTCCTTCCATCAGCAAGGGCATTGAAGATGAAACGTGGCTGGGTCTTTCAGCATGACAATGATCCCAAACACACCGCCCGGGCAACGAAGGAGTGGCTTCATAAGAAGCATTTCAAGGTCCTGGAGTGGCCTAGCCAGTCTCCAGATCTCAACCCCATAGAAAATCTTTGGAGGGAGTTGCAAGTCCGTGTTGCCCAGCGACAGCCCCAAAACATCACTGCTCTAGAGGAGATCTGCATGGAGGAATGGGCCAAAATACCAGCAACAGTGTGTGAAAACCTTGAAGACTTACAGAAAACGTTTGACCCGTGTCATTGCCAACAAAGGGTATATAACAAAGTATTGAGAAACTTTTGTTATTGACCAAATACTTATTTTCCACCATAATTTGCTAATAAATTCATTAAAAATCCTACAATGTGATTTTCTGGATTTTTCTTTCTCATTTTGTCTGTCATAGTTGACGTGTACCTATGATGAAAATTACAAGCCTCTCTCATCTTTTTAAGTGGGAGAACATGCACAATTGGTGGCTGACTAAATACATTTTTTCCCCCACTGTATGCAGTGCTTGACTTAGACTGTTTATAATTTAGTTGCAGGAGCTCCACAATACTTCGAGCTAATGTTCTATAAGAGGTGCAGGAGCTCAAGCTGTACAAAATGTGAGGTGCCGGTCCTCACCTCCGGTAAGCTCCTGCCCAAGTCAAGCACTGTACATACGTAATAGGACCATTTTTATGCATTGTGAATTGATGTGGAATTTTATGATTTGTTCTTATTTTAATGGAAAACAGATTCAAAAATGACAGTTGAAATGTTAAGCAAAATGTTATATTTGTCACATTGCTATTCAGATCCTTGCTCTGTAGAGGAGTGTAGCCTTTTTTGTCAAACTGGACTTTTGTTCACTCAGAATATGTCCAGGCACACAAACTCAAGCAGAGAAATTCACAGTGAAACTCAAAGGATATGCCCCGACTGGCACCCTATTCCCTAATGGGCCCTGGTCAAAAGTAGTGCACTATATAGGGAGTAGGGTACCATTTGGGACGTAACCATAGCCTGCCTACAGTAGAAGCTATGTGGAGGGCTAGTAGCACATTAATACAGCAGCCAGGCTCAATCTCAGTTTACATTTTTACATTTTAGTCATTTAGCAGACGCGCTTATCCAGAGCGACATTTTCATACTGCCCCCCCGTGGGAAACGAACCCACAAACCTCAATCGAATAAACCTCTCACCATTCTCTACAGTAGAAAACAAGTAGGCTACGGTACATCCCCTCCCTGCTCAATGTATGTGTTCACAATTCCCTTGTGAACGGACGGGGAGGGGGGGTGAATGACAGATTGATTCAAGTAGGGCTACATAAGTTGAATGTACAGTACCAGTCAAAAGTTTGGACACACGTCTACATTGTAAAATAATAGTGAAGACATCAAAACGTGTGGAATTTCTTTCCTTCTTAATGCGTTTGAGCCAATCAGTTGTGTTGTGACAAGGTAGGGGTGGTATACAGAAGATAGCCCATTGGCCCTCCTGTAGCTCAGTTGGTAGAGCATTGCGCTTGCAACGCAAGAGTTGTGGGTTCGATTCCCACAGGGGGCCAGTATGAAAAATGTATGCACTCACTAATTGTAAGTCGCTCTGGATAAGAGTGTCTGCTAAATGACTAAAAGGTCAAAAAAAATTCAAATAGCCCTATTTGGTAAAAGACCAAGTCCATATTATGGCAAGAACAGCTCAAATAAGCAAAGAAAAACGACAGTCCATCGTTACTTTAAGACATGAAGGTCAGTCAATACGGAAAATGTCAAGAACTTTGAAAGGACAAAGAATCAAGTGCTATGATGAAACTGGCTCTCATGAGGACCGCCACAGGAAAGGAAGACCCAGAGTTACCTCTGCTGCAGAAGATTAATTCATTAGAGTTACCAGCCTCAGAAATTGCAGCCCAAATAAATGCTTCAGAGTTCAAGTAACAGACACATCTCAACATCAACTGTTCAGAGGAGACTGCGTGAATCAGGCCTTCATGGTCGAATTGCTGCAAAGAAACCACTACTAAAAGGACACCAATAAGAAGAAGAGACTTGCTTGGGCCAAGAAACATGAGCAATGGACATTAGACCGGTGGAAATCTGTCCTTTGGTCTAATTAGTCAAAATTTGAGATTTTTGGTTCCAACCGCCGTGTCATTGTGGACGCAGAGTAGGTGAACGGATGATCTCCGCATGTGTGGTTCCCACCGTGAAGCATGGAGGAGGTGGTGTGATGGTGCTTTGCTGGTGACACTGTTGGTGATTTATTTAGAATTCAAGGCACACTTAACCAGCATGGCTACCACAGCATTCTGCAGCGATACGCCATCCCATCTGGTTTGCACTTAGTGGGACTTTCATTTGTTTTTAAACAGGACAATGACCCAACACACCTCCAGGCTGTGCAAGGGCTAATTGACCTAGAAGGAGACTGATGGAGTGCAACATCAGATGACCTCCACAATCCCCTGACCTCAACCCAATTGAGATGGTTTGGGATGAGTTGGACTGCAGAGTAAAGGAAAAGCAGCCAACACGTGCTCAGTATATGTGGAACTCCTGTTGGAAATTCACATTCCAGGTGAAGCTGGTTGAGAGAATGCCAAGAGTGTGCAAAGCTGTCAAGGCAAAGGGTGGCTACTTTGAAGAATCTAAAATATATTTTCATTTGTTTAACATTTTTTTGGTTACTACGTGATTCCATATGTGTTATTTCATAGTTTTGATGTCTTCACTATTATTCTACAATGTAGAAAATAGTACAAATAAAGAAGAACCCTTGAATGAGTAGGTGTGTCCAAACTTTTGACTGGTACTGTACTTAGTAAAATGAAGTTGCAAATATGGCCCGAGTTACATAGAAGGACAAACAAGAATAATCTAATAGCCTAAAGCTGTCTGTGTGTGACAAGAACAGCTTGGTACGTAGTCTTCCAGAGCTGCCAGTTACCTCTTGTATCAGCAACTGCAGGCGCACGTTTTCTTAATGGGTGCTTTCCCATGTGTCTCTACATAGAAAAACCTCTCATCAACTTAAGCCTTTGAGAGGCAGCAGGGAGGGATAGAAATGAGGGAGGCTGTCTGGGGAAGTCCCGTCCTACACTCTCCAAACTATGTTACAGTTGGGATGTAATCATGATGGAGCTCCCACTATAAAGAGAACACTGTATTCACATTCAAGAGAGAAAATCATTGTATGTTGACCAACCTGCGCACACAAACGTCCGCACACACACGGATATGTATGTGCGCGCGCACACACACAAACGAGTAGGCAGAAACAACTTGGGCTGGCGCTCAGCGTCACACTCATAACCCAGGAGAGTAAAGATCCAGTGAGTGTTTGGAATGTAAGGTGACCTCGCTTGGGCTGTCGTGTCAGAAAGTGAGCTCAGACTATGGCAATGACTCAGCAATACCCTTACCCTTCGCCAGGCAGCAAAGTAGTCTACAGAGAACATTCTGGAGGATGTTTGATGCAACCAGGGTCAAAGGTAGTGCACTATGGCCTAGGGCTGGACGGTATACCGTATTTTACGATATATCGGTATTAATGCACGGACCGGTTTGGGTTTTTACTTTACCTTCTATAACGGTATTTGAATGTTTGGTTTGCTAAATGTGATACACCGTGTGTAACGTCCATTTCTATAGTTTACTTGGCTACTTAAGCCATCTCTCTCCATGCCACTTTTCATACAGACCCGGACCTGCCCCATCACTCAAGGAGCGCATTTGTTGTTCCTCTACCACGAGACACTTGCGTTCAGTCTCTGCATGGTCAACGCAGCACATGAAACAATGTTAATGACAACAATGCGGTTTTCACTTTGCTTCTTAATATAAATCCACTAGCGTTCTATAATTACACCATTAGTTTGTGTTTTTTACATCTGCAAAAAGCTGGTTTGTCAATTTCTTAGTAAATTTGGCCTAAATAATGTTAGCCGCTAATGCTAATCGCTAGTTGGCTAATAAACGTACTGAGTCAGAGCAAACGTAATTAGCTATACAGCCTGATAATACCAGTGATGGTGTAGACCTAAATCAGAATGTTTTTGCGCAACAGTATCTTCTAAATCAAAGAAGAATACGCAAAGCAAGAATATATTAGCTACATAATGTAGCAAAGAGAAAACATTAAATGTAGCCAAAGATTTTAGGGTCATTTAGGAAACACTTGTCAACACTTTGGTTACTACCCTGTCACAATAACTCCTCCATGGCATTTTCATTTGTTGTCATGTCAAACAGAGTATTCAAAGTGCCCACTTATCTAACTATAGAATTTGAATAATCATAGTCAGGATAGACGGAAAGGCGAACAGAGCAAAGTACAGAGAGATCCTTGATGAAAACCTGCTCCAGAGCGCTCAGGACCTCAGACTGGGGTGAAGGTTCACCTTCGAACAGGATAACGACCCTAAGCACACAGCCAAGACAACGCAGGAGTGGCTTCGGGACAATTCTCTGAATGTCCTTGAGTGGCCCAACCAGAGCCCGGACTTGAACTTGATCTAACATCTCTGGAGCGACCTGAAAATAGCTGTGCTGCGATGCTCCCCATCCAACCTGACAGAGCTTGAGAGGATCTGCAGAGAACAAAGGGAGAAACTCCCCAAATACAGGTGTGCCAAGCTTGCAGAGTCATAACCAAGAAGCCTCGAGGCTGTAATCGCTGCCAAAGGCGCTTCAACAAAGTACTCAGTAAAGGGTCTGAATACTTACCAGAGCATGTGAGCGGAGTGGAGCGGGAGCGAGCGTGGAGCGCGAGCGGGACGGATTTTGGACAGAGCGCAGAGCAGCATTTTTAAAAAGGCAGAGCGTTGCCCTATGTCCCGATCCAATTTCGCTCGCTCACATTACGAGTCTGAAGCATGCTCAAGCCTGACCCAGAATCCATCTGTTTAATATAATTTGTGTCGTCCATGAATTTGTATTTTATAGAGCGAGAGGAGCAGCAGCAGCAACAAGAGAAAAGGGTTGAGGAATTCAAAATTTTCTTCACTGCACACAAAGGCCCAACCATAACAAGGGAGAGAAAAAGAGAGCTGGATGTAGCATTTTGACTATGAACCGCTGAGTAAAGGAGAACGCGGGGGGGTGTAGCTCAACCGGGCTACACCCCCCCATGCTACAACACCGTACGGGACACGCTCATGCCACATGCCCTGGAAGAGATGGAAGCCAAACTGCAAGACCTACTGCAAAATGGTGATGGGCTCGTTCTGTCAGCGGACATTTGGACCAGTAGAAGAGGGCACAGCTTCCTTAGCATCATGGCCAGTTTAATTGATGGGACGTTCCGGGGGCACACGGTTTTGTTGGGCAGTGAGCACATACAGGGGCACCATACCGCAGATCGTATTTACCAAAAGTATGAAAGTGTACTCAAATATTGGAACGTGCAACGACGGGTCGTCACTGACAGTGCCAGCAACATGATCAAGGCGTTTAACCTCCTCCCTGGCACTGAAGAGGAGGCGGAGGATGAAGTGACCGCGGATGCCAGCAGCAGCGCAGAACATGAAGAGGAGGATGAGGGACCACCTGCGCCCTCGCAAGTCCATGTGGAAGTGATAACCTCTAATGTAGAAACTATGATAAATCAGTACTTTACTGTGTGAAATTTACATCTGAGATACCCCATTCACATGCTTCAGCTGGCGATCAAAGACGCCGTTAACGAGCACGACAACATTAATAGGCTGTTAGTGAAAGTCGGGCACCTGGTGAAAAGTGTACGCAAGAGCACCCTGAACACAGAGGAAACCGACCAATTAGGTGTCCACCCCACAAATGCCTGCGCCACTCGATGGAGCAGCCAGCTGCGGATTATTCAGTCGTTCATCCGGTTGTTCCAAAAAGACACGTTATGGCAAAACAAACTCAAGTCTAATGTTGCTATCACCCTGAATCAAGTACGGCAGCTGATGCACCTTGTCAGTGTGCTGACGCCACTGGCAGACCTCACAGACCTCCCTGCTGTCACAGAAATCAAATCCCTGCTCACCGATGACACTCACGCTGCACTTCCAATGGGCATCGCTGCTTTTTCAGAAACATTGGCAAACAACGTGTCAATTCGCTATGGAATATACTATACTGATTAACATCTCATTTTAGCATCAGTGTTAGATCCCCGTTTCAAGACAGAATGGATAATCCGAGATGAGTCTGTATGCAACAAACTCGGGGAGATAAAGTAAGGCTGTGGTTTAAGCTAAAAGTGAAATACATGCAGATTTCTTTCCTTTTTTGGAGCGAGCGGGGGGGGGGGGGGGGGGGGGGGGGGCGATTTGAGTGGAGCGCGATGCAAACTGCGTTGAGCGCTGAGCGATAATGAGCGGACTGATGTGGCTTTGAGCGGGGGGAGCGGAGGGGTGAACAGCTCCGTGAGCAAGGAGCTGAGATTCTCACCACTCCACTCCGATACTTACATAAATGTGATTATCGTTATTATTTTTAATACATTTGCACAAATGTCAAAAAACCTGCTTTTGCTTTGTCATTTTGGGGTATTGTGTGTAGATTGATGAGGGGAAAAAATGGGAAATCATAGTAGTCACAAACCACAGTCCTCCCTTCCACTGGCATACTATTACGTTCAACTCATAACAGTTTTCTTTGTCATCTGGTTGTCAAATCTCTCTCTCCCATCCCTCTCCCTCTCTCCTAGTGAAATAGATAAAATAAAAAAATAACATTACAGTAAACATTACTCACAAAAGTTTCAACGGAATAGAGACATTTCAAATGTCATTATGGCTATGTACAGTGTTATAACAATGTGCAAATAGTTAAAGTATAAAAGGGAAAATAAATAAACATAATTATGGGTTGTATTTACAATAGTGTTTGTTCTTCACTGTTGCCCCTTTCTTGTGGCAACAGGTCACAAATATTGCTGCTGTGCTGGCACCCTGTGGTATTTCACCCAATAGATATGGGACTTTATCAAAATTGGATTTGTTTTTGAATTCTTTGTGGGTCTGTGTAATCGGAGGGAAATATGTGTCTCTAATATGGTCATACATTTGGCAGAAGGTTAGGAAGTGCAGCACAGTTTCCACCTCATTTTATGGGCAGTGTGCACATAGCCTTGCTATTGAGAGGCCGCCGTAGGCAGCCTGGTTCTCAAGAGAAGACAGGCTATGCCTACTGAGTCTATAGATGGTCGAAGCTTTCCTTAAATGTTGGGTCAGTCACAGTGGTCAGGTATTTTGCCACTGTGTACTCTCTATTTAGGGCCAAATAGCATTCCGGTTTGCTCTGTTTATCTGTAAATTATTTCCAATGTGTCAAGTAATTATATTTTTGTTTTCTCATGATTGGGTTGGGTCTAATTGTGTGATCTAGGGCAACGGTGTCTAGATGAAATTTGTATTTGTGGTCCTGACAAATGGACCTTTATTGGAACACCATTATTTTTGTCTTACTGAGATTTACTGTCAGGGCCCAGGTCCGACAGAAGATCTAGGTGCTGCTGTAGGCCCTCCTTGGTGTGTCTCTCTCTCCCTCTCTCACACACACACACACGAGCTCCCTCTCTTTCCATTTACTGTAAGCCGCATTCTTACCCACTGAGCACCGACCAACACCAGACATCCATGGAAGTCGAAAAGTAGTAGAAATTTGGTCAGTCCGCCCTGGCCTTGATTTCAACGTCCACTGAAGACGTTTTTGGTACAGTCTGGACCGGCATTAATTTAAACGTCCACAGATGTTTATTTTGATTCCGGTCCGGAACGGCCTTGATTTGGCCCAAACATAGACATCCATGATTGGTCCAGATTCGGTCCAGTCTGAACCAAATCTGAACGAATCATAGACGTTTATGTTTCACAAGTGTGAAGAGCACCGTTCAGTACAATTAATATTTTTTAAAGATGGGTAGAGTATAGTTAAGTAAAGTCCTTTACGGTACAGTAGAGTACAGTACAGAGTAGTATACTATACTCTACAGTACTCTACTGCACTGCACAAAACTCTACATAACTCTATTGTACTGAACTCTGTTCTGTGCTGTACTTTGATGTCAAAACTGCTGAAACATAGACGTCTATGATTGGTTCAAATTTGGTCCAGTCCAACAAAATGTGTTCTTGTTTGGGAGCGGAGCTCATTAAAATAGCCAGTTTATAGAATAATACCCAAATATGCAAAGGAGTATATTGCATTTGTATACCTTTGTGTAGGCCTAGTACCTATTTAGGATACAGTTGAAGTCGGAAGTTTACATACACCTTAGCCAAATATATTTAAACTCAGTTTTTCACAATTCCTGACATTCAATCGTAGTAAAAATTCCCTGTCTTAGGTCAGTTAGGATCACCACTTTATTTTAAGAATGTGAAATGTCAGAATAATAGTAGAGAATGATTTCAGCTTTTATTTATTTCATCACATTCCCAGTGGGTCAGAAGTTTACATACACTTAATTAGTATTTGGTAGCATTGCCTTTAAATTGTTTAACTTGGGTCAAACATGTCGGGTAGCCTTCCACAAACTTCCCACAATAAGTTGGGTGAATTTTGGCCCATTCCTCCTGACAGAGCTGGTGTAACTGAGTCAGTTTTGTAGGCCTCCTTGCTTGCACACACCTTTTCAGTTCTGCCCACAAATTGTCTTTAGGATTGAGGTCAGGGCTTTGTGATGGCCACTCCAATACCTTGACTTTGTTGTCCTTAAGCCATTTTGCCACAACTTTGGAAGTATGCTTGGGGTCATGGTCCACTTGGAAGACCCATTTGCGCCCAAGCTTTAACTTCCTGACTGATGTCTTGAGATGTTGCTTCAATATATCCACATAATTTTCCTTCCTCATGATGCCATCTATTTTGTGAAGTGCACCAGTCCCTCCTGCAGCAAAGCATCCCCACAGCATGATGCTGCCACCCCCGTGCTTCACGGTTGGGATGGTGTTCTTCGGCTTGCAAGTGACCCCCTTTTTCCTCCAAACATAACGATGGTTATTATGGCCAAACAGTCCTATTTTTGTTTCATCAGACCAGAGGACATTTCTCTAAAAAGTACGATCTTTGTCCCCATGTGCAGTTGCAAACCGTAGTCTGGCTTTTTTATGGCAGTTTTGGAGCAGTGGCTTCTTCCTTGCTGAGCGGCCTTTCAGGTTATGTTGATATAGGACTCGTTTTACTGTGGATATAGATAATTTTGTACCTGTTTCCTCCAGCATCTTCACAAGGTCCTTTGCTGTTGTTCTGGGATTGATTTGCACTTTTCACACCAAAGTACGTTCAACTCTAGGAGAAAGAATGCGTCTCCTTCCTGAGCGGTATGATGGCTGTGTGGTCCCATGGTGTTTATACTTGCGTACTATTGTTTGTACAGATGAACGTGGTACCTTCAGGCGTTTGGAAATTGCTCCCAAGGATGAACCAGACTTGTGGAGGTCTACAATTATTTTTCTGAGGTCTTGGCTGTTTTTCTTTTGATTTTCCCATGATGTCAAGCAAAGAGGCACTGAGTTTGAAGGTAGGCCTTGAAATACATCCACAGGTACACCTCCAATTGACTCAAATGATGTCAATTAGCCTATCAGAAGCTTCTAAAGCCATGACATCATTTCCTGAAATTTTCCAGTCTGTGTAAAGGCACAATCAACTTAGTGTATGTAAACTTCTGACCCACTGGAATTGTAATACAGTGAATTATAAGTGAAATAATCTGTCTGTCAGCAATTGTTGGATAAATTACTTGTGTCATGCACAAAGTAGATGTCCTAACCAACTTGTCAAAACTATAGTTTGTTAACCATAAATTTGTGGAGTGGTTGAAAAACTAGTTTTAATGACTCCAACCTAAGTGTATGTAAACTTCCGACTTCAACTGTACATCACCATGAAGAGAATGACATTTATATCCATAATTATGCATTTCTGTGTAGTACAGGTTAGGGATCCATGATGAAATTCTGTTACCGGGTGTATATCCACTTAATTTACTGTAGTTCAATAACCAAAATAGCTTTTTCAAAGTCAAGCTATATCATGCAAAAATATTTTGCATGATATAGCTGACACACCAGTCTTTCTGCAGACATCTTTGAATCTTAATTCAGACCAGATATTTAACAGAGTTTTGGGAAACTGTGGTCCCATAAAAAACACATGGCGATTTTGGAGAAATTCTGGTACCAAACTTTATATCTGCACAGTTCTTCCAGTAAATGTGTTTTTGTTTAATGTTCAGTGTAAATTGTTAAAAGTAGTCCTTCTGCAGAGTCGCATGGTTTGTTACTTTGAAATCAATGGTGTTTGTTTGGCATAAACTTTTAAGTGAAAGATCTGAGTCTCAGCGCTATTCCGTTACGGTGGAATTGCCCCTCTGTGTA
This sequence comes from Coregonus lavaretus, assembly GCF_964263955.1. Classification (NCBI taxonomy): domain Eukaryota; kingdom Metazoa; phylum Chordata; class Actinopteri; order Salmoniformes; family Salmonidae; genus Coregonus; species Coregonus lavaretus. Next base: position 34,631,796 of record NC_139989.1, on the reverse strand, counting down.
GTTTGGAAGACTAGCAGGCTGACATTGAAAGGATGAAAGGGGTGCAAGAAACAGGGCCTAGAATTAACACCCGCCAAATGTTTGTAGATTTTGGCATTGGCGGGTAAGATGTCTATTTCACCAGCAACTTAGGTGGGTGGTCAGGGCTCCACAGTGCAAGCATGTCACTCGCATTTGTGAATACAAATAGAGTGATAAATCAGGTACAGTGCTTTGCAAAAGTATTCATCCCCCTTGGCGTTTTTCCTATTTTGTTGCATTACAACCTGTAATTTAAATGGATATCTATTTGGATTTAATGTAATGGACATACACAAAATAGTCCAAATTGGTGAAGTGAAATGAAATAAATTACTTGTTTCAAAAAATTAGAACAAATACATAACGGAAAAGTGGTGTATTCACCCCATTGCTATGAAGCCCCTAAATAAGATCTGGTGCAACCAATTACCTTCAGAAGTCACATAATTAGTTAAATAATGTCCACCTGTGTGCAATCTAAGTGTCACATGATCTGTTACATGATCTCAGTATATATACACACCTGTTCTGAAAGGCCCCAGTCTGCAACACCACTAAGCAAGGGCCACCACCAAGCAAGTGGCACCATGAAGACCAAGGAGCTCTCCAAACAGGTCAGGGACAAAGTTGTGGAGAAATACAGATCAGGATTGGGTTATAAAAAAATATCCGAAATGTTGAACATCCCACGGAGCACCATTAAATCCATTATTAACAAATTAAAAGAATATGGCACCACAACAAACCCTGCCAAGAGAGGGCCGCCCACCAAAACTCACGGACCAGGCAAGGAGGGCATTAATCAGAGAGGCAACAAAGAGACCAAAGATAACCCTGAAGGAGCTGCAAAGCTCCACAGCAGCGATTGGAGTATCTGTCCATAGGACCACCTTCAGCCGTACACTCCACAGAGCTGGGCTTTACGGAAGAGTGGCCAGAAAAAAAGCCATTGCTTAAAGAAAAAAATAAGCAAACACGTTTGGTGTTCGCCAAAAGGCATGTGGGAGACTCCCCAAACATATGGAAGAAGGTACTCTGGTCAGATGAGACTACAATTGAGCTTTTTGGCCATCAAGGAAAATGCTATGTCTGGCGTAAACACAACACCTCTCATCACCCCGAGAACACCATCCCCACAGCGAAGCATGGTGGTGGCAGCATCATGCTGTGCGGATGTTTTTCAACTGCAGGGACTGGGAAACTGGTCAGAATTGAAGGAATGATGGATGCCGCTAAATACAGGGACATTCTTGAGGGAAACCTGTTTCAGTATTCCAGAGATTTGAGACTGGGACGGAGGTTCACCTTCCAGCAGGACAATGACCCTAAGCACACTGCTAAAGCAACACTCGAGTCGTTTAAGGGGAAACATTTAAATGTATTGGAATGGCCTAGTCAAAGCTCAGACCTCAATCCAATTGAGAATATGTGGTATGACTTAAAGATTGCTGTACACCACCGGAGCCCATCCAACTTGAAGGAGCTGGAGCAGTTCTGCCTTGAAGAATGGGCAACAATCCCAGTGGCTAGATGTGCCAAGCTTATAGAGACATACCCCAAGAGACTTGCAGCTGTAATTACTGCAAAAGGTGGCTCTACAAAGTATTGACTTTGTGGGGGGGGGGGGGGGGGGATGGTCGGGGGTGGGTGAATAGTTATGCACGCTCAAGTAGTTTTTTTTGTCTTATTTCTTGTTTGTTTCACAATAAAAAATATTTTGCATCTTCTAAGTGGTAGGCATGTTGTGTAAATCAAAAGATACAAACCCCCAAAAAATCCATTTTAATTCCAGATTGTAAGGCAACAAAATAGGAAAAATGCCAAGGGGGGTGAAAACCTTTGCAAGCCACTGTATAAGCACATGTATAGAAAAATAAATGCTGCATTAACTGTTTTCAAAGTGTTTGTTTTGTTTCATAGCTGGTAGCTAATCACACAAAGAACTAAGAATCATATAATATACAGTGCATTCGGAAAGTATTTAGACACCTTGACATTTTCTACGTTACAACCTTATTCTAAAATGGATTAAGTTGTTTTTTCCCCCTCAATCAACACACAATACCCCATAATGACAAAGCAAAAACAGTTACAAAATATATACTAAAATGAACACATTTACCTAAGTATTCAGACCCTTTACGCAGTACTTTGTTGAAGCTTCAATGGCAGCGATTACAGCCTTGAGTCTTCTTGGGTATGACGCTACAAGCTTGGCACACCTGTATTCTCTGCAGATCCTCTCAAGCTCTGTCAGGTTGGATGGGGAGCGTCCCTGCACAGCTATTTTCAGGTCTCTCTAGAGATGTTAGATCGGGTTCAAGTCTGGGCTCTGGCTGGGCCACTCAAGGACATTCAGAGACTTGTCCCGAAGCCATTCCTGTGTTGTCTTGGCTGTGTGCTTAGGGTCATTGTCCTGTTGGAAGGTGAACCTTTGCCCCAGTCTGAGGTCCTGAGCGCTCTGGAGCAGGTTTTCATAAAGGATCTCTCTGTACTTTGCTCCATTCATCTTTCCCTCGATCCTGACTAGTCTCCCAGCCCCTGCCACTGAAAAATATCCCCACAGCATTATGCTGCCACCACCATGCATCACCGTAGGGATGGTGCCATGTTTCCACCAGACGTGACGCATGGCATTTAGGCCAAAGAGTTCAATCTTGGTTTCATCAGACCAGAGAATCTTGTTTCTCATGGTCTGACAGTCCTTTAGGTGCCCTTTACTGAGGAGTGGCTTCCGTCTGGCCAATCTACCATAAAGGCCTGATTAGTGGAGTGCTGAACAGAGATGGTTTTCCTTCTGGAAGGTTCTCCCATCTCCACAGAGGAACTCTGTCAGAGTGACCATCAAGGCCCTTCTCCCACGATTGCTCAGTTTGGCTGGGCGGCCAGCTCTAGGAAGAGTCTTGCTGGTTCCAAACTTCTTCCATTTAAGAATGATGGAGGCCACGGTGTTCATGGGGACCTTCAATGCTGGAGAAATGTTTTGCTACCCTTCCCCAGATCTGTGCCTCGACGCAATCCCCTCTCGGAGCTCTACGGACAATTCCTTCGACCTCATGGCTTGGTTTTTGCTCTGACATGCACTGTCAACTGTGGGACCTTATATAGATAGGTGTGTGCCTTTCCAAATCATGTCTAATCAATTGAAATTACCACAGGTGGACTCCAATGAAGTTGTAGAAACATCTCAAGGATGATCAATGGAAACAGGACGCACCTGAGCTCAATTTCGAGTCTCATAGCAAAGAGTCTGAATACTTATGTAAATAAGGTATTTCTGTTTTCGCTTTGTCATTATGGGGTATTGTGTGTTGATTGATGAGATTTTTTATTTATTCAATCCATTTTTGAATAAGGCTGTAACGTAACTGAATGTGGAAAAGGGGAAGGGGTCTGAATACTTTCCGAATGCACTGTATATCTTATAATATATATCCCACCTAGTGTGACACACAGCAACTTCCTGGCTGGGGAGCTGTGCGCACTGTGATTGAAGTGCTGAATATTACTTTTTAGAAGAGCTGTGAACAGGCATAAAAGTTGGTCTAACTTATTCAAAAGTCTACTAAAGTGAGACTTTGTCCTTGTGTTTCTTGGCTATTTATATTGTTTTGCGCACAAGCAAGGTTGTATTTCAATGTTTGAGTTCCCTCAGCGAAGACCAAACGGCTACTAGTCAGATTCTCCATCTCACAGGCACACTGCTGTCACTGATGACTGGAGCAAGAAGCTCGAGTGCCCTCGTTGCCACAGTAACCTCCCACCCTTAAAGGGGCAGCTGAACATTTTTGTCTGATATTTTGGTTAAAAGACTTGGGGTCACAAAATATATAATACAACTTTGCAATATACCACATCACTTCTTACTAGTAATCCATTTATTACATAAAATGTTTGTGTGTAATAATGGCGAAATAATATGTTGGCGGGTTTTTTTTTAAATCAAAGTGGCTGTTGTTACAATATAGCCTTAGAATTACATTTACATGTATTTATTTTTTTTCATACTGGCCCCCCGTGGGAATCAAACCCACAACCCTGGCGTTGCAAACGCCATGCTCTACCAACTGAGCTACATCCCTGCATGCCATTCCCTCCCCTACCCTGGACGACGCTGCGCCAATTGTGCGCCGCCCCATACGACAGAGACTGGATTCGAACCAGGATCTCTAATAGCACAGCTAGCACTGTGATGCAGTGCCTTAGACCACTGTGCCACTCGGTAGTGCAAAAAAAGGACATAATACTTTTTTACAAGTGAAGTTGCTTGTCCCGGTGAACTAAACTGATATTAATGGAATTAAATATTGGCGGCGTACCAAATGGCACCCTATTCCTTATATAGTGTTCTTATTTTGACCAGGTCCCCATAGGGCTCTGGTCAGAAGTAGTGCACTATATAGGGCACCATTTGGGACGCAACCATTGTTTTGGCATCCATTGTCTGCTTCAGATAAAAAGCTCAAACTTTTCAAAACAACTGAAAGCCTTGTCTTATGACAAAGACAGGTCTAGTGGTTAATACTAACTACAATCAGCTTATTTTTTTGCTTTAAGATTTCATAACATGCGTCTGAAGAGAACTATGCAAGAACAGGAAAAGAAAAAAAGTGTTATGAGGCAAATAAACATGGAAGAAAGTGCAGATAGGTGGCTGAGGTAACATGGTCAAAGGTATTGGCACATATCCAGGAAAAGCCAATCAAGGCTAGCTTAAAGATCTATCAAAGCTGGTCGCACACACAATAAAATGTCGTATTAGTGTCATTTATTTACTTAAAAATTATTATGTTATGAAAGTACTAAGGAAAATGTATCCATTGTCATAACGCCCTACTACTATGACATTCATAAGCCTAAAAAGTTTTGAACAATACCAGGAAGTCTTGAAATAGCCATGTTGAAAAGCTGAGTCAATTTTTGAATTTTAGTTTAGTGATTGAGCTACTAACTGCTAGGTCTACAAAGACAGAGCCGTCACAGACGTGACCTTTGAGAGGCCTCCTGCAGGGGACCAATCAGACTGTCAATCACAGACTGAAGAGAAGGCGGGAAAGAGGACAGCTCAAATCTCAATGAACTGACCAAGAGTGTCATTTCAGCTCAAAAACATATGTTAGGCTGTCAAACATATGTTCTCCACTCTCCAGCATCCTCCAGTTATTCTGAGGGCATAACCTAACAAGAGGAAAGATGGAAACTGTCTCGTCATATGATGACCTCGCTCCAATAGGGCCTTGTTACGGCAGATCATTAACAGAAGCCTACAGGAGTTAACAAACGAGAGCGCCGTCTAGTCCCTAAATAATGATCCTGAAGAAAAACAAAGGCAACAGCAAGCCTAAAAAAAAAACTTTTGTTTTTGAAGTAAACACTGCAACGGCAGTCCTTCAAAACTACAGATCATGGGGTTGCGTCATCCCATTTATTTTTGTTGTGGTTGTCACATTCTATTAACGCACTGAAAAAAGCAAGACTCCTCCTCACCATTGAATTTGACACATTTATTCCACAAGAGTGGCTCTATAAACACACACGTTGTTACGAACAAATCCACATTCTCATGGACGACCCTGAGCCATATTGCTCTCAGTGTGCGGAGCTGAGAGTTGGAAACAGGACTCCTGTTACAGAGCCATGTAAGACCAACCATCCCAGTCTAACCAGTTGCAGGCGTATAAAAAGCACCACCCACCCAGCGATACCCTGTCCAAAAAACCGCAGGCTCCGTTTAGGACATGCCCTGCGAAGATGCGTATTTCACACGATCACCTTATTCTGATTAGGCCCCTCCCACCAAGACATGATGCGTATTCTACACCCATCACATATTCTGAGCACAATGCATAGATGTAATACAATTTGGCTATTCTTCGGTGGAGGCAGCCATCGCAGAGGCAGCACCAGTAAAACCTGAAATGGTTCAACCTCCAGTACAGAGGAAAGAATGTAGGCTGTGCTAAAAATGTTTAAATTAGGAAAACAGGCTTGTAATTATGTCATAACACAATATACTGTACTTACCATTGATGATGGTTAACCATAAAGGCCTAATGTTGATGAAAAAGGTTCTTAATTATAATCAAAATGCTGAATAGGGCCTATCGTGAGAATTATTTAAAAAAATGTTTTACAACAAAACAATATCCTACCTATTGACTCTGAGAAACATCAATGATTCTCCCTCACCTGGTCCAGTACCAGGTAAATCCATCAGACTCTCCAGCTACTCGTATTGCAGCTGAAGGTCGTAACCTCTATCTCTGCCATCCGTGGGAACCATCCACCAACTCTCATTAAACCTAGTCCTTAAATGCGATAAGGATTTCTCCTACATGCAGCAGTTAATGTGTCCGGATCAAAGTTCCCAGGCTACACTGATAATGACTGTGTGTGTCCATGCATTAGTCCGTGTTTGACGTGTGTGTGTGTCAGACATGTGAGCGTAGTTCAGCAGCGCCAAATTCGCTCCATTCATTACAATCACAATTTAACCAATAGCCATCTATGTTTGTGATTACCTGGACCTATAAAATTGTTTTTTAAGTATTGAAACGAAACCATATGGATTTGAATGAAGGGTATTTGAATAAACATGAAAAGGTGAATGTAAGAAGCGAACATCATTTCAAATAGGCTACACGTCATATTAAAACAGCATAAACACTCTAAATAGGTCAGGAACCAGAAAGGGAGCCTAAGAAGGAACGAAAATGAATTCTTTAGGCTATATTATTTCAAGGCTATAGCCTACAAAGAAATACACTGTGAAGCATTTGTGAGTGCGACACACTAGGCTGGTAGGGACATAAAGGGCTCAGCATTTAAACATTTCGTTGTATTAAATCATTCTAGTCTAGAAATTGTGCATATAGGCTGTGACTTACTTAGAATTAAATACAAATTAAACGAAAAACTACTCATGGCCAGTCTGTGGCTTCATGCTCATGCGATGGTGCCTGGAGAGCCGGCAAGCAGCGGAGAATATCCTCTCCACACTTGCAGAGCCACTGAGGATGCTAAACATCATTTTGGCCACTCTTGCCAGGCTGGGCAGAGATTTCATTTTGATCTTTTCTATTAGGTAGGCCTGAAGGTTATTAGGCAAAATACCCCAATCAAAACGGAAAGCACCTTGAACGTGGGAATATGCCAGGCCTATTGGGCCAAATCAATTATGGCCTATTGTATAGATATAATAACTAAACTTTTAAGAGATCTGATTTTTTGTTTATAAATACTTTGCTACAACAAAACACTTATCTACCCACCTCATTCCTTTCTTTTAGCATGTGCACGTAGTAAGTACACCATCATGCTTTTGGGATAAGTGTATATTCAGATTCCACAATGATTATTTAGTTGTGGACACTCCCTCTTTTGCGCTTGGTCCTCATCTTTGTAAGTCACCTTGATTTAGCACCTGTGTTTTATTAGTTTCTTTATGAAAATATTTAGTGAACTCCATGACAGTAGCTAAAGCAAGGGGCTATAGCAGCACACAAGTAGACTACAAATGCATGCTGGAGCGGGCATGCCCTGAGCTCGTGAAGTGAGCGCTCCTGGAGCGGGCGAGAAGGCCGACGCTCCAGCCTTTGGGAATCTCGTCCCACGCTCCAGTCAAATTGGGAACGCTCAGCTCCGTTCACATACTCTGGTGTCAAATCAAATCAAATGTTATTTGTCACATACACGTGTTTAGCAGATGTTATAGCGGGTGTAGCGAAATGCCAAATGGTAGGAATGGGGGGAAATATTTTTTGTTGCATTGAATGACGATTAGCCTAACTGCGATTCCCCCCCCCCCTCCCATTTTCGCTTATGTTATAGCTTCGAACCTATTTTAAATCAAATCAAATTTTATTGGTCACATACACATATTTAGCAGATGTTATTGCGGGTGTAGCGAAATGCTTGTGTTCCTAGCTCCAACAGTGCAGTAATATCTAACAATTCATCATCTGAGATGTTTGTGTTGTGCCCGCCATCAGTTGAGACACAGCATACTCTTGTCTAAGCTACAAAATATGCTAAAATGAAATATAATCGGAGCTCACACGTTTTTAGATAATTTATATTAAACATTTTTATTTTTGAATTAAAACACTTTTCCCCAATAAATTAAAAAATAGTTTGGCAACCCTGTTTGTAAGCTTAAATGATTTCAAACTCAACCGTTGGGTGGCTTATGGTAGGGTATGCAAAATGGGTCAACTTTGAGCACCTCTATCTCCTAAATGTTTTGCCATTCAGGTCCAAAAAGTTACTTTGACCACTTTTACCCAGGGCTGGGCAGTATACTGTATTTTACGATATACCGTTACTGATGCACGGACCGGTTTGGGTTTTTACTTTACCTTCTATAAAACGGTATTTGAATGTTCGGTTCTTTAAATATGATACGCCGTGTGGAACATTCATTTTTTTAGTTTACTTCGCTACTTCAGTCATCTCTCTCAGCTCACTCTTCATGCTGCTTTCCACAGACCTAGCACCGCGTCACTCAAGGAGCACATTTGTTGTTCGTCAACCACGAGACACTTGCGTTCAGTCTACATGGTTAATGCAGCGCAGGCAACAATATTGATGACAATGATGCTGTTTTCACTTTGCGCCATAATATAAACCCACTAGCGGTCTATAATTATACTATTAGTTTGTGTTTCTTACATCTGCAAACAGCTAGTTTGTATTTTCTTAGCAAGTTGGGCCTAAATCTTGTTAGCCGCTAATGCTAATGCTAATCGCTGGCTAGCTAATAAATGTAAATGAGTCAGAGCAAACGTAACTAGCTATACAGCCTGATAATACCAGTGATGGTGTAGACCTAAATCAGCATGTTGTTCGTGCAACAGTATCTTCTAAATCAAAGAAGAATACGCGAAGCAAGAATATGTTAAGTAGCTAAGAGAAAACATTCAATGTAGCCAAAGAGTATAGGGTCCCTTAAGAAGCACTTGTCAACACTTTGGTTCCTACCATGTCACAATTACTCCTCCCTGGCATTTTTATTTGTTGTCATGTCAAACACTGTATTCAAAGTGCTCACTATTATATTCTAACTATAGAATTAGAATTTACATAATTCCAACAGTTCACCCAAGTGTTTTGCTCTAAATCACAAGTCAAATCACAATTGTAACATTTGGTTAAAAATAAGGCCTACAATGTTTGCCAATATCAAATAAAATTGTATTTGCCACATACGCATGTTTAGCAGATGTTATTCCGGGAGTAGCGAAATGCTTGTGCTTCTAGCTCCGACAGTGCAGTAATATCTAACAAGTAATATCTAACAATTTTACAACATATACCCAATACACACAAATCTAAGTAAGGAATGGAATTTAAGAATATACACATATATATGGACAAGCAATGACAGAGCGGCATGGACTAAGATACAGTAGAATATTATAGAATACAGTACATAAACATATGAGATGAGTAATGCAAAAATATGTAAACATTAAAGTGACTTGTGTTCCATTTCTTAAAGTGGCCAGTGATTTCAATAGGCAGCAGCAGCCTCTAATGTGCTAGTAATGGCTATTTAACAGTCTGATAGACTTGAGATAGAAGCTGTTTTTCATTCTCTCAGTCCCAGCTTTGATGCACCTGTACTGACCTCGCCTTCTGGATGATAGTGGGGTGAAAAGGCAGTGGCTCGGGTGGTTGATGTCCTTGATTATCTTTTTGGCCTTCCTGTGACATTGGGTGCTGTATGTGTCTTGGAGGGTGGGTAGTTTGCCCACGATAATACATTCGGCAGACCGCACCACCCTCTGGAGAGCCCTGCGGATGCGGGAGGTGCAGTTGCCGTACCAGGCAGTGATACAGCCCGACAGGATGCTCTCAATTGTTCATCTGTAAAAGTTTGTGAGGGTTTTAGGTGCCAAGCCAAATTTCTTCAGCCTCCTGAGGTTGAAGAAGCTCTGTTGCGCCTTCTTCACCACACTGTCTGCGTGGGTGGATCATTTCAGTTTGTCAGTGATGTGTACGCCAAGGAACTTGAAGCTTTCTACCTTCTCCACTGCGGTCCCTTCGATATGGATAGGGGGTGCACCCTCTGCTGTTTCCTGAAGTCCAAGATCATCTCATTTGTTTGAGTGAGAGGTTATTTTCCTGGCACCACACTACCAGAGCCCTCACCTCCTCCCTGTAGGCTGTCTCGTCATTGTTGGTAATCAAGCCTACTACTGTTGTGTCGTCTGCAAACTTGATGATTGAGTTGGAGGCGTGCTTGGCAACACAGTCATGGGTGAACAGGGAGTACAGGCGTGGTCTGAGCACGCACCCTTGTGGGGCCCCAGTGTCGAGAATCAGCAAAGTGGAGATGTTGTTTCCTACCTTCACCTACTGGGGGTGGCCCGTCAGGAAGTCCAGGACCCAGTTGCACAGGGCGGGGTTCAGACCCAGGGCCTCGGGCTTAATGATGAGCTTAGAGGGTACCATGGTGTTGAATGCTGAGCTATAGTCAAGGAACAGCATTCTTACATACAGTTGAAGTCGGAAGTTTACATAAACCTTACCCAAATACATTTAAAAACTCAGTTTTTCACAATTCCTGACATTTAATCCTAGTACAAATTCCCTGTTTTAGGTCAGTTAGGATCACCACTTTATTTTAAGAATGTGAAATGTCAGAATAATAGCTTTTATTTCTTTCATCACATTCCCAGTGGGTCAGAAGTTTACATACACTCAATTAGTATTTGGTAGCATTGCCTTTAAATTGCTTACTTGGGTCAAACGTTTCAGGTAGCCTACCACAAGCTTCCCACAATAAGTTGGGTCAATTTTGGCCCATTCATCCTGACAGAGCTGGTGTAACTGAGTCAGGTTTGTAGGCCTCCTTGCTCGCACGTCTTTTCAGTTCTGCCCACACATTTTCTATAGGCTTGAGGTCAGGACTTTGTGCTGGCCACTCCAATAATTTGACTGTGTTGTCCTTAAGCCATTTTGCCAAAGTATGCTTGGGGTCATTGTCCATTTGGAAGACCCATTTGCGACCAAGCTCTAACTTCCTGACTGATGTCGTGAGATGTTGCTTCAATATATCCACATAATTTCCCTTCCTCATGATGCCATCTATTTTGTGAAGTGCACCAGTCCCTCCTGCAGCAAAGCCCATGCTTCATGGTTGGGATGGTGTTCTTCGGCTTGCAAGCTCCCTCCTTTTCCTCCAAACATAACGATTGTCATTATGGCCAAACCAGTTCTATTTTTGTTTAAACAGACCAGAGGACATTTCTCCAAAAAGTACGATCTTTGTCCCCATGTGCAGTTGCAAATCGTAGTCTGGCTTTTTTATGGCGGTTTTGGAGCAGTGGCTTCTTCCTTGCTGAGCGGTCTTTCAGGTTATGTCTCCTTCCTGAGCAGTATGTCCTAACCGACTTGTCAAAACTATAGTTTGTTAACAAGACATTTGTGGAGTGGTTGAAAAACAAGTTTTAATGACTCCAACCTAAGTGTATGTAAACTTCCAACTTCAACTGTAGGTATTCCTCTTGTCCAGATGGGATAGGGCAGTGTGCAGTGTGATGACGATTGCATCGTCTGTGGATCTATTGGGGCGGTAAGCAAATTAAGTGGGTCTAGGGTGACAGGTACGGTAGAGGTGATATGATCCTTGACTAGTCTCTCAAAGCACTTCATGATGACAGAGGTGAGTGCTACGGGGCGATAGTCATTTAAGTTCAGCTACCTTTGCTTTATTGGGTACAGGAACAATGGTGGCCATCTTGAAGCATGTGGGGACAGCAGACTGGGATAGGGAGAGATTGAATATGTCCGTAAACACACCAGCCAGCTGGTCTGCGCATGCTCTGAGGACGCGGCTAGGGATGCCGTCTGGGCCGGCAGCCTTGCAGGGGTTAACATGCTTAAATGTCTTACTCACGTCGGCCACCGAGAAGGACCTTGGTAATGGGCCGTGTCGGTGGCACTGTGATATCCTCAAAGCGGGCGAAGAATGTTTTTAGCTTGTCTGGAAGCGAGACGTTGGTGTCGGTGACGTGGCTGGTTTTCCTTTTGTAGTCCGTGATTGTCTGTAGACCCTGCCACATACGTCTCGTGTCTGAGCCATCGAATTGCAACTCCACTTTGTCTCTATACTGATGTTTTGCAAGTTTAATTGCCTTGCGGAGTGAGTAGCTACACTTTTTGTAATATTCCCAGTCACCTTGCAATGGTTAAATGCGGTGGTTCGCGCGTTCAGTTTTGCGCAAATGCCCCCATCTATCCACGGTTTCTGGTTAGGGTAGGTTTTAATAGTCCCAGTGGGCACATTATCTCCTATACACTTCCTGATAAACTCAGTCACCGTTTCAGTGTATTCGTCTAAATTATTTCCGCAAGATCCCCGGAACATATCCCAGTCCGCGTGATCAAAACAATCTTGAAGCGTGGATTCCGATTGGTCAGACCAGCGTTGAATAGTCCTTAGCACGGGTACTTCCTGTTTGAGTTTCTGCCTATAGGAAGGGAGGAGCAAATGGAGTCGTGGTCAGATTTGCCGAAAAGAGGGCGGGGGGGGGGGGGGGGGGGGGGGGGGGGGCTTATAACCATCCCAGATGTTCGAATAGCAATGGTTGAGGATTTTAATAGCCGAGTACAACAGTCGATATGTTGATAGAACTTTGGCAGCCTAGTCCTCAAAGCCTAGTCCACAATAAATGCAGCCCCAGGGTATGTGGTTTCCAGTTTGCATAAAGTCCAGTGAAGTTCTTTTGAGTGCCGTCGTGGTATCGGCTTGAGGGGGGATATACACGGCCGTGACTATAACCGAAGAAAATTCTCTTGGGAGATAATATGGTCAGCATGCGATTGTGAGATATTCTAGGTCGGGTGAACAAAAGGACTCGAGTTCCTGTATGTTACTACAATTACACCATGAGTCGTTAATCATGAAACACACGCCTCCGCCCTTCTGCTTCCCGGAGAGATATTTATTTCTGTCTGCGCGATGAACTGAGAACCCATCTGGCTGGACCGATTTCGACAGAATATCCCCAGAGAGCCATGTTTCCGTGAAACAAGGTATGTTACAGGCCCTGATGTCTCTCTGGAAAGAAATCCTTGCCCTGGGATCGTCGACTTTGTTATCCAAAGACTGAACATTAGCGAGTAGTATACTTGGAAGCGGTGGGTGTTGTGCGCGCCTCCTAAGTCGACGCTCCGAGTGCCTCTCCTTTGCTGGCGATGTTTTGGGTCAGCCGCTGGAATCAGTTCAATTGCCCTGGGGAGAGCAAACAAAGGATCTGCTTCGGGAAAGTCGTATTCCTGGTCGTAATGATGGTGAGTTACCGCCGCTCTGATATCCAATGGTTTTTCCCGGCTGTATGTAATGATACAAAACTAATAATGAGCTAATCATGTAAAAAATATAATACATAAAAAAACAAAATACCGCAAAGTTTCGCAGAGCTCGTCATCTTCGTCGGCGCCAGGTTCCAATATCGTGCAGCCCTACGCGGCAGTGTGGAAATGACCTCAAATGAGTGCAGGTATAAAACAATCAATCAGAATGGAGAAAGACCCGTTAAAATCACTTAGAATGTATGCATTGCTACCCTTGGGTCACAAAACTCATAAAGCAAATTTAGAACTTTTAATATTCAAAAACATGGAATACCGTCAAATACCATCAGATTTGTTTTGTTTATACCATGATATGATCTTATGGCCATATCGCCAAGCCCTACTTCTACCATGGGGGCAAATATCTAGGCCTATATACATTTTCATTCAAATCAAAAGGGGTGTAGTCAAAAAGTGATTGAAATCATATGGAACGACCCAGAGAGGAAGGGAAGCATGTGCGCCTGTGCAGTTTTAATTGGGCCATTAGGCCATCAGGGAGCACAGGCCACAGCACACTGAACTTTAGACTATAGGTTGGGTTCAACCCGTGGGTATACTCACTCATCTCCGCATACACGGTACATCACACCTGGTTTTGTAAACACTGTGCCAGTGGTTTCTGCCTTTGAAGTCTCTTAGTCGTTCAGGTTTTTCCATGAGAAGGGAAAAAAAGCAACAGAAATACACACCAGAAAACGGGAAAAACGCAACTGGGTGTGTAAATAATTCAGAGTTTCCTCTGCTCCTCTAATCTCAAAGGTTGTGATTTCAACCAGCTGTCTGAGGTACTCCCAGCTGGGGCAATTAGTTGACTGTAGGGTTTTAAAAACACAAACAAAAACAAAAGCCAGTGGCTGAATAGGCTAGCTGGCATAGAGAGAAGTAAAACTCTGAGGAACCAGCAAACCTGTGGTGCTTCTGTGTTCCACAATTCACTCAATGATATATGATGCATATGGTTCCACCTCCAGACTGGTTTGGTGGCTTCAGCACAGGAGCGAATGGGGGCCAGTGCATCAGTCGGACCACTCCCTGCTGAGCCTACCAGTGGTCAGGCTTCCTCTCGACACTGTCCTGACCTCTGGGGTCTGGGCAACCCGCTTGTCTGAAGTCAGGCCTGGAGGGGTGAAACACTTTGGCCTTTAACTTTCATCATCCTACAGAGGAGCCATGACAAGTCCAGGCAGGAGTCTGGTAAATTAGGCCATTGCCCTTGTTCTTAACCCATCTTTTTCCCCCTCCCTTTTTAATCAAAGTTTATTTGGGGATTTTCAAGTAATTTTCTTCTCTGGTTTCTCTTCAGGCCATGTACATTGATCGCCTTTTTCCTTCCTTGTTGAGTGGGGTTGATTACTTTTTCCTGCTTCTCCCACCTGGCTGGCTGGTCCATGTTCCTCTTATGTGAGGGGGCAGGAGGAAAAAAAGGTAAAATATTTTCAGGAATGGAGCATTCTGGGAAGAGTTTCAACAAAGGGATTGTTTCAGGTGTGTTCCGAGCAAGGTTAAGTTCAGAGGGAGGCACTGCCCCTTGGTTTGAGATGGGGGAGAGATGGATTGAGGTGGAGGGAGGGGGATGTTGGCTTGAGGGCATGAAACGGGAGGGTGTGTGCGTCTGAGTGTACTTGGCCTCGGCAGACTAGGTTTGTACTATCAAAACAACCAGCAACGGCGTTGTTTTAGTGAGCCAAATGTCACCCTTCAGCTCATCCTTCAGTCAGGATTCCAGGAAAGAGACTACTGTGTGTGTGTGTGTTTCCACATAAACGACAGCAGAATATCCTGACGTGATCAAGAATATGCCAAACCAAGGTGTACAATACCTGCAACCCAAAAACATGAGCGACAAAAACTGCTTCTACAGAAAACCACAATAGCAGATCATTTTGATGTATGAATAAAGCTGTGATTGCTCGGACTGATTTCAAGTGTGTCTGACTGGAACAGATTATTCATCATGAGCTGAAGTCTTCAGAGAAGCCAGACATTAACCGTCTGAGGGGGTCTGAACAATACCAAGTAATAACAGCAGAAATACCAACAGGCTCTGCTTTCATCTCTCCAACTCAATCATCTGACAGGATAAATCCCAAACCCAGTGCGCCTATGAAAACACACAGCAGATCCTTATATAGATTTGCATAATCATCAGGAATAGGCATACATTTAGGCCTAGCCAGAGAAATAGATGTTGCTTTATGCACATTATGGTCTGTAGCCTACAGCAGTAACCAGCCATACCTCTATTGGTTGTTTCCTGGTTTCCTGGCAACTCTGCTTCTATATTGATTGGTTAGATGCTAAATTAGGACATAGAAGGATCTAGAATATAGGCTAAGGAAATTGCCATATGCTCCAAGTGGCTATGTGCTAGGATAGCCTAAATCAAGGCCAAAAATGTCTACACACACCTTTGTAATAACTTACAATAGGACTATTTCTTAGTCCACAACACAGTGTTAAATAATGCAACATTTCTTACTTAAAATGCAACCAGCAAAGCATAATAATTTCATACTTTTGGTTGGCACTGGCAGTATGTAACATTTGCAACAATACTAACCAATTTTCTTGGAGTGGAATGCCCTGAAAAACTGATTAAAGTGGGACACTGTGCCCTAAAATAAGGTTATCATTGCTGGGAAGGAAAAAAGCTGAGTGGATGGCTTGAATCCATGCTGTTTTCCATTCATGTTGTTGGTTGACCTTCCTCTGGGTCAACCAATGGCCTCCAAATTCATAATCTAGATACTTGTTGTGTTAGCCTCCTCCTAGGGTTGCGCCAATACCACACACACATCTGGAAGAGGGCTGATAGGATTCCACCCAGATCTAGAGGGTCAATGAGTCTTGCTTTGTCAATTGTATGGCTTTTCAAAACAAATAAAAGGAGTGAAAACAGGCAGTGAGAGGACTCACACTTTCAGCAGCACATTCTGACTCCAACACGTGGGCTGCAATGGGGACAGGGGCGTGGGGGAGGTCACCCTGTCTCGCTAATATGTGCAATCAGTAGGCTTTTTTCTCTCTACGCTCCACAGTCAGGGCTAGTCCCGCTTATGTGTATTTAACCTCCTGAAACCATTTCCCAAAAAACACATGTCAGCCAGACCCTGATCTCTCTTGAAATTCAGTCAATGGATTTGCAAACTGCAGAGGCACCAGTACAGCAGCAGAGCACAACAGTCAAGGCCTCACTTGCTCGGCTACACCAAGAGTGTACTGTAGTGTTGAGGACCCACCCATAATGACAGCAAACAATCATCACGAAAGTAAGCTCCCCCTCCCCACAAGATAAACATTGGTGAGATTATTTGATCTTGGAGCAAGTTATTATATCAGACAATGACAGCATTGAAGTGCTGAGATCACATATGATGCAAGGATATGCAACATAACACATTATATAATGGAAAACTACAGATCATGCCACACTCTAACCTGGGGTTGAGCAGGTTAGTGTGCAATTAAAGGGATTCACATAAACACAGTTCCTGGTTGATAAAGGGATGGGACAAAATTACACTATCTGCACTGACGTTAGACAGTATACAAGCACATAGGAGACGGTTGAGATCATGGCATGGCAAAACCTTGATGTGTTGATATTGAATACAATTATTATATTGTTTTCTAGAGGCCTTGTGTATATCGCTAAGTCAGAATTTAGGCTAAATTGAAATTGTACAATTATTTAGCAAACTAAATTTTCTGCTAAAGAAAGGAAATTATTTTGATCAAACAATTAGTGGAAAACGTGGCGCCTGCAACTGCCAGTGGCTGCGCCATTATGTAAACCTCACCATAAATTACTCAATTGGAAATGTATCCAACATGATTACAATGTAATCTATGCGACAACGCATTTTCTAGGTTAACGTTGAAGGATTGCGAAAATGGTTCACCTCTCACGCGATTGCGATCATTCGATAGAATTGCCTGGGTGTGTACATTATGCACGATTAAGTTTAGAATGCGGCGGCGCGGAGAGATGCATTATATCGTGGCCAATACAGCAAGCTTGCAAACTACGTTTTTAGACGTTCTCTATACATTATATCAGTATGCCAATAGACTGACTTGAGGTAATTTGGAAACTCAATCAAGAGCTTCATTGACACACTTGACATTGACACAATTGTAGCTGGTACAATGTTTTATGATTGTGTCTCGCCAGCTCTATTTTCCAAATCACTCTCCCAATCATAATTTAAGAATATCATGGCTCATCTTGACTGGCTAGTTGTAGATTACTATAATGTTGTAACCTTTGCAGAACGTTCAGCTACAGCTAATGCAGTAAAAGAAGAGTAACAAACCTACCTACACTGTCTGTAGCTAGAACTTGGATTTCAAAGGAAGGTAGACCCAGTTATGCAACATAAAAATCACACAAAAACTAGTTGTGCATTACTATGAATGTGAAATGACCGGTGTGCAGGTTACCTAACAAGGGAAATGCTAAATGATGTTAAAACATTTCAAAGTTCTTTTTTTACTACGGAGTTAAAAGTAACAAAGAAAAAAGGAGGAACCTACCACGTGATGAGGAGCCGAGTCCGGGGAAATTTTTAGAAACAAATCCTGCACTTTGATAGTAATTTCATCAAGGGAACAAAATATGTGGAAAAACAAATAATTCTATAATGCCTCTTCACAAAATCCGTCTCGTGCGCTCCAAATTCGGTAACCCCGTGTTACTCCCGGAATCACGAAATGGGCGAAACAACGAGTAGCTGAGGAACCGAGTCAGCTTGCTCTCTTCTCTCTGTGCAATTATTGATACTCAATCTAGTTTATTTCAAAGGCGGTTGTATTCAATTCGAATTGGTCTTGTCATATTTCCCAACGCCTTTTATCGACGATTTTTGTATGTATTTTCCCCGGTAATCCGTTTTTATTGTTGCCGTTTTAGGGAGAGCGTCACACAGAAAATGGCGGCTCGCTCCTCTCCCTCGGATTTTAAGTCTGACAAACAGAACCGGAGAGCAAAACCGCGGCGGGAGACATTACACATACTCGCCACTAGAGTGGAACTTCAGCCTGTCTCCGCTAGAGGGAGCCAAAGTCAAGCGTTCCATTTTCTACATGACTGAAACTGGGTTGCTGTGTCTTCCATCATGGCTCAATTAAACCGTGACTTGCAGTTATTACATTTCACCCAGGAGCCGGAATGGATCCAGTTTCATTATAACCCCGAATCAAAACGTGGTTCTGAAGGATTGGTGAAAGTGAATGGTTATGGGGTCATAACCAGGACACAGGTTATTTATAAATATCTATGACACTACCCTCCAATGTTATGATAGCATGTGCACCAAAGCATTCCCCTATGGGAAACACTCTTTTCACACCAATTCGATACCGAAGTTACTTTTTCATAGCAGGTAAGGAGAACTTACGCAGCAGGTTAGAATATTTAAAGTAGCAGGTCAGGAGACTGAGGTTAAGGTTAGGAAAAGGGTTAGGGAAAATGGTCTCCTAACCTGCTACGAAAATCATCTTGTATCAAAGTGTCGTGAAAAGAGTGTGTCCCATTCCCCCATAGAGGAAATATATGGGTGTTGCAAAACGTTTACTCCATTACTCCATACGCAAAACGTGGTCCTCTGTAGCTCAGCTGGTAGAGCACGGCGCTTGTAACGCCAAGGTAGTGGGTTCGATCCCCGGGACCACCCATACACAAAAAAATGTATGCACGCATGACTGTAAGTCGCTTTGGATAAAAGCGTCTGCTAAATGGCATATTATATTAAATGAAAACTAGAGTTTATTTTGGAAAAATTCAGGTAGGTCCCTCTTTGTTTCGTTCTGTTTTCTTCCGTTTGGTTCTTAAACAGTAAACGGTTTCTGTTGCAAGACATAATGAATACACCCCTGAACTGTGTCTCTGCCTTCTCAACAAAGCCCAATAAGAAGAAAAAATCATAGATAGGCTATGTGTGTAACTGTAACCAATAGAGAGCAATAGTAATGGTGTCTTTTTGTTGGCACTAACTCCGCCATGGTTAGTTGGACAAAGCCTATGGGAAAATGAATTGAGTTTTGTAGGGTTTTTGGATTAATGCTGAAAATGAGGTCTGTGGTAAACACAGGCTTAAGAGATCTTATACGTTTTATTCTATGAGAATCTTTATCAACTTTTTGTGAATTTTAAATCATTTATGTAATAAAAAAAAGCACAAAAAGCACATCAAATTTTTAAAAATTCATAAAGGTAATGTTAACTGACTGATATTATTGCATAGAACAAAACGTATGAGATCTCCTAAGCCTGTGTTAACCTCAGACCTTATTTTCAGCATTTATCCCAAAACCGTATACTTTCCCCATAGGAATGGCTGAATGAACCAGAGGTAACTCATTTACGGTTTTTAGGACTACAAGCTGGCGAGCTCTATACAGGCAAAGGATGGTCCTGTGACCTCTAGGAGAATCGAATTGGAGTCCTTCACTATATTACTTACAAATCCAGTTCCTTTCATTAGGCAAACACAAAACTGCTTGCGGTTTCAGACAACAATCAACATCTATATATGGATGTCATATCCCCTGCCTTATGATCCCCGCCATTGATATTCCACTTGTTCTGTATTCTGCTACTGTCCACTCTACTAAAGTGCCATTCCGCCATCTAGTGGTCTTTAGTAGAGTTAACACCCCCTATATTGGATAAACCACTCCTCCACCTGTGTCAGCATCTGACTCCCACACCATATTTGTGAAACAGTCTTTAGGTTGCTATGCCAGACAGTGACACAATGTTATAGTGATACATCATTTCAGATAATAGTGAAATATCACCCATAGTCATTTATGGAACAATGCACTTTGGCAATCTGTCTAAAGTTATTAAACCAAGCACAGTGCATGTAATAGCTCTCTGCATGATGATGTCACATTGTGTTATGTATACATACCTTGCAATCGCAAAGCTCGCCTCCCACCAAATCCATCCTTAGGGGAAAAATATCCAGGAGTCTTCCAGGTACAGTGCATTCGGAAAGTATCCAGACCCCTTAACTTTTTCCACATTTTGTTACGTTACAGCCTTATTCTAAAATGGATTAAATAGTTTTTTCCCCCTCATCAATCTACACACAATACCGCATAATGACAAAGCAAAAACAGGTTTACTTTTTGTAATACATTTGGAAACATTTCTAAAAACCTGTTTTCGCTTTGTCTTTATGGGGTATTGTGTGTAGATTGATGAGGGGGAAAAAAATATTGAATACATTTTAGAATAAGGCTGTAATGTAACAAAATGTGGAAAAAGTGTAGGGGTCTGAATACTTTCCGAATGCACTGTAACTTCCACAAGGTAATCCCTCCAGTTCTTTGTCCAAGGGACCTGTACATACAAACAAATGGCATTATAAATCAATCATATATAATATATAATAATATACCTGAAAAGTGTATGCACTCACTAAAAAAACTGCAAGTCGCTCTGGATAAGAGCGTCTGCTAAATGACTAAAATGACAACAACAAAAAAACTATAACTCATATGACTGACATAGGCCTACTTGGTATGGCCACTACAAAGAATGTCTAAAAACACTATTTGCATAGAACATTATGTGATTTATTTTTCCATTTATAGAGAAGTGTTGTTCTGAGTCTGTATGACAATCATATTATATTTATAGAATGACCTGGCATTGTGCCTTATTCTAAAATTATTCTGCAAATTATCTTGTTGAATTTTGGTGAAGATTTACGTGCAGCTACAGTAACACTAGACTAGGGCACAATCTTCCACAGTCTTCTAAATTAAGAATAAAGTGTATTCATTTGAGACTCAATACTCTTGTTAGCTTGACTGATTTTATCGTTGAAACGGGCTGTAGCCCATAATCAACTATGTTGGCTAGCTAATAGTTAGCGAACTGGCTAACGAACTCCACGGCCCTTGTCTAAGTAAGTTAGCTACCGAGCAGCTAGCATAGCTTGCTAGCAATCCCTGCGCTAAAATCTATTACTACTTTATAAACGTAGCTAACCATACAAAATATCACGCACTGTGACTTACTGTGGGAAATTCTACTGTAAATATGTCACAATGTTATCACAATTATCCTTTAATATATAGTGTATATAATTTTGCAAGTGTGTGTGCCTACTGTACGACACCCAACGAACGATAGCTAACGTTAGCTAGATACACTATTTGGCCTGTTGACTGCAACCCCACAGTAACGTTAGCAGTTTTACCTTAGCATTTCAAATTGGATCATCAAATAAATCAATAACATACAAGATAACACACTTCTATCCCATCTCTATTCATTTATCCTCTAACATAATCCGTTTTGTAAAATTACCTGAGATAAACTCAGTTTTAACATGACAGAGTGAAGAATTCATGTTCACTTACCTGCACAACTCAACCAGTCTTGAACCGGAATTACCCGCCTGCCTAGCTCTGTGATTCGTCAATTTGGTTATGCAGCGATGGCAATTGGCTTATTTATCTGCTATTCTGCACGGGATGGGCGTCCAGTTGAAAGTGAATAATATGGAAGTTTACCAGTTGTTGTCATTCATATACAAGCTCAATAACAGTGCAATACTTTAAAATAAAATAATTTGGTTAGACTAAAGAGTTGGCCAATTGCTCTTCAACGTCAATTTGACCAAATTATCCCGGTCTCCACCAAATCATTTGCCACAAATTACTTTGTATTTAGTCTCCAAATTTCAACCCCTTAATTGGCTAAACGGAGCATAATTTGTACCTAGTAATAGCCACTGAGAACTGTCGAAGCTGTTTATTTGCTTTTTGAGCAACCTAATACGGTTTTAGATGTGTTGACAAGCAGATGCTGGGTCACAACAATTAAACCCATTTGAATCACTGTCATTTGAAGGGGCTTTTCTTCAGGCTGCTGTAGCGTGGAATAGTACATAGCTGGACTAAAATGGCATTATCCAGAGATAATGGTGCTAGCCTATGTGGAGTGGCCCAGTTGTTGATGACCTGAAACCTGACAAACGGACTAGGTGCATTGTCAGTGAAAGTCAGGCCCCACTTGCAGAGGTCTTTCTGTCCTTCTACATGAGAAGAGAATAACCTTCCTAACCTCCATACACTGGCTCCAAGTTCCTGCTCGCATAAGATGCAATGTCCTGGTATGTCAGTGAGGGCACGGATACAGCAGATGCTCATCCCAGTTCTTCTCTGATCCAGGTCCTCAATGATGAAAATATCCTTCCTTCATCTCCTGTCCTGAAACAATCTTGGTTTCCCCCACTTATAAATCATGAACTAATCATTAGTGTTCTCGATGCAATTAATTATGAGAGACTTTATATAAATCCATACTTAACCATTTTGCTTGTAATAACTAGGCTATAAACTGTTGTTCAGTCCCCCAATCATTGGTCAATTTGCTCTGATTAGCATCTACTAAGACACATTGTCTTATCAGTTGTTTGTAAAGGCAGACGCAGCCAACAAGTCTTACATTTACTGACATTATCACATTTTGGGGGAGTACAAGGTAGTCAAATCGAAGACATGTTTAAAGTAGTTTATTCTATAATTTCAAATATCCTTAAAATGAATAGCACATATATATACATGAACAGACATTATCCCCAAAGACAGAACACATTTAAAATTAAGACCCCAACGCACTTGCAAAATGAGAACATATTTTGACCAGGCTGTGCGGAGGTCAAATTTTAAGTTGCTCTTATCGCATAAACTATGCCTTAGAAAAAAAGCACCAGAACTTTAGGAAAGGCATTTCAACTCCTCGATATGGGGCAATATTTCTGAATGAGGTGTTGAGATTTTTGCCTTTCCCAACTGTACGTTAAGAAGCACATCAAGAAACATTTTATACATACACACAGAATCAATGCGAAATTCCCCAAACACACATTTGGCTGTTTGGGTGATTTAATTCTAGGGGATCACATACATCCAAATATTGAAACTGGGCATTTAATCCCCGTCATCATACCTTGTATTAGTGTGGTCAGTGAGGACCAACCTGTGGTAGCCTGGTCCCAGATCGGTTTGTGCTCTTTTCAACTCCATTACTGTCATTGTCAAGCCAAAACATGTTTGACATGATGATGAATGATGGCATGAAAGCTCAAACAGACTGGCACTCAGGCTAAACCTGTGGATGATTATCATATTTGAGCACATTTGTTTCTAGAAGTATTTTATGATGTATCACCTCAAAAGAACAGCACATCGAATCTTGTTGACTGGTTGGACGAACCACTGGCTTTTCACATCAGTGTCAATAAGAGGCACTTCTGAAACAAACATGGTTAAATATGTCACTTTTATTTATTTATCTGTGATCGAGACATCTGGCATTGCTAGATCTTAAGTCGGGAGATATTCTCTGTCTGCTTTAGCTGAAACTCGCCGGGCCATAGCCATGGTTGGAACACCTTGGACATCCCAACGCCCCGGAGAAAAGGCGAGAAATGTGCTTGTCCTCATTCCTCTCCCATACATTTACTCACAGACCAATCAGGAGAGAGGAACCAAAGAGCTATAGGCTATAACACAAGTGTTTATTCAGAGTAACGCTGATAAAATTAACAAAAAACCTAAACATTAAGACAGGGACTTTATTTTTCTTCCGTGGGCATGAGCGCAGCGCTCCAAACCTAAAAGAAGCGAAAGTGATGTCTTTCAATGATGAGGTGCGGGACATTCAAAATCAGCACTGATGGGGCGATGTGGTGCTGATGAGGTATTCTACGAAAAACAAACCAAAAACACATGGCTGCATGGGACCCGACGAGAATGATAAGCCAGCGAGGACTAAGGCATGACGGGAGAAGGACGAGGATGGTGGTGGTGGTGGGGTGGTAGAAAACAAAACCAAGAAATAGCAGATGATTTATAAAAATAAAAAAACAAACAATTGGAGGTACTGTATTAGCAGCAGTTTGTTTTCCTTTTTTTTCTTCTTCCTCTTTTTTTAAATACTGGAGTCCAGAGGTTAGCTCCAGGTTGGCATGATTTTTAAGTCCAAAGGAGTGGTCGGGGTGGAGGGGTAGGGTCAGGAGGGTTACAGGACCTCATCGCTCTCGGCAGTGTGGAGCTGCGTGTCGTCTGCGTCGGTCATACTGCTCTCCTGCGACTCCTCCACCTCAGCTGCTGGGGACAAGGTGGAGGTCAGAGGTCAAAGCATGGCTCCTGACAGTCTGAAACTTTTCAGCTTCTTTCCTGAAGTAACATGAATAGACAGAAGCCTGACCATATTGGCATCCTCGCCCTAAAATCTGTACTTTAGTGCTAGGCCACACCTTTCTGGAGTGTTTAACATATACTATTCAAATTCTGAAGTATATTGACTCAAAATTATTTACTACTAGTACTCAATGTTTAATTTTAAGGCTGTCAAATACTTTACATTCATAAATGATGATGCAGCTCATAACAAATGTACAGGTCATTGTCGTCATTAACAGGGAATTAAATGGTCATAGCCATGCATCAGTCGGTCATGGCAGTCACAGTGGTTGTACCTGAGTCATAGGGGTAGTCCTCAGTGACAGGCTCCTCGTCGTCAGGGAGGTACCTCTTGTCTATGGCCTCTTTGATCTGATTATTGGCTCCTTTGGGATCCAGGTCCATGGCCCAGGAGAAGTTCATCAATGCCAAGTGGGTCTGGCCCAGCTTCTTATACACCTGAGGGGAGCAATAGGGAGGAAAGCATATGATTAGAGCAGGACACACCATCCATATGAATACATTCGTAAACTAGGAAATATGTCACTTTACCCCTACCTACATGTACATATTACCTCAATTACCTCAACTAACCCACATTGACTCATTACCGGTACCCCTATATAGCCTCGTTATTGTTATTTTATTGTGTTCCTATTTCTCCTTTATATAGCAAATTTCTATTACCTTTTAAAAACTCTGCATTCTTGGTGAAGGGCTCATAAGAAAGCATTTCACGGTAAGATCTAAACTATACCTGTTGTATTCAGCGCATGTGACAAATAACATTTGATGTCATAAACCTCTCATAGCTATTTAGTGCATTGCACAAAGTCAGACTGTATGAGATTTGAGAGGTGAGTGTATTATGGTCTATTATTGAGTATGAGTATCAAAGTGACAGTAAATTCTTCACTTACGGTCTGCTCCTGTCCTCTTAATCCCCACAAAGAAAAAAGTTTACATTTGCTTACCTTTCCTATTAAAAAGTAAACAAGGGACTCTTTGGGCACTATTTGTTTCAGCTCTTCAAGCTCTTGTAGAGCAGCCTGAAAAGCAAACACAAATATAATTTTTTGATTAGACTTAACCAATAGAAAATAATGATAATATTAATACGGAAGAAGAGGAATTCTGCTGAAAAGTAGGTTAGTCAGTGGTGGCTTATGAAATGCCATATGGACCTACCTTGTACTTTTCATTAGCGAAGAGGATGGAGGCCCTGTGGAATTTGCATAGAGGGTTCTTGGGGTCTATGTTGATCGCTCTATTCAGGGTTTCCAAAGCATGGTCAGACTTCTTCAGTGCATGCTGAACCTGTGTGGAAACAACAGGAAACATGGAGCGAGTTCGTTAGCGTGCCATAAAGGACATTGGAGAAATATAACTCAAGTACCAAACGTAAAATACTACAGGCTATGAAAATAGTAACAATAATAATACATATTAATTATAAAGTGTTTTTCTAAAACACAAAGATAGTAAAAAAATAAAAATAAAAATCAGCTTGCAATGTCTTAAAGTGCCCTGACAGACTGAGTGAGCTGAAAGACTGAGTGTAGTGGCCACTCACCACTCCGATGTGGCAGAGGAGCACAGAGCTCTGAGGGTTGATGCTAAGTGCCTTCTTGAAGTGAATCTCTGCCAGGTTGAACTTCTCCTGCTTGTAGTAGATCATCCCCAAGCCATACCTGGAAATGGAGGGATAAAAAGAGGGACGTAGAGAGAGAGAACGAGCGAAAGGTGAGATAACAAGCGTCTCCCATAATCCATAAACATCAAAATATGACGCATTTGTTTTAATTCCTTATTGAGACTTTAGCTTATTAATCTGCATTATAAGGTCATATAATAACATAAGGTCAAAGAATAACATAATACAGGTAATACAGTGTTGTGTTCGAGACCACCTAAAGTGAGACCGATTCATGACCAAGACCGGAGCAAATCGAGTCCGAGTCAAGACCAAGACCGGAGGGGGACAAGGGGTCTGAGACTGAGTCAAGACCGAGACCAGAAAAATGTGAGTCTAATTCAAGACCATGATTGTAAGAGTTCAAAATGTCCAGTATTTCTGTGTTCATATTTCAGAACATATGGATTCTTTAGACATTCAGAATAGTGAAAAAATGCACGCTGAGGGAAAATAGAGACACTCTACAAATTATTACTAAACCAAACACAGTGGGGAACAATGGGCCTTCTACGCCTTCAGAGAAGGGCTAAGGTTTGATAAAATAATGACAATAATAATAATAATAATAATAATAATAATATGTTCAATGATGTTCTGATTTAATCTCTTCAGTTTTTGTTGGAAAGGCAAGGGTTAACGATGAAGAGAAAAAAAGATCAAAATCAGGATTTTTCTTTGCTGTCTCTGGGGAGATACATCTAGCTAGCTAAGCCAGCCATTCGCTAGGCCATCAGAAACTAGATAAAGGCATCTGCCATTCAACTGTAATTGGGAAAAACTTTGGAGTGACAGTGGAATCAACCAAATCACATTTGGACTTAATGAGTGGGACCGTTTTTACAAAAACATATGGAAACTTCTGCCTTCTTGATGGCCAACAGGTCACTGCGCAATAGCGAGCAGTAGTTTTCCCACGGTCTAGCTAGCTAGCTTTTGTTGTTGGCTAGTTTGCAGCGGATGCATCAGGTGTTATCAAAGAGAATGTTGTTGCTAATTTGTTAGCTTCTCCTTATTTCAAGAATAACTTTCAACAAGAAGTTTCAAATGATCATCTGGTGAGTGGAACTGTTTTTTTTATTGCGGCACGCTTGCTGTTGATAGCCATCTCTTTGAAAATAACTTGTGTGTGAAACAGTGTTGCATTTAAAGTGGAACTGACAGCGTTTTAGCAACATGAAATCGTATTTAAAAAGAACAGTTCATATACATCCCAGGAAGAATGACCATTTTCACGATATGGTCATTTTCACGTTTTCATAAATGTAGGAATTAGGTATACTAAGGCATTTATGAAAATTCTATAGCAATATAGAGTGGGAAAGTGGCCTTGCGTTTGTACAATTAATAGACAGTGCAGTAAATAAAACTGAATAAAAACATCTGTCTTGTCCGGGACCGGAGTCTACACAGACCGGTGCGCTATAGCCAATCAGAGCTACAACAGACCTTTATACAAACAAGCCATTTGCCACACAGGCCAGCCATCATTCACTTTGAACTGGACTGTGTGTTTACTGGCAGTTGCAACAGCGTGACTTTAGATCATTAGAACGCATTCGCCAAAAGCCACAAAATACACCTGAATTGATATCTGCAAATATGTAAACGCCACGGTAGTCCTCTTCACATTTCTATTTATCAAACAACCATAAAAAGGCAGGCTCTCTCAACCTCAGTTATGCACATCAACATAATCAACAACTAATGCTAGCCAGAGCAAGAGGAGCTAGAATCTAACGAAGGAACATTAGATAAACACTCAAACTTTTTCAGCTAAACAATGGGGAATTGTAGCCTCCTCATCCTTCTGCAGCTTGCCTGCCCATGCATGCTTGTCCTAACCAAGCACCCAAGCTAACTGGCTAAAGTTGGCTAGCTTGCTAGCTAGCTAGCTGCTTCCAGACACCTCACTCTGACCATTTTACTCACCGTAGCAGAGCTGGTTAGGCTGTTTACATGTTATCTAGAGCGTTCTTGACTAACTATAACTTTTTTTGCCTACGTTTACTGACACCGGTCATATTCAGCAGGTGTTGCGCGTTCGTAAATTCATCAGTTGTCCTGCGCTCTGGCACAATCAGACGAGAGTACTCTGAAATCAGAGTAGATAGCCAGAGTGAATTTGCGAACGCAAGAGATATGCTAACTGTATAACAGTTGTTTCAAGATCTTGCTAGCTAACCAAATGACACCTGCATCTCTAGCTGTGTATAGCCACCGAAAAATGATATGAGGGGGAAAAAAGGTCAGTCACTCACCCACTCCTCCAATGGCATGACATCCTGCTAGCTAGCTAGGTAGCGTTAGGCTCCATGTTTTTAGCTTGCTACATAAATAGATACGCTAGCCTATTAGCCGCGTTATGACTGACTTGTGATCATTGCCCTTGCTAGTTTGATTGTATTGACATTCCCAACGTTAGTTACATTCATCCGTTTTTATCCAGAATATTGAGTAATTGAAACTGAAACAATGCATCCCGAATGGAGGCAGCAAACAATGTACCAGGCCAGCTGTGATTTACAACCTGATAGCAATATTTTTTGGACTACCAAGAAATGTATTGGTGAATTATATGAATAATGCATTGAACTGCATCCATCTATTCTGCCAGCAATGCCTTAGAGTACATTTTAAAACCAGGTAAGCCAGTTGAGAACAAGTTCTCATTTACAACTGCGACCTGGCCAAGATAAAGCAAAGCAGTGCAATAAAAACAACAACAGAGTTACATATGGAATAAACAAAACGTACAGTCAATAACACAATAGAAAATCTATATACAGTGTGTGCAAATGTAGTAAGTTATGGAGGTAAGGCAATAAATAGGCCATAGTGCAAAATAATTACAATTTAGTATTAACACTGGAGTGATAGATGTGCAGAAGATGATGTGCAAATGGAGATACTGGGGTGCAAATGAGCAAAATAAATAATGTAAATAACAATATGGGGATGAGGTAGTTGGGTGGGCTAATTACAGATGGATTGTGTACAGGTGCAGTGATCAGTAAGCTGCTCTGACAACTGATGCTTAAAGTTAGTGAGGGAGATAAGTGTCTCCAGCTTCAGAGATTTTTGCAGATCGTTCTAGTCATTTGCATCAGAGAACTGGAAGGAATGGCGGCCAAAGGAGGTGTTGGCTTTGGGGATGACCAGTGAGATATACCTGCTGGAACGCATACTACGGGTGGGTGTTGCTATGGTGATCAATGAGCTAAGATAAGGCAGGGATTTGCCTAGAAGTGATTTATAGATGACCTGAAGCCAGTGGGTTTGGTGACGAATATGTAGTGAGGGCCAGCCAACGAGAGCGTACAGGTCACAATGGTGGGTAGTATATTGGGCTTTGGTGACAAAACGGATGGCACTGTGATAGACTACATCCAATTTGCTGAGTAGAGTGTTGGAAGCTATTTTGTAAATGACATCTCTGAAGTCAAGGATCGGTAGGATAGTCAGTTTTACGAGGGCATGTTTAGCAGCATGAGGTGAAGGAGGCTTTGAGTGAAGGAGGCTTTGTTGCAAAATAGGAAGACGATTCTAGATTTAACTTTGGATTGGAGATGCTTAATGTGAGTCTGGAAAGAGAGTTTACAGTCTAACCAGACACCTAGGTATTTGTAGTTGTCCACATATTCTAAGTCAGACCCGCCGAGAGTAGTGATTCTAGTCGGGCAGGCGGGTGCAAGCAGCGTTCGATTGAAGAGCATGCATTTAGTTTTACTAGTGTTTAAGAGCAGTTGGAGGCCACGGAAGGAGTGTTGTATGGCATTGAAGCTCGTTTGGAGGTTTGTTAACACAGTGTCCAATGAATGTTGAGTCAAATATGGAATGTTGAGTCAAATATAACCTATTTTTAAAACCTCTTATACAGTTGGTTTTGTAGCATAAACTGGGAATTTGATATTTTTGACTGATATGATTGTTTGTTTCATATCTGCAAAGTAGTTCAAACGCTGTCAGTTCCCTTTAGGCTTTAGGTCACCGGTTGGTTACTTTGTGTGCTAAACGTGAAATGTTTTTTTGCAATGGGAAGTAGTTGTAGTACATTTTGGTTGGGAAATGCTTAATGGTTGTGTTTTTGTATTCTTACGATTGGGACCTACTGGCTTATTATGTCCGAGTTTATGGACTGCTTACCCTTTAACATCATGCTGTGTGTGACTGCTGTCTTTCCATCGGCCCTATGCAGTGTTGTAGTGATGCCTGGAGAAGTGGGTATACTCACATTTTGCCAAAAAAAATCCAAAATGGCCCACCCAGTGAAGAAAAGGCACCCTGTGTGAAAAATCCTGTTTTCCTATGTTTTTTAATGAGTTTTTCTATATATTTTTCTGATTTTTACTCTCCAAAATCACACTTTTTAAGTCCACAACAATGCTTAAACCACATCTATCTGATTGGGTGGGCCTGTCAGGGCCTTGCTCCCCAGTGGGTGGGCCTCTGTCCACCCAGGCTCATCCATGTCTACGCCCCTGATGCAAACAGAGCATGATAACAGTTGCACATCACAAATAGCCAACTAACCAACACTTCGGACTAAACTTTTTAAATACCTGGTTTGCATACCCATTGTTGCCTTAGTTAGCATTTACTAGTAAATATGTTGAAACGTCTTTCCTACCCTTCCAGCTACCGATGTCATTCTTCTGTGAGCTGCTCCATGCCAAAACCAGTTGACAGCTGCACACTCTTGCTGCTTGCAGATGATATTCTGCTGAAACTAGGCTGTGTGTGTGGCGCGCATGTGAATATTTTTCACGTGCTTTGCGATTGTGTAGGCTACTTTTTGCATGATTTCTCAATTGTACTACATAATTGATAAGTTGTATACCTCCACTACACTACTTTGATACGCATCAGTAGGGATTAAGAAGTGAGTATAAGCAATGCCCACTGAAAATAAACAGGGTATAGGGTTTATACCTGCCTATACCCTCCACTACACCTTTGTGTTTACAAAAAGTACACTCTCCTACATGAGTGCGCTGATATTACGGTTGCTGTCCTTTCAGAGTCACGAACCTGTCACACACTGAATGCCTATAGGTTCGCCTCTACACAAACATGTCTATAATAGATAAGCTGTTAAGATATTAATGTTTCAAGAAAGGAGTGTATATATTTGGCCTGGTGAAGCGGTTTTATGCGCTGACTGAATTATGAGTTTTTTTAACTCCGCTGGTCTCGGGAAGAAATTACGAGTCCTCAATGTCCGAGATCGAGTCAAGACCGAGTACAAATGTATCCGACAGAGACAAGACACTCAATATGTGGTCTCAAGAGCAAGACCGGACTACTACAACACGGAGGTAATAAAATAAAATAGTATGGTAATATTATAACATAATATTAGAGCATTTCACATCTATTACGATTGTAATTCAGATTTTGTCACATCCACTATCACTCCAAGGTTGTGCACTAACTCACCAGGCATTGTAGTGGCGTGTATTGACTCTAATGGCGTTACGGAAGCAAGCCAGAGCCTTCTCCAGCTCCTCTGTGAGGACAAACTCGTGGCCTAGCAACGTGTAGGCATAGGCAAATCCCGGGTTCACCTGGATGGCACGTTGGAAGAACTTAATGGCTATGTCATGCTCCCTCTGCAGACTGAAACAGTTGCCAGCCACACACCATGCCTAAGGGGACAAAAATAGTGAGTTAAGGAGGGGGAAAAGGGAGGGAATAGAAGAGGAGAGAAAAGAGTGATGATAGAAATAGGAGCAGAAGAAACAAAAATATGGATCTTTTAGATTTAGGCAACCATACTCCAAGACAGAATCACTTGTAAGCATTTCCCAATGGAAAGGTCTCAATTGACTAGACATGTGGATACGGTACATTCAAATGTTAGTCCCAGTCTGTGTTAGTTAACTACGTACCTCTGGTGAATTCTTGTCCATGTCGGTGAGGTCTTTGGACAGGGCCGACAGGGCCACGTCCTTCTGCAAGTGCCACAGGGTGGTGGAGTAAATCTCCATGCCCTCTACCCGGTAGCTCTCGATGCGCCGCACCTCCGAGAAGATCCTCTCCGCCTGCAGGGAGGGGACAGGAGGCGAAGAGTGAGAAAAGTTTCTAATCGAGCCATTGAGAAGTAGCAAAAGCCACCATACACAGCCATCGTCCACTCTTTGCATCCATTTGACAGTCTAAACCCTGTGAAATTGTAGTAAGGACAGGAGTACATCTATATTCAGATGCCCACAATCCCCGTTTTAAGTGTGAAAGGTGAACCTAGCAAAAGGCCCTCCCTTACCTGCATGTATTCGGCCAGCTCAAAGTGGGCCCTGCCGATCTGTCCCAGGACCCACCCTGTGTTGTAGTGATGGGAGGGCAGCTGGCTCAGGATGCTGATGGCCTCTTTACAGTTGTAGGAGCAGAGGGCCAGGTACCCCCGGCCGATGTCTCGCATCAGCATCATCAGGCCATCTGGAACACAGAGGGGTTGGAGATAAGGACTTGTGATGGCATCTTTGTAAGGACATTGTTCCGTTGTGTTTGTGTTAGTCATAGCTAAAGTATGACAAGGTGGCTAATAAGACTATTATAACAGCAACTCAATAAATTTTTTAAAAAGAGTCAGAAAACTACTGCATTACTTTGACATAATTTGTTTTTAATGGCAGTGTATCCCTACATCTCAGCTCAACATCTTGCTATGGTCAGGTAAAGAAGACTCATTGAAAGTCAATGTGTGAGAGTTAATTCTAACAGTGTCCCAGTTCACCTGCAGCAGCCTTCTGCAGACTGAAGGCCTGGAACTGAGAGCCCATACTGACTTTCCCCTCTGTCATGGACGTGTCCAGCTTGAGGATCTCAATGCTCTCGTTCAGGTTGGAGGGGGTGATGCCTCCCTTGCCCGTTTTTGACTTGGTCTTCCGGTTGGGGATTTTGGTGGGGAACTTCATTTTCAGCTTCTTGCTGTTCTCCTGTTGAGGAATGCATGTTTGTTTGTGTTTAGCATCTCAAAGACCTCTGCTGACGTCAGAAACATGTCTGCTCCCCCCCCCTCGCTTTTGATATTTGGAACAGACAGACTACTAGGAAATAGAACGTCTTTGCCAAGAATCTCAGCAGCACAGCCCAGTGCCAGTCTGTTTTGTGCCAACCTCTATTCTATTAAGAAACAAAATAATACATATAAAATGCAATCTCTGCTCATAAATATCATTACACTACTTAAATGCTAGACTTGAGAGCGAATGTATGTTTTTGTTTTCCTGGTTAAAAAGATGCACCACAAATCCTAATGTCCATCTCAATACCAGTATTTGATTATATGTTTAAAGGAAAAATCCACTCAAACTATATTTTGGTATTTCTTTCATTAGTCCACTGTTGATACAGTCCCATAATGTTTTGTATATCAGCAGTCAAGTTTTCAAGAAGCAAAGTGTCACTTGCCATATCATCATGACGATGCATTTTGAATAAAAAAAGATGTCAAATTCCCAAGGAGTCTCTGCTATGTTACCTTGGCAGTAGAGCTGGCACTGGTGAAGAGTCTGGAGCTCCGCCTGGGCTGCACATTGGGGGGAGCAGCGATGGTGGGGCTCAGCACTTGAGGCGTAGTACTACAGTAGGCACAGACAAACAGAGCAGAACAATGGTCATCAGGTCTTCATACTTAGACAACCATTAGCACAGAACACCAACGCCATGAGTGACATTTTGACCATGCAAAAATGCTGCAATGTTTCAAGTTTAAAGCACAACACTTGACTCAAAACAAATATGGATCACAATTTCATAACATTTACACAATTTCACCCTGCATGAATTCGCACTGAAAATAATACGTAAAAAAGTAATGTGAGGACAGCTGTCTTTTTTGGCAACATCTCTGCATTTCCATACTGTAAACATGGGTCCATATGGGCCTGGTAATGAGCACATACCTGGTCTGTGGGGGGGCAGTGGTCTGAGTCTGGTTGAAAGGGACAGGGATGACCTCCCTGCTGTTACCACTCTGTGCAAACACCGACTTCGTCCCCGCCTGACTGATTCTCGCTACAGACTGTGGAAAAGTGGGAACAAGCCATTTAAAAAATGTCCAACAAAACATCTTTGACTTTCACTTTGTTCAATCCTTCACTGAAATGAAAGGAATCTCCTCTGAAGTTGAATTGTTTTCTATTAAGCGTGCATAGATCGATTTTTACACACAGTATGTTGCTCTTCGATCAACACGCCAAATAGGAGAGCCACACAGCGTTTGGCTTGTTGGCTTCATTATAGCGTACCTTCTTTGGTGGGACTCCGGGAGGGGGCGGATCCATCCCAGAGCCACTGTGAGAGTAGTTCTGCAGATACAAGGGGTCCCCTGGGCTGGGCTCCAGGGGCAAGATTCCAAAACTGGGAATAAGAGGATTCAAACGGATTCTCAGTATAAAAATAATCATCATATACATTGCTGACTTATTCAGCTCTGTATAATTTAGCCTATCATTCAGAAGTCCCCATGGAGGCCATTTACATCCAGTTACAGTACCACTCACTACCAGAGCAGCCTGTAACGCAGGTAGAAAAGCCAACACAGAACAAAGCCGTCGTAGAGGACAAAATCTGGAAAGCAGTAATCAAGATGTCTTCTGAAGCCAGTTATCATTACAGTCTCCCTAATTACAGGCTAGTGGACAATGGAGCTGGAGGATGAATGAATGAGAGACCAGTATGTACTGCAGCCAGGTGCACAATATCAAATTATAGCCTAGATAATGTTACTTGACTACAATTTTCAAAGCTATGGACAAATTTCTAGCGGAGTGATCGCTGACATTAGAATAATGTTCTGAGCAGAATGCCAATTCATATGCCTCCATAATGTAGGGTGTCCAATCAAAAACGCACATTTTGACCAATGGATAGAATAACATAAATTGGGCAGATAACCCTCTAAGAAAACCAATGCTCCAAATATCATGTCTCTATCATAATCCATTCACAAGTTATTGGAGTTTTCACCCTTGTAGGATGGCCAAAATTAGGGTGACTAAATCAATGGAGGCCAGAGAAGAAAACTGGTCAAAATACAGGAAAATAACATTGTGTCAGCTAGGCTGGATGCTGTGCAAGAATTAAGGCAAACAGTTGAACTCATCATCTTTCTTCTCAAATCCGGAGGACATAAAACAATATAGAGGTAAGATAGATATATCAATTTTGAGACATGATATGTAGTGGCCTTCACATTTTAGTATATGCTTTTCATATTCATGCGAAATTCCTGTTCTTTTTAGAAGATTTCTCACAAAAACAAACGTATCTCTGTGAAATGTCAACGGAGCATTGAGCGTATACCAAGCTTTTTATCTTCAAAGCCTTTTACATTTAATCCAGGTCGTGTCATGCTAATTTAGCTCTTTGCGACCCGCGGAAACAACTTTGAAGACAACCACAAAATGCTAAATCCTCAAAAGTTGTTACGAGAAACCTGCACCGCTATGTCAACAGAGCTTAGTGCTTATTAACGGATGTATTAGGTTACGAAATCCAACTTTTTTGATATAATGTTGATGTGTTAGAGAAAGACCCCACTGAAAGATTCAGAACATGAATAATCATATTTGTCTTGGTAAAATGTATTTTATAACATAAGGAAGTAACATTTCATCACCAAAGCGCGTGTTTACCCACTCTGGGCAGAGTGTGTGGACACCCTACATAATGACACTGTAAACGTAGTCGAAGTGGGAAACACGGGAGTGCCTCAACACATAGGGAATACACGCACACTCAAAATACAGTGCCACACGACACTTATGAGCAGATTGACACAGGCATGCGTTATCTATCCACTTACGATAAAACAGCCCAACACATGTAATAGAGCCTCTACTGAGAAAAAACATCTCATATGTGTGTGTAGGTGGTGAGACCACCGGTACCTGGGTGTGAGGGGGCTGAGTGCTGCCGGTCCCCCCAGTAGACTGCGCCCACTCTTGGGTTTGTTCTGCACTTGTTTGGATAGCAAGGAGCCACCTGTCCCCAGAGGCCCTACGGTGTCCGGGGAGATGACGGACGAGTCGATGTAGGACATGGTGGAGTCTGTGTTCAGAGACGAGTACTTGGAGTTGGAAGACTCCAGGTTCAGTCTGTTTAATTCCTATAGGGGAGGGAAAGGGAACGAGACAGCGGTTGTCAGTTCTTCTGTGCACATTTGGATAGGTATTTGGATAGACAGGTTATTAGGTCTTTCCTTGTGAAGTGCTATTTATCATAAAGTGTTCACTAGGGGTGTAACGGTTCACCAAACCCACGGTTCGGTACATATTGTGGTTTTGGGTCACGGTTCGGTTTCGGTACAGTGGGAAAATAAAATGCCAAACGTTACTGTAGATTATTTTAGTGTTGGCAAAAGATGTCAAACTAACCCAGGAATAGATCATGAGCCATATAATGTATGGCCCTATAAAAATCTGTTTTATTTTTTGCCTGGTTCCATTTTGTTTTTCCAGGTCTCAGATTTGACCCATTATTCAGGTTCACTCTCAAAAATTGGAGGTCCTGGGGCCTCCCGAATGGCGCAGCGGTCTAAGGCATTGCATCGCAGTGCTAGAGGCGTCACTACAGACCCGGGTTCTATCCCGGGCTGTATGCCAACTGCCTGTGATCGGGAGTCCCATAGGGCGGCGCACAATTGGCCCAGCGTCGTCCAGGTTAGAGGAGGATTTGGCCAAGGGGATTTATTAGACTCATCACTCTCTAGCGACTCGTTGTGGCGGGCCGGGCGCCTGTAGGCTGACCTCGGTCATCAGTTGAACGGTGTTTCCTCTGACACATAGTTGCGGCTGGCTTCCAGGTTAAGCGGGCGGGTGTTAAGCAGCGCGGTTTGGCAGGTCATGTTTCGGAGGACGCATGACCCGACCTTCGCCTCCCGAGCCAGTTGGGGAGTTGCAGCGATGATCGAAATTGGGGAGAAAAAGGGGGTAAAATAAACAAATTCATGGAGGTCCACAACAATTCTTAAACCACATCAGGAAACAATGAGGTCTGGGAGAAATCTAAGAAATTACACATTTTGGGTGTAGATCAACTTTAAATTTAGGTGTGCGCCAGCAAGAGCCTTGCTTGGTTAGCGGTGATTCTGTACCACACGTGATTACAGATTTTCCTGAACAAATCACCACTGGATTGATGCAAATAATCATGATATCATTCTGCCAGGTAAGCATAGACTACTTTGTAGTTAACATTTCATTGAGAAGGTTTTTGGGAAAGCCTTTCCATCTACCAGAAGACTGTTGTCATTAGCATCATCACTAACGGTTACATAGTGGCAGACAAACGCGCACACACACAGACGGGTGAATTCCCACGCCGTTGCCTCTTCAGAAAGTTAAAGGAAAATACAAATGACTTATGCATTTTGTTCATGTCATCATCATCTTGGGCAAATTAATGTTCTAATAAATTCAATACATTTAGTTGATTTCCTTCTAAATTCAATAAATGTTTGCTTCTACTGAGAAGCCAAAATGTTTCCAAACTGGAGATTTAAACAATGATGGAGTACAGAACTAATAGTTCCCGACTGCTCCTTACAAAATGATCATTTGAAATGCGCCAATTAAGATTAGAATTTTGATTACAACGTGCACATAGGCTCTAGTTGTTTTAAAAGGAATAGCTTACTAGTGTTCTTTTTATATATAATGTATTAATTTGGTTTCACAGTGCAGACCGAACCGAGGTCCCCGTACCAAACTGTTCAGTAAGAATAAATGTACCGTTACACCCCTAGAGTTCACAGATCACATTCTTCCACAGTCCCAACCCCTTGCCAAACACCAGGTCAAACACTCCTTCATCTTGGTACCAAGACAATGCAATGTCTTGTTCTATGTTGTTATTGTCTATATTGTAATTGTTTTTAATAACCTGCCCAGGGACTGCGGTTGAAAATTAGCCGGCTGGCTAAAACCGGCACTTTTACTGAAACGTTGATTAATGTGCACTGTCCCTGTAAAAATAAACTCAAACTCAACTCAATGTAAGCCATCATTGTAAAGAGAGCCAAACCTGGCCGTAGAAAAAGTTGAAGGGACGTACTAAGGTGTCCTGGGGCGTCTCCATGAGCACCGTGTCCACCTGGCGGTGGGGCATGTTGTGGCTTGGCGTGTGGGCGGGGCTGATGGGGAACAGGGGAGGGGCTCCACTCCCGCCGCTGAAGCACTGCAGGGACGTCAGTCTGAAGATCTGCTCCGGGTCCGGACGATCGCCTGACAACAAAGATACAGGTTAATACAATCAGTTTAAGAACAGGGAGAGGGAATAGAGAGTGGATTTGAACCTGAGCACTGGTCAGGGAACTAGATTTGGTTCTGCCATCATGCATGGGATTAGGACCAGTGTGAAGTTTCTCCTTTTTCTCTTACTATGACGAGTGAATCAAACTCTATTGTTCATGCAAAAACATATTCTACTCTATCATCTTAATATGCATTATATAACTAACTAACCCCCCCCCACCCCACCCCACCCCACCCTAGCTGATTGACTCACCGATCTGACAGAGGGACTCAAAGGGAGACCACAGGAAAGGATTCATGCTCAGGCTCTTCTGATAACATTCCGAACCTTTGGCCAGACGATCTGTTTTGCTTCACAGACAGAAATAGGAAGAAAATGATATTCTCGATATTGAGTGATGCATGTGGGTGACTGCCACGCACGTGCAATCACACAACAAAACACATTGCACCCGGTCACGTTAATCTAATTTAGAACATTCCAGCTAATATCTTTGCCAGGATTAGCTTGTTCCTGTACCTCAAATCTAATTTATAAGAGGATGCAACCACTCACTGGGCATTTATGGTTGTATTACGGTCACACATCTTAGATACCAGACCAATTACCTTTGCTTCACCTCTACATTGGTTTTCCTGACATCACACAGTAATAATGCAACAGCACTGAAATATATCAGCATACCACGTTGTTGTTTAGAGTCTGATTTCTGAGATGGTTACACCTTTGAAATTGAGACAACAGCATTTTGATTGTGGTTCACGCACGTCTAAATTGTAACATGATGTTCATGACTAAGTGATAATTAAATGCTCAGACATTCTAGCCCACTGGCTGAGCTTACCTTACATCATGTTCTAAATACGGTATCTCTGTAGAAAGGGACACATCCTGCTGCAGCCCCTTGCTGCATTCAAATAGTCCATTTGAATTGACCAAGGTAACATTCAAATATCATTCACAGACATGCCTCCTCTCCAATTCTCAATTTCTGCTCCCTTTAATTCATTAGCAACACCATGGGAAGCTGAATTAACAAGGTTTCCTTCAGGATACAATAAACGTGTCCATCTCGACAAACAAACATCAAGGTACTGCTACGCCCAACCCTCTTCACTAGGGTCCAATGTCTATTACTCAAACCACGTACAATAATCCATTAGCAATGATATACTTCAGTTGTATAGTAAAACATTAGGTATTGCTATGTGATAGCTAGCACACAAGCAATCAGCTCTCAATTGAAAACGTTCCCCGAACATGCTTTAGATTGGTCAACAATGAAGTAATGAACATGGTTATCCTACCAATAGATTTGCCCCAACAGGGACAATGTGAAACAGGCAGAGTCTCCAAACTCTGTGACGATGTCCTCCTGGCTCTTCTGCTTGTTCAGGACCCCCCCTGTCAGGATCTGCTCTCCCTCTGCAAGCCTGGGAAGAGAAGAGGACCGGACCACTGATGTGAGCATACGGGGGTCAAAGGGGAGGGGAGCCATCCAGGCCTCTTGTCCTCAGACTGGCCCTCTTTAATCCTTGTTTGAGGAAATATTGTATTCAATTCTTGCATGACAGAAGAGTACGACCCTAAATCCACTTGGCTGCAGTATGCAGCATGGCCAAGAAAATAATATGGTGGCACTCTGGATTCAAAGCATGCACAATGTCATAACTATGAGGACTAAAACATCAGAAACAGAATAACATCCTTACTTGCTCAGTTCCACACAGCACTTGGCGAGGAGGTATTTGCATTGTGGCGTTGTGCAGCTGTGTCCCTTGAGAAGGCGGTATGCCTTGTAGGCCTTTCCCGAACGATAGTAGCATGTGGCTAACAGAAAGAGGGCCTCCTCAGAATGCACTGTGAGGAGGATAAGAGATGCATCCAAATAATGAATTTGCAAAATGTGCACTTAAATGAACATACATACATACAGATACATACCCTGACACACACACACACACACACAAACACCAAAAGCACAACCTCATTCCCAGACGACTAGGAGTTATAAATATAAATGTTATTCATTTGGCTCCGACATTTTCTGACTTGCACTGACAGCATTAGATTCCTTTTGGCATGTGACCAAGGTTCATACTTGATGTGTTATTTTGATCGCCTCACGTCTACGCTATAGCCTAATAGTCCACTGCAGTGTTCTGCATTCCACATTAAAGCAACAGCAACCTACAGGCTATTCTATAAGAAATGACAATGTCTTCTAAAACCTGTTTTGCATGTGTCAGGCCCCACAAGCCACCATCATGTCAAAACCTTTCAGGAGTATTTGTGTGGATTAAAGCAGTCAGGTGGAACTGTACAGTTGTCAGCACAGTAAGCTGAAGGAGGAAGAGCTCAGCTTTGCTGCAGCACGGACAATATCTTCTCAAGACAAGAGGGATAGATTTAATTACCTTCAGCATAGAGTCTCTCGGCCAGGAACACAGCATCTCGGTAGGCATAGTGGTTTAGTGCATGCCAAACAGCAGCCTAGACACAGGGAGACAAACAAACACATACATACATGATGTCATGTCTCCCATTTCCCCTATCTGCATCTCTATTGTCACAGCCTACTGCGATTGTCTGATCTGGTTGTCGCTCTGACAGCAAGCTTTACAACTCACTAATAATCAATGACCTAGTCAGTCAATAAGCACATGCGTTGATAACACATTCTTTGAATACAAAGTTTGCAGCTTATTATAGATGACTACTCCATCTTATGGCTGGCTGTTAGCTAGATGTCTATGAAATGTTGACACAACAACCAACCATTAGCTAACTACATTCGACGGGCAGGCAATGCTATCTTTTTCAGTGAAAAAACAAAAAAAATGTTATTGGGCTCAGTCGAATTCCAGTTTTTCGTGGCAAGTGTCAAACACTTTGCTAACGTTATTTCAAAGTTCGATATCAATACCAACATCTGTGGCCACAGGATAACTTAGCAATGTAACGTCTAGCCAAGTACCTTAACACAAGTTGAGGTACTTGGCTATGTTAGTTGAGGTAACGTTACTTGGCTATGTAACGTCAGATCTGATGATTTTTAAGGTTACGTAGTTGGCAAGTGGCTAGCTGCATCAAATGTTCAACAAACGCAATGACAATGCAGACAGCAGTTATCCATGTAGCTAGCTAGTACTGAGTAGTTAGCTAGCCAGTGGTTTTCAATATGTTCAATTCAGCTGTCAAAATGCCCATTTACAACCTGAATGAACTGTTACCTCGGACGACATGCTAGTTAGCTAACTTAGCTGCAAGCGTAACGACTTTAGCGTTAACTACTGTTATGCTGCAGAGAAAGAATGACATCGAAATAATGTAAACCATCATCCATCTGATCAGCTGTAATGTTTAGTTAACAAACTTATCTAAATTAGTTCATTTAGATAACGTTATCGGAAATAAACACTCAATGTACTGTCATAGTCTAGTAATTAGCTAACGTTAGCAAGTTACGTTAGGTTATCTAATCTAGTTTGCTAACATTAACAAGATAATTCAAAACAAACGTTGAGGCTCCATAACTAGCTAGTTAAAATAGCTACCTAGCTAAATATGGCTAGTGACTGAGTACCTAGCTACCTGGCACCTACCGCTATCTAATTTCGGATACCTGGCTGGTAGCTGACAGTGGCAGTTAT
Source organism: Coregonus lavaretus (assembly GCF_964263955.1). Classification (NCBI taxonomy): domain Eukaryota; kingdom Metazoa; phylum Chordata; class Actinopteri; order Salmoniformes; family Salmonidae; genus Coregonus; species Coregonus lavaretus. Next base: position 34,589,592 of record NC_139989.1, on the reverse strand, counting down.
AAAAGAGTACTCCTGTGTGGTATATATTGAATAACAGGCACTAGTTTACCGATTTTGACAACGAAGCAATGCTAACGTTAACTGGCTAAGCCAAGCCATTTGTTTTCAGGCCTCGGTGTAGCAGTAGTGGATCTTTCTGGTAGGGAGTGAACAGTGCAGGCCACAATACATTCCGCTTGTCCTGCATGTGACAGTTCTCTTCTTGGTATAACAAACTACTTCGTTACCTGAACAGGTTCCTGCAGCACCGTCATTCCGTTGTCAGGCTCCTTCTCTCGTCCACTGTTTTTTGTTTCCCTCTTTCTTCAGTTCCTATCTTAGTTCAGTATCCAGGCCAGAAGTAGCTCTGAAGATTTGAACACGACCGTTACCGACCATGCCGAAAGCTCCCGAAAATATCCGAAACCGATGCGAACATATCAGCTTACGAATAGAATCGAAGACTTGCGGAAATAACCGAAACAGTCTTTAGCGGAAATATAAACTCGTGTATCAACCATAGAGATAAATAGGACTCATCTTTATATATGTGCCATTGCAACCTGGTCTCAGAGCATTTCGTATTATTCTGTAAGTAAATCCGAGATTTACTTACAGTTAGTATTATATGTTACGTGTTGTATGGTATTAATTTGTGGATGTCCATCATCCATTTCATATGGATTGCAATTTCAAATTAAATGCAATTCTTACATTATGTCACGCATTTGCAAAATGTATGATAAAGGGTTAGGCTTAGCTAACATGCTAAGTAGTTGCAAAGTAGTTACAAAGTAGTAAGTAGTTGCAAAGTTGCTAAAATACAAAAGTTGTACATGATGAGAATCAAACACGCAACCTTTAGGTTGCTAGACGTTCACGTTACCAACCACTTTCCTCTCATTTTTGCCTTAACAGGGCTTGACATTAACCTTTTTAGCCACTTGTAAGTAGGACAGATTTTTTACTTGTCTGAAAGCTCAAGTCACTTATCCCCCCCCCCCCCAAAAAAGGTCTGTAATACCATGGGCCAAAAAGGTGACTGAAAATTGTGTTGTATGATGCAAGGAACCACTTCACAAAAAACCTTCATTATTGTCACTGGTATTGACAATGGAAGGATGCTGGTCTCTGATCCTATATATTATATATCCTGCCGTTGTGGCCTTCAGCAAGGCACTTAACCACCATAGAGTAAAATACTGCACTGATAGGCTACTGTATAAAACACATGTGGTCCGTTAACCCCTCTCCATCTGGAGAGCTACTTGGTGTGCAGGATTTTTATCCAACCCTGCTCAAACACACCAGAATCAGCTTATTAAGGTCCTTTTTTTTTCTTTCTTTTTTTGTACAATGTGGTGTGTTTGAGCAGGGCTGGAGCAAAAGCCTGCACTCCCAGTAGCTCTCGTGGACTCTCCAGGAGGAGGGTTGGCCACCTTGCAACATTACAATTACAGCCAAATACTTTTTATGTCTTTATAAAATAATTCCCTCATTCAATGAACCAGGGATCAAATTGCTAAGGTGGGCGCGGTAGCTAACTAAGATGTTTATCTATTTGTAAGGTTAAAATTATTCAGTGTTCAGGGGAGATCTTGGCAGCATAGGAGTTACTTGTCAATTAGGCCATTCTAAGAATGTTATTTTACTTTGTCAGAATTACATGGCCAGTATTGAATAGAGGAGAATCCTAGCCAATTTTGAGCGCTTGAAAGTTGGTTTTACAACCGGAGTATGCAGCATTGGTTTCATCAGTTATCAGTTATTTTAGCACATCAGACATGACAATTACATTAATGCATGCTAATAGATAAATAGTTAACTAGCGAGATCACTAGCCAAACTACACAATATGTTTTGAATTGGCTATTTAGTCTGTTGTATATCATTATTTTACCTGCTGCGAAAATGTCTCTCTCTCTCTCCTCTGGCAACGGCCCACTGGCACACACGCAGGTGATGCACGCACCATGAATTTTCCAAGATTTTCATTCCTTACCAGAAATTTGCTATAACTGGTCAAAAAACTCACTAGCAATTATTATCAACAAATGTGCAAACGCGGCTCGCTTTGATCTAAAAAAACACATCTCGCGACTGCATGATTGAAAGAGCGCTCGTGCCTGTCAATGCAGGCCTACAATAACTATACTCCGATGAGCTCTGCAGAGATTGAGAGGACAGTGAGCAAAACATCACATCCGGAGGACACTTTGATCCAATTTTGATCTAATTATGATATTGGGATTTTTGCGTGATTATTTTTACTTGTCCATTCAGACAACTTAAATCTATAATCTGCTTTTCCAACATTTTTTTTTACTTGCCCCGGAGAAGTGGACAAGCGTTAATGTCAAGCACTGCTTAAGTAACCTGCTATGTAAACATACCAAATGTAACATATCATACTAATTTGCATGTCCTGTATTTACATCTAGTCTATGAGACCAGGCTGGCCATTATAGTGTCTGTGACAGCATGGGCAGTGCCATTGAGAATCCTCATTCAGTTAACTACTTTGAAAAATGTAAAATGGCGGAAGCATGGTGGAAGCCCTCAATGGCGCTGCCCATGCTAAAACGGCCTTTTGGCCACTAGAGGCTTTTATCATTCTCTATGGTATCAACGTTTCATATAGTCTGGCACAGTGGACACGTCATAATACCCATAAAACCTAACGGTAAAAGCCAGTAATGGTTCCAATCGTTTTTTCCCCATTCATTTTTGCATCTGGGATTTTAGAACTACTTCATATAAGGTCTGTGTTTCATGTAGGCTTACCCTGGCGTGATTTTTTCATAGCCATGTAATTCTCTCTCAGACAAGGTGAGTTTTATCAATATATTCGCCTCAATTTACTCTCCCAAAATTTGAAATGCTAATTACCAACAGAGAAGACCTCAGCAGGACTCCAATATTCCTGCAGGAAGCTCCTGCACATCATCTCTAGCCCACATTGTCAGCTACCGTTCACCAGCGCGATCAGAGACCTGTCCAATCCATGAACTTCTTCCATCCCGTTTCTCAGTCTTAGCTAGCCACTGACTACACTTTAGTTATCTAGTTAACAGAGCAGTAGATTTAAAAAACTGTGGTTTTACATAGCCTAGATAATTGTTTGTGCAGTATGTCGACTTTGGTGTCTATTTCAGACCTCATGGCATTTTTCAAGGATGAGTATAAGCGCATTAAAAGGGAAGTCTGGCCATGTGGAGAAGTGCAGCTATAGTGAGGAGCAATTTACCGGTTTGGTCAGGGCCAGCATGAGGGATAACGTTTATCCTGTGTCGGTGAGTGTAGCTATTAAGTTATGTTTGAGCATCTTAGCAATACAATGTGTTCTATACTGCTGTCAACATTCTACAAGAAAAGAGCCACTTAATCAATTATATAATCATTAACTAGATTACCTCAAATACCAGACTTAGATGAGCGATATCTGGGTTCTAGAATGTAGTCATTGAGGAGAATGAATCTAAAAATCTATTGACATTCAGAATTGACTTTGTTTAGACATCCAGCCAGTATTGTAGTTTCATGACCAGTGACAAATCTTCAAAGGCACAGTATTAATTTATTCGGGGTGGTACATGCATTCACACAGTCTTGGTTTATATGATCCTTCCCACTATTTGATTGATATGTCAAGTGATAAAATCCAAAATTATCAATTAAAAGTTTATGGAAAAACTGCACTTCTCCTCATGCGAATGCCCCTGTGGAGTTCATAAGTGTAGCGATGCGGCTGCATTGGCTATTTTTGCGGTTCACAATATTGGTTGTACGGATGTGGAATGCGAGTGGAGCCAGCCGTGCCCAACCAGGTGCAGTCAGTAGAGGACCTGTACCCAGCCAAAGACTACAGAGGAAGATCTTCAGTGGCTAAGGAACCGTCTCCGGGGCAGGTTCAGCGGAATGGCATGGCTCCTTGAACCTGAGCCAGAATAACCGCTACCCTCCCTGTCATCCCTGTCTGTACCGGATATTGTTAAAAAACAAGGGCACCTGGGGCATGCAGGCATCCTGGCTGGCATGGCGCTGTTGGTGGAGCAGTAGGAGGCTATACAGCAGGCAACAGTTGGACAGCGCACCAACCTCAACTGGCACACCATGAGGAGAGGGAGGTTGACAGCCAGCAATTTTGAAGCAGTGGTTAGGGCCAAGCGCGTTACTCCGTTGCTGCTAAAAAGGTTCCTCAGATCACAGTCATTGGTTGGGGTGTTGTATATAAAGTGGGGCACAGAAGAGGACAGCATCACGGCAGACCATCCGTGAAGACCATCCTTACTGGCACCAGGTCCAAGGGCAGCTCCACATCACAGGAAGGGACACTTGCTTCTTTGTTGTGTGGACCACCAGAGCCACCAGAGCCTCCATCACCATCCCCATCCAGCGTGACGACCTCTGGCAGACTAGAGGAGTTTAAGGACCACAAATTGGCACTGCAACAGTGAACATCTGTAAATATCTTGTAAATAGTTTTTGCACACAAATCATTTTTTGTTCTTATTCTAACTAGGTGGCTAATGTTAGCTAGCTTGCAATTTTTGGCTAGGCTAGGGGTTAGGGTTACATTTAGGATTTAGGTTAAAAGGTTAAGGTTAGGGTTAGGGGAAGGGTTAGCTGCAATGCACCCTGGACTGAAGAGGCAGACAAATAGGAGAAATGTGGTGGACATTTCTTGAGGTAGGAATATTGCAAAAAGATGACTCATTCAACAGAAGACAACCTCTCACGTTATGACATCGGCCAGTTTTGAAATCTGACATGTATGATAGACGTTTTTATGATCTAAACGTCGTATTCCTATTAACTTCCAGTGTAGTGAGAGCGGCTTTATCGCAGTACTATGTCATACCAGCCAAATTTCTGCCTGCTTGAACGGCAATAGCTCAGATATACATGAAAGCATGAAATGACCCCAGGAATCGATAGAACATTGCTCAGAGATGCACAAAAACAATAACATTAAAAATGGTTGAATCTTTCCCTTTAGTACTTTACACCACTTATTTTTGGGCACCCCTTCTAATATCAATTAATACATCCCAAAGAGCATCTCTACCAAATTGTTTATCTGCTGCTCACTTTTTGATGCTAAGGCCCTGGATGGATGGTTAACTAAAAGGGTTAAGGTTAGGGTTAGGTGACGGGTTAGCTAAAAGGGTTAGGGGAAGGGTTAGCTAACATGCTAAGTAGTTGCAAAGTAGCTGAAAAGTAGTAAGTTGTTAAAGTTGCTAATTAGCTAAAAAGCTAAAGTTGTCCGTGATGAGATTAGAACCTTTGGGTTGCTAGACGTTCGCGTTATACACCCACCCATACACTCTGACCAACCACCCATTTTTTCCTTAAGTAACCATACCAAACGTAACATATCATACTAAATAGAGTGTCTCAGATTTACATACAGAATAATGCGAAATGCTCTGAGACCAGGTTGGCTAACTAGCTACTTCACATGCTGATATTGACTGGTATTATTGTGTGTAGCTACACTACCGGTAAAACGTTTTAGAACACCTACTCATTCAAGGGCTTTTCTTTATTTTTACTATTTTCTACATTGTAGAATAATAGTGAAGACATCAAAACTATGAAATAACATATGGAATCATGTAGTAACCAAAAAAGTGTTAAACAAATCAAAATATATTTTATATTTGAGATTCTTCAAATAGCCACCCTATGCCTTGATGACAGCTTAGCACACTCTTGGCATTCTCTCAACCAGCTTGATGAGGTAGTCGTCCTTAAAAGTTAATTTGTGGAATTTATTTCCTTCTTAATGCGTTTGAGCCAATCAGTTGTGTTGTGACGAGGTAGGGGGGGTATACAGAAGATAGCCCTATTTGGTAAAATACCAAGTTCATATTAAGGCAAGAACAGCTCAAACAAGCAAAGAGAAACGACAGTCCATCATTACTTTAAGACATGAAGGTCAGTGAATCCGGAAAATTTCAAGAACATTGAAAGTTTCTTCAAGTGAAGTCACAAAAACCATCAAGTGCTATGATGAAACTGTCTCTCATGAGGACCAGCACAGGAATGGAAGACCCAGAGTTACCTCTGCTGCGGAGGATAAGTTCATTAGAGTTACCAGCCTCAGAAATTGCAGCCCAAATAAATGCTTCACAGAGTTCAAGTAACAGACACATCTCAACATCAACTGTTCAGAGGAGACTGTGTGAATCAGGCCTTCATGGTCAAATTGCTGCAAAGAAACCACTTCTAAAGGACACCAATGAGAAGAAGAGACTTGCTTGGGCCAAGAAACACAAGCAATGGACATTAGACCGGTGGAAATGTGTCCTTTGGTCTGGAGTCCAAATTGGAGATTTTTGGTTCCAACCGCTGTGTCTTTGTGAGACACAGTGTGGCTGAACGGATGATCTCCGAATGTGTATTTCCCACCGTAAAGCATGAAAGAGGAGGTGTTATGGTGTGGGGGTGCTTTGCTGGTGACACCGTCTGTGATTTATTTAGAATTCAAGGCAGTCTTAACCAGCATGGCTACCACAACATTCTGCAGCTATATGCCATCCCATCTGCTTTGCGCTTAGTGGGACTATAGTTTTTCAACAGGACAATGACCCAACACACCTCCAGGCTGTGTAAGGGCTATTTTACCAAGAAGAAGAGTGATGGAGTGCTGCATTGTCACGGAATCTGCCGAGGCTGCTCCTCCTCCTTGCTCGGGCAGGTTTCGGCAGTCGTCGTCCCCGGAGTACTAGCTACCACTGTTGTATGTTTCTATGTTCGTTTGCTTTTGTCTGATTGTTGTACACCTGTGGTTAGTTAGCGTTGATTATGTGTCCTATAAGTTCTCGTTTTGTTAGTCATGTGTTGTGTGTTATTGAGCTTCCTGTCTTCGTGTCTGTATTGGTTTTCCCTCCTTGTGTTTTAGGAAAGGTTTTCGCACTTATTGTGCGCGTTAGTATTTTTCCTGTTCGTTTACGCCTGTGTGCGTATCGCTAGTCTCTGGGCACTTTTGCTCGTATTGATCTACTAAAGACTGTTGAACGAAGCTTCTGTGTCCTGCGCCTGATTCCCGCACCTTCCACATACAGCACTCCTGACATGAATCAGATGACCTGGCCTCCACAATCCCCCGACCTCAACCAAATTGAGATGGTTTGGGATGAGTCAGACCGCAGAGTGAAGGAAAAGCAGCCAACAAGTGCCCAGCATATGTGGGAACTCCTTCAAGACTGTTGGAAAAGCATTCCAGGTGAAGCTGGTTGAGAGAATGCCAAGAGTGTGCAAAGCTGTCATCAAGGCAAAGGGTGGCTATTTGAAGAATCTCAACAAAAAATGTTTTTTGGTTGCTACATGATTCCATATGTGTTATTTCATAGTTTTGATGTCTTCACTATTATTCTACAATGTAGAAAATAGTAAAAATAAAGAAAAACCCTTGAATGAGTAGGCGTTCTAAAACTTTTGACCGGTAGTGTATATTTGCTAGCTAGCCAGCTAGCCAATAGAGAGAGCATTGCGGGTTTTGTAGTTGACTTGAGCTGCAACAGCTCAACAGATCATCCGTATTGCCTCTGATCTGGCAGACTAACTAAACACAAATTCAGCGTTTGTTAATTATGTCTGTCAAAAAAGTATGACAATTGAGTACTTTTTCCACCACTATACTTATGTACATTTAAAATCAGATACTTTGACTTTTACTCAAGTAATATTTTACTGGGTATCTTTTACTTAAGTAATTTTCTATTAAGGTATCTTTATTTTTACTCAAGTGTGACAATTGAGTACTTTTTTCACCACTGCCAGAATTGGTGCATGGCACCCCTATTTCTTAAAAAAATAATCCAATATGGCCACTGTAAACTCATTTATTGAGAACATGAGTAATTTACTCTTAATATGACCTTAAACTGAAGATGGTGGTTCTAACATAGGCTTTTATATTACGATATAATTTATGTAATATCACCTTGATGTGAAACTGTTATGCAGCGGATTAAAGCGTCACATTTGGTAGAGATGATCTTTGAGATGTATTAATTGATATTTGAAAGGGTGCACTTCTACGAGAAGCTTGGAATGGACAAGAGTTTGGCTTTGTCACACTTCCATGCATTCACAAGTTGTGATACAACCTCACAGTTTCATGGAAAGGGCAAAAAGACAGCTTGGAGTGCATGGAAGTCATTTCCAGAGGTGACTGATGCCTTTGTTTCCATGGCAGCTGAACCATTTCAACCCCTTGATCTGGATTCGTCCACTTTCACATCGCTTGAAAGATACACCTGTGTTCTCTATGACAAGATAACAGCCTAGATGATGTCAATGATCTGAGGAAGGATCTCTTCTCCAAGAGGTAATTTTCAATGGAGAACAATCCCCAACACAGGCTGCACTGCTTCAACATTCAAACCAAGCAGTGTACCAAACAAGCATTTGGTCAACAAGTCTGAAAACCATCCACCAGAAAGTTTTTGATGGGCTAAAATAGTTGATTCCTGGACACCTTTGTGGAAACTCTTACCAGAGACTGACAAAGCTTGCAGAGAACTCCTGAGGTGTGGCTGTTAAAGTGACCCCTTCTGTTTCCAGAAGTGTCGATGCCAGGATGCTGGATTGTCAAACACTGCATTATGTCATTGTGCTGGCACATGTGAACCAGGGCCCTAAGTCCTTTTCTTTTCATCACTAATCAGAACTTAAGGAATACATTTGATGTATTATTACTTGATTTCATGTTTTTTGTTGTTGTTGAAAATGTCACTTAGTAAGATGTTTTAAATATGACTATGGATTTATTATCATCTCCATTGTTGGCCATTTTGAATTCCGCTTCCTGGTTAATTTTGAAATGAGCACCCCTGGGATGTTTTCATATAACCTGAGGAATGTTTGTACCAAATTTAATCCGCTTTGTAATGGGTTTTTTTTCTTGCCAAGGCCCCGGACTTATCAATACATGTATTTTTTGTTAATGACCATTGACCTAAATTATTGAAAAAGTAAAGCATGGACTATTTATTTAATTTTTGTATGGAACTGATATGTTTTAATGTAAACATCTAAACGATGTAAGCATAGAAAACCAGGATGTACAGTTGAGTTGTTTTCTAGAGAGTGAAGAAATGCATAAAGATGCATTCATTGCAGCACAACGCCATTCATTTCATCCACGAGGCAATGTAGCAGTAATGAAACACTAGATGGTGCCAAAAGACTGTCGAGATTAGAACAATGACTACTACTACTACTGTACCGCTCACCCTCAATTATGCAACTTATATTTATGTAGTATTCAATATGCGTTGTCCTATAGACCTGATTTACCCTCCTGCTGCTATACACTATTTTCATATCCGGATAACCACACCGTTGCAAACATAATATCCCCATACAGCCACATACATACTATTCTTGACGTTGTAACTTCTTAATGTGCTTATGACATTCAAACTACCCATACACAAAAAAAATGTATGCACGCATGACTGTAAGCGTCTGCTAAATGGCATATTATTATTATTATTATTATTATTATTATTATTATTAGATGAGTGATCAGGCCAGAAGAGCAGGCTCCGCTGTTCTCTCTTAGCCATCTTGCAGTTATCCCCCAGAGATACCACAACACAAAGGTCACGACATATAGCACACATCTGGCCGGTCATATCCTGGCAACATATACTTCATTCACAGCTGCTCTGGAGAATGTGATGCTATAGGGGAATGACGAATGTTGTTAAATTATTGTCCAGTGTCACCGAGTGAAAAGGGTAGCCTAATAATAACCACACTAAGCTTGAGAGGCACATACCGTGCTGCTGGACATGCTTTGCTGAAATATATTCTACTGTATGTCCTCTAGATGGTAGAGGAGAGCAATCACTGTTCAGTTTGAAAATACATGTCTGAGTGTATGAAGAAATTAAGAGTCACATAAATTACATTATTGTTTCCTCATATTAATGTAACAATCCATTTTTACTTTTTATGTCACATTGTAGGGAAAACACACCACTAAACTAGGATGACTAAAATTCCCCAGGTTCATGTTTATTCTGCCAAGAGACATATCAACAACAACACTTACATCTATAAATTATGGATTATGAATAGATTGACCGGCTGTCAACGTTAAAGAAAAGCACATGAATCTATAATCAAATTATATCAAATGAAATCACCAGAATAGATTCACATGTCCTAGCTTACACCACATCTAACAAAAATGGTTGTTCCCAGACTAGAAACTGGGTCATGGGTTGTGTGTGTGTGTGTGTGTGTGTGTGTGTGTGTGTGTGTGTGTGTGTGTGCGCGTGCATCTGGATATTTTTTACCAGTAATACCGTAAAATCGACAGACAACCCTTACATGGGAACGAGCTTGTCTTTTAATCACAAATCCATATGCTGTTAGAACAGGGCAGGCTATTTCTGAGGTTCATAAAACTATCCCCAGTTTTCCCACGGTGTGGCTAAAGTATTGTAATACCAGCACCAGCAGATCCACATGGCCTAAGCGTAAGGCACATTAGCCTCTGTCAGTCTCAGACCAGTTAAGGTTCCACATAGTGACATAACCTTCTGGCCCATTGAGAGAGTATTGCTGAATGAGTGAAATGTTGCGGCAAGTGAAGACTGATGGATGGGACAGTGTCATGACACAGGCCGTGCTCGTTTTCACCAGCGATAGATTGTCAACTTGCAATGCACTGCCACCTTATATGTCTTACAGTGGGGGAAAAAAAAGTATTTAGTCAGCCACCAATTGTGCAAGTTGTCCCACTTAAAAAGATGAGAGAGGCTTGTAATTTTCATCATAGGTACACGTCAACTATGACAGACAAAATGAGAATTTTTTTCTCCAGAAAATCACATTGTAGGATTTTTTATGAATTTATTTGCAAATTATGGTGGAAAATAAGTATTTGGTCAATAACAAAAGTTTCTCAATACTTTGTTATATACCCTTTGTTGGCAATGACACAGGTCAAATGTTTTCTGAAAGTCTTCACAAGGTTTTCACACACTGTTGCTGGTATTTTGGCCCATTCCTCCATGCAGATCTCCTCTAGAGCAGTGATGTTTTGGGGCTGTCGCTGGGCAACACAGACTTTCAACTCCCTCCAAAGATTTTCTATGGGGTTGAGATCTGGAGACTGGCTAGGCCACTCCAGGACCTTGAAATGCTTCTTTCGAAGCCACTCCTTCGTTGCCCGGGCGGTGTGTTTGGGATCATTGTCATGCTGAAAGACCCAGCCACGTTTCATCTTCAATGCCCTTGCTGATGGAAGGAGGTTTTCACTCAAAATCTCACGATACATGGCCCCATTCATTCTTTCCTTTACACGGATCAGTCGTCCTGGTCCGTTTGCAGAAAAACAGCCCCAAAGCATGATGTTTCCACCCCCATGCTTCACAGTAGGTATGGTGTACTTTGGATGCAACTCAGCATTCTTTGTTCTCCAAACACGACGGGTTGAGTTTTGACCAAAAAGTTATATTTTGGTTTCATCTGACCATATGACATTCTCCCAATCCTCTTCTGGATCATCCAAATGCACTCTAGCAAACTTCAGACGGCCTGTACATGTACTGGCTTAAGCAGGGGAACACGTCTGGCACTGCAGGATTTGAGTCCCTGGCGGCGTAGTGTGTTACTGATGGTAGGCTTTGTTACTTTGGTCCCAGCTCTCTGCAGGTCATTCACTAGGTCCCCCCGTGTGGTTCTGGGATTTTTGCTCACCGTTCTTGTGATCTTTTGACCCCACGGGGTGAGATCTTGCGTGGAGCCCCAGATCGAGGGAGATTATCAGTGGTCTTGTATGTCTTCCATTTCATAATAATTGCTCCCACTGTTGATTTCTTCAAACCAAGCTGCTTACCTATTGCAGATTCAGTCTTCCCATTCTGGTGCAGGTCTACAATTTTGTTTCTGGTGTCCTTTGACAGCTTTTTGGTCTTGGCCATAGTGGAGTTTGGAGTGTGACTGTTTGAGGTTGTGGACAGGTGTCTTTTATACTGATAACAAGTTCAAACAAGTTCAAATTAATACAGGTAACGAGTGGAGGACAGAGGAGCCTCTTTAAGAAGAAGTTACAGGTCTGTGAGAGCCAGAAATCTTGCTTGTTTGTAGGTGACCAAATACTTATTTTCCACCATAATTTGCAAATAAATTCATAAAAAATCCTACAATGTGATTTTCTGTTTTTTTTTCTTCTCAATTTGTCTGTCATAGTTAACGTGTACTTATGATGAAAATTACAGGCCTCTCTCATCTTTTTAAGTGGGAGAACTTGCACAATTGGTGGCTGACTAAATACTTTTTTCCCCCACTGTATATAGCGAAATGGCACGGACACAGAAGAGGAGAAGGTTACACAGGGCCGGCGTTATGGGTGGGACTTAGGGGGCCTGGCCCGTGCTACCGTACCTCCTTGCCCATCCAAATAAAATATATACATTTTGATCATTTATTTGACCAAGACGCGCGCTGACAGAAAAACGCATTAATCTCAGTTAAAGTATCCGAGCAAGTGAAACACTGAAGTCTGAGATTTCCCCGTTTTCAGTTTCCAGTTGTTTTGAAAGCGGCAGAAGTCATGCTGGATTGACAGCATGGCCAATGTTGAATGTTTATCCCTTTAAGCTTGGAAAAGAGACCCTTAAACCCAGACTTGGACCACACATCCACTCCACTGAAAAGCAGGCTAGTGATTGCTTTGCAATGCTTGCAGTTAGCCACTGATTCCTTCCAAACAACTCATTGTTGAATTTGCGATTTCCAACTTGTTGTGTAATGTTTTTGTCCAATGGCCGATGAGCACCGATACGTTTTATCTATAATTTCTCTTCATTATTTCTCTTCATATGACAAGGATTGAAAAGGATTTGCCAGTAGATTGTAAACTTGATTCATGATGATGACTGCTAGCTTGCTAGCTAAGATTTTGAAAGTATGATGTTGAACATGATCAGTCCAATCACAGCTACTGTAGATATAATGTGATTTAACATCATTTTATCTGTGGACAATGACCTTGAGCCTTCTTGGATGGGCACTTCTAATGTAACTATATGGCAGCACCCAAGGGGCTTGAATTTTCGAGCTCTCCCCGTAGATTTTGCGGTGACGTTGTGTCCCCATGAGTGACAGAACACTGAGCTTATCACGGCACAACTAGAGAACATTACCAACCCCACGCTCCGTATTTTCCGCTGGCTGCCCCACCACCACCACCACCACCACCACCACAGAAAGCACTTATATATTTTTTTAGCTAAACAGGTGGGGCTCAAAACTGTTGGGGCTCTGCCCCACCTGCCCTGAATGACGGGTCACCACTGGGCCTATGTATTTTACTTAGTTGACGATGGAAGTTATAGGCCTACTGCTGCATTGGCCTATAGGCTATCTCTGAGTTCTATATGATCTCATTTCTTTAGCTGCCAATGGCTCTCGCCATAGTTTTATTTGAATTTTTAGATTTTTATAATTTTACTTCCGATTTTTATGATTAACCACATGACAATGATTTTGACAAACGAAAACGTTATTATTGAAACTGTTCCGCAAAAATGTGCATAGCTTATATAAATATGCTTAACTAGCAGTGGTGGAAAAAGTACTCAATTGTCATACATGAGTAAAAGTAAAGATACCTTAATAAAAAGTTACTCAAGTAAAAGTGAAAGTCACCCAGTAAAATACTACTTGAGTAAAAGTCTAAAAGTATTTGGTTTTAAATATACTTAAGTATCAGAAGTAAATGGAATTGCTCAAATGTACTTAAGTATCAAAAGTAACAGTATAAATCATTTCAAATTACTAATATTAAGCAAACCAGACGGCACAATTTTATTATATTTTTTAACTGACGGATAGCCAGGGGTACACTCCAACACTCAGACATAATTTACAAACGAAGCATTTGTGTTTAATGAGTCTGCCAGATCAGAGGCATTAGGGATGACCAGGGATGTTCTCTTGATAAGTCTGTGAATTGGACCATTTTCCTGTCAAAATGTAAGGAGTATTTTTGGGTGTTAGGGAAAATGAATGGTCCATTATTTTCTTTAGGAATGTAGTGAAGTAAAAGTAAAAGTTGGCAAAAATATGAATAGTAAAGTAACGTACAGATACCCCAAAAAAACTACTTAAGTAGTACTTTAAAGTATTTTTACTTACAGTTGAAGTTGGAAGTTTACATACACTTAGGTTGGAGTCATTAAAACTCATTTTTCAACCACTCCACAAATTTCTTGTTAACAAACTATAGTTTTGGCAAGTCAGTTAGGACATCTACTTTGTGCATGACACAAGTAATTTTTCCAACAATTGTTTACAGACAGATTATTTCACTTATAATTCACTGTATCACAATTCCAGTGGGTCAGAAGTTTATATACACTAAGTTGACTGTGCCTTTAAACAGCTTGGAACATTTCAGAAAATGATGTCATGGCTTTAGAAGCTTCTGATGGGCTACTTGACATCATTTGAGTCAATTGGAGGTGTAACTGTGGATGTATTTCAAGGCCTACCTTTAAACTCAGTGCATCTTTGCTTGACATCATGGAAAAATCAAAAGAAATCAGCCAAGACCTCAGAAAAAAATTTGTAGACCTCCACAAGTCTGGTTCATCCTTGGGAGCAATTTCCAAACGCCTGAAGGTACCACGTTTATCTGTACAAACAATAGTACGCAAGTATAAACACCATGGGACCACGCAGCCATCATACCGCTCAGGAAGGAGACACGTTCTGTCTCCTAGAGATGAACATACTTTGGTTCGAAAAGTGCAAATCAATCCCAGAACAACAGCAAAGGACCTTGTGAAGATGCTGGAGGAAGCAGGTACAAAAGTATCTATATCCACAGTAAAACGAGTCCTATATCGATATAACCTGAAAGGCTGCTCAGCAAGGAAGAAGCACTGCTCCAAAACCGCCATAAAAAAGCCAGACTACGGTTCGCAACTGCACATGGGGACAAAGATCGTACTTTTTGGAGAAATGTCCTCTGGTCTGATGAAACAAAAATAGAACTGTTTGGCCATAATGACCATCGTTATGTTTGGAGGAAAAGGGGAGGCTTGCAAACCAAAGAACACCATCCCAACCGTGAAGCACGGGGGTGGCAGCATCATGCTGTGGGGGTGCTTTTCTGTAGGAAGGACTGGTGCACTTCACAAAATAGATGGCATCATGAGGAAGGAAAATTATGTGGATATATTGAAGCAACATCTCAAGACATCAGTCAGGAAGTTAAAGCTTGGTCGCAAATGGGTCTCCCAAATGGACAATGACCCCAAGCATACTTCCAAAGTTGTGGCAAAATGGCTTAAGGACAACAAAGTCAAGGTATTGGAGTGGCAAGGTATTCAATCCTATAGAAAATGTGTGGGCAGAACTGAAAAAGTGTGTGCGAGCAAGGAGGCCTACAAACCTGACTCAGTGACACCAGCTCTGTCAGGAGGAATGGGCCAAAATTCACCCAACTTATTGTGGGAAGCTTGTGGAAGGCTACCCGAAACGTTTGACCCAAGTTAAACAATTTCAAGGCAATGCTACCAAATACTAATTGAGTGCATATAAACTTCTGACCCACTGGGAATGTGATGAAAGAAATAAAAGCTTAAATAAATCATTCTCTCTACTATTATTCTGACATTTCACATTCTAAAAATAAACTGGTGATCCTAACTGACCTAAAACAGGGAATATTTACTAGGATTAAATGTCAGGAATTGTGAAAAACTGACTTTTTAAATGTATTTGGCTAAGGTGTATGTAAACTTCCGACTTCAACTGTAAGTACTTTACACCACAGATAACTGACATGCAGATCGGTAGAAATGTAGGATCAATTGTAAGCTTCCCCAAACTTGAAACTCACAAGCTGCCTATGGTCTTTACTATTACACCCATTTAAACAATGCGTGCAGGCGCGTGCACACACAGGAGGTCCCATGAAAAAACGGGTCCGTCTATGGAAATGAAATGCCCGTCCAACTGATTCGTTCTGGCGTCGGGTCTGAGGTTACAACAACCAAACAATCAAAATAACGGAGAACCATTCTGCATTTACAATTGCTTTTTAATCAACAGTTTTTTACCACGTATCGTTCTTGGCTGTCACCACTTACCAATCAGATGTAATGATCACAATCTCTCTAATCAGGACATTTTCCCCCTCCAGTCAGCGCTAGTTGTCCACAGTCTACCTGGACTTTAGAACATCACACACACAAAGGAAATCTAAACATTGCCTCCAGAATATGAATCCTACTGGATTCAAGATCTGGCACATGTGGGGAAAGGGTTAAGGTTAGGGTTAGGGTTGAGCCATTGTGTGGACATAAAACTAGGGTTAGGGTTTTGGCGTGCGGTTTCACCTACCACTGGTATTCAGCATTGAGCCACAAATACAAACATACACTTTGGCCTATAGCCTGGTCCCAGATTTTTTGGTGCAGTCTGTCAACGACCAGAGGAATTGGCTGACTGAACAAGCAAATAGGACCAGGCTTACTTTCACCTTCCAAATCCAATGTTGTGTAAGGGAAAGGGGATACCTGCACAACTAAATACATTCAGCTGAAATGTGTCGTCCGCATTTAACCCAACCCCTCTGAATCTGAGAGGTGTGGGGGGTAACTTAATCAACGTCATCAGCGCCCAAGGGCAGTTGCTGGGTGTTAACTGCCTTGCTCAAGGGCAGAACAGCAGATCTTTCTACCTTGCCAGTTCATGGATTCGAACCAGCAAGCTTTTGGTTACTGGCCCAATGCTCTTAACTGCTAGGCTACCTGCCGCTCTACTCTAGATGGCTGCCCAATAAATGTGTCACTACACGCTCACACAAATGACACGTTTGACAATGACACTCATTGCTTTGCTGTCAACCTTCGTGGAGCAAGGACACTTCTATTCAATGTCTCACTTCACCTTATGTTAGCAACAGCAGGACATATTCAATTGGTGTTTTTATCTCCCCCACAGCAGTTGTTAGTAATCTCATTCAGCACTGTGCATGACATTGGGATCTTGTTGAACATGGTTGAAGTGATTGAGATGAAGGACTGAGTGGGTACTCTCTAGCCTGGCTACATTGTCATCAAGTGTCCTCGAATGTCAACACTGTCACTCAAGAGGAGAGAGAGAGGTTCAGCTCTCTTTGTCATGCACACACGCACTCAAACACAACTCACCTCAGACCCCACATCAGGGCTCACTTCAGGGCCCCCTTATGTTTTTGTATTGGAGGTACCAGAGATATCAGCTACCCCTTGTCTGAAGAGCAGGGGCCAGCCAGCCAGACAGGAGTGTCTGGTGTGTCAGTGGCTGTAGGTCTTTTCACCCCCACACCAACAGCCCAGATAGAAAAACACGTCAGGCAGGTTAGAGTTGTTTTGACACTGCTGTGGTCACGATGCTTATTAGGACAATAAGGGTAGTGGCAGGAGAGGCTTCCTTATGTAAGCCACTAAATGGCTCATCTCCCTATCTCCTTCCCTCTCCCTCCCTCTTTTCCCAATTTGTTCAAGTTATCTTCCTATCTTTCTTTCTCTACATGTTTTTTGTTCTTAGTTCTTGTACCCCCACTCTTTTGAGATAAGGTGAAATACTCGATGGAAGCACCACAGCATAATGGCTGATTATGTTTTACCACAACTCATTCATAATACACATTCATCATTACATTGTTTGAAGGAAATATAGATAGATGATTAAGTGAGGTCAGGTCATACAGTACATAACACTTGTTACCCATTTAATATAGTGTGGTTGGTGTACAGACAGCCCTTACTTGAAGCAGTCTCGCTAATCTAGAGCCAAGACTGATCAATTTGTTTGTGTGTTAAAACTGTGTTTTCTGTCAAGTGTGACTATGTGATGTTTACCCAGCTAGCACATAACATTCTGAGAATCATATGTTTCTTAGAGCTTGTTGAGAGCGTGGTTGTCCTATTGTTATTTTGCATACAACCTTCCCACAACATTGTGGGAATGGTGCAGGACAGTTGCTTGGCATTGGAACATTCTTACTTGACACATTTGTATTTATTTATTGGTATTTCATTACTTTAACAGAACATTTCCTAAAAGTTCAAATATGGTTAGATTTCATTTCAATTTTGGTAATGTTCTAGGAACATTTTCCAACTGGTTTGACATTTGGAATGTTCTCAAATAGTTCAGAGAACGTTAAGAAACAATGTTATTCTGTGGGAATTTCAGAACTTCAGCATAATCTTTCCAACAGGTTTCTTCATGGTTCTATTTAAAGCCATGTTCTCAAACTGTTTTTATGAACGTTAAGAAACAACGTTCTTCTGTGGGAATTTCATTACTTCAGCATAACATTTTCTACAGGTTTCCTCATGGTTCTATTTAAAGTCATGTTCTCAAAGAACGTTAAGAAAACCTTCCATAAAAACCACAAGAAAACATTTGTAACATTCAGAGAACATTCTAAGAATGTTATTTTAAAACATATACATACAGTTCTCAGCATCAACAAAACAATCTCTATCCTCTATCTTGTTAAGCGTGTTCAGGTGTGTTGGCCTCGCCCACTAATTCGCCACACCTGATCTTAATGAGTGCACGTTTCCTTTGAAATGGGGTGTGTTTGAACAGACTAAAATGAACAGCTTGGGTAGTATGCCTGCATGCTGTGTGTTGTAGACCCCTGGTATTTTAACAACAATTTTCCACCTGCTGTGTCTGACTACAGCTATACCCTATTTGGAATTTCTGGGGGCTAACAATGAACTTTGACAGAGAAATTTTTTAGAATAGGTGTTCCATGCTCTGATGAAACATAGTCATTACCTTTTTGAGAATTTCTAGTATGTTCTTCTACTAGTGCTAGTCTATTACAATTATTATGGATGGCAGGGAATGTGTATATCAAGAGATGTAACTGTATGTAAAAGTTGTCAAAACACAGCATAAGGATACAACACAGAAAAATGGTGCCCCATCTTTTTGTCTTTGTGAATTGCTCCAATTTAAGAAATTTAAATACCAGCCCCACTGACCCATTACCCTGGTTTTAAATATCCAGTATTTTACCTTTTACCTGGCCTGTCACAATAGACTAGCATCCATCTCTTCTACTTGATTATTACTATACATTATACACCAATCATATAAGATACTGCATGTTGATGAGATTTACCTCATATTACCTATTTTAATGGCTTCCAATCTACACTCTTAGAAAAAAGGGTTCCAAAAGGGTTCTTTGGCTGTCCCATAGGAAAACCGTTTTTGACTCCAGGTAGAACCCTTTTGGGTTCCAAGTAGAAAGGGAAAAGGAGAGGGTGTGAAAAGGGAAAAGGTGGAAAGGGTTCTACATGGAAACAAAAATGGTTATTCAAAGGGTTCTCCTATTGGGATAGCTGGATATCTTTTTTAGATTATAGATAGCACACCTTAGCACAATATTTGCAAAATGAGTTTTGATTTAAATTCTCACCCCATGGCCCCGACTCCCAGCTCCCTTATCTTTAACAAATCGTAGTACCTCATAACTAAGGCCATGAGGACTACAAGGGGTTGCGTAATGCAGGGATTGCTCCCAGGTGCGCAAATGGAGATCCCTCCATTTTCACCTCAGTTCAAGGCCACTCTCAATCTCTCTTTCCATCCCTTTCGGGCTTGGGAAAGCAGGACGTTTTTCACCATGACCAATCCCACAGCCCCCTGACCTGCACTAATGCTGTTTATTTTAGAATTTCTTCTGAAAAGAGCTAATATGTGTAACCCTTTGTGATGCAGTTTGCTGATCCTTGAGAGGGTATCTTTCTGGCATGGGCTCGAATCTTAGGCCCACCGTGAATTATTTATACAGTTGAAGTCGGAAGTTTACATACACCTTAGCGAAATACATTTAAACTCAGTTTTCACAATTCCTGATATTTAATCCTAGTAAAAATTCCCTGTCTTAGGTCAGTTAGGATCACCACTTTATTTTAAGAATGTGAAATGTCAGAATAATAGTAGAGAGAATGATTTATTTAAGCTTTTATTTCTTTCATCACACTCCCAGTGGGTCAGAAATGTACATACACTCAATTAGTATTTGGTAGCATTGCCTTTAAATTGTTTAACTTGGGTCAAACGTTTCAGCTAGCCTTCCTCAAGCTTCCCACAATAAATTGGATTAATTTTGGCCCATTCCTCCTTACAGAGCTGGTGTAACTGAGTCAGGTTTTTATAGGCCTCCTTGCTTGCACACGCTTTTTCAGTTCTGCCCACAAATGTTCTATAGGATTGAGGTCAGGGCTTTGTGATGGCCACTCCAATACCTTGACTTTGTTGTCCTTAAGCCATTTTGCCACAATTTTGGAAGTATGCTTGGGGTCATGGTCCATTTGGAAGACTCATTTGCGACCAAGCTTTAACTTCCTGACTGATGTCTTGAGATGTTGCTTCAATATATCCACATAATTTTCCTTCCTCATGATGCCATCTATTTTGTGAAGTACACCAGCCCCTCCTGCAGCAAAGCACCCCCACCTCATGATGCTGCCACCCCCGTGCTTCACGGTTGGGATGGTGTTCTTCGGCTTGCAATCAACCCCCTTTTTCCTCCAAACATAAAGATTATTGCCAAACAGTTCTATTTTTGTTTCATCAGACCAGAGGACATTTCTCCAAAAAGTACAATCTTTGTCCCCATGTGCAGTTGCAAACCGTAGTCTGGCTTTTTTATGGTGGTTTTGGAGCAGAGGCTTCTTCCTTGCTGAGCGGCCTTTCAGGTTATGTTGATATAGGACTCGTTTTACTGTGGATATAGATACTTTTGTACCTGTTACCTTCAGCATCTTCACAAGGTCCTTTCTGTTGTTCTGGGAATGATTTGCACTTTTCGCACCAAAGTATGTTCATCTCTAGGAGACAGAACGCGTCTCCTTCCTGAGCGGTATGACAGCTGCGTGGTCCCATGGTGTTTATACTTGCGTACTATTGTTTGTACAGATGAACGTGGTACCTTCAGGCGTTTGGAAATTGCTCCCAAGGATGAACCAGACTTGTGGAGGTCTGCAATTTTTTTTCTGAGGTCTTGGCTGATTTCTTTTGATTTTCCCATGATGTCAAGCAAAGAGTCACTGAGTTTGAAGGTAGGCCTTGAAATACATCCACAGTTACACCTCCAATTGACTCAAATGATGTCAATTAGCCTATCAGAAGCTTCTAAAGCCATGACATCATTTTCTGGAATTTTCCAAGCTGTTTAAAGGCACAGTCAACTTAGTGTATGTAAACTTCTGACCCACTGGAATTGTGATACAGTGAATTATAAGTGAAATAATCTGTCTGTAAACAATTGTTGGAAAAATGACTTGTGTCATGGACAAAGTAGATGTCCTAACCGACTTGCCAAAACTATAGTTTGCTAAGAAGAAATTCGTGGAGTGGTTGAAAAACTAGTTTTAATGACTCCAACCTAAGGGTATGTAAACTTCCGACTTCAAATGTACATTGGCTTTTCCTAGTGAGTAAGGGGTGAAGTTGGGACAGGGTATTATTGGAGCATCATAAGATGGGTCTAGCAATATAGTACAGATATAGGATCTTCAATTTGACCAGTATTGTCGTATCAAAATAATCCTGCAGCAACCGGATTCTAACGTTTAGCCATAATGTTGCTTGATCGGTGGTTAGGCTATTAGCTGGACAAAAGGTGCTACATGAAAAGTGCAATACTGTTAATATATCCCAGTTTTAGTGCAGGTTTTCAGTGAATTTCTGTAAATCACGAAGCTCGTCTGCGGTGCAGGAAAATTCTCAGCAACAAAATAGTGATCAAATTAAATCCTACAGCTGCTGTTTGGTTGATAGTATTGTTTTCTGTGAGTTTGCTACTATGTGAGAAGGATGGTCTGGATTCTAATCAACTCATCTAAAAGGGCCATCCTTTGTCCTGCAGGTTCATGCTCTACAACATTCGGAGAGTACGACCCTGCCTTACACAGGAAGCAGCACAGGTCCTAATCCAGGCACTTGTCATCTCCCGTCTGGATTACTGCAACTCGCTGTTGGCTGGGCTCCCTGCCTGTGCCATTAAACCCCTACAACTCATCCAGAATGCCGCAGCCCGTCTGGTGTTCAACCTTCCCAAGTTCTCTCACGTCACCCCCCTCCTCCGCACACTCCACTGGCTTCCAGTTGAAGCTCGCATCCGTTACAAGACCATGGTGCTTGCCTATGGAGCTGTGAGGGGAACGGCACCTCCGTACCTTCAGGCTCTGATCAGTCCCTACACCCAAACGAGGGCATTGCGTTCATCCACCTCTGGCCTGCTGGCTCCCCTTCCTCTGCGGAAGCATAGTTCCCGCTCAGCCCAGTCAAAACTGTTCGCTGCTCTGGCACCCCAAATGGTGGAACAAGCTCCCTCACGACGCCAGGACAGCGGAGTCACTCACCACCTTCCGGAGACATTTGAAACCCCACCTCTTTAAGGAATACCTGGGATAGGATAAAGTAATCCTTCTACCCCCCCCCCCCAAAAAAAAACAACAAAAAAAACAATTGTAAAGTGGTTATCCCACTGGCTATAGGGTGAATGCACCAATTTGTAAGTCGCTCTGGATAAGAGCGTCTGCTAAATGACGTAAATGTAAATGTATTAAAGGGGTAGAGTATTTGGAAAGTGTATTGTGTTAAAGCCTGTGGCTGAGGGCAGGGTCGAAGACAACAACCATGTCCTCACAAGCACCACCAGAACGACATGCCAAGAAGACCTTGAAGGAGGCAACCATTGGCATGTCATGAAAGGATAATTGAACAAGGGGCCAGTGGTATTTTTGCAGGGCCTTTGGGTAGAGATCTTCAGGCAATGTGGCATTAATGGGGGTGATTCCAAGCACTATTCCTATTCCCGCTCTGCCCCAAGGGAGAGTAGAGCTACTCCGTGTTTGTTTCCAGGCTTGCTGAGATTCCACCCTAGTTAAAAGATTCTGACATGTGGATTAAAGGGGTACCTCAACAAGACTTTAATGTGCCAGTGCCGCAGGCTGAATTAGTCTTAAGACAGTGAGGAGGCTGCTCCCAAAACAAACCAGCAACGACACAGGGATAAACACATCCTGTGTGCGCTCTTAGTAAACACGAAACTGCAAGTTGTCCGTAGACTTATGTCAGACTATTCTCGCAAGATTCAGAATACATAACACAGAAGTCCATCTCATTGAGAGGATTTTAGTCTGCTTTCATCAGACTGGTCAAAATAATAATAATAGGTTGCGGGTTTTTTTGCATTCTAATGTTGGTGTGGGGTATATAAAATAAGTTCAATGCTGTCCCTTTCACAATACTTCAACCTGCAGTGTGTGTGTGTGTGTGTGTGTATGTACGCATGTGTGTATGAACCCTTTACTTTTGGACAGGAGAGATGGAGTAGAGGGCAGGACCAGTGATTTCCATGAGGAATGGCCAAGATCTTTTCCTCACATCTTTTCATCTTGGCAACCGGACAGGACTGGACTAACCACTGGAACCAAACACCATCAGAAAGCTATAGTGGTGTAGACTGAAGGTGCGCTTATAGGCTGGTTTAAAGCCAGTTGTTCATGTTGAGTGATATAAGTTTAGGATTAGTGGTATGCTGTATCAGCATTTCTGTGGTTTTGTCTCAAAGTGCATACAGTGAGGGAAAAAAGTATTTGATCCCCTGCTGATTTTGTACGTTTGCCCACTGACAAAGAAATGATCAGTCTATAATTTTAATGCTAGGTTTATTTGAACAGTGAGAGACAGAATAACAACAACAAAATCCTGAAAACGCATGTCAGAAATGTTATAAATTGATTTGCATTTTAATGAGGGAAATAAGTATTTGACCTCCTCTCAATCAGAAAGATTTCTGGCTCCCAGGTGTCTTTTATACAGGTAACGAGCTGAGATTAGGAGCACACTCTTAAAGGGAGTGCTCCTAATCTCAGCTTGTTACCTGTATAAAATACACCTGTCCACAGAAGCAATCAATCAATCAGATTCCAAACTCTACACCATGGCCAAGACCAAAGAGCTCGCCAAGGATGTCAGGGACAAGATTGTAGACCTACAGAAGGCTGGAATGGGCTACAAGACCATCGCCAAGCAGCTTGGTGAGAAGGTGACAACAGTTGCTGCGATTATTCGCAAATGGAAGAAACACAAAAGAACTGTCAATCTCCCTCGGCCTGGGGCTCCATGCAAGATCTCACCTTGTGGAGTTGCAATGATCATGAGAACGGTGAGGAATCAGCCCAGAACTACACGGGAGGATCTTGTCAATGATCTCAAGGCAGCTGGGACCATAGTCACCAAGAAAACAATTGGTAACACACTACGCCGTGAAGGACTGAAATCCTGCAGCGCCCGCAAGGTCCCCCTGCTCAAGAAAGCACATATACATGCCCGTCTGAAGTTTGCCAATGAACATCTGAATGATTCAGAGGAGAACTGGGTGAAAGTGTTGTGGTCAGATGAGACCAAAATGGAGCTCTTTGGCATCAACTCAACTCGCCGTGTTTGGAGGAGGAGGAATGCTGCCTATGACCCCAAGAACACCATCCCCACCGTCAAACATGGAGGTGGACACATCATGCTTTGGGGGTGTTTTTCTGCTAAGGGGACAGGACAACTTCACCGCATCAAAGGGACGATGGACAGGGCCATGTACCGTCAAATCTTGGGTGAGAACCTCCTTCCCTCAACCAGGGCATTGAAAGTGGGTCGTGGATGGGTATTCCAGCATGACAATAACCCAAAACACACGGCCAAGGCAACAAAGGAGTGGCTCAAGAAGAAGCACATTAAGGTCCTGGAGTGGCCTAGCCAGTCTCCAGACCTTAATTCCTTAGAAAATCTGTGGAGGGAGCTGAAGGTTCGAGTTGCCAAACGTCAGCCTCAAAACCTTAATGACTTGGAGAAGATCTGCAAAGAGGAGTGGGACAGAATCCCTCCTGAGATGTGTGCAAACCTGGTGGCCAACTACAAGAAACGTCTGACCTCTGTGATTGCCAACAAGGGTTTTGCCACCAAGTACTAAGTCATGTTTTGCAGAGGGGTCAAATACTTATTTCCCTCATTAAAATGCAAATCAATTTATAACATTTTTGACATGCGTTTTTCAGGATTTTTTGTTGTTATTCTGTCTCTCACTGTTCAAATAAACCTACCATTAAAATTATAGACTGATCATTTCTTTGTCAGTGGGCAAACATACAAAATCAGCAGGGGATCAAATACTTTTTTCCCTCACTGTAAGTAGCTCACCTTGCTCATCCATTTAAGTATCTATCTAAGTGGTTTCCAAGGGCAATGTAGTTCGTTTTTTTCTGACAATGATTTGTTCAACTGAAGTCTTGTTATTTTAGGGAATGTGATTGTGCTTGAAAGGGAATCCCCACTAGGAAGTAAAACTTTGGCAAAGTACCCAATTGTCATACTTGAGTAAAAGTAAAGATAGAGTTGAAGTCGTAAGTTTACATACACTTAGATTGGAGTCATTAAAACTTGATTTTCAACCACTCCACACATTTGTTAACAAACTATAGTTTTGGCAAGTTGGTTACGACATCTACTTTGTGCATGACTGAAGTAATTTTTCTGTGTACCTGTGGATGTATTTCAAGGCCTACCTTCAAACTCAGTGACTCTTTGCTTGACATCATGGGAAAATCAAAAGAAATCAGCCAAGACCTCAGAAAAAATATTGTAGACCTCCACAAGTCTGGTTCATCCTTGGGAGCAATTTCCAAACGTGGAAGGCTACCCAAAACGTTTCCCCCAAGTTAAACAATTTAAAGGCAATGCTACCAAATACTAATTGAGTGTATGTAAACTTCTAACCCATTGGGAATGTGATGAAATAAATAAAAGCTTAAATAAATCATTCTCTCTACTATTACTCTGAAATTTCACATTCTTAAAATAAAGTGGTGATCCTAACTGACCTAAGACAGGGAATTTTTACTAGGATTAAATGTCAGGAATTGTGAAACATTTTGTTGAAATGTATTTGGCTAAGGTGTAAACTTCCGACTTCAACTGTACCTTAATAGAAAATGACTCAAGTAAAAGTGAAAGTCAATCAGTAAAATACTACTTGAGTAAAAGTCTAAAAGTATTTGGTTTTAAATATACTTAAGTATCAAGAGTTAATGTAATTGCAAAAATATACTTAAGTATCGAAAGTAAAAGTATGAATCATTTCAAATTCCTTATATTAAGCAAACCAGGCAGCACCATATTTTGTTTATTTTGTTTATTTTTACAGATAGCCAGAGGCACACTCCAACAGTCAGACATTATTTACAAACAAAGCATGTGTGTTTAGTGAGTCTGCCAGATCAGAGGCATTAGGGATGATCAGGGTGTTCTCTTGATAAATACGTGAATTGAACCATTTTACTGTCCTGCTAAGCATTCGAAATGTAACTAGTACTTTTGGGTGTCAGGGAAAATGTATGGAGTAAAAAGTACATGATTTTCTTTAGGAATGTAGTGAAGTAAAAGTTGTCACAAATATAAATAGTGAAAAAACAACTTAAGTAGTACTTTAGAGTATTTTTACTTGATTTCTTTACACCACTGATAATGGAGGAAGTGAGGAAACCTTTCTTTTTGAACATCTGAACACTAAACATTCAACCCCATGGTGTATCAAAGAAACAAACGAGTTAAAAATGAAAGAGGGCATGAAGGAAAACATACATTTACATTTACATCATTTAGCAGATGCTCTTATCCAGGGCGACTTACAAATTGGTGCATTCAACTTATGATAGCCAGTGGGACAACCACCTTTTTTTTTAAATGGGGGGTAGGGAAAGAAGGATTACTTTATACTATTCCAGGTATTCCTTAAAGAGGTAGGGTTTCAAGTGTCTCCGGAAGGTGGTCAGTGACTCCGCTGTCCTGGGGGAGCCTGTTCCACCATTGGGGTGCCAGAGCAGCGAATAGCTTTGACTGGGCTGAGCGGGAACTGTGCTTCCGTAGAGGTAGGGGAGCTAGCAGGCCAGAGGTGGATGAACGTAGTGCCCTCATTTGGTTGTAGGGTCTGATCAGAGCCTGAAGGTAAGGAGGTGCCGTTCCCCTCACAGCTCCGTAGGCAAGCACCATGGTCTTGTAGTAGATGCGAGCCTCAACTGGAAGCCAGTGGAGTGTGTGGAGGAGCGGGTTGACATGAGAGAACTTGGGAAGGTTGAACACCAGATGGGCTGCAGCGTTCTGGATAAGTTGAAGGGGTTTAATGGCACAGGCAGGGAGCCCAGCCAACAGCGAGTTGCAGTAATCCAAACGAGAGATGACAAGTGCCTGGATTAGGACCTGTGCCGCTTTCTGTGTAAGGTAGGGTCGTACTCTACGAATGTTGTAGAGCATGAACCTGCAGGATCGGGTCACCGCTTTGATGTTAGCGGAGAACGACAGGGTATTGTCCAGGGTCACGCCAAGGTTCTTTGCACTCTGGGAGGAGGACACAATGGAGTTGTCAACCGAAAAAAATGAGAAAATTAATTGTGTGTCGTCTGCGTAGCAATGATAGGAGAGACCATGTGAGGATATGACAGAGCCAAGTGACTTGGTGTATAGAGAGAATAGGAGAGGGCCTAGAACTGAGCCCTGGGGGACACCAGTGGTGAGAGCAAGTGGTGCGGAGACAGATTCTCGCGACGCCACCTGGCAGGAGCGACCTGTCAGGTAGGACACAATCCAAGAGTGAGCAGTGCCGGAGATGCCCAACTCGGAGAGGGTGGAGAGGAGGATCTGATGGTTCACACTATCAAAGGCAGCGGGTAGGTCTAGTAGGATAAGAGCAGAGGAGAGAGAGTTAGCTTTAGCAGTGCGGAGAGCCTCCGTGACACAGAGAAGAGCAGTCTCAGTTGAATGACCAGTCTTGAAACCTGACTGGTTTGGATCAAGAAGGTCATTCTGAGAGAGATAACAGGAGAGTTGGCTAGAGACGGCATGCTCAAGAGTTTTGGAGAGAAAAGAAAGAAGGGATACTGGTCTGTAGTTGGAGGGATCGAGTGTAGGTTTTTTGAGGAGGGGTTCAACTCTCGCTCTCTTGAAGACGGAAGGGACATGGCCAGCGGTCAAGGATGAGTTGATGAGCGAGGTGAGGTAAGGGAGAAGGTCTCCGGAAATGGTCTGGAGAAGAGAGGAGGGGATAGGGTCAAGTGGGCAGGTTGTTGGGCGGCCGGCAGTTACAAGTTGCAAGATTTCATCTGGAGAGAGAAGGGAGAAAGAAGTCAAAGCATAGGGTAGGGCAGTGTGAGCAGGACCAGCGATGTCTTTTGACTTAATAAATGAGGATCGGATGTCGTCAACCTTCTTTTCAAAATGGTTGACGAAGTCATCCACAGAGAGGGAGGAGGGAGGGGGAGGAGGAGGAGGATTCAGCAGGGAGGAGAAGGTGGCAAAGAGCTTCCTAGGGTTAGAGGCAGAGGCTTGAAATATCGAGTGGTAGAAAGTGTCTTTAGCAGCGGAAACAGAGGAAGAGAATGTAGAGTGAAAAGATGACAGGTCCGCAGGGAGTCTAGTTTTCCTCCATTTCCGCTCGGCTGCCTGGAGCCCTCTTCTGTGAGCTCGCAATGAGTCGTCAAGCCACGGAGCAGGAGGGGAGGACCGAGCCGGCCGGGAGGATAGGGGACATAGAGAGTCAAAAGATGCAGAAAGGGAGGAGAGGAGGGTTGAGGAGGCAGAATCAGGAGATCGGAGGGAGAAGGATTTAGCAGAGGGAAGAGATGATAGGATGGATGAGGAGAGAGTAGCAGGAGAGAGAGAGCGAAGGTTGCGACGGCACATTACCATCGGAGTAGGGGCAGAGTGAGTAGTGTTGGAGGAGAGTGAGAGAGAAAAGGATGCAAAGTAGTGGTCGGAGACTCATCTAGTAAAGATGAGGTCAAGCGTATTGCCTGCCTGCCTTGTGAGTAGGGGGGGACGGTGAGAGGGTGAGGTCAAAAGAGGAAAGGAGTGGAAAGCAGGAGGCAGAGAGAAATTAGTCAAAGGCAGACGTAGGGAGGTTAAAGTCACCCAGAACTGTGAGCGGTGAGCCATCCTCATGAAAGGAACTCATCAAGGCGTCAAGCTCATTAATGAACTCTCCAAGGGAACCTGGAGGGCGATAAATGACAAGGATGTTAAGCTTGAATGGGCTAGTGACTGTGACAGCATGGAATTCAAATGAAGAGATAGACAAATGGGTCAGGGGAAAAAGAGAGAATGTCCACTTGGGAGAGATGAGGATTCCTGTACCACTGCCGCGCTGACCAGATGCTCTCGGGGTATGCGAGAACACATGGTCAGACGAGGAAAGAGCAGTAGGAGTAGCAGTGTTTCCTGTGGTAATCCATGTTTCCGTCAGCGCCAAGAAGTCGAGGGACTGGAGGGTAGCATAGTCTGAGATGAACTCTGCCTTGTTGGCCGCAGAACGGCAGTTCCAGAGGCTGCCGGAGACCTGGAACTCCACGTGGGTTGTGCACACAGGGACCACCAGGTTAGAGTGGCAGCATAAAACTTCAAATAAAAACTATGACGTTTTGGCAAGTGTTTTTTTTTTTTTCACCTTTATTTAACCAGGTAAGCCAGTTGAGAACAAGTTCTCATTTACAACTGCGAGCTGGCCAAGATAAAGCAAAGCAGTGTGATAAAATCAACAACAACACAGTTACATATGAAATAAACAAAACATACAGTCAATAACACAATAGAAAATCTATATACAGTGTGTGCAAATGTAGTAAGTTGTGGAGGTAAGGCAATAAATAGGCCATAGTGCAAAATAATTACAATTGAGTATTAACACTGGAGTGATAGATGTGCAGAAGATGATGTGCAAATAGAGATACTGGGGTGCAAATCAGCAAAATAAATTACAATGTAAATAACAATATGGGGATGAGGTAGTTGGGTGGACTAATTACAGATGGGCTGTGTACAGGTGCAGTGATTGGTAAGCTGCTCTGACAACTGATGCTTAAAGTTAGTGAGGGAAATAAGAGTCTCCAGCTTCAGAGATTGTTGCAGTTCGTTCCAGTCATTTGCAGCAGAGAACTGGAAGGAATGGCGGCCAAAGGAGGTGTTGGCTTTGGGGATGACCAGTGAGATATACCTGCTGGAATGCATACTACGGGTGGGTGTTGCTATGGTGACCAATGAGCTAAGGTAAGGCGGGGATTTGCCTAGAAGTGATTTATAGATGACCTGGAGCCAGTGGGTTTGGCGACGAATATGTAGTGAGGTTCAGTCAACGAGAACGTACAGGTCACAATGGTGGGTAGTATATGGGGCTTTGGTGACAAAACGGATGGCACTGTGATAGACTACATCCAATTTGCTGAGTAGAGTGTTGGAAGCTATTTTGTAAATGACATCGCTGAAGTCAAGGATCGGTAGGATAGTCCGTTTTACGAGGGCATGTTTAGCAGCATGAGTGAAGGAGGCTTTGAGTGAAGGAGGCTTTGTTGCGAAATAGGAAGCCGATTCTTGATTTAATTTTGGATTGGAGATGCTTAATGTGAGTCTGGAAGGAGAGTTTACGGTCTAACCAGACACCTAGGTATTTGTAGTTGTCCACATATTCTAAGTCAGACCCGCCGAGAGTAGTGATTCTAGTCGGGCTGGCGGGTGCAAGCAGCGTTCGATTGAAGAGCATGCACTTAGTTTTACTAGCGTTTAAGAGCAGTTGGAGGCTACGGAAGGAGTTTTGTATGGCATTGAAGCTCGTTTGGAGGTTTGTTAACACAGTGTCCAATGAAGGGCCAGATGTATACAAAATGGTGTCGTCTGCGTAGAGGTGGATCTGAGAGTAACCAGCAGCAAGAACGACATCATTGATATACACAGAGAATAGAGTCGGCGTGCTGGCGTGCACACGCACACATTTTTCATTGTCAGTTGGTCCTTATAAAAAATAAAAATAAAGTGTTGCCCTCTGGGGGAGCTTGCCCATTCTCCGTCTGCCCAGGGTGTACTTGTTAAACTCAGGATGTTAAAAAATATGGCATGAAAAGGCGAAACCACGTTCTCAAGGGATGGCTGCCAAAAGGACTCTTAACATTATGCAATTAACCTCCTTATTGAATGTAATGCTGCTTTTCCTCAACTTCCCCCATTTTACCTGAACCCGAGATTGTTCTATTGGCATCTTATACGCTCTTAGAAAAAAGAATTCCAAAAGGGTACTTCAACTATCCCCATAGGAGAACCCTTTTTGGTTCCAGGGAGAACCCTTTTGGGTTCCATGTAGAAGTGCAACCAAAAGGGTTCTGTCTGGAGCCAAAAGGGTTGTACCTGGAACCAAAAAGGGTTCTTCAAAGGGTTCTCCTATGGGGACAGCAGAATAACCCTTTTAGGTTCTAGATAGCTCCTTTTTTCTAAGAGTGAACAAGCATGGCACATCAATTCTCAACCTTTCTCTGATGTTGCTCAGCACATTCATTTTTTTTGGGCTATAGTGGAGGTTGGAAAATATAGTCAAATCTGAAAATACAATTATATAGACCCTGTTTATGTGTATAAACTCTTAAGCCTAACCTGTGAATAACAATTAGCTGTTTTTTGGCTCTTCCTCACAGAGACATTTTTGCAAAACTTTGGAGGATTAGACTGTGTTTGTATGTGTGTTTATTTGTGTGTGTGTGTCAGACAGATATTGTGTAGGAGGAAAACATCAGCGCTAGCTAACACACTAGTGGGCACTTAGCGGATCACTGCTCTGACACACCTGGGTCTCCTCACAGCCTGTTAGAGAGTCCATGGACAGCACTCTGACAATGCTGCCCTCATTCCTCAGGTGCTCTGGGAGAGGGAGGGAAGGAGGGAGGGAGAGCGATCAAGAGTGAGGGGGATAGGGAAAGAGGGAGGGTGTCACGATCGTTGGTTAGAGATGAGGACCAAGGCGCAGCGTTGAAGGTGAACATATCCCTTTTATTACTGATCACACGATCAAAACAATAAACGATAACGTGACGTCTACAGTTTAACACAAACCGAAATGAACAAGAAACCACAAACACAAAGTGAAAGACAGACAGTTAAATATGGCTCCCAATCAGAGACACCCAGCTGACACTCGTTGCCTCTGATTGGGAGTCACTCAGCCCAACATCGAAAATCAAACATAGAATTACACACCCTGGCTCAACATAACATAGTCCCCAGAGCCAGGGCGTGACAGTACCCCCCCCCAAAGGCGCGGACTCCGGCCGCGCCAAACAACCACAACAGGGGAGGGACCGGGTGGGCACTCCGCCTCGGCGGCGGATCCGGCTCCGGACATGACCCAGGCACGGGTTGTGCTGGACTGACGACGCACACCCCTGGCTTGATGCGTGGAGGAGGAACGGGCCGGACCGGGCTGACGAAGCGCACCCCTGACTTGGTGCGTGGAGCAGGAAGGAGCCGGACCGGGCTGACGACGCGCACCACTGACCCGGTGCGGGGAGCTTGGACGGGCCGGACCGGGCTGGCGACGCGCACCACAGACTTGGTGCGGAGAGCAGGAACGGGCCGGACAGGGCTGACGAAACGCACCATAGACTTGGTGCGGAGAGCAGGCACGGGCCGTGCCGGACTGACGACGCACACCACTGGCTTGGTGCGGGAAGCTTGGATGGGCCGGACTGGGCTGGCGACGCGCACCACAGACTTGGTGCGGAGAGCAGGAACGGGCCGGACAGGGCTGACGAAACGCACCATAGACTTGGTGCGGAGAGCAGGCACGGGCCGTGCCGGACTGACGACGCACACCACTGGCTTGGTGCGGGAAGCTTGGATGGGCCGGACTGGGCTGGCGACGCGCACCACAGACTTGGTGCGGAGCGCAGGAACGGGCCGGGCTGGGCTGTCGACGCACACCGTAGGTTTGGTGCGGGGAGCAGGAATAGACCGGACCGTACTGGGGACACACACCACTGGCTCTACACCGGGATCTGGAACGGGCCGGACCGGACTGGCAACACACGCCAGTACCTCTCGCCGTGCCTCTACACCCTCCATCCCCTCTTCTACCAGTGGCCCCCGTAACCTGGCGGCCTCCTCTGCAACCCCGCTGGACCGCTCCATAGCGGCCTCCTGCTGCCCCGACGTCGTGAGCCCCCCCCTAAAAATTTTCTGGGGGTCTCTCCTCCCCGTGGGCCAGGCCTCCATCATTCTCGCCAGACTCTCACCCCACTGCTCCAAACTCCAACCTCTCTCCTTTTCTCTTGGCTTGGCCCAGTCGAGACTCCTACTCAACTGCTCCCAAGTCCATCCTCTCTCTTCTTCATGCTGCTTGGTCCTGTTATGGTGGTTTCTTCTGTCACGATCGTTGGTTAGAGATGAGGACCAAGGCGCAGCGTTGAAGGTGAACATATCCCTTTTATTACTGATCACACGATCAAAACAATAAACGATAACGTGACGTCTACAGTTTAACACAAACCGAAATGAACAAGAAACCACAAACACAAAGTGAAAGACAGAGAGTTAAATATGGCTCCCAATCAGAGACACCCAGCTGACACTCGTTGCCTCTGATTGGGAGTCACTCAGCCCAACATCGAAAATCAAACATAGAATTACACACCCTGGCTCAACATAACATAGTCCCCAGAGCCAGGGCGTGACAGAGGGAGAGAGAGCTCTCTACTCTAACTTCTGTAGCTTGGAAGGAGCGAGAGAAAGTCACAACGCATGAAGAGGATGGGCAGTGGTTTTGTCCGCTGCAGGCATTTCTCTCAGTTAATTTGATCTCAGTTCATTTGTTTTAGTTGGTCATGGCGCTGCTGGGAGTCAGTGAGAGTGAATTGACACAACATTGTTTATTCTGG
Source organism: Coregonus lavaretus (assembly GCF_964263955.1). Taxonomy (NCBI): domain Eukaryota; kingdom Metazoa; phylum Chordata; class Actinopteri; order Salmoniformes; family Salmonidae; genus Coregonus; species Coregonus lavaretus. Next base: position 34,555,813 of record NC_139989.1, on the reverse strand, counting down.
CTTGTCCTGCCTCAGCCAAAATAAGTGCGAGTCCATTGCCACTTAGCAGAGGTGGGACAAAGTCATTGTTATGCAAGTCACAAGTAAGTCTCAAGTCTTTGCTCTCGAGTCCCGAGTCAAGTCGAGTCAAAGATGAGGCAAGTCCCAAGTCGAGTCAAAAGTCAAAGCCATCAAGTCTCAAGTCGAGTCCAAAGTCCTACCATTTTAGTTTCGAGTCATTTCAAGTCCTCTTACCACAGAAATAAAATGTATACAAATCATGTATGTCTGTAAGATTTGTATTTATTTAAACCTTTTTATACAATAACATTAATCAAATACAGCAAAAAACATAACATTTAATTTTCACAAAAAAAATGCTTGTATTTGAACAGCATATTGCACTAGAACAATGCAGAGAGAGAGAGAGAGAGAGAGAGAGAGAGAGAGAGAGAGAGAGAGAGAGAGAGAGAGAGAGAGAGAGAGAGAGAGAGAGAGAGAGAGAGAGAGAGAGAGAGAGAGAGAGAGAGAGAGAGAGAGAGAGAGAGAGAGAGAGAGAGAGAGAGAGAGAAAATGGTTTACGGGGAAGGACAAACACCAAAGCTCTGGAAGTAAAAACAGTGTGGGAACCTGCACTGCAAATGAACAGATCTTACTCCATGTGAAACTCCTACCACAGGAGAGAGAGAGCTGTGTGGACAGGTGATGAGCAGAGAGTGAGTGTGTGTGCGCGCATGCGTGCTGTGGACAGGTGGAGGGAGGCCCCTATACTGCATTGCATTTGCAAAAGATCAAATTGGCCAAAAGTCTGTCAGTCATTTGTGCACGATGGGGACGCAGAATGATGCCACCATGGCTGAAAACTCGCTCCACTGGAGCACTAGAAGCAGGCACTGCCAAGACTCGGATGGCTACTTGAAAGAGTGAAGGAAGAGTCTTACTGTTCAGTGCCCAGAACAAAAGGGCATTCTGTCCTTCTGCCATGTCAATGTAGTGACTTAGCTGTACTGCTGGTGGGGTCCCAACATCCTTTTTCTGCCTCTTATGGTATGCAGCAAACAGCCCTTCTCCTTCCATGTCCTCTAGTTCTTCTTCAGCAGGCACCGGCACAGGCTGCTCTGTCTCTGCAGCATCTTGCAGGATCAATTCTAAAAATAAAAATAAAAACGTGTCACAACAGCAGAAACAAAAGAGCCCTTATTTCTGATGTTGATGATACTGTTCAAGACTGAAATTTTTTATTATTGTTAAAGTCAGATTAATATCACATTAGATCCTATATCAGATTAAGATCAAATTATTGTACGTTGCATTTAAGTTGCATTGCAAGTCAATAATATTTACCTTTAACTCGTTGTGCCACCTCTGCCTTGATGTCACGGTTGACCAGCACATGGGGCTCAAACCACAGCAGACAAAAGGCTGGATCCAAGGCAGCTGCTTTCAGGTAGACTGTGTCTGAAAAGGGGGCAGTGATCCCTTCTTGAGACTGGGCCATTTTTACATTAATGAAGATCCCAAGAAATCTTTTTTTCAGGGATGCCTGCAGACCTCTGACCAGGCCACTCAGGAAACGAACTTGAGGCTTCAGCTTCTCAAGATGGTGATTGAGGGACAAGATGGATGGAACAACTGCACTGATTGTAATGACTTTCTCCCCCTGTGTCAAATCAGTTGCTTCTCCGAACGGTTTTAAGATGTCCACCAACTCCTTCAGCAGATTCCACTCTCGTGGTGTGAATGACAGTTCTTTATGCCCGGCCTTCTCAAGAACTGCGCAGAGCTTTTGCTGATCACAATGAAGGACTGCTTTTACCTGCCGCAGTGTGGAATTCCACCTCGTGCTCACTGCAGCAGGGATGCCTCTGTGCTCCCCAAATTCACCATCGAAGATGTCTTTAAACGTTGTGCTTGTGTGGAGCAGGGAGCTAAGTTTTGATAACTTGGAGAGAGAAGGACATGCCGCTTTTGTTTCTTTCAAACCGTCTCCCACAACCAGCTGCAATGTGTGTGCAAAACACTGCAGGCGCTGTTTCTTTGCCATAGCAGCATCGACGGTTTGCTGGTCTTCTTGGGTTAAGTCATGCCATAGCTCAGGATCATCAAGATTATCTCCAGCATCTTCATCTTCCTCCTGTTCGCTGGGGAAGCAGACTGTAAATGCCTTGCGCATGTTAGCAGCATTGTCACTAATTATATAGTCCAATTTAGCTTTGATGTTGTATTCATCACATATTGCCTCAAATTGGTCACAGATTCGCTCTGCTGTGTGAGAGCCTTTGAAGCGGTTGCAGGCCAAGAGATTAGTCTTTAGCTGTACCCTCTCTGCATCTCGCTCCATCCAGTGCACAGTGACACCAAGGAATCCCCTCATCTTTCGATCAGACCAAATGTCCACAGTGACTGAAACATGGTCAGTGTTGCTCAATTGAGTTTTTAACTTTGACCGTCTCTCCTCAGCAAGGCTCTCTGTTTTTGTGGTCAGCGTTCGGCGACATACTGGGGTATACTTGCTGTCCAGCACAGCCAGAAAGTGACGAAAGCTCTTATTTTCCACAATAGACAGAGGGAAATTGCAATCAATAATCAAGTCAGACAGTATCGCATTGGAGATGGCCTTCTGCTGTGGGTGGGTCAGGCTGTGGGTGGGTCACGAGTGTCAAGGAATTGTGAGATTGAAGGCTGTTGTGGTTCATCTACGATGATTTTGTTCATCTGGTATTCTTCATACCTGTAACAGAGAAGAATATGAAACAGATGTCAGAAAATCCTTTACAGCCACACATGTTGTATTTGAAACTACTCTTTACTCATATCAATGTTGTTGTGTTAATATTCATTGCCTATTGTACACTACGGTTTACGATAATACATTTCAGTGTCAGTGTATGCAATATTAAGAATATTTTCACTGCTTCAAAATTCATAAGAAAGCCCTTTCCCTCAAGAAACTGAAGTCATATGCTTTATAGCAGTGGTTTTCAAAGTGGGGACGGGGACCCTTGGGTGCCGCGAGGGGGTTCTAGGGGGGCCATGGCAAGTTGGCATGAAAAGTATAGAAAAACAAAATAATTGAATAAATTAAATAACTAAAGTAAACCAAATTAAACCAAAAATAAGCTAAACAATATTCCCATTAGTTAAGAACTGCACTATAATAATCTATTGCATCTCTGAACATTACTACTATAATCGTTATTATTTTATTATATACTGTATATATCCCAGTGGTGCGCTGCCTCACAGACCTACTGTAGACTACGGTAGCACTCTGTCCATGCGCTGTCTGCTGTTTGGGCATGATATGAAAAGGGAAGGCTAATGGTGGATCTACTGTGACTGTGTTATCATTTTCCTCTTTACAATGTATACGTCTTACTATGTTTCCTGTTGTACTTGGATGGGTTTAGGGATGCACCAACTACATCCGAGTTGTGAAAGGGGGTGCATTCATTGTTTAATTGTGATATTTTGTCTTCAGCGACAGTTCAGCTTAGTTGTGATTAACCAAAATTACATAAACGACCTCAATGAGGCAGCACACCAGCAACTCTGAAACTGAATTCTAAAACGCTTAACGTGAAAAACGCTTAACGTTGCTTAATGCTTAATATACTAAGACAGTAATATTATAAGACCAAACTCTGCAAATATCATATTAATAAAGCATACTATGTACAAAACATCAGATGAGCCCAGAATACATAGTAGCCTACATAAGACATGTTAAGCCTTTTCTTATAATGGTTTTCTATGGGAGGAAAACACTTAACGTGTTGTTAAACGTGTTTGCGTTCATATTCTGGCCTCATCTGATGTTTTGTACATTTAGTATACTTTATTAATATGATATTTATAGTTTGGTCTTTTAATATTACTGTCTCAGTATATTAAGACACGTTAAGCCTTTTCTTATAATAGTTTTCTATGGGAGGAAAACGCAACGTGTTATTAAACGTGTTTGCGTTCATATTCTGGGCTCATCTGATGTTTTGTACATAGTATACTTTATTAATATGATATTTACAGAGTTTGGTCTTTTAATAACACTGTCTTAGTACATTAAAGAACGTTAAGCGTTTTTCACGAAAGCGTTTTAGAATGTCCATATAATAGCAGTTCAAAAATCCATATTTTTGTAAGCATGAACCAGCAAGGGAGACGTGCGTTTGTCTCGTTGATACAGTAAATATGCAGCAGCTAGCTAGTAAGTTACGGTACATCCGATAAGGTGCGTAGCATTCGTTCAAAACTTACCTTTCTTTGTGCAACTTCAGGTGTCGAACAAAGTTGGACGTTGTGGCAGCTCCGTCTGTAATCTTCGATCCGCATGTTTTGCAGATTGCAACTCGTTTTTTGTCGACTACCTCGTAATTTTTATAGCCAAACCAAACTATCTTCGGTATCATTTTGACAACTGGCGCGTTGTTGCTTGATGTGCTTCATTGGTTGTCTTGCAATGTGCCTGCTTAGATGCTGTCGAATCAAAACAACGTGGGACTACAGTGATTGGATAACGTGCAGGCAGCGCGCGCTCTCTGTATGCATACAGGTGGATGGTGCACATTTTTTTCACAGATGCAGATAAACGGAGAGCGGCGCGGCCGTGTGAATTTTTTTTTCCCCAGTTTTCATGGGAAGTAGCAAGTCTTCTCGAGTCATAAGGCGCAAGTCCAAGTGAAGTCACGAGTCATTGATGTTAAAGTCCAAGTCGAGTTGCAAGTCTTTGTACATTTTGTCGAGTCGAGTCTGAAGTCATCAAATTCATGACTCGAGTCTGACTCGAGTCCAAGTCACATGACTCGAGTCCACACCTCTGCCACTTAGTGAGCATGTGTGTGTGTGTGCGCGTGCGTGTGTGTGTGAGAGAGAAAACAAGAATAAGAGAATAAAAGAGAATTTGAGAAAATGCAGCCAAACAATGCATAAGGGGTTTTGATTAGGCCAATGTCCAATTATCATCAGTGTGTTCACATGAAAGGGCAGTACACCCTCAGGCAAGCAAATTAACATTTTGCTCAAGACAACAATAGATAAGATGGCTTCCTACAATCTGAGAAGAAAAGGTGCTGTATAGAACCCCGAGGAACCTTTTTTACTGAGATTTCACAACAATTAAAAAAGCTGTTTCAACTGTAACATGTCTTTGTGGTTCTGTACTACAAAGGAAACCTGTCATTACTATCTAATGCATGAATTAATACAATGTACAAACCCCAGGCTACTTACTCAGTATAGGAACTGTACTATAAAATTACTTGAGGGAAGGATGTAGCCTTTTATTGGGGCCAGAGCCTATATACTGTCTGGCTATATTGGGGCCATCTCTCCCTGTTTAGCTCTACTGGTGTCCTCTAACATCAGGGGTCAGGGGTCAGGGTGGAGAGAAGCAGCCAGAATAGAGGGTAATGTGGAAGATAATACTTATTGTCTTAGGCCTGAATCCTAACTTGAGATCTGCACAGGTTATTCAAGTGTTCACACAAATCTGGCTTCTGTCGCTTACCTTTTCTTCTCTCTACCTCTCTCTCGCAGACATTTAAGTGTGCTCCCACCTTTGACCTGTGTTATTGAGTCCTATGGGTGGGTCTCGTCTGCAGTCACTCTTGATGGCTCATGTAGTGTGTCTTCATACTAACGCAGCAGCACAGATCGATGGGGCTGAACATCGTTGAGAAGCGTTGTCAGCGTGTTGTCAGAGTGTTGTCGTTGAGCGCTGCGGCAAACATCCCCACCAAGTCAATTACGCTGTCAGTGTTTCCCTGTACTGTGGCTCTCTAAAATATTTGCACACACACACAAGGATCAGACATGTTAGGTCTGTTGCGGTGACCGTATTACCGCCACATCGGCAGTCATGACCGCAGTCAAATTCCGCTTGACAGTTGAGTCACGGTAATCTCCTCTTATGCACTCTGGACATGCGTTGGTAGTGCCCAACTCGCTAATACTGTCAGGTCACTAATGGCCTGGTACTCAGCGCTCTATTGTCTCTCTAACCACTCCAACATCAATGCAAATGAAAGCGAAAATCACATCAAACACATCAAAACAGGATCATGCTTTTAAAACTCACCTCACTGTGATTGATCATTTTGAAGAAACTGAGTGGAAAACATGGTCGTTGTGGATATTGTTTCAAAGCAAAACACAACGAAAAGGACAGCGCTTTCTAAGGTGATGATTAATTCAAAACACCCATAGGCATATTAAAGCTTATGCATATGCATAAGCCTATATGAGCCCATGCCTGGAAAACACCACTGACAATGGTAGAAGCGAGGAAACCTTTCTTTTTGAAAATCTGAACACAAAGCATTCATTCCCATGGTGTATCGAACCCTTTTGTAGGGTTCTTTGATCAGAACCTGAGAGGTTATTTTTCACTCTACCAAAATTGGTTCCATATAGAACCCTTGGGTTCCATATAAGGTTCTATTTGGAACCAATTTCAGTTCTATATAGAACATTTAGGTGTGCCATATATGAAGCAAGCATATAACCCTTTTTGGTTCTATCCAGAAATAAGAGTGTAATATAAAAGAATGGTAGGGGATGTCTTGTCTGTTAAATATACTAGCCTACAGCCTGGCGCATGGCCAGATAACATACAGTAGACCGACTAATTTTCTGTTCTTCTGAAATACATTTTCTTCATATGATGTTTCTTTAGACCGGCCTAAAATAAATAATGGATTTATTGTGATGGTGTGTATTCAATGGATTTATTAGACTTTTAAATGTATATGTTCGAAAGGCGCACATCACTGGCTTGTATGCGTGGAGGCATGGAGATGCTAAATGTGTTTTTGTTAATTAACAGTCAATTACCCTGAGACCAGCAGTTATCTGCATGACAATAACCGGCTGACAAAATGTCATGACCGCCACTGCCCTAGTCAAGGGGTTTGTCTTACTTACGTTCTCGCTTTGGCTCCCTCTGTCTGACTAAAGGCTCTGTCTCAATTGGAATCTGAATCGGAGTTGTGCAAAGTCAGTGTAGTCTGTAAAGGTGTGTGTTGAAGCTGGGGAGGAGTGCTGAAAGGTGATGATGGGCTCACCCCTAAGAGGAAGAAGTGTTTGAAAAATGAGATGTGTTTTGGAATCGATAAGAATCACGTCTTTTGCAAGTTCAGATTCAAGCAGTGGAACTGTTTCTTCAACTGCTGTTTCTCTGAAGTGCATGCTATGCATGCTGTGCATTAGACAGGTGCACAGATATATAATTATATTCACACTTGTAGTCGCATCATCAAACCAATTATTCACTCTTTATTAGAACACCTTCCAACAACACTGCGTGAACAATTCGATAATTGCAGCAAATGTTTTTTAACAGCATGGTTTGTTGGATTTTGGAGAGCCAGCATGGACGCTCTGTGCTATGCACAATGCAGAGCTGACACCTTCAGTACAAGCAAATGTGGAGGAACTTAAACCATACAAATAACATCCCTATCACTACAAACACAACACAGGACGTTCCTCGCTACAGTAGTGACAAAACAACACCTACTGGGGAACTGCCTTCAGAAAAACAGCTGGTTGAGTCTAATAAAAAGAAATATATATTTCACCATAAAAAAACTTTGAAATGTCCCACAAATGTAAAACCAAAAGCACACACACACACACGTTAAGGCTGTCGAAGTGGAACTGAGTGAGTCACAGTGACTGTTTGGCATTGCTATTTCCTACCCACCTGTATATCTGGCCAATCAACACAATAGGTGGCTAAAGTTAGCTAGGCTAGGCGTTAAGGTTAGGGGTTAGGTAACATGCTAGCTAAGTCGTAAAAGGGTTAAGGTTAGGGTTAAGGTTAGGAGTAAGGTTAAAGGGTTAAAGTTATGGTTAGGCGAAGGGTTAGCTAACATGATAAGTAGTTGCAAAAGAGCTAAAAACTGGTACGTAGTTGCTAATTAGCTAAAGCTGTCCGTGATTAGATTTGAACACGCAACCTTTGGGTTGCTAGACGTTCGCGTTATACGCCTACCCGACCAACCTCCCTCCTATAGTTTCTGTCTTAAGTAACCTACTGTCTTTATCTGTGATTGAAATTCACTGTATACAAAATCATGTACTGCGCACAAAAAAATAAAAATAATTGTGTGCCTGTCACGAATTTCCAATAAGCTATTTGTGCCTTTTTCAAAATCTGTGATACTGGGTGGGGACAAGCCTCCTGAAGACTAGACAACTGAGGATGTATCAAAGTTGACATACAAACAAAGATGCCAACAGATACAGAGCCCAAGGTTTTTACACTTGGTTAAACTTGTCACACCCTGATCTGTTTCACCCGTATGTGTGCTTGTCTCATCAAGCTTACCAGCGTGTTATTCATACTCCTGTTTTCTAGTTTTCCTGGTTTTGATCTTTCTGCCTGCCCTGACCCTGACTGCCATTCTGTACCGTTTGACACTGCCCTGGACTACCGACCTCTGCCTACCCTTGACCTGTCCTATGTCTGCCCCCTGTTTATATAATAAACGTCCGTTATTCAAACTGTCTGCATCTGGGTCTTTTCCTGAGCCGTGATAAAACGTTAGAAATTCGTGAGAAACTGGAAAGATAATGTTGAGGTAGAACAAGGATAGACAAATCATCTTTCCTTTCATCTGTAGAATTTGAGCATTTCGTCCGGAATTAAATCGTTCCTGACATGCAATAGGAGGACTGATGATTCCTATATAAAGTGTCAATAACTTAAAGGGAAATTTCACCGCTGCTCTATTTTACTATATACGTCCATTAATATGTGTAATAAAAACTTTGAATTTCCTCACTGCGCGCAAATACGAGCGTTTCTGCATCGCTGATCTCATCGGTAGAAACGGGCCAGCTACATTTCCTGGTTGTAAGCAAACCACAATATCCAGAATTCATAGTGATGTCAGGACGTGGATGACATCATGTGTATGTGAGAAATATAAAAATGTCTATTGGTAGCCAGCACTTTCAGCCAGAGGATTGATGGGGTTGCTATGTTGTCGAACGTTAAAAAGTGATGCTATTCCATTGAATTTTCCCGTTCACTTCAAATATACTGAACAAAAATATAAACACAACAATTTCAAAGATTTTAATGAGTTACAGTTCATATAGTGCATTCGGAAAGTATTCAGACCCCTTGACTTTTTCCACATTTTGTAAACATTACAGCCTTATTCTAAAATGGATTAAATAAATAAAATCCTCATCAATCTACACACAAAACCCCATAATGGCAAAGCGAAAACAGGTTTTGAAATTATTTTGCAAATGTATAAAAACATTGCTTTACAAAAAAAAGATTTAGATATGTATTCAGACCATTTGCTGTGAGACTCGAAATTGAGCTCAGGTGCATCCTGTTTCCATTGATCATCCTTGAGATGTTTCAAACACTTGATTGGAGTCCACCGGTGGTAAATTCAATTGATTGGACATAATTTGTAAAGGCACACACTTGTCTATATAAAGGTCCCACAGTTGACAGTGCATGTCAGAGCAAAAACCCATCCATGAGGTTTAAGGAATTGTCCGTAGAGCTCCGAGACAGGATTGTGTCGAGGTACAGATCTGGGGAATGGTACCAAAAAACTTTCTGCAGCATTGAAAGTCCCGAAGAACACAGTGGCCTCCATCAATCTTAAATGGAAGAAGTTTGGAACCACCAAGAGCTGGCCGCCCAGCCAAACTGAGCAATCGGGGGGAAAAGGCCTTGGTCAGGGAGGTGACCAAGAACCCGATGTTCACTCTGACAGAGCTCCAGAGTTCCTCTGTGGAGATGGGAGAACCTTCCAGAAGGACAACCATCTCTGCAGCACTCCATCAATCAGGCCTTTATGGTAGAGTGGCCAGACGGAAGCCACTCCTCAGTAAAAGGCACATGACAGCCTGCTTGGAGTTTGCCAAAAGGCACCTAAAGGACACAGATCATGAGAAACAAGATTCTCTGGTCTGATGAAACCAAGATTGAACACTTTGGTCTGAATGCCAAGTGTCACATCTGGAGGAAACCTGGCACCATCCCTACGGTAAAGTATGGTGGTGGCAGCATCATGCTGTGGGGATGTTTTTCAGTGGCAGGGACTGGGAGACTAGTCAGGATCGAGGGAAAGATGAACGCGCTCAGGACCTCAGACTGGGGCGACGGTTCACCTTCCAAAAGGACAACGTCCCTAAGCACACAGCCAAGACAATGCAGGAGTGGCATCAGGACAAGTCTCTGAATGTCCTTGAGTCGCCCAGCCATTGCCCGGACTTGAATCAGATCGAACATCTCTGGAGAGACCTGAAAATAGCTGTGCAGCGACGCTCCCCATCCAACCTCACAGAACTTGAGAGGATCTGCAGAGAAGAATGGAAGAAACTCCACACATACAGGTTTGCCAAGTTTGTTATATATATTGGTTGCAAGAATTATTGAAACATGTTCTCAGAAAGTTATTTAATTACTTTCAAATAACCTATAATTTCCGTTCTCAGAACTTTAATAAAACCTGCCAGGAAAACTTTCAGGGAACCATAGTAAAACGTTCACAGAACCTCCCTGCAACCTAAAAATGAACTTTCACCGAAAAGGCAACATTTTCATTTCCGTATTCGGAACACTTAAAAAACATTCAGTTTTAATTGTCACCAATCCTATGGCTTCGTTCCCAGAACCAATGGAAAAACAAAAACATCGGTTCCCACAACTTCCAAGGAATCAAATGTGCTAGCTGGGCAGCATGCTTGGCCAATTACAAATTAGAGCCGGACATGGCCAGGTGGTGTTGCCGGGTAGATTGGCTTCTTTAATCATTTAAATGTTTTATCTCTCCGAGGGCCCTTTTCACCTTTTGAGTAAGGATCTTAGTGATTTCATTACAGGTGCCGATTCACACTGTGATTTTACACACTGTGGTGTTTCTAGAACATGTATTGTGTCATATGGGATAAATGAGGAGTATGAGGCAGGAGGGTGTTGGCTGTGTCAGTTGCTCTCTTGACTCCTGTCTCTTCTGTGTTACACCACATTTACTGTATACATTGGAAATACATGTTATACTGTACACGTGCTATGAGCATAACCAGGTTTGTAAAACCTTCATATGACTTATCATTAGCAGGACGAGTAGAACAGTGATGTTGATATCATGTTAAGTTGGATCGCTGTAAGGATTCATCACTCTTGCGTTTTTAAAATACCAAACCCCTTACTGTTACTTACTGTTATTTAATTACAGAGAACACAAATGACAGAGCATTTCTCAACACTACGGCAATATCATTAACAGACAATGTGGGGCTTGGGTTTATTTTCCTCTTGGATGTCATTATGAAAAAGAAAACAACCTAATTAATCAAATTACTGCTCTGCTAATTTACAACACCCTCCTAACATGGGCCCCATTAGAAACCATGGTTCCAGACTGCTACTGCTGCCTCACATTGCCAGAGGCTGAGAACGTACATAGCCGTGAAATTGCCTTTCTTTGGACTGGGACGGCATGCTAACTTGTTAGCAGTGACAAAACCTGCACTGAATAAGAGCCTGAATAATAATGACTGTCCAATGGGAGGGTAAGGGAGGGAATGATCTGCGTGGGAAGATACCCTCAATTGGATTCCTTCAGTGTAGCCCTATATCACAATGCTAACGTGCAATTACACAAACAGACGTAAGATGAGAGGCAGAGGGAGAGCCGCATTTGTAATTACATGTTAATCGGAGAAGTCAGGGAAATTGCTTGCTAAAGTCGTCCGGTTACTGTGTGTTTATATAGGCTAGAGGAAATAAATTGTGTGCTGTGAGGGACTGGTATTGGCTTTGGCTTGGAAAACAACAACAACAACAACCAGTGGGTTTTTGTTTTGCTCAATCAATAACATTTAAATGCGATTTACTTTTACAATGGCCACCTGACAAGTTGCTTCTCCCTGGCCTATCCCCTTAGTCCCCCTCCTCCAATCTCTTCACCAGTCCTGCACTCTACTGTAGCTCTGATTGGCTATGGCTCACCAGCCTAGGTAGAGTCCGGTCCTGGACAAGACAGATGTTTTCATTAGGTTTTATTTACTGCAGTGTCTATTAATTGTCCAAACACATGACCACTTTCCCACTATAGTATATTCCTTGGGACATCCCTACCCTAAATCGAACCTTAAACCCTACCCTTACCTTAATCATAACCATAAACCTGACCTCACCCTAACCAACTTCAATGGGTTAGGGATGTCCCAAGGATCCCGGATTGCATGGACCGTGACGCTAAGCCCTGAGCATGCAGGCTAAGTAGCAGCAGAGGATGTTTAGAGAGTCTGTCTGTTTTCCCAGGCATATCAACTGGTCCCTTTGACCCTTTCTTCCCAGTGTACATCCCTGTCAACCCTCCACATTCACCCTCCACTTGCCCCATCTGGCCCCTCCGCATCCACTCACTAACCCCCCTCCACCTCCAATTCGATGCAAGTAAGCTAGGAGGACAGTACTCCAGAGATCTGCACAGCGTTCTCACAAGATACACTCTGAAAGTGGAAACGCATTGATGTTTCATAGCAATCTTCCCCCAGAATCGATCTATAGCGACCAAAAGAAGCCTCGGAAAGGACTGCTGATTAAATTGCTTAGCTTGAATGGTGGCCGTTTAAATAGAATACCTCTGGTAATAAAAGAGAGTCTGAGACACTGTAATCCAGCCCTAAAACATTAAGGTAGTATAGGACAAGAGTGAAAGTGTGTGAAAGCCATCTCATCTAAGAAAAAGGGGATTATAAACACTTAAATTGGGGAGTGAAAGTCACTGAGTCAATTTGTGAAAGGATGCTTTAGCGGTTAATGCTAGGGACTTGGGGAGCAGCGCCTGAAATCTCGCTGGTTGTTTAAGTGAAAGTATCTAATGGACTTGTGATAATGCCATATAACTAAAAGCAGCAGGATCCCTCAGGGAGGATTTATGTAGATAACCTCTACCTGCCTGCACAGCTACGCTAGGCTACAGCCCCTTAGGTTACATAACAATGTCATGCTAGCATCTGTGTTACACATCGCTAATTAGTATTGCAAAACACTCCTCTATGCTATTGCTCCTCTATGATAAAGCTCATCAATAATAAGGAGATGCTGATATGGTATAGGTTTTTCACACGATAAAGAGACAGAGAAAGGAGGTTAGAACTGCTGAGCTGCATTATCATAAATCAGGAAGTGCACAGTAGACAACTTTGTTATTTGAATAGAGGAAAATGAAGTGCAGCGGCTGATCTGGTCTAGACTAACACTTCCGATTGTGTTAACTCGCTGCAGTGTTCATTTTAACACTTTTTCAGTGAGTATATACGTCCACTCTCAACAGAGTGAATTTCACACTTTCAAAAGTATTAAAATGTTAACATTTAGATAGTGTGTCTGTAACCCTATACATAGTAGAAAATGAACACTGGCTGTGTGAAATTCACAATAGACTGGAGTGAAATATTAAGGATTTCACTCTACACAAGTGAAATAATAGGCATTTCACCCTACACTGTATGTGTATGATGTAAAGCCTAATTTGCATGTTTCCCAGGGTGCATTTTCTTTGAGTGAATTGTAGAGGTACCACCCATGACTGTATTTGTAAGTGACACAGACATGGTTGTTGAATTATTTCCTATAACAGGCCTGTGGCATTCACCAGTTGAGTTCCTAGACGAATGTAATCATTAAAATGAAACTATATACATAACATATATCATAAGGCCTTACTTTGATGGCATAGTTTTATCCTAACTTAGTGCTGTTAGAAAATGCCTGGTTTGCAGGCCACATCCGGCCTCCAAGTCACATTATGCTCGCATGCAATGTGACGTGTAATTCCTATCGGAATCCAGACAGAGTTAGGATATCCAACAATTTGTATTTACCCACAACCCGGATTCAGAATGACAGTCAGGATAATAGAAATTGATAAAGTAGACTACCTAAACCATTTAAGTAACGGGTGCAATAAATCTAACTAACTGATTGGATTAGTTTAGAAAAATGTATGTTATTTATCTTTGTTTAGCATAAGATTCATCAATGTACATGCAAAAACAGATATGTTTAAAACAATCCTAAAAAAGAATCTACCTGCAGTAGAGCACGCTGGGAAATATGACAATGATGGGCATGGTTTTGATGGGACTGGTTTACTCTCCACAGTATAAAACAATAACTCTGGTTACTAACACCAACACAGAGTGAATATAACTCCTGAATCAACACTCGTAATGCTTATTATTAGAATAGAGGTCAATAACACAACTTTCTCCCCAACACAACTTCCTTCCCATCTTTTTTTTTTATGTCTCAAGGAAAGGTTTGGAAAACAAAAGTTTAATAAAAAACACATACACCTACACATTAACACACAGAAACAGTCCACCCTCCATTTAATTCATCTCATAGGCCTAATAGTATTGTAGAGCTCTTTTTACTTGCACACAATATAGCTGGGTCACCCTGTCCTGTCCCTAGAGGTCCACCACCCAACACAACCCACTCAGCTTTAGGATCTTAGTGAAACATTCATTATTGGTTTCAGGTGTGTTAGGCCAAGGCCAGAGTGACAACCCACAGGACGGCAGACCCCCAGGGCCAGGACTGAGCAGCCCAGCAGCTAGGGATGACCTAAACAGGTATCTCCCCTGACGTGGGCATGTTTTTAATTCATACTCCTTTTGTCATACAGTATTCCATATAAGGAATCCAGACCTTATGAAACTTGCACAGTATACCCTTAATCTTGAAATAAATCTAATCTAGTGATACATAATTTGACATTTCTTCCACCTTCCATTGTGGGAGGATAACCAAACTTCCAATTAATGGCAATTCATTTCTTAGCCGCTATAAATGCTAGTTTACACATTTTCTTCTGATAAGTCTCCAGTATTAAGATTTCCAAGCCAACAAAAACAGGAAGAAGAGAGACTGTAGACATGCTGAGACAAACAAACATACTCTTTGCCAAAATTCAGCCAGCCTTCACAAGACCATAACATATGTCCCCTTTTGTGTTTGACACCTCCAGCAGAAGAAATAACATTTCTGTGTGCATGATATTCAGTTTCACTGGCATATAGTACGTTCTATGGATGGTCTTAAACTGCAGTAATTTATGTCTGAGATTATATGAACATGACTAGGCATTCATCATCAATAGCATCTCCCAGGTCTTCCTCACATTTTTGTTTTACATGTTTTGAGTCATCGGCAAAAGCCTCTATCAACCCTTGATACAGTTTAGAAATCAACTTTAGAGGTTTGTCAGACTGCCTTAAAATAGTTTAAATCTTTGAAGCTTCTTGCTTGTCCAATGTTTGCGGCACAGAGAAGATAAAGTGTTGTATCTTCAAAAGTTCACCTCTGCGCCATCACAGATTGGTCTTCCCTGGCTGCCTGACCCTGATGAGACCCCTGTCACCATCTGATCCTGCTCAGCTGAGGCATGACAAAGAATAACATGGGTGTACATTTATACATTATATTATCCATTAATAGAATCAATGGTTCAATAATTGAAATGACCATTATTCACAGACCCCAGACTGTAGCCTACCAATCAACTCAAGATGGAACTTGGTATCCATTCACTGATTGTTATACTGCACAATTCACCTGAGCTCCATAGACTGGTCTTCCCTGGCTGTCTGACCCTGCAGGGACACCTGTCACCATATGATCCTGCTAAGACATGATGAACATAGTGTTGTGTGCTGACTGTGCATCATGACAGTGAAGCCTGTAGAGCTGTTTATACCATGTCAGTGTGAAAAGTAGGGAATTAGCTAGGGATACTGACAGATCAATAACATTACATTGCTATACTGACTAATAAAAACTCACATTGCGCTGAAAAGACATCAGAATATTGGTCTTCAATCATTTGGCCACTGGTTTTATCATTTGATTCAGGGCTAGTGTGATTGAGGCAAAAATAATAGCTAAAGTTAGTGAGCTAGCTAGCTAATGTTAGCCAACTTTTGGCTAGCTCTTGTCGTATCGGATGAGTGGTGGCCAGTTATTGCTGTCAACAAAGAGTCCGTTTATGCTGCATCGTGTTAGAGGCTTTTATTAAAATCACGAGGTTACAGCATAAGTTACAGGTGACATGACACCCGGAGAGTGACGCCTCAGAATGGCTGCTCGTTCTGACTTTCTTCTTCGTTTTCCCCCCTATTTATAACAATGATGCTCCCTCTTCTGGCCAATCCCCAGTCTCCCCTGTCTACAACACACTTCCGGTCTGTGGTATGTGACGTTACACTAAAACATATACTAACATAAACAACATTCCATTTCTTCATGAAAAACATTTAACAAAGACATAATCTTCATATACGATATTCCCCCCTTCGAGACGAACTAAACGTCTCGAAAACAAACAGAATAGGATTATGACTAGTAACAATTTATCTTATTGAGTATCTTTAACATTAAACCAAAAACATTCTCCTCTAGAGTGTAAATACCTTTCTATGAAATAACTGTTTATGAAGTGTGAATACATCACTATCTTTATGAAGTGTGAATACATTACTATGAAATATGAACAAATCTCTATGGAGTGTAAGAGCGAAAAACTGTCCGGCAACCTTCCATCCATCAATCAAGACAGTAAAATTCTCTCACGGTCCCTCTGCCCCAGGCAACCACCTTCGGTACTCCAGATAACCTCATAAACTATGTAAATGCATTTGAAACTATGATGCAATTAAATACACATGTAAGCCCCTGCAAACAAAATCCTATCCAAAAACATCCACTTGTAAGGCTGGTCAACCCATTGGACCGTACAGTGAACCTCTCCCTGCCTAAATTTCCTGTCCCTAAACATCACCGAAATAAACAAAAACATCTAAGTTCCTCACATGTCTATATTTCATTGCAGACACTGGAATGTAGTCCACTACACTTCATCTCCCCGTAGTCTCATCTTCCAATGGACTGTTGATGATGGAATCAGCCACACCCTCCTTGTTTCATCTCCTCCAGTCATATTGTCCCTGTTTTGAGTATTTCAATCTCCACATGTCCCCCAAATGCTTCTGGAAGAAAAGAAAAAACCAAACAGTATCTTTTGCAAAACAAACACTTTCAAATTGAACATCAATATCACCTAAGAATATAGAAATGATATATAAATGATGCATGAATCACATAAACCCATTCCCCCCTTTGATTCATAAATCATACCAACATCACCCTAATATTGAAATTTTTTTTGAAAAATGATCAAAAATGATATTTATCCATCAGTTCCACTTGTCCATCTTTATCCAGATCAGGAACAGTCAACACCGGCATCTGAGTGTTGTCTCCAGGCCTCACTCTCCAACCTATCTCAATATCATAGCTTTCTCAAAGATCAGTAACAAATTACAAACATCACACAGTGTTATCAAAGCTGAAACTATAATCTGACCCATCACTGCCCCTACTGGCCTACCTGATCTTGCAACCAAATCAAATCTTCTCAGATCTCCCAAACACATCCCTTATATTCTTCAATGCATATATAACTATCTGAACTAAAAGTATAACTATTATCATCAATAGGATCTTCCCAAATGTTACACCATACCATGGAAAAAGTCCCCCCTTCTCCCTTAGATTCATCCTTCAATGATAGGCTTGAAGACTATGACATGTAGTGTCACCCTTTTAACCCTAGATTTAGCTGTGTCTGGTGCTATCCCTCTTATAATGGTAAAAACCTCATATGGAAGCTTCAACGTTGACATGTAACAACATCCTGTCTATCCATAGTGTAAGAATATATATGCTTTATCACCACAAACCCTCCAAATATCTCTAAAATTCCCCATAGTCACATTGTCAGGCAAAAGCTAATCTTTTAACCATCAAAGTCCTGCTGTTCCTACTAACTGGTACATAAAAATTACATTATATTTGTCATCTCTAACCTTATGTTCATGCTTATCCAAAGTCATCATATAATCATCACAATCTGATATTCCCATAAACATACCCCTTACCTCATATGTTTTATTAGAACAAAATCAACTTTTAGCCCTCAATGGTTACACCTCAAATGCTTCAGTTACGCTGTTACCTGATTTTTCTTTACATCTAACAAATGCACACAAGTTAATTCACTTAACCCAATACCACCTAACCCTAGGCTTAAACAAATGTTTTGACAACGACATTATTTTATCTGTTACTGACTGTTGCTGCTGATACCAAAGTCATGACAACGCATAAGATTGACACATACTTGATAGAGGTCGAACGACCGTCTCTAACATGTTTGACTGGAATTCTAACCAGACATGGACCCTCAAGATTCCTCACTGATATTACAGAATGAGCTGCTGGAACCTGCCCATCTATCTCTAATTTTCACAACAGAAGAATCAAACCACTCCCTTTAGTTTCTCTCTTCCCTAACGAGCGGTACTGCAGATACCTCTCCTTGTCTGTCATTAAAATCAAAGACCTCATCCTGTCCTCCATGATGAATCTATATTCTCTCTACTACTATCTGTTCTCTTATTTTAACCCTATTCGTACTATCATTGACAGCACTCTCCATCCGTAACATAACCCATGAGTCCTTCTTGCTACCCCCTTTAATTTCAGAAAAGTTGTTGTCGGTGTCATACTTCCTACATTTGCTAGTGCCATCGTATCATTAATCCCTTCCAAAGTTACCATTAAAGTAGTTGATGTATTAACCTTAATTACTTCTAGTGCGAAATTACCAATATCCTA
Organism: Coregonus lavaretus; assembly: GCF_964263955.1. Lineage (NCBI taxonomy): Eukaryota > Metazoa > Chordata > Actinopteri > Salmoniformes > Salmonidae > Coregonus > Coregonus lavaretus. The sequence continues at coordinate 34,537,104 of NC_139989.1, read as the reverse complement.
TGTGTATTATCTACTGTTGGAGTGACTACTGTAATCTACTCCTCCTGAACTCCCTCAATGACTGTGGAGGCTACAACAGACCTCAATTCTTCCATTATAAGCGTTACTTTATGAATTACATAGCCTTTTAACCAATAATTCTTAACCGGAACAACTTCTAATGCTTGCACTAGATAAGTACACTTCTTCTCCATAATTATCTCTAATAAGTATTTTTCCCCAAAGAAAAGTTGTCTTTGCTTGTACTTCCATCTATCACCACTAGTGTCACTTTTTCCCAACTCTCAGTCCTCTCCCTAATTCCTAACTTTCAAACTTTTGATTATAACAAATACACCTATAATTACCTTGATCTTCCTACTCTAAAATGTCCTTCACCATTGTTCTCTCTCTCTTACTACTAACTTTGAAACTTAGCTTACTGTCCTAGAGTTCCTTCAACCTAGTTCTCCTAACTTATTTTAATCTAATCTTTTCCTCCTAACCTTTTAAAAACATTTTCCACTGATTTATTCACAAAATCCCTTTACCACCAACTTTTTAGAATACGTGATTGGGAAAGTTCCCACCTGTTTCTGACTTCTTTACACACCGACTTGGCAAACGACTAAACACCTTTTAGCCTAGCCTGAAATCTCTTAGTGTAAGAATGTAACCCAGAATAAACAATCACCCCTTTTAACTTTTCAGACAGATTGCCTAATAGACAGTCGTCTAGTGTACATCTTATTGTACAATTCAATTTAAACAATGCATCTCTTCCCAACACTGCAATAACAGTATCTTCTAATATTAGTACCTTAAGAGTAATTAACTGTTTTACTACCTCAAATCCCTATCCTAATTAGTTATCAATTAGTGAGATGTTTAACCTCTTTAGGCTGAACCCAGATAAGTTTTCCCACTATTCACCATCACTTCTAATGGTCGGTTTTTACTTCAATTGTTAGCTATTTTCTCTTCTTCTCTAATCGATGCTCTCAGCTGATACCCCCCTTCCGGATCTTCTAGGCACTAACAGGTGATCTTCACTTGCTCCTTTATCTTCCTCTGTTGTTTCCTCCTGACGCATTTTCATCACAGGTAAAGTACCCAATCTGTCCACAATTATAACAGTCTTCTGAAAGTTGCTGGAAGTGTAGCTGAAATCTTCCTCCTCCTTCTATTTCTTCTCGTCCTCTTCCTCTCCAATTCTGTGTCTGTCCAGAAACTGGCTGTGGATATGGAACATCTGGTACCCCCCTTGGCTGGTACAATTGCATTTGATATTGTTCAGTTGAAGCTGTAACAGTGATTGTTGATTTGGTTCACTCTGATTCTTCATAACCAAAGCTTCTCTTCTCCACCAGTTGTATGATTGAGTTTTCTGAGAGCTTCTTCGTCCTGTTCTTTCTTCTTCTCCAATTCTTGGGATCCTTTTCTCAGCAGTTTCTCCTCTTCTGTATCTTCAGCTGTGTTACTTCTTCTAAACTATTTGCTTTATCCAGGCATGATAAACATCGGTCTATATATCTATTTCTTCTTTGCTAGTCATTGTAGGATAAAATCCTCTTGAACATAAAGCACCCTTAATCTCCAAATCTTCATCGCTTTCTTCATCTTTGCTTTCATCAGAGATCAAATCTCGTGTATCCTTCTTCCTTCAACTTCCATCAGAGATCAAATCTCTAGTATCCTTCTTCTTTCCTCTCTTGCCAACTTCCTTCTGATCACAGAGTCATATCCACCCATGACCTCTTCATCATCACTCATCTTCATCATCCTCATCTTCTTTAAGTTCCATCCTCCTTAACCTCCCTCTTCTCTTCCAGACATCTCATTTCCTTCCTTCTGGAGTTTTGATTCATCTTCATCGTCGTTTCTGCTTGTCCTCTATCTATTATTCATCTTCATCTCTGATGCAACAATCACCCTCCTGGATGATCACCGGAAGCTGAGGATAAACATCCCTAAGCTCTACTTTTTGCTGAATCCGTATGTGAGAAAGGTGTACTAACTTCTGCCATTAGTTTTTCTAACACTACTTTAGTTAAAGGATTACTATTTTTTCCCCCTATATCAACCCTTTTATATTCCTTTATTATGAATTATCTTATTTTAGACTGTATAGCCTATGGCTTCCCCCCTCTAATTATTAATATAACCCTAACAACTCCAAAAAAAAAAAAAAAAAAAATTTTTTAAAATAAATAAATCAAAATATGAATATTAAAAAATTCAATTAAATGCCTTATTCAAAAACCATTTAATTAAAAATAAAAACCAATTAAAAACTCAATTAAAAATTATGAATAATTTAAAACCAATTTTTTATTTCTATATTCTATGTCACCAATTTATCAATTAGTGTTGGCTATCTTACCACAACCCATCAAATGCAAGTAAGTTAGTCAACTTCAAAGCAATCCCCAAAAACAAAGCCTCTAACCCTTCAATACTACAATTCCCATAAACCCCCTTGCTCTATAGGCACCTAATTATCTTAAATTTACAGAATAATGTCAGTCCTTGATTCCCAACACAACTCCCATCAAACCCCAGTGATACAGAGCCTCCAAAATGCAATTTTTAATGAATCATTTGCCAAGCCTATGTAAAATTGTCATAACATCACATATTTTGTTAGGATGATTTTGTGAACTAGCCTGATCTGATCCTCTGCCTCGTCACACCTTGTCACGTGACGCACGTCAGTCACACGTTAGCCCCTCCTCTCTCCTGTCGTATCGTATTGCTCCTCTCATATGACAGAAAAACAGAGACACAGAATCACATTTTAGTAGTTAATGCAATCACTGAGTTATTTCAACCATATTCAATATTCATTCGTTCTACATTATTCACTCTAAGACTAAACTCAGAACTAACTAGATCGCTCAAAAACATTTTTATTTTATTTTAATCCGTCATTTAATTTAATTCATTATACTCCGTCAACATATATTTAATTTATAAATTCAATAGGTCACAAAACAAGTTTCATCTTTAACCAACCGCAGTTTAAACTAGAATACTCGTGTTAAAATCTCTCCTCTTTGTCTGTGTCCATTTCTCTGTCTCCCCCTGCAGCCCCCAGATGGGACCTATGACCTTTACCCATAATGCAGTGTTTTGTAGGCTTAGCACAACCGCATGTCGTAGTTTTAGCGCCGTAAAATCATGCACATGCGCACCTCCATTTAACCCCATTTTCCACCATAGAACGATAGCATTACGCTACAGCTTCACTATTTTATACCTTATACTCACACAATTACACATAACAGAGCTCACAAAACATATAACCTGACTTACACACAGAGACAAGTTTAAGATACTTTAATCCATCGCAATGGGGTCTCTAAGGATATGTTAGCATGTAGCACGCAACACAATTAGCATTTAGCATTAGCCTTAGCCTTAGGTACACTGTGACACAAAACACATTTAGCATTAGCCTTAGATACACTGTGACACAAAACACATTTAGCATTCAGCATTAGCCTTAGCCACGATGTACCACGTGGCCTGAAACATATAATCAAGCATTTAGAATTAGCCTTAGCCTTTAGCTAACTGCGGCCTACTACACAAAGACATATCCTGCACTGCCCTTATTCCCTTTAAACATATTTATCCTACCGTTTTTTGCTACCGTGACTTAATGACCATTACACCGAGAAATCAGACCCAATCAGACATCCCGTCGGACGAAAGTCGAATCATAATCACAATCAGATAAACCTCATTAATCAGAGTTTTCCTTTTAAAAAAACCCACCGTCTGCCCATTCTATCGTTCAAACGGATTTGCCGGCCCAACATCTAAAATGGCCCCCCCTGGAGGTCTTAAAGCGGTACAGTGCCCTAAAGATGAATGCGCATATCTGCCTTAATTGTACCCTTTCAATACTTAAATCCTACCGTTTAATGCTCTAAATTTCCCCATTGCCTACCGTTACCAATGGAATATATTTTAACAGACTCTAGTCAACAGCAATAACGCCACCCGAGACAAGGTCGTAAAGGTACATCTCTCCAGTGTACACAAGTCGTATCCAATCTAACAAACTCCGAAGCGGTAAGAAAAACTCACCCTTGTTTGGCCATGCTTCAAAGCGAGTTAGCTTGGCGGTTGACTGAAACAAAGAAGAGGCGCAGACCAGTCCCATCTGGGGTGCCATTATGTCGTATCGGATGAGTGGTGGCCAGTTATTGCTGTCAACAAAGAGTCCGTTTATGCTGCATCGTGTTAGAGGCTTTTATTAAAATCACGAGGTTACAGCATAAGTTACAGGTGACATGACACCCGGAGAGTGACGCCTCAGAATGGCTGCTCGTTCTGACTTTCTTCTTCGTTTTCCCCCCTATTTATAACAATGATGCTCCCTCTTCTGGCCAATCCCCAGTCTCCCCTGTCTACAACACACTTCCGGTCTGTGGTATGTGACGTTACACTAAAACATATACTAACATAAACAACATTCCATTTCTTCATGAAAAACATTTAACAAAGACATAATCTTCATATACGATACTCTGCTAGCTAATGGTACAATGGTACATCATCAAATGTACTTCTGTTGAAACGGGACAAAACAAAGGCTACAAAACAATTCCATACACACAGCTGTTAGATACTGCTACCTGACAGATAGCTAGAGGCTAGCTAGAGCTGAACTGGCTGTGGTAGCTACTAGCTAGTCCCCCCCATCCCCAGTGAAATTTGCGCCCCTGTGTGACTTACATAGACGGGTAACCTAGGATCATGTTCTAAAAAGTGGTGGTAAAATATTTGTAGAATACTTCCCCTCAGTAATCAATCTCCATCACACAATATGCCAGGGTTCTGCAATTACACACTCACAATTACACACTCACAATTGTGAACTCAAGCAATTGTGAACTCATCAGATTTGAGTTTGATCACCTCTTTTGCTCTTTATTCATAACCTACCTGCTCAGCCCTTTTTCAATATTTTGAGGAAATGTATAATCTCATGCCCTATGGTCAAGTAATCACGCTTCGCTCGTTCCAAATTAATGTTCAACTTGACTGCTTCAGCATCTGACTGAGCCCCCTGTCCTTCTCTGCCTGCCTGCCATGGCTCTTCTAGAGTTAATACCGTTTTCTAATTACAATGTCCTTTGGGATGCCATAATAATTATAATTTCATAATTAAATCATCACTTGATTGGCACGCAATGAAAAGGAATGATGCAGATGTGCCAAAGATGAAGTGTACACAGTATGAATTATTATTTGTTTTACTGATGTTATGGAGAGATGTACAAATAACCCAAACAGACATATTAAAAGTACATTAATCAAAACATAGGGTTTAATAAGCCTATTTGGAAAGTCTTTATAGGGACTGTCTTTGAGTTTAATTGGAAGTCGTTGATATCGCGGTACACTGAGTATTCGTTAACTTGGAACTTCCAAAAGGATATGTTCTTTTACAGATATGTTCCTGTTACAGGCTTTGGTTTTTCCATTTATATTTTGAGGTTGGACGTTAGCAAGTGGGGCGCACTGATTGGTTTCACCTCGTTAGTCAGTATGTGTTACACCTGTGCTGGTTTGTCATCTTGTTAGTGGGAAAGTGTTTCACCTGTGCTGGCCCAGGTGATATTTAAGAGTGGCTGGCCCAGTGGTCTTGAGAGATGTGGAGGGTTAACACCTTTAGTTGGTTCTCCCTATTTGATTTCTAGAAAAACATTTATTTGTCTGATCTTCCCTGTTTTTGTTTTGCTCAACTTTTTGGTGTGCTTCCTGTCTTTAAATTTGGCATGGGTTTTTCTTTTGTTTGCCTCTTAGTGGGCAAATTTAGTTTGTGCTCATGGTGGGTGTCTTTTAGGACCCAGTTGTTGTTGCTAGTGAACTTTCAATAGACACTACCATGAGTATCTTTCAGAACCCCTACTAAAACCCCACCTGTTTTGTTTTGGTTGTTGTCAGTGACTTTTGTTAGTTCCCCTTTCTGTTTGAGTGACATGTTTGGTTTTCTTGCTGGGGAACATAACAGTTCCTATGGCTTAAGATCTTTGGATGTATCCCAAAATACATTTATTATACAATTATCCTGTAACTATTACAATATGTGTTTCAGTCAGTGGATGGTTTTGCCTCATTAAGATATATTTATCAAACCTTATTTTCCCCCCTTGAGGACAGTACTGTTCTTAGTATTGGACGGATGGGAGAATGCCTGAGGGAGGTTAGAATGCATGTGAACAGTTCACATGTAGTGGTTAGCAGAATTGGACACACTGAAATGGGCTCTTACAAGGCCAGAGCAAGGAGTACTCCAACATTTAAATATCTCAGGATGGTTCTAGCTAGATTGGTAATGGACATGGATTTGTCCACAAAAGCAGTGTCAGGGTCATATATTTCTGTTGGGCACTCAAACACTGAATTCATAATGATGTCCAACCAGTGCGGAATTATTCACAGCTCAGATGTGCAGAGTATTGAATATACAGTATGACTGGTTATTACCGCAGATCTACTGATCTTATTGAATGAGAAACAGGGAAAAGCCAGGAGATATAGTATTAACCAAAATACAGCCGAGCAGGTGTATTTTTTCATTTTTACATGTATGCCGTACTTTGCAATACACAACACTGCGTTTGGTGAAGGGATCTACTGTAGGTATTCTGTTGACAGCCATTTTAGACGGTAGGGACAGGGTTGGTGATGGTAATGTTGGTGGTGATGGAGGTGGCTCGCTGGAGTTGTCCTCAGAAGTTGTTCTCAGTCCTTAGCTCTCTGTAGCCACTGGACAACACCTCCACTAGCGACGTGTAGTACCCACTTGGGTGGTGCTTCTTCTGCTGCCGATAAGGGCACTAAAAGCTCACAACACATTAGTCTACAGTAGTATTCATCCTCACTACAAGGGAGCCCTCTGCTATCTCAGCACTGCAGTCCTCTCACGCTTTGGGTGGTGAAACAAGAAGCTGTCTCAAGAATGCATATTTTGAATGCAAACAATCACCTGTCCTTTCTGATCAAGTGTGCTATATAAAAACAAGGTGTCACGACTTCCGCCGAGGCTGCCTCCCCTCCTTGTTCGGGCAGGTTTCGGCGTTCGTCGTCACCGGCTTACTAGCTGCTGCCGATCCATTTATCATCACTCCACTTGTCTTGTCTAATTAATCACACACACCTGGTCCTTATCCCCAATTAGTCATTGTATAAGTGTTCCCTCTGCTTCCTTGTCTGTGTGGGTGATTGGTTGTTGTGAGCTGTGTTTAGCTCGGTTGAGCTACCCTTACCTTGTTGTTGCCAGGGTAGTATTTTCCCCTGTTGTTGTCGCATGTTTGCGCAACTGTTTAAAGACGGAATAAACTCTTTGGATGCGTATTACTCTCCTGTGCCTGACTCCTTCTATCACACGCATCACACAAGGAGTGGGAACCATGTAGCAATAGTTTGACCCCTAGACCTTTTTGCAATTTAGAGAAAGTATACTGTAAATATGCATAACCCCAACAAAAAGCCAAACACCTTTTTAATGCATCATAAAGCTTTGATTAATGATAAAGCAGCAATAGATCAGCAACAGAAATCATAAACCAACTCAAGTGGATGCAATAGGCTTTTTGTATTGGATTTATCCAGCAATCAAAGCAACTCAAAAGTCAATAGTCCATTCAGTAAATAGTTCAAAAGGTCAACGTCAAAGAGATTCAGTTGACCTTTTGACAAAAATGTCCTTTAAATCCAATATGACCAAAAATAATTCAATTCAGTTGTTTGAGTTCTTTCCCATAAAAGGTAAATCCATAAAAAATAGAAATTATAATCCACAAGGAGGAGCAGGAGAGAAAATCAACAATTCACATTCAATCAGACACGCTCACAATTCCTTGGTGTTGAATGGAAGTATTTGTATATATTATGGATCCCCATTGGCAGCAGCTACTCCTCCTGGGGTCCAGCAAAATTAAGGCAGTGTGGTAGTACAGCAATTTTAAAAAGATTACAATACATTCACAGATTTCACAACACATTAAGTGTGTGCCCTCAGGCCCCTACTGTACTACCACTACAATACACATTTGCATTTTAATGAGGGAAATAAGTATTTGACCCCTCTGCAAAACATTACTTAGTGCTTGGTGGCAAAACCCTTGTTTGGCAATCACAGAGGTCAGACGTTTCTTGTAGTTTGCCACCAGGTTTGCACACATCTCAGGAGGGATTTTGTCCCACTCCTCTTTGCAGATCTTCTCTAAGTCATTAAGGTTTCGAGGCTGACGTTTGGCAACTCGAACCTTCAGCTCCCTCCACAGATTTTCTATGGGATTAAGGTCTGGAGACTGGCTAGGCCACTCCAGGACCTTAATGTGCTTCTTCTTGAGCCACTCCTTTGTTGCCTTGGCCGTGTGTTTTGGGTCATTGTCATGCTGGAATACCCATCCACGACCCATTTTCAATGCCCTGGCTGAGGGAAGGAGGTTCTCACCCAAGATTTGACGGTACATGGCCCCGTCCATCGTCCCTTTGATGCGGTGAAGTTGTCCTGTCCCCTTAGCAGAAAAACACCCCCAAAGCATAATGTTTCCACCTCCATGTTTGACGGTGGGGATGGAGTTCTTGGGGTCATAGGCAGCATTCCTCCTCCTCCAAACACAGCGAGTTGAGTTGATGCCAAAGAGCTCGATTTTGGTCTCATCTGACTACAACATTTTCACCCAGTTCTCCTCTGAATCATTCAGATGTTCATTGGCAAACTTCAGACGGCCCTGTATATGTGCTTTCTTGAGGAGGGGGACCTTGCGGGCGCTGCAGGATTTCAGTCCTTTACGGCGTAGTGTGTTACCAATTGTTTTCTTGGTGACTATGGTCCCAACTGCCTTGAGATCATTGACAAGATCCTCCCATGTAGTTCTGGGCTGATTCCTCACCGTTCTCATGATCATTGCAACTCCACGAGGTGTGATCTTGCATGGAGCCCCAGGCCGAGGGAGACTGATAGTTATTTTGTGTTTCTTCAATTTGCGAATAATTTCACCAACTGTTGTCACCTTCTCACCAAGCTGCTTGGCGATGGTCTTGTAGCCCATTCCAGCCTTGTGTAGGTCTACAATCTTGTCCCTGACATCCTTGGAGAGCTCTTTGGTCTTGGCCATGGTGGAGAGTTGATTGATTGCTTCTGTGGACAGGTGTCTTTTATACAGGTAACAAGCTGAGATTAGGAGCACTCCCTTTAAGAGTGTGCTCCTAATCTCAGCTCGTTACCTGTATAAAAGACACCTGGGTGCCAGAAATCTTTCTGATTGAGAGGGGGTCAAATACTTAATTCCCTCATTAAAATGCAATTCAATTTATAACATTTTTGACATGCGTTTTTCTGGATTTTTTTGTTGTTATTCTGTCTCACTGTTCAAATAAACCTACCATTCAAATTATAGACTGATAATGTCTTTGTCAGTGGGCAAACGTACAAAATCAGCAGGGGATCAAATACTTTTTTCCCCTCACTGTACATCCAAGGGCCAGCCGTGCTGCCCTGTTCTGAGCCAATTGCAATTTTCCTAAGTCCCTCTTTGTGGCACCTGACAGACTTCTCCCTATCTTAGCTACTGTTGTATCAATATGTTTTGACCATGACAGTTTACAATTCAGGGTTACTCCAAGCAGTTTAGTCACCTCAACTTGCTCAATTTCCACATTATTCATTACAAGATTTAGTTGAGGTTTAGGGTTTAGTGAATGATTTGCCTCAAATACAATGCTTTAAGTTTTTGAAATATTTAGGACTAACTTATACCTTGCCACCCATTCTGAAACTAACTGCAGCTCTTTGTTAAGTGTTGCAGTCATTTCAGTTGCTGTAGTAGCTGACGTGTAAAGTTGTGGTCAAAAGTTGAGAATGACACATATACATTTTCACAAAGTCTGCTGCCTTAGTTTTTATGATGGCAATTTGCATATACTCCAGAATGTTGTGAAGAGTGATCAGATGAATTGCAATTAATTGCAAAGTCCCTCTTTGCCATGAAAATGTACTTAATTCCCCAAAAAACATTTCCACTGCATTTCAGCCCTGCCACAAAAGGCAGTGATTCACTCGTTAACACAGGTGAGAGTGTTGACGAGGACAAGGCTGGAGATCACTCTGTCATGCTGATTGAGTTAGAATAACAGACTGGAAGCTTTAAAAGGAGGGTGGTGCTTGAAATCATTGTTCTTCCTCAGTTAACCATGGTTAGCTGCAAGGAAACACGTGCCGTCATCATTGCTTTGCACAAAAGGGGCATCATAGGCAAGGATATTGCTGCTAGTAAGATTGCACCTAAATCAACCATTTATCGGATCATCAAGAAATTCAAGGAGAGAGGTACAATTGTTGTGAAGAAGGCTTCAGGGCGCCCAAAAAGTCCAGCAAGCGCCAGGACCGTCTCCTAAAGTTGATTCAGCTGCGGGATCGGGGCACCACCAGTGCAGAGCTTGCTCAGGAATGGCAGCAGGCAGGTGTGAGTGCATCTGCACGCACAGTGAGGCGAATACTTTTGGAGGATGGCCTGGTGTCAAGAAGGGCAGTGAGGAAGCCACTTCTCTCCAGGAAAAACATCAGGCACAGACTGATATTCTGCAAAAGGTACAGGGATTGGACTGCTGATGACTGGGGTAAAGTCATTTTCTCTGATGAATCCCCTTTCCGATTGTTTGGGGCATCCGGAAAAAAGCTTGTCCGGAGAAGACAAGGTGAGCGCTACCATTAGTCCTGTGTCATGCCAACAGTAAAGCATCCTGAGACCATTCATGTGTGGGGTTGCTTCTCAGCCAAGGGAGTGGGCTCACTCACAATTTTGCCTAAGAACACAGCCATGAATAAAGAATGGTACCAACACATCCTCCGAGAGCAACTTCTCCCAACCATCCAATAACAGTTTGGTGACGACCAATGCCTTTTCCAGCATGATGGAGCACCTTGCCATAAGGCAAAAGTGATAACTAAGTGGCTCGGGGAACAAAACATCGACACTTTGGGTCCATGGCCAGGAAACTCCCCAGACCTTAATCCCATTGAGAACTTGTGGTCAATCCTCAAGAGGCGGGTGGACAAACAAAAACCCACAAATTCTGACAAACTCCAAGCATTGATTATGCAAGAATGGGCTGCCATCAGTCAGGATGTGGCCCAGAAGTTAATTGACAGCATTCCAGGGCGTGAAAAAAAAAGGGTCAACACAGCAAATATTGACTCTTTGCATAAACTTAATGCAATTGTCAATAAAAGCCTTTGACACTTATGGAACGCTTGTAATTATACTTCAGTACACCATAGTAACATCTAATAAAAATATCTAAAAACACTGAAGCAGCAAACTTTGTGAAGACCAATACTTGTGTCATTCTCAAAACTTTTGACCACGACTGTATAGTGTTGAGTCATCCACATACATAGACACACTGGCTTTACTCAAAGCCAGTGGCATATCATTAGTAAAGATTGAAATAAGTAAAGGGGCCTAGACAGCTGCCCTGTGGAATTCCTGATTATATCTGGATTATATTGGAGAGCCTTCCATTAAAGAATACCCAATGTGTTCTGTTAGACAGATAACTCGTTATCCACAATATAGCAGGGGGTGTAAAGCCATAACACATACAGTTTTCCAGCAGCAGACTATGATCGATAATGTCAAAAGCCACACTGAAGTGTAGACCAATTTGGAAACCCAAATTGGTCTACACGGACAAGTTCTGGCCTGGTTTAGATCCTACCTGTCGGAAAGATATCAGTTTGTCTCTGTGAATGGTCTGTCCTCCGACAAATCAACTGTACATTTCGGTGTTCCTCAAGGTTCCGTTTTAGGACCACTATTGTTTTCACTATATATTTTACCTCTTGGGGATGTTATTCGAAAACATAATGTTAACTTTCACTGCTATGCGGATGACACACAGCTGTACATTTCAATGAAGCATGGTGAAGCCCCAAAATTGCCCTCGCTAGAAGCCTGTGTTTCAGACATAAGGAAGTGGATGGCTGAAAACTTTTTACTTTTAAACTCGGACAAAACAGAGATGCTTGTTCTAGGTCCCAAGAAACAAAGAGATCTTCTGTTAAATCTGACAATTCATCTTGATGGTTGTAAAGTCGTCTCAAATAAAACTGTGAAGGACCTAGGCGTTACTCTTGACCCTGATCTCTCTTTTGACGAACATATCAAGACTGTTTCAAGGACAGCTTTTTTCCATCTACGTAACATTGCAAAAATCAGAAATTTTCTGTCCAAAAATGATGCAGAAAAATTAATCCATGCATTTGTTACTTCTAGATTAGACTACTGCAATGCTCTATTTTCCGGCTACCCGGATAAAGCACTAAATAAACTTCAGTTAGTGCTAAATACGGCTGCTAGAATCCTGACTAGAACCAAGAAATTTGATCATATTACTCCAGTGCTAGCTTCCCTACACTGGCTTCCTGTTAAGGCAAGGGCTGATTTCAAGGTTTTACTGTTAACCTATAAAGCGTTACATGGGCTTGCTCCTACCTATCTTTCCGAGTTGGTCCTGCCGTACATACCAATACGTACGCTACGGTCACAAGACGCAGGCCTCCTAATTGTCCCTAGAATTTCTAAGCAAACAGCGGGAGGCAGGGCTTTCTCCTATAGATCTCCATTTTTATGGAACAGTCTGCCTACCCATGTGAGAGACGCAGACTCGGTCTCAACCTTTAAGTCTTTACTGAAGACTTATCTCTTCAGTAGGTCATATGATTGAGTGTAGTCTGGCCCAGGAGTGTGAAGGTGAACGGAAAGGCTGGAGCAACGAACAGCCCTTGCTGTCTCTGCCAGGCCGGTTCCCCTCTCCACTGGGGTTCTCTGCCTCTAACCCTGTTGCAGGGGCTGAGTCACTGGCCTGCTGGTGCTCTTTCATGCCGTCCCTGGGAGGGGTGCGTCACTTGAGTGGGTTGAGTTACTGACGTGATCTTCCTGTCTGGGTTGGCGCCCCCCCCCCCCCTTGGTTTGTGCTGTGGTGGAGACCTCTGTGGGCTATACTCGGCCTTGTCTCAGGATTGTAAGTTGGTGGTTGGGGATATCCCTCTAGTGGTGCGGGGGCTGTGCTTTGGCGGAGTGGGTGGGGTTATATCCTTCCTGTTTGGCCCTGTCCGGGGGTTTCTTCGGATGGGGCCACAGTGTCTCCGGACCGCTCCTGTCTCAGCCTCCAGTATTTATGCTGCAGTAGTTTATGTGTCGGGGGGCTGGGGTTAGTTGGTTATACCTGGAGTACTTCTCCTGTCTTATCCAGTGTCCTGTGTGAATTTAAGTATGCTCTCTCTAATTCTCTCGTTCTCTCTTTCTCTCTGAGAACCTGAGCCCTAGGACCATACGTCAGGACTACCGGGCATGATGACACCCTGCTGCCCCCAGTCCGCCTGGCCTTGCTGCTATTCCAGTTTCAACTGTTCTGCCTGCGGCTACGAAACCCCTACCTGTCCCAGACCTGCTGTTTTCAACTCTAAATGATCGGCTATGAAAAGCCAACTGAGAGACCTGAGCCCTAGGACCATACGTCGGGACTACCGGCCGTGGTGACTCCTTGCTATCCCCAGTCCGCCTGGCCTTGCTGCTATTCCAGTTTAAACTGTTCTGCCTGCGGTTATGGAACCCCTACCTGTCCCAGACCTGCTGTTTTAAACTCTAATGATCGGCTATGAAAAGCCAACTGAGATTTATTCCTGATTATTATTTGACCATGCTTGTCACTTATGAACATTTTTGAACATCTTGGCATGGTTCTGTTATAATCTCCACCCGGCACAGCCAGAAGAGGACTGGCCACCCCTCATAGCCTGGTTCCTCTCTAGGTTTCTTCCTAGGTTTTGCCTTTCTAGGGAGTTTTTCCTAGCCACCGTGCTTCTACACCTGCATTACTAGCTGTTTGGGGTTTTAGGCTGGGTTTCTGTACAGCACTTCGAGATATTAGCTGATGTAAGAAGGGCTATATAAAATAAAATTGATTGATTGATTGATTGAAGTCTAACAAAACAGCCCCTACAATATTTGTATTATCAATTTCTCAGCCAATCATCAGTCATTTGTGTAAGTGCTTGTTGAATGTCCTTCCCTATAAGAGTGCTGAAAGTCTGTCAATTTGTTTACTGTAAAATAGCATTGTATCTGGTCAAACACCATTTTTTCCAAAAGTTTACTAAGGGTTGGTAACAAGCTGATTATTCGGCTATTTGAGCCAGTAAAGGGGGCTTTTCTTTTCTTAGGTAGTGGAATTAATTTTCCTTCCCTCCAGGCCTGAGAGCACACACTTTCTAGTAGGCTTAAATTGAAGATATGGCAAATACGAGTGCCAATATCGTCCGCTCTTATTCTCAGTAATTTTCCATCCAAGTTGTCAGACCCCGGTGGCTTGTCATTGTTGATAGACAACAATAGTTTTTTCACCTCTTCCACACTCACTTTACGGAATTCAAAATTACAATGCTTGTCTTTCATAATTTCTCATCAATCCATGAGGATTTAACAGTTGTTACAGTCATTTTCTTAATGGGTGTTTGCTTATTAGTAACTGGAATAAGCAATTTCATAAATGTGTCTGGTTGCTCCTCATTAGACACCACGGAACAACAAATATTCTTTACATCAACAACATAATAATCACTACAAAACGTATTGTATGACCTCTTATACACTATATTAGGCCCAGCCTTTGGAACTTTGGTTTTCCTAGATATGGCTACTACATTGTGATCACTACGTCTGATGGATTTGGAAACTGATTTTAAGCAAGTTTATGCAGCATTAGTAAAGATATGGTCAATACATGTTGATGATTTCATTCCTGTGCTGTTTGTAACTACCCTGGCAGGTTGACTGATAACCTGAACCAGGTTGCAGGCACTAGTTAGTTTGAAGCTTTCTCTTGAGTGGGCAGCCTGATGAAAGCCAGTCAATATTTAAATCACCCAAAAAATATACAGTGCCTTCGGAAAGTATTCAGACCCCTTGACTTTCTCCACATTGTTACGTTACAGCCTTATTCTAAAAAATGATTAAATAAAACAAATTGCTCAGCAATCGACACACAATACTCCATAATGACAAAGCGAAAAGAGGTTTTAAAAAAATAATAAAAATACAGACCCTTTACTATGAGACTCGAAAATTGAGTTCAGGTGCATCCTGTTTCCATTGATCATCCTTGAGATGTTTCCACAACTACCTGTGGTAAATTCAATTGATTGGAAATGATTTGGAAATCACACACCTGTCTATACAGTGGGGGAAAAAATTATTTAGTCAGCCACCAATTGTGCAAGTTCTCCCACTCAAAAAGATGAGAGAGGCCTGTAATTTTCATCATAGGTACACGTCAACTATGACAGACAAAATGAGAATTTTTTTTCCAGAAAATCACATTGTAGGATTTTTTATGAATTTATTTGCAAATTATGGTGGAAAATAAGTATTTGGTCAATAACAAAAGTTTCTCAATACTTTGTTATATACCCTTTGTTGGCAATGACACAGGTCAAACGTTTTCTGTAAGTCTTCACAAGATTTTCACACACTGTTGCTGGTATTTTGGCCCATTCCTCCATGCAGATCTCCTCTAGAGCAGTGATGTTTTGGGGCTGTCGCTGGGCAACACAGACTTTCAACTCCCTCCAAAGATTTTCTATGGGGTTGAGATCTGGAGACTGGCTAGGCCACTCCAGGACCTTGAAATGCTTCTTACGAAGCCACTCCTTCATTGCCCGGGCGGTGTGTTTGGGATCATTGTCATGCTGAAAGACCCAGCCACGTTTCATCTCCAATGCCCTTGCTGATGGAAGGAGGTTTTCACTCAAAATCTCATGATACATGACCCCATTCATTCTTTCCTTTACACGCATCAGTCGTCCTGGTCCCTTTGCAGAAAAACAGCCCCAAAGCATGATGTTTCCACCCCCATGCTTCACAGTAGGTATGGTGTTCTTTGGATGCAACTCAGCATTCTTTGTCCTCCAAACACGACGAGTTGAGTTTTTACCAAAAAGTTATATTTTGGTTTCATCTGACCATATGACATTCTCCCAATCCTCTTCTGGATCATCCAAATGCACTCTAGCAAACTTCAGACGGGCCTGGACATGTACTGGCTTAAGCAGGGGGACACGTCTGGCACGGCAGGATTTGAGTCCCTGGCGGCGTAGTGTGTTACTGATGGTAGGCTTTGTTACTTTGGTCCCAGCTCTCTGCAGGTCATTCACTAGGTTCCCCCGTGTGGTTCTGGGATTTTTGCTCACCGTTCTTGTGATCTTTTTGACCCCACGGGGTGAGATCTTGCGTGGAGCCCCAGATCGAGGGAGATTATCGGTGGTCTTGTATGTCTTCCATTTCCTAATAATTGCTCCCACAGTTGATTTCTTCAAACCAAGCTGCTTACCTATTGCAGATTCAGTCTTCCCAGCCTGGTGCAGGTCTACAATTTTGTTTCTGGTGTCCTTTGACAGCTCTTTGGTCTTGGCCATAGTGGAGTTTGGAGTGTGACTGTTTGAGGTTGTGGACAGGTGTCTTTTATACTGATAACAAGTTCAAACAGGTGCCATTAATACAGGTAACGAGTGGAGGACAGAGGAGCCTCTTAAAGAAGAAGTTACAGGTCTGTGAGAGCCAGAAATCTTGCTTGTTTGTAGGTGACCAAATACTTATTTTCCACCATAATTTGCAAATAAATTCATAAAAAATCCTACAATGTGATTTTCTGGATTTTTTCTTCTCAATTTGTCTGTCATAATTGACGTGTACCTATGATGAAAATTACAGGCCTCTCTCATCTTTTTAAGTGGGTGGCTAAATTGGTGGCTGACTAAATACTTGTTTTCCCCACTGTATAAGGTGCATGTCAGAGCAAAAACCAAGCCATGAGGTTTAAGGAATTGTCCGTAGAGCTCCAAGATTCTTCCTAGAGCTGGCCGCCGGGCCAAACTGACCAATCAGGGCAGAAGGCCCTTGGTCAGCGAGGTGACCAAGAACCCGATGGTCACTCTGAACGAGCTCTAGAGTTCCTCTGTGGAGAATCTTCCAGAAGGACAACCATCTCTGCAGCACTCCACCAATCAGGCCTTTATGGTAGAAAGGCCAGACGGAAGCCACTCCTCAGTAAAATGGCACATGCCAGCCCGCTTGGAATTTGCCAAAAGGCACCTAAAGGAATCTCAGACCATGAGAAACAAGATTCTCTGGTCTGATGAAACCAAGATTGAACTCTTTGGCCTGAATGCCAAGCGTCAAGTCTGGAGGAAACTTGGCAACATCCCCAAAGTGAAGCATGGTGGTGGCAGCATCAAGCTGTGGGGATGTTTTTCAGCGGCAGGTACTGGGAGACTAGTCTGGATCGAGGGAAAGATGAACGGAGCAAAGTACAGAGAGATCCTTGATGAAAACCTGCTCCAGAGCGCTCAGGATCTCATACTGGGGCGAAGGTTCACCTTCCAACAGGACAATGACCCTAAGTACACAGCCAAGACAACGCAGGAGTGGCTTCAGGACAAGTCTCTGAATGTCCTTGCGTCGCCCAGCCAGAGCCCGGACTTGAACCCGATCTAACATCCCTGGAGAGACCTGACAATAGCTGTGCAGCAACGCTCCTCATCCAACCTGACAGAGCTTGAGAGGATCTGCAGAGAGGAATGGGAGAAACTCCACAAATACAGGTGTGCCAAGCTTGTAGTGTCATACCCAAGAAGACTCGAGGCTGTAATCGCTGCCAAAGATGCTTCAACAAAGTACTGAGTAAAGGGTTTGATAATTTTGATACCATTCCACTCCAGCCAATACCATGAGCTTGTCCTCCCCAGTTAAGGTGCCACCAACCTCCTGTGATGTATATCTATAATTTTATCACACGCTCCAATTCCTACCCAAACGACCCCTTACTTAAAGTGACAGGTATAATATTGACCAATCGACAGAATTTCTACTCTGTGGCACATAAATCATGTCATGGAATTGCCATGTGGTCTCCCGATTTTAAATAGCGGATGATGAAGTCAATGTGCTTGGTGTACATATCCCGGAAAAGTTTAGCTATCTTGCAACTAACTTTGATCGAAAACGCAAAATATATATCATCTTTAAACGCATTCCATTTCTTTTTTACCTAGGAATATATGCATAACTTTTCATTCTGTTTAATTCTATATCACATTTAATGTGGAGATGTTTACAAGCTAGCTAAGCAAACCTAACAAAACGAGCTGCCATCATCATGGCCTTCCGAGAGGCGCAGTGGTCTAAGGCACTGCATCGCAATGCTAGCTGTGCCACTAGAGATCCAGGTTCGAATCCAGGCTCTGTCGTAGCTGGCCGCGACCGGGAGACCCATGGGGTGGCGCACAATTGGCCCAGCGTTGTCCAGGGTAGGGGAGGGAATGGCCGGCAGGGATGTAGCTCAGTTGGTAGAACATGGCGTTTGCAACGCCAGGGTTGTGGGTTTGATTCCCACGGGGGGCCAGTATGAAAAAAAATAAAAAATTATGCACTCACTAACTGTAAGTTGCTCTGGATAAGAGTGTCTGCTAAATGACTAAAATGTAAATCATTTCAATGAAATGAAATAAATTAATGGCTCAAGCTTCCTCTTTAGACATTAATGTAGAACATTTCCAACATAGAAGCAGACACACATAGGCTACTTTTGTATGATTGAGGATAAAACTGCATCTTGGATGGTGATTGTTGAAGCGTTATACAATAGCTTGCGAAAGTATTCACCCCCCTTGGCATTTTTCGTATTTTGTTGCGTTATAACCTGGAATTAAAATGGATTTCTTGGGGGTTTGTATCATTTGATTTACACAACATGCCTACCACTTTGAAGATGCAAAATATTTTTTCTTGTGAAATAAGACACAAAAACAGAACTTGAGCGTGCATAACTATTCACCCCCCCAAAGTCAATATTTGTAGAAGCCCCTTTTGCAGCAATTATAGCTGCAATTCTCTTGGGGTATGTCTCTATAAGCTTAGCACATCTAGCCACTGGGATTTTTGCCCATTCTTCAAGAAAAAACTGCTCCAGCTCCTTCAAGTTGGATGGGTTCTGCTGGTGTACAGCAATCTTTAAGTCATACCACAGATTCTCAATTGGATGGAGGTCTGAGCTTTGACTAGGCCATTCCAAGACAATTAAATGTTTCCCCTTAAACCACTCGAGTGTTGCTTTAGCAGTATGCTTAGGGTCATTGTCCTGCTGGAAGGTGAACCTCCGTCCCAGTCTCAAATCTATTGAAGACTGAAACAGGTTTCCCTCAAGAATTTCCCTGTATTTAGCGCCATCCATCATTCCTTCAATTATGACCAGTTTCCCAGTCCCTGCCGATGAAAGACATCCCCACAGCATGATGCTGCCACCACCATGCTTCACTGTGGGGATGGTGTTCTTGGGGTGATGAGAGGTGCTGGGTTTACGCCAGACATAGCATTTTCCTTGATGGCCAAAAAGTTCAATTTTAGTCTCATCTGACCAGAGTACCTTCTTCCATATGTTTGGGGAGTTTCCCACATGCCTTTTGGCGAACACCAAAAGTGTTAGCTTATTTTTTTCTTTAAGCAATGGCTTTCTTCGGGCCACTCTTCTGTAAAGCCCTGCTCTGTGGAATGTACAGCTTAAAGTGGTCCTATGGACAGATACTCCAATCTTCGCTGTGGAGCTTTGCAGCTTTAAGTCTTCAGTGTTATCTTTGGTCTCTTTGTTGCCTCTGATTAATGCCCTCCTTGCCTGGTCCGTGAGTTTTGGTGGGCGGCTCTCTCTTGGCAGGTTGGTTGTGGTGCCATATTCTTTCCATTTTCTAATAATGGATTTAAATGGTGCTCCGTGGAATGTTCAAAGTTTCTGATATTTTTGTAGAACCCAGCCCTGATCTGTACTTCTCCACAACTTTGTCCCTGACCTGTTTGGAGAGCTCCTTAGTCTTCATGGTGCCCCTTGCTTAGTGGTGTTGCAGACTCTGGGACCTTTCAGAACAGGTGTGTATATATACTGAGATCATGTGACAGATCATGTGACACTTAGATTGCACACAGGTGGACTTTATTTAACTAATTATGTGACTTCTGAAGGTAGTTGGTTGCACCAGATCTTACTTAGGGGCTTCATAGCAAATGGGGTGAATACATACGCACACACCACTTTTCCATAGTTTATTTTTTAGAATTTTTTGAAACAAGTTATTTTTTTCACTTCACCAATTTGTACTATTTTGTGTATGTCCATTACATGAAATCCAAATAGAAAATCCATTTAAATTACAGGTTTTAATGCAACAAAATTGGAAAAACGCCAAGGTGGATGAATACTTTTGCAAGGCACTATTTATCAGCTTTACACATGGTAAGGTTTTGGAATAAGTCCTATCAACTTAGAACATGTCTTAAATCTCCTCAATCCTGACGGATATTCATTTCCTCCCCATAAATCATTCCTGTCATGGCCGACGTCGATGGCTGCCGCGCTGTGGAATCCTCATGCATGAGGTGTCAGCCAGTCAAATACATGCTGCCTGTATTACACTCATTGCTCTCTGGCATACATTGCCAAGGTCACACAAACTGCTCACTATCAGATAATGAGGGCTGCCAAATGGCTTTTACAATGTGCTGCTGATATATGGGACGGATTCACACTGACCCACTAAACTGGGTGCTGGTGGTGTGGAGCCCGGCCTGCTGTAGTATGGAAAATGTATGCACTCACTAACTGTAAGTCGCTCTGGATAAGAGCGTCTGCTAAATGACTAAAATGTAATGTAAATGTATGGAGAAGTGTGACTACTGAGATAAAGGAGTTGGTGGACATTGAGTCTAACTGTAGTTATGGAGAATGAGAAATAGTGGACAACGGTTGGAAGAAAGGGCTTGATAAAACATGGTAAGGCCATGTTGAAAGGCCGTAGTCAGCAGGTCACAAAAATGTAACCCGGAGGTTTAAATGAAGTTGTTTGATGCTTTAGCACTGCTAAACACACATGCACACACAAGCTGGATCACCCCCCCCCCCCCCCCCCCCCCCCCCCCCCCCCCCGCCCCCCCCCCCAACATCAAAGTCACTTGGGGTAGCAGAGGCTGTTATTTTGCCTTTTTAATCTCAGTAACCTCAAACACGTCGGCCCCCGAGAGTCTGTGTAATAAAGTCTAATTGCAGACTCTGGCTTGACTAATCTCTCTGTACCCACTCCACTCCACCCTCTCTTCTAATTGTTATTAGGGAAGCTATACCAGCCCCGAGGCAGAATCGAACTCTCCTTTTATCTAAGATGTTTTTCCTTCCCAAAGCAAACAGAGAGCTCAATCACATGTGAGGAGATGGAAAGGGTGGGATGCCAATGATTACCTGAGGGCTGTTTCCGTTCCTATTGGGACGGAGGGAATTAGATCCATTGATTTGGCATCGGGAACCGGCAACACAAGCAAAATAACACTCCAGCGTAGCTCTAAAAGGAACTGTTTGTACGTTTCTCAGAAGTTGTGCTGAGGAAAAGTCGGAATGTCAGTGATGCTCTGCCGTCTCTTTGTAAGTCACAATTATTGACTTCCTCCATTGATTTGTTGTTTTCTTCTCACTCCTACTGTACTAAGTAGTTTTGATCTTTCATAATGAGTTGTATGGTCAAGGTTTTAAACAAGGAGAATTGAGAGCGGCACTCAAGTGAACTGTTTTCCTCTACTAGCATCAACATGACAACTTAGCATAATTAGTAAGTAAATCATGTAATTTGTGTAGCTTTACAAAGTTAGAAAAAGCTTCCTCAACTCAAGTTGCTTTCCTTCGTTTGCTTGAATAGACAATACTGTGTTGCGCTGACTTCCCAGACATTTAAAATATATGTTTTTGACATACTGGCTGAATCGATTCAGTGGCTAGCTTTGCACTTGGCTGGCTAACAGTAGCTACTAGGGGTAAGTTATAACCTCCATTTGTGTTTTGTTTTTACATACTGGTAGCCATAGTTGTTCAAGGGAATTCGGGACATGGGTGACTAGTTAACGTTAGCTTGGATCTCTCTGTGTGTTTTTGCCGTGGGAGGAGGGATTGTTTCGTTGGCAGAAAGCAATGGCTAGCTAGTATGCTAACTATTCTAGCTAACCAACTGGCTGAATAAGTTGACAACGGACTCGCTCAAGCTGTCGGGACTAACCCACAACGTTAGACACGGACACGTATGATCTGCTTGGCGTGTTGACACACTGGTGGTTTGTTGTGGCCGAGTATTGGTGCTAAACCGTGTTGTTGGAAGCTAGCATGCTAGTTGGCGTGCCCTGGATGGTTTTCTCTGAAGAATACTGTACCAAGTTAGCTAGCTGAATAAACAAAGTTAGTCTATTCCTAGAAAACATTGAACCGCTGTAGTTTACAACAATTATAGTTTCTGAGGTGGAAGTTGGGAGAGTTATATTTGGGTGTTTCAGTGAAACGTAAGTGAGGGAGGCCCCGCTCTCTCGCTTTCCCAGATGTTTAGTTCATTTCATTCCGATCTCCTTTGCATTATTGTAGCCATTTTCTGTAGCCTGCCAACTATGCGTCTGTCTATCCCTGTATTTTCTCTCCTCTCCGCACAGGCTATACAAACGCCTCACACCGCGTGGCTGCTGCCTCTCTCCGGCAGCCTCTGGAACTGCTGTTCTGTGGTCAACAAGGCAGAGTTAATCTCAGCCTATGCTACCCTCCAGTCCCTCGACTTCTTGGCGTTGACGGAAACATGGATTACCACTGAAAACACTGCTACTCCTACTGCTCTCTCCTCGTCTGACCATGTGTTCTCGCATACCCCGAGAGCATCTGGTCAGTGGGGTGGTGGCACAGGAATCCTCATCTCTCCCAAGTGGACATTCTCTCTTTTTCCCCTGACCCATCTGTCTATCTCCTCATTTGAATTCCATGCTGTCACAGTCACTAGCCCATTCAAGCTTAACATCCTTATCATTTATCGCCCTCCAGGTTCCCTTGGAGAGTTCATCAATGAGCTTGACGCCTTGATAAGTTCCTTTCCTGAGGATGGCTCACCCCTCACAGTTCTGGGTGACTTTAACCTCCCTACGTCTACCTTTGACTCATTTCTCTCTGCCTCCTTCTTTCCACTCCTCTCCTCTTTTGACCTCACCCTCTCACCGTCCCCCCTTAATCACAAGGCAGGCAATACGCTTGACCTCATCTTTACTAGATGCTGTTCTTATACTAATCTCACTGCAACTCCCCTCTATGTCTCCGACCACTACTTTGTATCCTTTTCTCTCTCGCTCTCCTCCAACACTACTCACTCTGCCCCTACTCAAATGGTAATGTGCCGTCGCAACCTTCGCTCTCTCTCTCCCGCTACTCTCCCCTCTTCCATCCTATCATCTCTTCCCTCTGCTCAATCCTTCTCCCTCCAATCTCCTGATTCTGCCTCCTCAAACCTCCTCTCCTCCCTTTCTGCATCCTTTGACTCTCTATGTCCCCTATCCTCCCGGCCGGCTCGGTCCTCCCCTCCTGCTCCGTGGCTTGACGACTCATTGCGAGCTCACAGAACTGGGCTCCGGGCTGCCGAGCAGAAATGGAGGAAAACTAGACTCCCTGCGGACCTGGCATCTTTTCACTCCCTCCTCTCTACATTTTCTTCCTCTGTTTCTGCTGCTAAAGCCACTTTCTACCACTCTAAATTCCAAGCATCTGCCTCTAACCCTAGGAAGCTCTTTGCCACCTTCTCCTCCCTGCTGAATCCTCCTCCCCCTCCCCCCTCCTCCCTCTCTGTGGATGACTTCGTCAACCATTTTGAAAAGAAGGTTGACGACATCCGATCCTCGTTTGTTAAGTCAAATGACACTGCTGGTCCTGCTCACACTGCCCTACCCTATGCTTTGACTTCTTACCCCTTCTCTCTCCAGATGAAATCTTGCGACTTGTGACGGCCGGCCGCCCAACAACCTGCCCGCTTGAGTGTGCGGAGGAGCGGGGTGACGTGAGAGAACTTGGGAAGGTTGAACCCCAGACGGGCTGCGGCATTCTGGATGAGTTGTAGGGGTTTAATGGCACAGACAGGGAGCCCAGCCAACAGCGAGTTGCAGTAATCCAGACGGGAGATGACAAGTGCCTGGGTTGTTTTTTTTCCAATCTCTCCAAAGTGCCTGAACGTTTAGCCTAGGCATATTCAATGTCTTGGTCCCACATGCAAATGAACTGTTTACAAAAACAATATAAAAAGCAACAGATATACATAAAGAAATATATAAAAATGTAATCAAAAACTTGGTTACACGTGTTCTTCACTAAATAAGGTGCAAAAATAGAAATAAGCTGAACTATTTACAAATAGCATTCGTGTTCGTTTTACATCCCAGGTTTAGATGATTATATTTCACTTTCACCGTAGCTTGTGCATGTTGTGATAGTCTTTGAAGCAGTCCCTCTCTGTCAGGAAACAAAAAGCGATCTGGCGTTTCACCTTTTCCCCCACCCTGTGTTTTGTGCAATGCCTGAAGTTCGATCTTTTGTCTTTTGGCATGTGTGTTGGATAGTGGCTCTCACCTTGAGTGGGGGGTCTTGTGATGGTTGTGAGGTTGCTTTGGGCCTCCAATTCAGCCATTTCCAACACCAGCTGCTCTCGGAAGGCCAACTGGGAGAGAGGGGTTTGACCTTTTGCTTTGGCCATCTGCTTGTGGAGAATGAACACATTTACTGTAACAATGTCCACAAAGTAGTCTTGTGGAGGACCTGGTAGTAGCCTATCAGAGCATCAGATAGGTCGATCCAACGTATTGTCCCCCTCTCCACTGTCTTTGTCAAGTCGTTTACCTTGGTCTTGGGGAAACCAATTCTGTTAGGACGAATGGTGCCACAAGCCCCTATTTTCTTTTTCAAGACGTCTGTGAAAGGTAGATGTAGAACCATCAGACGGGGTGATTGACATAGCAGTGGGGGGTGAAGACCTTGACCGGCGGGGGCGCTTGCTGGGGAGGGGTGGCTCCCAAATGTCATCATCCAAATCCTCCACTCTGTGGTGAATAAAATAAAGGGATATATTGTTGTAAGACACACATAATTACAGTTGACTATATGTACAAAACAACATTACTGTAAAGTAAAAACACCAAGCCTAAACTTTATCTGTACAGTGATTCCCATAGAAGGTCTGAAGCAAACACAATGCAAACAGTAACACTTTGGAGACAAAGGCAGAGGTGAGAACCACAAATAAACAATGTCCATGAGAGTTTAGTGGCCTCTCCAAAGTTACAAGGATGAAACTTAGAACAGAACACAGTAAACTAATATGAAACATAGACAATAACTACTTTGGAATAATATAACATTGAAATTAAAAAACGAAATACATATAGTAAATTAGCTATATAAAGTCATGAAAATTATTTACTTACAGATCTAAAAGTGGATCCAATCCTTCTAAAAAGCTATCTTCGTCAGCTGTGTCGAAATACTCGTTACCAAATTGCTCCCCCTGATCCGAGTCCAACCAGTATTTTATTCAAAGATTCTATGTCGGTATACTTATTCATATCTGCCTTCTTTTTAGCTTCCTGTTCGATATTGTTAGTTTTTACCTTCCCCCCCCTTGAGAAGCCATATTTTATGCTAAAGAAATTAAATTAAAGCAATGAAATATTTTTACAATGTAATGTAGGGTCCTCGGTCTGTCTCCGCCAGGTAGCAATAGTTTGCATTGCGTATAAAAGGCTTGGCCTTGCTTTGTCCCACCCAGGTCAACTACATATCCCCGGAAGGCTTATCTCATTGGCTACAAGACTGCCAAGGTGCCATAGTAGCCAATTCCCTGTGTAATGGATGCCTTCAGCGAGTAAGCAGGCAACGTCATATTTCTGATGCGCAAAGATATAGTCACTTGTGGACATTCGATGTTGCCATTCAGTCATACATCATCAGATAACATTGCCAATAGGCTAGATTTGTTCCTACCAACCTAAGGGTTAATTTCATACCCCCCATGTAGCTATAGCTCAAACACAGACCAAATCGAAGCTTAACTTACTACATTTGCACACACTGTATATAGATTTTCCATTGTGTTATTGACTGTAAGTTTTGTTTATTCCATATGTAACTCTGTGTTGTTGTTGTTTTTATCGCACTGCTTTGCTTTATCTTGGCCAGGTCGCAGTTGTAAATGAGAACTTGTTCTCAACTGGCTTACCTGGTTAAATAAAGGTGAAAAAAAAAAAGGTTTGGTGTGCGGTGAGAGCTTGAGAGGAGAGTCAAATGTGTGTCTCAGGGCCAATGTGTGAGAGTTGGCAGCTCTGAGTTTCACATTTGAAATAGCTGTTTTGACATGTTGAGCTTAAATTTTACACGTGTATTCAATTTAGAGTTCACATGTTAACACCACCTTTTCACAAACACATGTTTTCAGCTCACATGTGAATTGCAGTTTCACATGTGAAATTTGTGGTTAAATATGTTAAAAACATTCACATGTGAGAATCTTATCTATCTTTGGTTGTTACCCTGGCCTTTACTTTCACATACTTTTTTCCAGTAGCATGTTTTGGCACATTCATTCCGGCAACATAGCACCCTGCATCCCACTGCTGGTTTGCCTCTGAAGCTAAGGAGCGTCTGTCCCTGGATGGGAGACCAGATGTAGCTGGAAGTGGTACAAAAATAAAATATCACGTGGGGAATTTGTCTTTCACATGAGGGAAAAACATGTGAAAAATGTACGTGTCTAAAAACCTTATGAACTTTTCACGTGAAAAAGATAAAGGATGTATCATTTTTGTGTGATTTGTTCATGTTTTTTGGTAAGAGTGATACAGCTGTGTGGGGGAATAATATGACAGAGCTATTTATTCTGTGTGGGAGAGAGAGTCCATGGGAATAGGTGGCCACTGGCCAACTCATCCACATCCATCAAGACATGGCCTTCGCCTCTCATCACTTTAGTCATGGAATCATCTCACCTTACAAAGATGATGAGGGATTCTTAACCTTCTTTTATCCACTTTTTTTAAAAGTAATTTACAATTTTCTTGCTCACTATCATTGTTATTTACCATTGTACTTCACCATTTCCCTCCCTCGTACTTGCCCTTCCCTACTGTAAGTGATACATTGCTTACAAAGGCTTTATATCAAAAGCAGATCACAAAACATTTCCATTTAGAATTGTGGACACCCATCTTCTGCTGATTTTCATAAACAAATGTGAACTCCTCTACCATAAACACAGTTTAAATAAAAATAATTATGTAGCCATTTTTAAGATGACTGTTAATGATCTGTGGTGAATCAATTACTTCAGTGTATTACAGTTTTTTCTGATTGGTTAAGCACATTTTTTGTAACTATTGGCTATTTTTGCAAAACTCTACACACAAATAAGAAAACCTTTCACCCAATTATCAAAACATTGTAGTTCTCTTGCAAAAGCGAACACAGCTAGATTAACTCTTCACACCTTCTTAAAAATTGTGTTTTCGTATCAAACAGTAAACACAAGCCATCATCTACTAAGCACACAATGTGCCAACTACACACTGATGGTATGAATACAAAACACATCTGGCTTTTGCTTTCTCTGTGTACAGATGTCAATTTGAGGTCATACTTTTGTCATAGTGTCATGTAAACATACAAGGATCCAAACTTCAAGTATTGGTGTTTATTCACACTCATCAAAACCAAGACAAAGTCAGAACACAAAATAGTAATTTCACAAAAAAAAGAAAAACAATCAGCCTACATCATGTCGTCTTCTGGGTCCGGCCACAAAATTTCGTCCACATCGCATGCGATATCCTCCAGTCCAAGGCACCGGGGAAAATATCTCCTTGAATGCCGTATCCAGGCCTGACATGATGCCTGGTCAATATCTCCACATGCCTCCTCCATTGCCTGTAAAAGGGCTACCTGTTGATGAGGATGACGGTCGTACACTTTCCAGCGCCAGGCAGAGAAGAACTCCTCGATGGGATTTAAGAATGGAGAGTATGGAGGGAGGTTGAGTGCCATGAAGAATGGGTGGTCTGTAAACCAGTTGCGGACCAAAGCAGCCCTATGGAAACTAACATTGTCCCATATGATGACATATCGGGTATGCTCTGGTCTCTGAACAGTGAGCATGTCATGTAAGGTGTCCAGGAATGCAATAATGTGTGCAGTGTTGTATGGGTCTAAGGTTGCATGATGGTGAACAACACCATTTTGGCTTATAGCTGCACACATGGTTATGTTACCACCACGTTGTCCTGGGACATTGATGATGGCACGGTGTCCAATAATGTTCCTGCCACGTCTCCTGGTTTTACTGAGGTTACAGTTTTTTTTGATTGCTTAAGCACGATTTTCAAAACAGGGCCCGTGTTTTCAAAACACTACACACAATTAGCACAACCACACACCCAATTAGCAAAACACTACAGATCCTTTGCAAAATTAAACACTCTTGTAAAAACTATACACTTCTTTTTAAAAACCACACTTTGTTACCATATGAAACACACACGTTTCACATTACTATACTCTGTTTGCACGAGTTACACTCTGCTGTGATAAACCTAAAACACTTTTAGCACTTCTACTTCCCTATGATTAGAGTAGGCTACTCTCAACAAAGTACAAATATAATGTAAATTCACCAAACACTACACAAGACCAATGTTGCAGACTGAAGAAACTCATTTATTTCTCAACACGCCCAAAATGTTGACATGGAGATTCATAATACTGTAACCAAACGTCACTTTACGTATTGTAAGTTCAAAAAATAAATAAAAAAAATAACTAGACATTGTCTCTTCGCCTAGCTGGATCTGGCCAGAGAATTTCATCAACATCGCAGGCAATGTTGTCATTAGCAAGACACCTTGGAAAGAAACGTCTTGAATGACGAATCCATCCTTGCATTGCTGCTACCTCCATCTGGTCACAGGCCTCCTCCATGGCTTGGATGAGGGGTACCTCAGCCTGGAGACGGAGATCATATACCTTCCACCGCCATGCCGAGAAAAACTCTTCTATAGGGTTGAGGAATGGAGAGTATGGTGGAAGATATAGGATGGTGAAATGTGGATGTTGCTGAAACCAGTTCTGAACCAGAGCAGAGCGGTGGAAAGACACATTGTCCCAGACAACAATGTATTGCATATGATCGATTTGATTTGCTGCTGTTATGTTGTGCAATTGGTCCAAGAATGTAAGTATGAGTGCTGTGTTGTAAGGGCCCATATGGGCATGGCGGTGGAGGACCCCATTCTGTGTAATGGCTGCACAGAGTGTTATATTACCCCCACTTTGCCCTGGGACATTGACTATAGCCCTGTGGCCAATGATGTTTCTTCCCCTCCTTCGTGTTCTCGTCAGGTTGAACCCAGCCTCATCTACGTAAATGAACTCATGCTGGATCTCCTCTCCATCCATTCGTAAAACTCTCTGAAAAACAGTGTCAGGCAAAATTGTGTAGTTCAGTGTAGATCTAGTATACATATTACAGTACAGTAAAAGATTATGAGACAGTATGCAAGATCACACTGCTAAAGTGAATACATACCTCTGCATAATCATGCCGCAGTCGTTTCACCCTTTCGGAATTGCGCTCGAAAGGCACTCGATAAATTTGCTTCATTTGAATATGTTTTTTTTTAGGATGCGTGCCAGTGTTGATGTTGAGACCTGATGGATATCGTTGAAAATGGCGTGGTTATTGACAATGTTAGCTTGGAGCTACTTGAGTGTTATAGCATTGTTGGCCAAAACCATGTTTACTATCTCCCTCTCTTGCTGTTCTGTGAACATAGGAGGCCTTCCCCCTTGTCGTCCCTGACCCTCAATCCTATGTAGAAAAAAAAACAGTATACAATAGTACAGTAATTTCACAGGAAAAGGTAACAGAAGTGCTGATAGTGCATAGAATATAGTACTGTAAGCAGTTACTGAAACCGTGCAGATGTTTTTGATATGATGATATTTTTACAATACCTATTTTCCAGTCGAAATGTTCTCATCACACTTGCCACTGTATATCGGCTTAGATTTGGCTGTACTCGCAGTCCAGCCTCCCTCAGCGTCAGGCCGTGGTTGACAATGTGGTCAACCAGTGTTGCGCGGATCTCATTTGTCAGATTCGGTCCTCTTTGAGCACCTTCTTGTCTTCCTCTTCCTCTTCCTCCCCCTCCTCCTCCTCCTCCTCCTCGTTCTCCTCCTCCTCCTCGTTCTCCTCCTCGTCCTCCTCGTTCTCCTCGTCCTCCTCGTCCTCCTCGTTCTCCTCGTTCTCCTCGTCCTCCTCCTCGTTCTCCTCGTCGTCGTCCTCCTCCTCCTCCTCCTCGTCTTACTCTTTCTCTGACTCTTTCCATTGTGCTTGAAGACCGATGAACTCACCTGCTGCTTTTTATAGTGCTTATACACCTGATTGGTGTGTCTACAATTAAGCAAACGAGTGTTTGCACACCTGATGACTGTGTTGAACCAATTGGTTGGACGGTGTGGTAATTTGACAGTCAGTGCTTTGGTATTGCAAGGACGTGACTTCATGATAGATTTTTGTGTGTAATGTATGTTAAGTGTGTTTAGTGTTTTGCAAATCACTGTGTGTAGAGTTTTGCAACAAGTGTAAGGTTGACAATGTGCTTATAGTTGTGCAAATATGGGCTGATGTTTTGCTTCTTGAGTGTAAGGTTTTGCTAATAGTGTACTACTTTTAATTTTAGTGTGTAAGCAATCCAAAAAAACTGTAAAACCGGCCTCATCTACAAAAAGTAGCTCATGTCCCATGGCATCTGCTTCTAGTTCCATCCCTCTCTGGACAAGACAAAACAAATGTAACACATCAGGCCCATGCACAGCACTACAGTATGCACTTCCAAATTCAGAACCAATGACACTATAGCTTACCTGCACATAGTCATATCGCAGTTGCTTTACACGTTCTGTGTTTCTCTCGAAAGGAACTCTGTAAATTTGCTTCATTCTTATTCTGTGGCGCGCAAGTACACGACTTAGTGCAGAAATACTTACACTGTGTATATTTTGAAAGATGGTGTCATTATCAATTATGCGCTGCTGTATTTCGCGCAGTCTTATTGCATTATTGGCAATCACCATGTTTACTATATGGGTCTCTTGCTCTGGAGGGAACATTCTTCCTCTGCCCCCAACATCTGGACGTCTAGCAATTCTGTAAAGTAACAATTTCAGTATTTTTGCATGTATGGTACTGTTGTGTTTCTCATTAGAGTATGGCAGTGCTACAAAGTAGTTACCGATTCTCATTTCGAAATGTCCTAATGATGCTTGCCACAGTGTAGCGGCTCAAATTAGGCTGAACCCGTTGGCCAGCTTCCCTCAGGGTCATCCCATGGTTGATGACATGGTCCACTATTGTAGCTCTGATGTCATCAGTTATTCTATTTCTTACTCTTCTTACCCTTCCTCTTTCCCCTCCTCGTCCTCTTCTTGCTCCTCCTTGTCCTCTTCCTCTAACTTCCTCTAACCCTCTCGCTTCTTCAACTCCACGTCCTCTTCCTCCAACTTCTTCAACTCCACGTCCTCTCCCTCGGCCTCCTCGGCCTCCTCTGATTCTCACTCTTCTCCCTCTTACTGCTCCTTCCATTGTACTCCACACAGACAGCTTACCTGTGGCTTATTTATAGTGCTTAGGTTGATTGCAAAGTGAACTAATTATCTACAACAGTTTTCACATGTGCAAGTGTGCCAGACAGTTGGCAAATTAGTGTTAATGATAGCCATACATGTGTATAATTTTGCTAGGATTCTGTTGGAAATTTGGTAATTGAGTGTAAGCAGTGAGTTGTGTTTAAAGTTCTGCAAAAAGAGTGTTGTGCAGTGAATTGTGCCTACAGTTTTGCAAAGTGTGTGTTACAAAATTGTAAACTGAGTGCAAAGCAGTGTTTGTGCTTTTAGTTTTGCAAACTCAGTGAGTGGTTTTGCTATACATATTAATAGTTTTAGAAATTGTGCTACAAGAATCACGATTAGCGCTTAAGCATTCAGAAAAAACTGTAAGGTTTCTAAACAGCCTATCATGCTATAGTAGGGAGTTACTACAGGAAACTGCCAAAATAAAGGAAACACCAACATAGTGTCTTAATAGGACGTTGGGCCACCAGGAGCCGCCAGAACAGCTTCAATGCACCTTGGCATAGATTCTACAAGTGTCTGGAACTCTATTGGATGGATGCGACACCACTCTTCCATGAGAAATTCCATAATTTGGTGTTTTGTTGACGGTGGTGGAAAACGCTGTCTCGGGCGCCGCTCCAGAATCTCTCATAAGTGTTTAATTGGGTTGAGATCTGGTGACAGAGACACAGAGACACTGCAACTCAATGTCATGTTTCAGGTATTGATGGGGACAGATGACTATTGACTTGTTTATCTCTACACCGGGTTTTCTTCCTGGCCCGTTGCTATTTACCCAGACCTATTGTCATGCTGCATCAGATGAGCTTCTCCAGGCTCGCTGTTTCTTGGAGTCACACGATGACATGTTGTGTGGTCCTCCCATTACGACTCGTGAAAGTATGCCGTTTATTAGGCTACAGATTAAATAGATGATAATGAACTTCACAGGGTGGTGAAAGTGAAAGGTGATGAGCTTGACACTCCTTTCCAATAAATGTTGAGGGGCTTATTCTGGTGACATGATGGTCGATGCTTGGCTGCAGTTTATAACCTTGCTCTTTTGTCCATAATAATCTCATCATGTAGGCTATACCCGCACTGTATCTATGAGCTTTTAGCTAAGGCGCACATGCCAATAACAGTTGGCACATTCGCTATATAACAACAACCAAAAATGTTGACAAAACCATCAGTAGAGTTGAAAATGCGATGGAAACTCATTTAACTTAAATGTTTTATCCCGTACATGGGAATTTAACCGCAAAAGTAATTTTTATGTGTCATCACGCAAAGCCTTTTATCCACAACAAGTCATTTTTGATGGAAACACATCTCTGGTGGGAAAATGTGCATGTTGTTTGAATGCAGATCTTAGAATATTCGCATGAAAATCTGTTGCCAATTGGATGGAAAGCTAGTGATGGATTTTTCCCCATCTTCGTACATGTCAATAACATAGGATGAATGGAGTAATGGAAATGCCAATGCTTTATGTTTGTGAATTCAGACTCCTGATACTTACTGTCATGAATGCCAATCATGTATGGGAGTGTGTGGGCACTTCCATGTCCCCTGCCTTCGCTATGGGCATATTCTAAACTCTGCAATGATACGATTTTTTTTTTTTGTGTAGTCAGTTCTCCTATGAGACAGGAGCCACCTCTCTACCACCCTTCCATTTAGCTTTCAAATGCAAATATTCAGCCAGTTCCATCCAACGTCTCAGTCCTTTGGATAAATGCTCCTTTTCTCACAACAGCTTCTGTCACGGTGAAAGGAGATAAAGAGAGATGCGTTTCCTTTTAAATACAAAAATCCCACAACAATCTAGCCACTTCTTCCTATTTGATTTTGTGAAGGCTGCTATCAGAAGCCTTGGATTGTTTCATTTGAAAATCAGAGAGAGAGAGAATCCTTCCCAAACAATCCTGGGGTGATAAGCTGCTCGCAAATAGTTTCCGACCAGACCGGCATCCTCAGTCTTCCCTTTACAATGAACTGTCATATGACAACACAGGCAAACGGTGAGATCTGCCAGTAGAAAACTGTTTCTGTAAGTCATCGGGCCATCCATTGTCATGTCCTTTGGGAAACATCTGAGAGTGCAGGGATTCACCCCATACCAGACAAGGCCATACTTTGTTCGAATTCGTCCACTAAAATATCGAGAGCTATCCAATACGAAGAGGAACAAATATTATACAGTAACACGGGTAATTGGCTCCAAAACAGGGGCTTGGTGCACTTACACTGTAAATGTGTGTAAAACATTGCAACACCCTTATGTATAATTGATATGGTAGAGACTGTTGATTATTTGTGGGTGGTTCTGGACACAAATACAGAAATGACAGCCAGATCTAATTGGAGCATTGAGCAGCTGGCAGAAGTCCACATGAGCAAGGCAGTCAGATTGAGTTGTCAAAATGATTTGTTGGCCCTATTTATTGATTCATGTTGACCTATTGATCTATACTGGATTAACGTAAAGTTCAATCCTATGTATTACGACAGGAGCCCACCTATCAGGATCTTGCTACAGATGTCAGCTGATAATTGAAATGCTACACTAGTCAAGGTGAACCTGTGTCGTTATCTTTTAGGTGCTACCTTGTTGCTATGACAGCAGCCCTTAACACTTGTGGAAACCCCAGAACTGAACCTAATCCGACAAGTGATTGATAGCTGATCTCAGTACCACGTCGACTATGCTCTTCATCTTATTCAAAAGTTATAGTGCGCAGTACAGTAAAATGCAGTACACTGGGATTCTATGGTACATCTAAGGGCTTTCTTTGCTCCATATGGGAAAAAAATCATGAAACATTTATTTAGAGAAACATTTTTGTGAAATATAAAACATTTGCCAAATGTATTAAAAAACATTGAAATACATTCAAACATATATTAAAGCATGTATTTAAAATGTATATCACAATATGTTAAAAGCAATCTACACAAAATACCCCATAATGACAAAGTGAAAACAGTTATGCTAATGTATTAAAAATAAAAAACATACCTTATTTACATAATTATTCAGACCCTTTCCTATAACACTCGAAATTGAGCTCAGGTGCATCCTGTTTCCATTGATCATCCTTGAGATTTTTTTTTTTTACAACTTGATTGGAGTCCATGTGTGGTAAATTCAATTGATTGGATGTGATTTGGAAAGGCACACATCTGTCTATATAAGGTCCCACAGTTGACAGTGTATGTCAGAGCAAACACCAAGCCATGAAGTCGAAGGAATTGTCCGTAGAGCTCCGAGACAGGATTGTGTCGAGGCACAGATCTGGGGAAGAGTACCAAAAAATGTCTGCAGCATTGAAAGTCCCAAAAAACACAGTGGCCTCCATCATTCTTAAATGGAAGAAGTTTGGAACCACCAAGACTCTTCCTATAGCTGGCCGCCCGCTCAAACTGCACAATCGGGGGAGAAGGTCCTTGGTCAGGGCGGTGACCAAGAACCCGATGGTCACTCTGACAGAGCTTTAGAGTTCCTCTGTGGAGATGGGAAAACCTTCCAGAAGGACAACCATCTCTGCAGCACTCTACCAATCAGGCCTTTATGGTAGAGACGGCAGCCACTCCTCAGTAAAAGGCACATGACAGCCCGCTTGGAGTTTGCCAAAAGGCACCTAAAGACTCTCAGACCATGAGGAACAAGATTCTCTGGTCTGATGAAACCAAGATTGAACTCTTTGGCCTGAATGCCAAGCGTCAAGTCTGGAAGAAACCTGGCACCATCCCTATAGTGAAGTATGGTGATGGCAGCATCATGCTGAGGGGATGTTTTTCAGTGGCAGGGACTGGGAGACTAGTCAGGATCGAGGCAAAGATGAACGGAGCAAAGTACAGAGAGATCCTTGATGAAAACCTGCTCCAGAGCGCTCAGGACCTCAGACTGGGGCGAAGGTTCACCTTCCAACAGGACAACGACCCTAAGCACACAGCCAAGACAACGCAGGAGTGGCTTCGGGACAAGTCTCTGAACGTCCTTGTGTGGCCCAGCCAGAGCCCAGACTTGAACCAGATCGAACATCTCTGAAAAGACCTGAAAATAGCTGTGCAGCAACGCTCCCCATCCAACCTGACAGACCTTGAGAGGATCTGCAGAGAAGAATGGGAGAAACTGCCCAAATACAGGTGTGTCAAGCTTGTAGCGTCATACCCAAGAAGACTTGAGGCTGTAATCGCTGCCAAAGGTGCTTCAACAATGTACTGAGTAAAGGATCTGAATACTTATGTAAATGTGATAGTTCCGGTTTTAAAAAAAAGATACATTAGCAAACATTTCTACAAACATGGTTTTGCTTTGTAATTATCGGGTAATGTGTGTAGATTGATGAGGGGATAAAAACAATTTAATCAATTTTAGAATAAGACTGTAACCTAACAAAATGTGGAAAAAGTCAAGGGATCTGAATACTTTCCGAAGGCACTGTATTTGTAAGAAATTTAAATTAAAATGTATAGCAAATATATACAATTGTCCAAATCATATTGTAACGAAAGTGAGACTGTCTTCACAATGACATTTTAGTAGACTCTTTGGTATCCGATGCACTGTCAGTCTCATTAAAGCTACAATATGTAACTTTTTGGGTGACCTGACCAAATTCACATAGAAATGTGAGTTATAGAGCTTTCATGCTCATTGAAGGCAAGTCTATGAAACGGTAGATCTGTTCTATGTGCACTAATGCTTTTTTATTGTACTTGACACACACCAAAAGCACTAACATGCATTTAAATGACAAAAACAATTACTACAAACATGATACATTATCGGTCATGTAGTGAATCCATGTCTTTCATGTGCATCTGTGACTCATTTCAGGAAACTAGGTGTATGTCGCGCATCATTACTTTACAGCAGAGCCATTTGAATGTCAACTTTTTTTTAAAATCAAAATGCGTTTTTTTGCAGAAATGCCTTCTGGAACGTGAACTTTCATGTGCCTTAATAACAAACTTGTATGCCATCTGTAAATATGACTTAAATGGTTAAATTAAGAGTTTAGTTGGATTAGCCACAGAAAATGAAAAAGACAGCAACCTTCCCGCTAGCCATGATTGGCTGAGATAATGAGTGGGCTGGTGTAAGGGATCGGGGGTTGGCTGGGTCTAGACAGAGTCTGACACTCCCCCGATCTACAGAGAGGGGGAGTCATCAGACTCGATCTGGTTCACCTGAGTTCTGAGCACACCTGTCCGTAATTAGGGTAGGATATAAGGTGTGCTCAGAGGTTCAGTCGGTGTGAGGTATTGTTCCTTTGTGACTTGCTAAGCGTTTTGTTCCGAGAGAGAGAGAGATGTTTTTGATTACCCGTGTATCCGACCTGTGCCTTGTTGTTTGACTTCCCGTATTGCTTAATCCTCTACTTGTCTACCCCAGTGATTACCGTTCTCTGATCCTGTGCCTGTGACCTCGACTACGACTAAGCCCGCTCCTTTGGTACCTCTGCCTGTCTATGCCTGGCCCGGTTTTAACCACAGTCCGCCCGACCACGATTAAGCTATTCCCTTGTCTGTACTCTAATAAAGCATCGCTATTCTGCGATTGGATCTTACCACTCTGTCCGAGTATTCATTACAGCTGGCCATGCCAAGAGATGAGTTCGGATTGGTCTGCCATGTAGCACGCTTCTGTCTACAACATGAGCTGTTCAGTATGTGTAGGTAATCCTCTCTAACTCCGCTTTTTTGAAAGATATAACGTAGTGGAACTGCATGAGTGTTGATCTCCAAGTTCTGGAGGACCGAGTTTTGAAATCTGTGGAATTAGAGTATGATAGCTAAGGAGATGGAGAAAATTCTGGCGTTTGATTGCAAATATGCAGATGGAGTCAAAAAGAGAACATACAGAAGGCTGTTGTATTACATCTTCAAACTAAGAGCAACCATGGCATCTGTGACAGAGAGGGAGAAGCGACCATCCATGTATACGGGTAAGATAGTCTAGCTAGCTATATTTTCAGATATTACACATTTCTAATTTTGTCAAAGTCATTTTCATTTCAAATTTAAAGAGTACTGTTAACTAGCTAGCTAACGTTAGCTGGCTGGCTCGCTAGCTAACGTTACGTGTATGATCTGTGTAGCAATATTATTCGTACCTCAGAACCATTTGCATTGCTAGTTATAGCCTAATGTTAGCTAGCTAACATTGAACCTGGTTGGTTAGCTACCTACAGATTCATGCAGGTTAGTAACATTATGAGTTGTGATTAGCTAGCTACATGTCTAAACAAAAGACTCCACTATGCAAGTAAACATTTCAATAGAATGTTCATGAAGTCACTGCGACAACTGTCGATAGACGTAGCTGGTAAATTCGCTCTGGCTATCTACTCCGATTTCAGTGTACTCTCATCTGAGTGTGCCAGAGTGCAGAATAACTGACTAATTTACGAACGCTCAACACCCATTAAATATGGCCGGTGTCAGTAAATGTTGGCAAAAAAGCGTAGATAAATTGTTGCCAGCAGCACAGTTGCAGTTACCAACACTCTGGATGACATAAAAACAGCCTAACCAGCTTTGCAAGGCGAGTAAAATGGTCAGAGTGAGCATTTGTGTCTGAAAGTAGTTAGCAAGCTAGCCAACGTTAGCCAGTTAGCTCGGGCGCTTGACTGCTGTTGTTAGGTCAGAATGCTCGGATCAACCCTACTCCTTGTCAAGAGAGTCCAGTGTGCGCGCTGAACGCTCCGATAGCGAAAAGCTCTGAATTTACAAACTGACAATCTGACAACACTCTGAGTTTACGAATGCACGGAGCACACTCTGGCACTCCAGATTAAATTTACGAACACACCCGTAGTATAAACCAGCCTTTAGTCTTGAAATCTTTGGTTGTTTAGTACATGGCCTCAAATGTGAATCCTTAGAGATGGGTGGGGCTCAAGTTTAAGAGGGTGTGAACGATGCTGAATTGGTGTAGACAAAGAAGAACTCTCCAGTAGGTGTTTCAAAACATTCAAGGGCCATTTTCTCAAAAGTGAGGTTACAAGGTTATCAACTTTCAAAGCAGAATTACTTTCCCATTGTTAAATGTTCCCCAACTGTAGTGTATGATATACATTTTTCTAACTCTGTGTCTCTACTTTTATCCATTGTAAAAAACACAATTTCAAATGTTGCTACATAAGACCGAATTGAGCCGGTCGGTCACATATGACAAATAAACAAGAGAACTTGACAAGAGCATTGCAACCAACGTCCAACGGGAAGAACTTAACGTGTACTGGGTCATTCCACAAATTGAGTGCCTTTGATATGTTAAGTAAAAATGGTGCACCAATATTGAATTTCAAAATCCTGTTACAGTTGAAATCGGAAGTTTACATACACTTAGGTTGGTCATTAAAACTTGTTTTTCAACCGCTACACACATTTCTTGTTAACAAACTATAGTTTTGGCAAGCTGACTAGGACATCTACTTTGTGCATGACACAAGTAATTTTTCCAGTGGGTCAGAAGTTTTCATACACTAAGTTGACTGTGCCTTTACACAGCTTGGAAAATTCCAGAAAATGATGTCATGGCTTTAGAAGCTTCTGATAGGCAATTGACATCATTTGAGTCAATTGGAGGTGTACCTGTGGATGTATTTCAAGGCCTACCTTCAAACTCAGTGCCTCTTTGCTTGACATCATGGGAAAATCAAAAGAAATCAGCCAAGACCTCAGAAAAAAATGGTAGACCTCCACAAGTCTGGTTCATCCTTGGGAGCAATTTCCTAACACCTGAAGGTACCACGTTCATTTGTACAAACAATAGTACGCAAGTATAAACACCATGGGACCACGCAGCCGTCATACCGCTCAGGAAGGAGACGCGTTCTGTCTCCTAGAGATGAACGTACTTTGGTGCGA
The DNA here is from genome assembly GCF_964263955.1 of Coregonus lavaretus. Lineage (NCBI taxonomy): Eukaryota > Metazoa > Chordata > Actinopteri > Salmoniformes > Salmonidae > Coregonus > Coregonus lavaretus. The sequence goes on along the minus strand of NC_139989.1, from coordinate 34,497,618 downwards.
AAAGTGCAAATCAATCCCAGAACAACAGCAAAGGACCTTGTGAATATGCTGGAGGAAACAGGTACAAAAGTATCTATATCCACAGTAAAACGAGTCCTATATCGACATAACCTGAAAGGCCGCTCCGCAAGGAAGAAGCCATTGCTCCAAAACCGCCATCAAAAAGCCAGACTACGGTTTGCAACTGCACATGGGGACAAAGATTGTACTTTTTGGAGAAATGTCCTCTGGTCTGATGAAACAAAAATAGAACTGTTTGGCCATAATGACCATCGTTATGTTTGAAGGAAAAAGGGGATCGCTTGCAAGTCGAAGAACACCATCCCAAACATGAAGCACAGGGGTGGCAGCATGAGGAACGAAAATTATGTGGATATATTGAAGCAACATCTCAAGACATCAGTCAGGAAGTTAAAGCTTGGTCGCAAATGGGTCTTCCAAATGGACAGTGACCCCAAGCATACTTCCAAAGTTGTGGCAAAATGGCTTAAGGACAACAAAGTCAAGGTTTTGGAGTGGCCATCACAAAGCCCTGACCTCAATCCTATAGAACATTTGTGGGCAGAACTGTAAAAGCGTGTGCGAGCAAGGAGGCCTACAAAACTCAGTTACACCAGCTCTGTCAGGAGGAATGGGCCAAAAATTCACCCAACTTATTGTCACGCCCTGACCTATATAACTCTAGTTAGTTTGGTCAGGGTGTGCATGTTTAGTTCGATGTTGTGGTAGATCTATGTTTAGATCTAGGTTTAGATCTTTGTATTTCTATGTTTGGCCGGGTGTGATTCCCAATCAGAGGCAGCTGTCGCTCGTTGTCTCTGATTGGGGATCATACTTAGGCAGCCAGTTTTCCTGCCTGGGTTGTGGGATCTGGTTTGTGCTCGGTGAGTTTGGCTTGTTAGTGTATAGCCTTCCGATGTCACGTTTCGTTGCCTTTTGTTGTTTTTGTTTATGTTTATTCAGTTTAATAAACTTGTATGTATTTCACGCTGCGCCATGGTCTGACCCGTTCTTCAACGTCCGTGACACTTATTGTGGGAAGCTTGTGGAAGGCTACCCGAAAAGTTTGACCCAAGTTAAACCATTTAAAGGCAATGCTACCAAATACTAATTGAGTGTATGTAAACTTCTGACCCATTGGGAATGTGTTGAAAGAAATAAAAGCTGAAATAAATCATTCTCTCTACTATTATTCTGACATTTCACATTCTTAAAATAAAGTGGTGATCCTGACTGACCTAAGACAGGGAATTCTTACTAGGATTAAATGTCAGGAATAGTGAAACACTGATTATAAATGTATTTGGCTAAGGTGTATGTAAACTTCCGACTTCAACTGTATATAAAATGAAGTGCACTTTAGTATAGACCACATGGAGAAATCAATAAATTCGATTTTTAATATGAATAAAGACTTGCTAAAGTGACAAAATTCAGTATTTTGACATGTCCCTCTGTGCACACTGACTTCTAGGAAGATTTTAACCCACTAACCTCCCAAAATAATACTAGTTTTCACCATTGTAAAGCCCTAGTTATTTTGTTGCTTTGACAAAGTTATTTCTGAAGATGATTAATTATTTGATGTGACTTGTGATTTTATTTAGGTCTGTCCCTCATTTTAAGGTCAACCTTGTTTGAACTGAACTTTAGTTTTTAGTTTGGTGATACTTTTCCTTTTTTAAAATGTATTTCAAAAGAAACATTGAACATCTAATAGTGAAAACATGGTGTAAAAACAGGTGAGCTGGTTTTACTATTTTTGGCTATTTTCTGGTGTTTTGTGATGAAAAACTGAAGGTGTTGAGCATAACACGTTAACGCTGTTACCCCTAGACAGGCTAGAAATTTTTTAACAATGTAATATTTGTTGTAAAATCTTGCATTCAATTGCAGCTCCTTGTTGCACAAAACAAGCTTCCATTCCCCCTGTCACAAGGGGATTCATGGCTGATTTAACTAGTAATTACAAGTTGGAGGGCCATTTAAGTGGATTTTTCCAAGATGTGGTAAACTCCCACTTCCCACTTGGTTACAAACACATCATAGCGCCGCTAACCATCCGCTGTAGAGGCGGGGGGTGCAACTCAATATTAGGAAGATGTTCCTAATGTTTGGTATACTCAGTGTATACTGAGTATGCCTTGCAAAAGTATTCATCCCCCTTGGTGTTTTTCCTATTTTGTTTCATTACAACCTGTAATTTAAATGGATTTTTATTTGGATTTCATGTAATGGACATACACAAAATAGTCAAAATTGGTGAAGTGAAATGAAAAAAATAACTTGTTTCAAGAAATTCTAAAAAATAAATAACGGAAAAGTGGTGCGTGCATACGTATTCACCCCCTTTGCTATGAAGCCCCTAAATAAGATCTGGTGCAACCAATTACCTTCAGAAGTCACATAATTAGTTAGACTGCAGACAGGTGGACTTTATTTAAGTGTCACATGATCTGTCACATGATCTCAGTAAATATACACCTGTTCTGAAAGGCCCCAGAGTCTGCAACACCACTAAGCAAGGGGTACCACCAAGCAAGCGGCACCATGAAGACCAAGGAGCTCTCCAAACAGGTCAGGGACAAAGTTGTGGAGAAGTACAGATCAGGGTTGGGTTATAAAAAAATATCAGAAACTTTGAACATTCCACGGAGCACCATTAAATCCATTATTAAAAAATGGAAAGAATATGGCACCACAACAAACCTGCCAAGAGAGGGCTGCCCACCAAAACTCATGGACCAGGCAAGGAGGGCATTAATCAGAGAGGCAACAAAGAGACCAAAGATAACCTTGAAGGAGCTGCAAAGCTCCACAGTGGCGATTGGAGAATCTGTCCATAGGACCACCTTCAGCCGTACACGCAATAGAGCTGGGCTTTATGGAAGAGTGGCCAGAAAAAAGCCATTGCTTAAAGAACAAAATAAGCAAACACGTTTGGTGTTCGCCAAAAGGCATGTGGGAGACTCCCTAAACATATGGAAGAAGGTACTCTGGTCAGATGAGACTAAAATTGAGCTTTTTGGCCATCAAGGAAAATGCTATGTCTGGCGAAAACTCAACACCTCTCATCACCCAGAGAAACTGGTCAGAATTAAAGGAATGATGGATGGCGCTAAATACAGGGAAATTCTTGAGGGAAACCTGTTTCAGTCTTCCAGAGATTTGAGACTGGGATGGAGGTTCACCTTCCAGCAGGACAATGACCCTAAGCATACTGCTAAAGCAACACTCGGGTGGTTTAAGGGGAAACATTTAAATGTATTGGAATGGCCTAGTCAAAGCCCAGACCTCAATCCAATTGAGAATCTGTGGTATGACTTAAAGATTGCTGTACACCAGCGGAACCCATCCAACTTGAAGGAGCTGGAGCAGTTTTGCCTTGAAGAATGGGCAACAATCCCAGTGGCTAGATGTGCCAAGCTTATAGAGACATACTTCAAGAGACTTGCAGCTGTAATTGCTGCAACAGGTGGCTCTACAAAGTATTGACTTTGGGGGGTGAATAGTTATGCACGCTCAAGTTTACAGTTTTTTTGTCTTATTTCTTGTTTGTTTCACAATACAAAATATTTTGCAACTTCAAAGTGGTAGGCATGTTGTGTAAATCAAATGATACAAACCCCCAAGAAATAAGTGTTCTGAAACTTCTAACTTGGAGTTGTATTTGTATGATAACCTTGTTACAGTATTTCACTTTTTAATGTGTATAGTATTGCTTACTATGTGTGTCCAATTAACTTAGTAACCACTCCCTCTTCAAATTAGGTCTAATTGGAAAAGCTGTTCAAAAGAGGGCATTGTATTTTTTCTTTGTCCTCCCTGACGAAGGCCTTGCAGCCGAAACGCGTCGGATAAAAAAAACATGCCATACCATAATTTGCAAATAAATTCATTAAAAATCCTACAATGTGATTTTCTGGATTTTATTTCCTCATTTTGTCTGTCATAGTTGACATGTACCTATGATGAAAATTACAGGCCTCTCTAATCTTTTTAAGTGGTAGAACTTTCACAATTGGTGGCTGACTAAATACTTTTTTTCCCCCACTGTATGAAGAGTGCCTTGGTCCTCCTTTCTTTTTGATGACTAATTCACCCCTTTGACCAAAGAGCACCTTCTGTCTATCAAAATGTACTATTGTGTACCTTAGTAGCGCTTCCCTTCCTCCTCTTTCTACCCCAAGAAATCCAAAAAAGGGAAAATGCCAATGGGGGTGAATACTTTTGCATGCCACTGTACATGCATCTCTGGGATACATTTTCGTTCCACACATCCTGCTAGGTTGAAGATATCCAGGTTAGGACAAGAGAATTCTAATATCCCTTAACTCTTTGTATAAATGAGGAAGAATTCTAAACAAAGGCACCAGTGATGCTGGTTAGCAACGGCACTGGTCCCATAAATCTGTTAATTTTCTAAAGCTTCTGCATTGGAATACGAGGTTGTACCTGTATCTTCAACCTAGACCTGTCCTCCTTTGTTAGGTATCTTATCTTTATATTAGAGGTTAAATGGCTTCCAACTTCAAGTTGTTAATGGGTAAAAATCTCTGCTACTGAGCCCTTCCATTCCAAAGTGCCAAAGAACATTCCTCATCACCCACAAAGTCTGACAATTTTATCGGCACCAAAATCCTGAAACGTGGATTAAAGAGTTGCAATGGGCTACAGCCGCCAATGTGTCAGGTTGAATTTATCACGGCAGTATTTTATTTCACAACTTCAACGTGCTCTGCTTTGCTCCAAGTAGCTGAAGTCAGATCAGTCATGAGGTTTCTGTTCCCTATCTGTAGGGGATCAGAGAACTAGATGTTTGTGTGAAAAAGGAAATCGAGGACAAAAGTTCCTGATATTATATGCTGTAAATGGGGCTAAATGCATCAAGATCAATTTAACACAATGATGATATGAGACATGGCCATGCCATTATGGGCCAGACTGAGCAGCGGCCCAAATGGCGGCCAGATTGCCAGCTATGATCTCTGTCTGTCTGAGAGGAAGTAGATGGCATGTTTTTAGAAAGTGAGAGAGAGCGAGATGTATAGATTATCATAGAGAGTTGTCTCTCTGAGTCAGAGGGGAAAATCATTGAGCATGAAGAAATGCAAATGTTAACACCTGGTACTCTGACAAAATCTCTAGTTTGCACTATGAGAGAGAGGGATGAGACAGAGCGCTTTCATAAGCTGTGTGTCTAAGGCTTCTGACAAGGTAAAGATTGGGTAAATAACTTATTTGTGTAAAAGGACTAGTCAACATAATTGGATGTAGTAGGAAAACATCAAGAAAATCTAAGACAGGACAAACTCTAAATCAATGTATGTGTCAGAAGAAACTGATTTATTTTCCCCAGCTGAAATTAATGTGAATGAGGAGTATGGAACAAAAAATAAAGACATCTATCAATTTATTCACCACCACAGTCACCACAGGCAAAGTTGATTATTTAATTCAAATATATGAAGTCAAAGTCATATGATAAACTATAGACTAGATAAATAAAGTTAATACAATTTGAGCACTGTTTGTAAGCTAGCTAGCTAGTGTCAAGGTAGATGTAGGTGGGTGTGGTGGTGGAATCAGGCGCAGGACGCAGAACGTTAGTCCAACAGACTTTAGTTGATGCACACGAAAAACAATCACAAACAAACGCCCTGAGGCGAAACTCCGCACGTAGGCGAAAATAACGGGCGCACTAACAGGTGCGACAAAAACACTCCAAACAATGGAGATATAGCTCAACCGAGCAAACAGTAGAAATACAGCCTACCGGCACGACAGTAAAACAATCACACACAACACTAGACAAACACAACGAGAACTTATAGGACACTAATACACTAAACGATAACAGGTGTAACAACAATCAGACAAAAGCAAACGAACATAGAAACATGCAACGGTGGCAGCTAGTATTCCGGAGACGACGAACGCCGAAGCCTGCCCGAGCAAGGAAGAGAGGCAGCCTCGGCCGAAACCGTGACAGTACCCCCCCCTTGACGTGCGGCTCCAGACGTGCGCCGACTCCGGCCTCGGGGACGACCAGGAGGACGTGTAGCAGGGTGCGTCGGGTGCCCCCGATGGAATTCCGTCAGGAGAGACGGGTCCAAAATGTCTCTCCTCGGCACCCAGCACCGTTCCTCCGGGCCGTACCCCTCCCACTCCACTAGATATTGGAGACCCCCCATCCGACGTCTCGAATCCAAGATGGACTGCACGGAGTACGCCGGTGCCCCCTCGATGTCCAATGGGGGCGGAGGAGTCTCCCTGATCTCACTTTCTTGGAGTGGGCCAGCTACCACCGGCCTGAGAAGAGACACATGGAACGAGGGGTTAATACTTTTATACTCAACAGGTAGTTGTAATTTGTAACACACCTCGTTCAACCTTCTCAGGACTTTAAATGGCCCTACAAACCGCCGACACAGTTTCCGACAGGGCAGGCGGAGGGGCAGGTTTCTGGTAGAGAGCCAGACTCGATCACCAGGTGCGTACACCGGCCCCTCACTGCGGTGGAGATCGGCGCTCGCCTTATGACGACGGAGGGCCCGCTGCAGGTGGACGTGTGCAGCGTTCCATGTCTCCTCCGAGCGCCGCGCCCACTCATCCACCGCAGGAGCCTCGATCTAGCTCTGCTGCCAAGGTGCCAGAACCGGCTGGTAACCCAACACACATTGGAAAGGGGTTAGGTTAGTGGAGGAATGGCGTAGGGAATTCTGGGCCATTTCGGCCCAGGGAACGTACCTTGCCCACTCCTCCGGCCGGTCCTGGCAGTATGTTCTAAGAAACCTACCCACATCCTGGTTCACGCGTTCCACCTGCCCATTACTCTCCGGGTGGTAACCCGAGGTGAGGCTCACCGAGACCCCCAACCGCTCCATAAACGCTCTCCAGACTCTGGAGGTAAATTGGGGACCTCGATCAGACACAATATCCTCGGGTACCCCGTAGTGCCGGAACACATGGGTGAATAGTGCTTCGGCGGTTTGCAGGGCAGTAGGAAGGCCCGGCATAGGGAGCAAACGACAGGCCTTAGAAAACCGGTCCACAACGACCAGTATAGTGGTATTCCCCTGTGAAGGAGGAAGGTCAGTGAGGAAATCCACCGAGAGGTGAGACAATGGTCGTTGTGGAACGGGCAGGGGTAGTAACTTACCCCTAGGCAGATGTCTAGGCGCCTTACACTGGGCGCACACCGAGCAGGAGGAAACATAAACCCTCACATCCCTCGCCAACGTGGGCCACCAGTACTTGGCACTAAGACAGTGCACTGTCCGGCCGATACCAGGGTGTCCAGAGGAGGGTGACGTGTGAGCCCAATAGATCAATCGATCCCGAACCTCGAGCGGAACGTACTTCCGACCCTCCGGGCATTGAGGTGGACTAGGGTCGGTGCGTAACGCCCGCTCGAGTTCAGCATCGACCTCCCACACTACCGGTGCCACCAGACACGACTCCGGCAGTATGGGAGTGGGCTCCACGGACCTCTCCTCCGTGTCATACCGCCGAGACAGTGCGTCTGCCTTACCGTTCTGTGACCCAGGGATGTACGTGATCTTAAATGTGAACCGGGTCAAAAACATATTCCACCTCGCCTGGCGAGGGTTCAGCCTCCTCGCTGCCCGGATGTACTCCAGGTTACGGTGGTCCGTCAAAATGAGGAAAGGGTGTTGAGCCCCCTCAAGCCAGTGCCTCCACACCTTTAGGGCCTGTACCACGGCTAACAGCTCCCTGTCCCCCACGTCATAGTTTCGCTCCGCCGGACTGAGCTTCTTGGAATAAAAAGCACAGGGGCGGAGTTTAGGTGGCGCGCCGGACCGTTGCGACAGCACGGCTCCTATACCGGCCTCTGATGCGTCCACCTCTACCTGAAATGGCAAAGAGGGATCCGGATGCGCCAGCACCGGAGCCGAGGTAAACAGGTCCTTCAGCCTCCCAAACGCCCTGTCCGCCTCGGCTGACCACTGCAGACGCACGGGACCCCCCTTCAAAAGAGACGTTATGGGAGCTGCCACCTGTCCAAAACCCCGGATAAACCTCCGGTAATAATTCGCAAACCCCAAAAACTGCTGCACCTCCCTCACAGTGGTTGGCGTTTGCCAATTACGCACGGCTGACACCCGGTCTACCTCCATCTTCACCCCTGACGCAGACAACTGATAACCCAAAAAGGAGACCGACTCCTGGAAGAACAGACACTTCTCTGCCTTGACATACAGGTCGTGCTCCAACAGTCTCCGCAACACTCGCCGCACCAGGGCCACATGCTCGACTCGGGTAGGCGAGTACACGAGAATGTCATCGATGTACACGACCACCCCCTGCCCCTGCATGTCCCTGAAGATCTCATCCACGAAGGATTGGAAAACTGAAGGAGCGTTCATCAACCCGTATGGCATGACAAGATACTCGTAATGGCCCGAGGTGGTACTAAAGGCTGTCTTCCATTCATCGCCCCCCCTAATGCGCACCAAGTTGTACGCGCTCCTGAGATCTAATTTAGTGAAGAAACGCGCCCTGTGCAATGACTCCGTCATGGTCGCAATCAGCGGGAGTGGATAACTGTACTTCACCGTGATCTGATTGAGACCACGGTAATCAATGCACGGGCGTAATCCTCCATCCTTTTTCTTCACAAAAAAGAAACTCGAGGACGCAGGGGAAGTGGAGGGCCGTATGTATCCTTGTCTCAGAGATTCGTCTATGTACGTCTCCATAGCTCTCTTCTCCTCCTGAGACAGAGGATACACATGGCTCCGTGGGAGCGCAGCTCCTGCCTGGAGGTCTATCGCACAATCTCCCTGCCTATGGGGAGGCAACTGCGTCGCCCTCGACTTACTGAACACAATAGCCAAATCCCCATACTCAGGGGGAACGTGCAATGCGGGCACCTGGTTTGGACTCTCCACCGAGGTAGCCCCTACGGAAACGCCTAAACATCGACCCACACACTGGGCAGACCACTCCATCAGAGCCCTCTCCTGCCACGAAATAGATGGGTTATGGGTACTCAACCAGGGCATGCCCAGCACCACCGGATACGCCGGCGAGTCGATCAGAAATAGCTGGATCATCTCCTGATGACCCCCCTGCGCACACATCCTAAGTGGCGCAGTGACCTCCCTGATCAAGCCCGCCCCCAACGGACGGCTATCTAGGGCATGAACGGGGAAGGGAACGTCAACTGGGAGAAGGGGAATCCCTAAGGCTAAGCAAAACTTCTTATCAACAAAATTCCCAGCCGCGCCTGAATCTACCAGCGCCTTATGCTGGGAATGAGGTGCTACCTGTGGAAAACGCACAGGTATACAGAAATGTGCAACAGAGAGCTCTGGGTGAGTGGGGCGCCTACTCACCTGGAAGGACTCCCCAGTGCGGGACCTGTCGTCCTCTCCCCTAGGAGGCCATCCCCAGCACCTAGCCGCGGTGTGTCCTCCCCGACCACAGTTGGTGCAGGAGATGGACCCCCTCGTAAGCCGACCCCTCCTCTCTCTAGCGCCAGCGCCCCCGAGCTCCATGGGGCACGGCTCGGAAGCGCTGGAGGGTGAAATGGACGGACCCCCTCGGGACGTCCGCGGGTAGCTAGCAGGGTATCCAGCCTGATGGACATGTCGACCAACTGGTCGAACGAGAGGCTGGTGTCCCTACAGGCCAGCTCCCTACGGACGTCCTCGCGTAGACTACATCGGTAGTGATCGATGAGAGCCCGCTCATTCCACCCTGCATCCGCCGCTAGAGTACGGAATTCCAAGGCGAACTCCTGGGCACTCCTCTTCCCCTGCCGGAGGCAGACCAGACGCTCCCCCGCCGCTTTCCCCTCCGGGGGATGGTCAAACACCGCCCTGAAGCGGCGGGAGAACTCGTCGTAGGTGATGGTGTTCGCGTCGATTCTCCTCCACTCTGCGTTGGCCCATTCCAACGCCTTCCCGGAAAGGCAGGAGATCAGGGCGGACACGCTCTCGTGTCCCGAGGGCGCCGGGTGCACGGTGGCCAGGTAAAGCTCCACCTGGAGAAGGAATCCCTGACACCCGGCCGCGGTCCCATCGTAGGCCCTCGGGAGCGAGAGCCGAACTCCTCTGGGTTCCGGAGCGGGAATGGGCTGACCTGCCGATGGTGCGGGCAGGGAGGATGGCGGTGGAGGAGTCCCTCGAGTCTCCCAGCCTCGGATGGTGGTGATCACCTCCTGCAGTGCGGACCCCATCCGCAGGATCTGGTCATTTTGTTCGCGGATCCTGTCCTCCAACGTCGCCTGTGCTGCTGCGGCTCCTGCTGACTCCATCTAGTAAAGGTGTGTGATTCTGTCAAGGTAGATGTAGGTGGGTGTGGTGGTGGAATCAGGCGCAGGACGCAGAACGTTAGTCCAACAGACTTTAGTTGATGCACACGAAAAACAATCACAAACAAACGCCTTGAGGCGAAACTCCGCACGTAGGCGAAAATAACGGGCGCACTAACAGGTGCGACAAAAACACTCCAAACAATGGAGATATAGCTCAACCGAGCAAACAGTAGAAATACAGCCTACCGGCACGACAGTAAAACAATCACACACAACACTAGACAAACACAACGAGAACTTATAGGACACTAATACACTAAACGATAACAGGTGTAACAACAATCAGACAAAAGCAAACGAACATAGAAACATGCAACGGTGGCAGCTAGTATTCCGGAGACGACGAACGCCGAAGCCTGCCCGAGCAAGGAAGAGAGGCAGCCTCGGCCGAAACCGTGACAGCTAGACAGGAAAAAGCTAGGCTACTTTAATTAGCCACTTTACAAGCAAGCCAGCTAACTGTTACAAATAAACATTATTTTGTATTATGGAATATGCCAAATAGAGCTACAGAACCAGCCTGACATTGGCAATTAGCTAATTGTTACTTTTATTTCATTATTTCAGATGAGGGGACTACAGATGCAGTTTCTTAATTTGATCACCCTGTTGTTGCACAGCAGGAAATGCAAACTTGTAGTGTATTCGAGATGTAAAAGACATTTCTTAAGTTTGGAATTTCCACTTAAAAGTAAAAGTAAAAGTCACCCAGTAAAATACTACTTGAGTAAAAGCCTAAAAGTATTTAGTTTAAAATATATTCCAACATTCAGACATCATTTACAAACGAAGCATGTGTGTTTAGTGAGTCCGCCAGATTAGAGGCAGTATGGGTGACCAGGGATGTTCTGTTGATAAGTGCGTGAATTTGACTATTTTCCTGTCCTGCTAAGCATTCAAAATGTAACGAGTACTTTTGGGTGTCAAGGAAAATGTATGGAGTAAAAAGTACATTATTTAGTAAAGTACAGATACCCCAAAAAGTGACTTAAGTAGTACTTTCAAGTATTTTTACTTAAGTACTTTCATCACTGCATGTACGCTGATCTTCTACATCATACTAATTATATGTCTGCATATTATTTTGTCTTCATTTTGGCAGATTATCTCATGCTTATTTCTGAAAGTTAAATCCTTAAGAGTCTATTGACGCACCCGTGCTAGGTAATGTAGTAGACCTTCCTGTAGCTGACATATTGCTTTAACCTGTCCTTCCACTCAGATCGGCAAGAGGGAGGAAATGGGAGCAGGACATAGGAGAGGATGCCACTGAAGATTATTAGAACTTGGCCCATGTCAACCTCTTCTGTTGACCTCCAGGCTCCAGCTCCACCCAACAGAATAATAATAATAACCCACCCAATAACTCCAGTAATGTGATATCTTAACGGGGCAATCAACAGTTGAAACAATAACAAAATGTTTTACCTGCCACTGTTTCGGGAAAAAGGACAACATTCTCAAATTCATAGACAGAGCTATGGACTGACCATCCTTTATCTAAAATTATAGTTTTAACCATGGTTTAAGTCTATACAGTGTTTGTTTACATTTACTTTGTTGACAAGCTTATATTTTGGGTTCTGAAGGGGTACGACAGTTGAAATAATCTCAAGACTCATTTATAAATGATATTATTCAAGAATCAATGGGTAAATATAATTACTTTTATAAGTCCAAAAATGGATGTGGCAACTGCAGATTGCCCCTTTCATCAGTGAAAACACCTGGTTAATTCGCTCACCATCATGCTACCTGTCCCTTGTGTGCAAGCTGTTTGCGAAATATGTCAATGAGTTATTAAAACTTGATTAGCTACGCGCAGCGTTTAAAGTTCTGAAAATGTTTGAAGTCGCCCTGATCAAAGGTCTCACAATGGATTACAAACTTTCTCACAACAGTAATCATGTCTCCTCATATATTAAAATCTGGGTTCAAAAGACCCAATTATGTCCAATCTTAAGTTCATTTTACGGCAATGTTAGAGGACAATTTAGTTGTAATTGTCCTCTAACATTGATTTTGAGTCTGTTTTCCAGCCTACTGCTGTCCGGTCATAGTTTTGGATGAGTTTGGGCATTTTGGGTGAGGCTGCAGCCCAGTACTAGTCACAGCCTTACAGTCAAGGCCCTGTGCCCAGACCGATCAGCTAGGCTGCTTCTCACTGTTCATCTTCTCCTCAAATCAACTTCTCTTCTTTGTGATTGTTTGTTCTCTCATTGCCATACTGCGTCTGCATGAATGACACACACACACAAACTGCGATAATGTCAGCGAACAAAACTAATGAGTGAGTTCTTCAAGGTTCTTAATCTTAACCTATTGCAGATGTCCTCAGAAACATGCTTTTTCCATTACTCTGAGCATGTTTTTGTCCATCTCTCAGTGGGTGTCGACAGTTGTGTGCCTAGAGATGCTTTCTCTCTTTTCACTCGAAAAAGTGATTCTTGATCAATGGGATTCTAACTTCCAGTTGAACATGGTCTCATTTGTAAGCTACGTGCTGACAGCATAATCAAAAACATTCTCTCTGTTCCAAACCCAAGGGCAAGCCAGTTCGTACCGCCTCACTAACTGCTGCTGCTAACATTTAAGTGCACAACTGTGCTGTTGTGCAATGGGAGTTTTGATCTCTTTGTTGTCTTTCATTTGCAGATAAAAAAAATATGGAAGTTGTTTTAGTATTGGCTTTATTCATTGTTTGTCCATAGATGCCCAGTTGCGAATCTGCTACTATTCAACATTTTCAGATGTGGGAAAAACAGTCATGGTTTGTGCCCATCCGTGGAAATATTGAGAGGCATTAGCCCTAATTATCAAACGGTGGGAATATTGTATCTTAGAGATAGATACATTACCATAATGTATTTATGGCATATTCAGAGACCTTCACTGAGCTGCCATGATTTATTTTCCCAGTGCATTATTCACTCAGATCATAAAGGATTTTTTTTTTTGACATCTTGTCAGTCTTTTGCTATTTTGGGTTTGTTGACGCAGAGAAAAATGTAACAGCCAAGTATACTTGACACTATACTTGATCTAAAGTCAAGTATAACATCAGAATACCCATGGCCAACATTCAGAATTCCTACCCAGAGACTGATTTAAACGAGTGCAACTCTACACTTGCCGCCATATAGTCACCACAAGGCCGATTATTTCAGAACAGAGCATAATGTGTTCTTCAGCCATGTTCTTTTAAATTAGAATTGACAGATTTTAAGTGGGGTCAAGCCACAGAGGATCAAAGTTTTCATCAGAATATCACTTTTCCACAACCGTGTGTGTTTTCCCTGCCTGTCAAAAGGGAGGAAAAATACTTGTGGTCTTGGAAAACTGTAGACAAGACTCAAGTAACAGGGTTTGAAATGTACAGCTATCATCCCTGATATGCAATGAGTGTTCTTCTCTTGAGATATTGAGTGTTCTCACATATATTATCACATCTTTCACACTTGTGAAATTGTCAGACAATGTCACATGGAGATTATTGGATGCAACTCCAGTGAATGTTATTTTATTGTGACTACATTAACTTATGGGTGAGGAATTCAACAGCATCACTCTTGGGCAGACGACAGCGAAGTTATTGAGAGGGAGAGAAAAATGGAAAGAGAGAAACTAGCTAGCTAGCTAGCAAACGTAGATACACACAATAATAACAAAGTCAATATCAGCATGTGAAGTAGCATAGTTAGCTGTAAATCACCTAAACAAATCAATTCAAATCAAATCAACTATCAATTTAGGAGTCTACAATCTCACCATGATCAATCTGCAGATTGTGTGCTTCGCAGAGAGAGTCTGATGTTCGCAACGGCACCATGCAATGCACCCTGGACTGAAGAGGCAGAAAAATAGGAGAAATGTGGTGGACCTTCTGTTGAATTACACATTTCTTGAGGTAGGAATATCGCTAAAATATTATCAGTGGCTTATTCGAGAGAAGACAACCTCCTGCATTATGACATCGACCAGTATTGAAATCTATTATGTATGATAGATGTTTTCGCAATCTAAAAGTAATCTTCCTATTAACTTCCAGTGTAGTGAGAGCGGCATTATCACAATGCTAGAGGGGTTATGGCTATTGACATGACTTTTGTCAGTTCCTGTCCTATATTTCCCAGAGTGCTCTCTTCTTCAGGCGATTCTGAAGTGAGTTTCTCATCTCATTCTGCACAGAGCGAGGCTAAGCAGATGGCCTTGTGTTTGTCATTGAGACTCCACTCCTGGCTCCTCTCCCACCCAGGAACGCTTCCAGCATCCAGCATCAGAACTGGCTTGCTCTGCTCTGTCCTCCACAGCTCACAGGCCAATTGCAGCCCAACATCACTAATAGGTTCACTGGAGTATAGCAGCATTTGAGACAGTGTAGAGAGCTAGCCAGTGTCTTTGTTCATGGCCTCGTGAAATAGTCAAATGGTCTAAAAGTCTTCCGGGCGAGTGGGCTGGGGTTTATTTACCATTTAATCTCTCATTTTTGTGATGGTTGAGCTGACATGGCTAATGGGATGGAGGTGATAGGATGGCTGACTGCAGTGGACATGTGCCAACAGGAGTGGATGGGGAATGTTTCACCATGTAGCCACTAGAGAACAAGGGTGAGGGTCTGCTTCAAGGCTAGTAGGTGGCTGGTGCGTAAATTAGTTGAGCTCAAAAGGTACTCACACTCAGAGTAGAAGATTTAGTATTATGTCAGCAGTAACATGCACATTATGGGCTGAGAGTGAATATATTTGAGCTTCAGTACCTTGATTACCCTTATCGTCTTTCAATCTTCATTGAGAAAATATAATCTAATCTTTAAGAAGAAGGATGTCAAATGGAGGTAGGAAAGCTGCCGTTTACACCTATTGTTTCGCTGATGAAAGATAAATTACTGTATCTCTAATCAACTCATAACCACCCCTTGGAAATTATTTGCTGCTGATTATTTTCAGTTCAAATGCCCCCTTTTACCCTCTAACCATTGTCTAACTTTCATCTCATTGGAATTCAGATCACGTCCCGGTGGTTTTAAACACGGACTGGTGACCACCCACGGCACAATCAGACCTATTCAATCAAATAAAATGTTATTTGTCACATGCGCCGAATACAACAGGTGTAGACGTTACCGTGAAATGCTTACTTACAAACCCTTAACAAACAATGCCGTTTTAAGAAAATAGAGTTAAGGAAATATTTACTAAATATACTAAAGTAAAAAATTAAATTAAAAGTAACACAATAAAATAAAAATAACGAGGCTATATACAGGGGGTACAGGTACTGAGTCAATGTGTGGGGGTACAAGTCAGTCGAGGTAATTTGTACATGTAGGTAGGGTTAAAGTGACTATGCATAGATAATAAACAGCGAGTAGCAGCAGTGTAAAAACAAAGTGGGGGTAAATGTAAACCGTGTTACAGTGAACATTAAAACACTCCATTAATGTATCTTTAGCACTGCCTTCATAGGACAAGACATCCACAGGAGAGGATTGCCTTTCACATCAAATTAGTTTCCGCGTCCCTAAAATGGATTTACTTCCTCCAGGAAGAGTCAGCTCTATAAAGGATATCATGACAAATCATCTCGGAGCCCATCATTTTTTTTCATTTAGCTGGTAATGAATCATTGTGAATAAGCAGCTTTAGAGATCTAATCTCCTTCTCCTCCATTCCTCAGGAGCGAGAGGCTGCAAAACCCCATAGGGCTCTGGTCAAAGGTAGTGCACTATATAGGGAATAGGGTAGCATTTGGAGCACAGACTGCCTGTGTACGAGGTAAACAAGATGGCTGACCCTTTGGCTGGAAGGCAGGCTGTTAATTATCCTCTATGTTGGTATCCCCATGGGAGGCTCAGTCCCAGGGTGGGCTCTGACACTGGGTGATAAATGATACAAACATTACACCTATTACACAGATTCAGAAAGTATTCACACCCCTTTACTTTTTCCAAATGTTGTTGTGTTACAGCCTGAATTTAAAATTAAATAGATTGAGATTTTGTGTTACTGATCTACATACAATATCCCATATTGTCAAAGTGGAATTTTAGTTGTAGAACATAAAAAAAAAAAAAAAAAAAAATATGAATAGCTGAAATGTTTTGAGTAATGAAGTATTCAACACCTTTGTTTTGGTAAGCCTAACAAATCACATACAGTGCATTCGGAAACTATTCAGACCCCTTCCCTTTTCCACATTTTGTTTACGATACAGCCTTATTCTAAAATTTATTAAATTCAATTTTTTCCTCATCAATCTACACACAATACTCCATAATGACAAAGCGAAAACAAGCTTTTAGAAATGTTTGCAAATGTATTAAAAATAACCAACAGAAATACCTTATTTACATTAGTATTCAGACACTTTGCTATGAGACTCGAAATTGAGCTCAGGTGCATCCTGTTTCCATTGATCATCCTTGAGATGTTTCTACAACTTGATTGGAGTCCACCTGTGGTAAATTCAATTGATTGGACATGATTTGGAAAGGCACACACCTGTCTACATAAGGTCCCACAGTTAACAGTTCATGTCAGAACAAAAACCAAGCCATGAGGTTCGAAGGAATTGTCCGTAGACCTCCGAGACAGGACTGTGTCGAGGCACAGATCTGGGGAAGGGTACCAACAGATTTCTGCAGCATTGAAGGTCCCCAAGAACACAGTGGCCTCCATCAATCCTAAATAGGAAGAAGATTGGAACCACCAAGACTCTTCCTAGAGCTGCCCGCCCGGCCAAACTGAACAATCGGGGAAGAAAGGCCTTGGTCAGGGAGGTGACCAAGAACCCTATGGTCATTCTGACAGAGCTCTAGAGTACTCTGTGGAAATGGGAGAGCCTTCCAGAAGGACAACCATCTCTGCAGCACTCCACCAATCAGGCCTTTATGGTAAAGTGGCCAGACGGAAGCCACTCTCCAGTAAAAAATCTAATAAAGGGTAGAGCTGCCGCTTTCAAGGAGCGGGACTCTAAAAAGAAATCCCGCCATGCCCTCAGACCAACCATCAAACAGGCAAAGAGTCAATACAGGACTAAGATTGAAATGTACTACACCGGCTCTGACGCTCGTCAGATGTGGCAGGGCTTGCAAACTATTACAGACTACAAAGGGAAGCACAGCCGCGAGACAGTCATGAAGAGGGTACAACAAAGTCTATCCCCCCTCAGGAGACTGAAAAGATTTTGCATGGGTCCTCAGATCCTCAAAAATTCTACAGCTGCACCACCGACAGCATCCTGACTGGTTGCATCACCGCCTGGTATGGCAACTGCTCGATGCAAGGCACTACAGAGGGTAGTCCAAAAGGCTTCTTAACAGCTTCTACCCCCAAGCCATAAGACTCCTGAACAACTAATCATGGCTACCCAAACTATTTGCATTGTCCACACCACCCCACCCCCTCTTTTACACTGCTGCTACTCTATTTATTATCTATGCATAGTCACTTTAACTCTACCCACATGTACATATTACCTCAATTACCCCGACTAACAGGTGCCCACGCACATTGACTCTATACCGGTATCCCTGTATATACAGTTGAAGTCAGAAGTTTACATACACCTTAGCCAAATACATTTAAACTCAGTTTTTCAGAATTCTTGACATTTAATCCTAGTAAAAATGCCCTGTCTTAGGTCAGTTAGGATCACCACTTTATTTTAAGAATGTGAAATGTCAGAATAATAATATAGAGAATGATTTACTTCAGCTGGTATTTCTTTCATCACATTCCCAGTGGGTCAGAAGTTTACATACACTCAATTAGTATTTGGTAGCATTGCCTTTAAATTGTTTAACTTGGGTCAAATGTTTCGGGTAACCTTACACAAGCTTCCCACAATAAGTTGGGTGAATTTTGGCCCATTCCTCCTGACAGAGCTTGTGTAACTGAGTCAGGTTTGTAGGCCTTCTTGCTCGCACATGCTTTTTCAGTTCTGCCCAAACATTTTCTATAGGATTGAGGTCAGGGCTTTGTGATGGCCACTCCAATACCTTGACTTTGTTGTCCTTAAGCCATTTTGCCACAACTTTGGAAGTATGCTTGGGGTCATTGTACATTTGGGAGACCCATTTGCGACCAAGCTTTAACTTCCTGACTGATGTCTTGAGATGTTGCTTCAATATATCCACATAATGTTCCTTCCTCATGATGCCATCTATTTTGTGAAGTGCACCAGTCCCTCTTGCAGCAAAGCAACCCCACAGCATGATGCTGCCACCCCCGTGCTTCACGTTTGGGATGGTATTCTTCGGCTTGCATGCGACCCCCTTTTTCCTCCAAACATAACGATGGTCATTATGGCCAAACAGTTCTATTTTTGTTTCATCAGACCAGAGGACATTTCTCCAAAACGTATGATCTTTGTCCCCATGTGCAGTTGCAAACCGTAGTCTGGCTTTTTTATGGCGGTTTTGGAGCAGTGGCTTCTTCCTTGCTGAGCAGCCTTTCAGGTTATGTCGATATAGGACTTGTTTTACTGTGGATATGTCACGCCCTGGCTCTGGGGACTCTTAAATGTTGAGCCAGGGTGAGGATTTTCAATGTTTTGTTTTCTATGTTTTTGTTCTAGATCATGTTGATCTATGTTGGCCAGGGTGGTTCCCAATCAGAGACAGCTGTAGCTCGTTGTCTCTGATTGGGGACCATACTTAGGCAGCCTGTTGGCACCAGTTAGGTGGTGGGATCTTGTTCCATAAGGTTTGTTTTGTATTAACCTAGGACTTCACGTATCGTTTGTTCGTGTTGTGTACTAAATAAAATGTACGCTTATCACGCTGCGCCTTGGTCCGTGTCTTCAGTCAACGAACGTGACAGGATATAGATACTTTTGTACCTGTTTCCTCCAGCATCTTCACAAGGTCCTTTGCTGTTGTTCTGGGATTGATTTGCACTTTTCGCACCAAAGTACGTTCATTTCTAGGAGACAGAATGCGTCTCCTTCCTGAGCGGTATGACGGCTGCGTGGTCCCATGGTTTTTATAGTTGCATACTATTGTTTGAACAGATGAATGTGGTACCTTCAGGCATTTGGAAATGGCTCCCAAGGATGAACCAGACTTGTGGAGGTCTACAATTTTTTTCTGAGGTCTTGGCTGGTTTCTTTTGATTTTCCCATGATGTCAAGCAAAGAGGCACTGAGTTTGAAGGTAGGCCTTGAAATACATCCACAGGTACACCTCCAATTGACTCAAATGATGTCAATTAGCCTATCAGAAGCTTCTAAAGCCATGACATAATTTTCCTGAATTTTCCTAGCTGTTTAAATGCACAGTCAACTTAGTGTATGTAAACTTCTGACCCACTGGAATTGTGATACAGTGAATTATAAGTGAAAGAATCTGTCTGTAAACAATTGTTGGAAAATTACTTGTGTCATGCAAAAAGTAGATGTCCTAACCAACTTGTCAAAACTATAGTTTGTTAACAAGAAATGTGTGTAGTGGTTGAAAAACAAGTTTTAATGATTCCAACCTAAGTGTATATAAACTTCCGACTTCAACTGTAGCCTCCCTACTGTTATTTTATTTTACTGCTGCTCTTTAATTATTTGTTATTTTTATTCTTTACTTAACACATTATTATTATTATTATTAATATTATTATTATTTTAGTTTTTTACTTCTTAAAACTGCATTGTTGGTTAAGGGCCTGTAATTAAGCATTTCACTGTATGGTCTACACCTGTTGTATTCGGCGCATGTGGCAAATAAAATTTGATTTGAACGACAAACAAAAAAGGCACATGACAGCCCGCTTGGAGTTTGCCAAAAGGCATCTAAAGGACTGAGCATAAGAAACAAGATTCTCTAGTCTGATGAAACCAAGATTGAACTCTTTGGCCTGAATGCCAAGAGTCACATATTTTAGGAAACCTGGCATCATCCCTACAGTGAAGCATGGTGGTGGCAGCATCATGCTGTGGGGATGTTGTTCAGCAGCAGGGACTTGGAGACTAGTCAGGGTCGAGGCAAAGATGAACAGAGCAAAGTACAGAGCGATCCTTGATGAAAACATGCTCTAGAGCGCTCAGGACCTCAGACTGGGGCGAAGGTTCACCTTCTAACAGGACAACGACCCTAAACACACAGCCAAGACAACGCAGGAGTGGCTTTGGGACAAGTCTCTGAATGTCCTTGAGTGGGCCAGCCAGAGCCCGGACTTGAACCCGATCTAACATCTCTGGAGAGGCCTGAAAATAGCTGTGCAGCGACGCTCCGCATCCAACCTGACAGAGCTTGAGAGGATCTGCAGAGAATAATGAGAGAAACTCCACAAATACAGGTGTGTCAAGCTTGTAGCATCATACCCAAGAAGACTCGAGGCTGTAATCGCTGCCAAAGGTGCATCAACAAAGTACTGTGTAAAGGGTCTGAATACTTATGTAAATGTTTATTTCACATTTGCAAATATTTCTAAAAACCTGTTTTTTCTTTGTCATTATGAGGTATTGTGTGTAGATTGATGAGGGGAAAAAACAATTTAATCAATTTTTGAATAAGGCTGTAACGTAACTAAATGTGGAAATGCACGGTACGTTGCATAGACTCATTCTGTGTTCAATAATAGTGGTTAATATGATTTTTGAAAAACTACCTAATCTCTGTACCCCACACATACAATTATCTTTAAAGTCCCTCAATCGAGTAGTGAATTAAGTACAGATTCAACCACAAATACCAGGGAGGTTTTGCAATGCCTTGCAAAGAAGGGCACCTATTGGTAGATGGGTTAAAAATAAACAGACAATGAATATCCCTGTCACACCCTGATCTGTTTCACCTGTCTTGTGATTGTCTCCAACCTTCACAAGGTGTCTCCCAATACCTCATGTGTATTATACCTGCGTTTTCTGTTTGTCTGTTGCCAGTTCGTCTTGTCCCATCAAGTCCTACCAGCGTGTTCCCATGTTTCCTGCGCTCTAGTTTTTAATTTTTCTAGTCTTCCCAGTTCTGACCTTTGTGCCTGTCCTGACCCTGATCCTGCACCTACCCGACTCTGATTTGGATTACGACTCTTTGCCTGCCTTGACCTACCGATTGCCTGCCCCTTGTACTGTAATAAACACAGACTCGTACTATCCACCTCCTGTGTCTTCATCTGGGTCTTAGCCTGAGCCGTGATTATCCCTTTGAGCATGGTGAAGCTATTAATTACACTTTGGATGGTGTATCAATACACCTATTCACTATGAAGATACAGGCATCCTTCCTAACTCAGTTGCCAGAGAGGAAGGAAACTGCTCAGGGATTTCACTATGAGGCCAATGGTGATTTTAAAACAGTTAGAGTTTAATGGTTATGATAGGAGAAAACTGAGGATGGATCAACATTGTAGTTACTCCATAATACTAACCTAAATGATAGACTGAAAAGAAGGAAGCCTGTACAGAATAAAAATATTACAAAACATGCATCCTGTTTGCAACATGGCACATTAAGTAATACTGCAAATAATTTGGCAAAGAAATTCACTTTTTGTCCTGAATACAAAGTTGTTTGGGGCAAATCCAACACAGCACATCACTGATGGTGGTGGCTGCATCATGTTATGAGTATGCTTGTCATCGGCAAGGACTAGGTTTTTTGGGGGATAAAAAGAAAACGGCTAAGCACAGGCAATATCTTAGAGGAAAACCTGTTTCAGTCATCTTTCCAACAGACACTGGGAGATTAATTCTGTTTTCAGTAGGACAATAACTTAAAACACAAGGCCAAATCTACACTGGAGTTGCTTACCAAGACAACATTAAATGTTCCTGAGTGGCCTAGTTACAGTTTTGACTTAAATCTGCTTGGAAATCTTTGGCAAGACTTAAATGGGTGTCTAGCAATGATCAACAACCAACTTGAAGCATTTTTAAAAGAATAATGGGCAAATATTGTACAATACAGGTGTGCAAAGCTTACCCAAAAAGACTCACAGCTGTAATCGCTGCCAAAGGTGTTTCTAACATGTATTATCTCAGGGGTTTGAATACTTGTAAATTAGACATTTCTGTACTTCATTTTCAATAAATGTGCACAATTTTATAGAAAACATGTTCACTTTTTGCATTATTTGCCATAATAATTTTGAATTCAGGCTGTAACACAAAACTTTAAAGTCAAGGAGTCTGAATAAATACTGAAGACATCACAAGAAAGAGAAGAAAGATAACTTTATTTTGATGGGAATTGATTTGTTGCGCAATAGAAAAAATTTATAATTTAATACAGTTTAAATGTTTACAAATTAGATGTGCTGAAATGAAAGGAACTCTGATTATAGTGATATTATGTCTGATCCCACAAACAATGTAAAGTATATATAGATAGGTGTAATCTAGAGCCAAGCATGTTGATTTTCTATCTGAGTGTATCCTGCTATCATTTCATTTTTTTGCAGTTTTACTTTAGTGCCTTATTGCAAACAGGATGGATATTTGTATTCTGAATAGGCTTCCTTCATTTCACACTCAATTAGGTTAGTATGGTGGAGTAACTACAATGTTGTTGATTCCTCCTCAGTTTTCTCCTATCACAGCCATTAAACTCTGTAACTGTCACTATTGGCCTCATGGTGAAATCCCTGAGTGGTTTCCATCCGCTCTGGCAAATGAATTAAGAAGGACGCCTGTATCTTTGTAGTGACTGGGTGTATTGATACACCATCCAAAGTGTAATTAATAACTTCACCATGCCCAAAGGGATATTCATTGTCTGTGTTACGAACCCCGTGGCTTTAAACGTCTAGGGTGGATGGACATGAGACCCGTAACATAATTCATGCAAATTATAAGCGTGACATGGAACAGTGAGAACAAAAACTACACGACAACCATAAACTACCGTCAAACATAAAAGGTTTATTTTTGAACACACGGTAAAGGTTTGGGAAAAAGGGCTGAGCAGGACCCAAGAAATGAAACAATAGTGTAAAAAAAAAACTAAACTGATCTTGCCTGCCTCAAGAACCGCTAAGCTACTGCTAATCATACAAAAATACAGTGGGTGGTCCCCTAACTAGCTAGTGTTTTTAGACAGTTTTCTCTCTACGGGTAATGTACGCCCAAGGGCAACTTGCTTAAATTCCCCTTTTTCCAGAAACACAAAGTTACCAAACAGAGTAACCAGCAAATGAGTGAGTAAACAAAACACAGGACACCACAGTATCCATACGGAAATGGTCTCTCCTAACAAACACAACTGACCGGATTTTAAACAATGGGATGTGTGATTGAAAAACCAGAAACAGGTGGTGCAATGCAGAGGAATGTTCACTGATTGGTCCACCTTAGCAATCAGCAGACACCCCAACGACCACCATTCAGGAACATACAGGACACCTGTGATTAGGGCAGAAGGAGAGGAAAAACACAAAAAGACACAGGATACCTGTATCCGTAACAGTCTGTCTTTTTTTTTTACCCATCTACCAATAGGTGCCCTTCTTTGAGAGGCATTGGAAAACCTCCCTGGTCTTTGTGTTTGAATCTGTGTTTGAAATTCACTACACGACTGAGGGACCTTACAATTATCTATATGTGTGAGGTCTGAAGATGGGGTCTCTGTAGATGAGGTAGTCATAAATAAATGTATGGTAACCACTATTACTGCATACTTATTGGCTCAAGACGTTTCAGCTTTTCATTTTTAATTAATTGTAAATATTAATAAAAACATAATTCCACTTTATGGGGTATTGTGTGTATGTCAGTGACACAAAATCTAAATTTTATACATTTTAAATTCAGGCTGTAACAGAGCAAAATGTGAAAAATTTCAAGGGTTGTGAATACATTTTGAAGGCACTGTATATGTGCTCCGTAGATACTGTACATGCAGTGGCCCCACCTGTTTAGCTATAAAAAATATATATATATACAGTGGGGAGAACAAGTATTTGATACACTGCCGATTTTGCAGGTTTTTCTACTTACAAAGCATGTAGAGGTCTGTAATTTTTATCATAGGTACACTTCAACTGTGAGAGACTGAATCTAAAACAAAAATCCAGAAAATCACATTGTATGATTTTTAAGTAATTAATTTGCATTTTATTGCATGACATAAGTATTTGATCACCTACCAACCAGTAAGAATTCCGGCTCTCACAGACCTGTTAGTTTTTCTTTAAGAAGCCCTCCTGTTCACCACTCATTACCTGTATTACAGTTGGGGAAAAAGTATTTAGTCAGCCACCAATTGTGCAACTTCTCCCACTTAAAAAGATGAGAGAGGCCCGTAACACGTCAACTATGACTGACAAATTGAGATTTTTTTTCCAGAAAATCACATTGTAGGATTTTTAATTAATTTATTTGCAAATTTTGGTGGAAAATAAATATTTGGTCAACTACAAACAAGCAAGAGTTCTGGCCCTCACAGACCTGTAACTTCTTCTTTAAGAGCCTCCTCTGTCCTCCACTCGTTACCTGTATTAATGGCACCTGTTTGAACTTGTTATCAGTATAAAAGACACCTGTCCACAACCTCAAACAGTCACACTCCAAACTCCACTATGGCCAATACCAAAGAGCTGTCAAAGGACACCAGAAACAAAATTGTAGACCTGCACCAGGCTGGGAAGACTGAATCTGCAATAGGTAAGCAGCTTGGTTTGAAGAAATCAACTGTAGGAGCATTTATTAGGAAATGGAAGACATGCAAAACCACTGATAATCTCCCTCGATCTGGGGCTCCACGCAAGATCTCACCCCGTGGGGTCAAAATGATCACAAGAACGGTGAGCAAAAATCCCAGAACGACACGGGGGGACCTAGTGAATGACCTGCAGAGAGCTGGGACCAAAGTAACAAAGCCTACCATCAGTAACACACTACGCCGCCCGGGACTCAAATCCTGCAGTGTCCCCTTGCTTAAGCCAGTACATGTCCAGGCCCGTCTGAAGTTTGCTATAGTGCATTTGGATGATCCAGAAGAGGATTGGGAGAATGTCATATGGTCAAATGAAACCAAAATATAACTTTTTGGTCAAAACTCAACTCGTCGTGTTTGGAGGACAAAGAATGCCGAGTTGCATCCAAAGAACACCATACCTACTGTGAAGCATGGGGGTGGAAAAATCATGCTTTGGGGCTGTTTTTCATTCTTTCCGTGTAAAGGAAAGAATGAATGGGGCCATGTATCGTGAGATTGAGTGAAAACCTCCTTCCATCAGCAAGGGCATTGAAGATGAAACGTGGCTGGGTCTTTCAGCACGACAATGATCCCAAACACACCACACGGGCAACGAAGGAGTGGCTTCGTAAGAAGCATTTCAAGGTCCCGGAGTGGCCTAGCAATTCTCCAGATCTCAACCCCATAGAAAATCTTTGGAGGGAGTTGAAAGTCCGTGTTGCCCAGTGACAGCCCCAAAACATCACTGCTCTAGAGGAGATCTGCATGGAGGAATGGGCCAAAATACCAGCAACAGTGTGTGAAAACATTGTGAAGACTTACAGAAAACGTTTGACCTGTGTCATTGCCAACAAAGGGTATATAACAAAGTATTGAGAAACTTTTGTTATTGACCAAATACTTATTTTCCACCATAATTTGCAAATAAATTCCTAAAAAATCCTACAATGTGATTTTCTGGATTTTTCTGGAGAACTTGCACAATTGGTGGCTGACTAAATACTTTTTTCCCCCACTGTAACTGCACCTGTTTTAACTCGTTACCTGTATAAAAGACACCTGTCCACACACTCAATCAAACAGACTCCAACCTCTACACAATGGCCAAGACCAGAGAGCTGTGTAAGGACATCAGGGATAAAATTGTAGACCTGCACAAGGCTGGGATGGGCTACAGGACAATAGGCAAGCAGCTTGGTGAGAAGGCAACAACTGGAAGAAAATGGAAGAAGTTCAAGATGACGGTCAATCAGCCTTGGTCTGGGGCTCCATGCAAGATCTCACCTCGTGGGGCATCAATGATCATGAGGAAGGTAAGGGATCAGCCCAGAACTACATGGCAGGACCTGGTCAATGACCTGAAGAGAGCTGGGACCACAGTCTCAAAGAAAACTATTAGTAACACACTACGCCGTCATGGATTAAAATCCTGCAGCGCACGCAAGGTCCCCCTGCTCAGGCCAGCACATGTCCAGGCCCATCTGAAGTTTGCCAATGACCCTCTGGATGATCCAGAGGAGGAATGGGAGAAGGTCATGTGGTCTGATGAGACAAAAATATCGCTTTTTGGTCTAAACTCCACTCGCCGTGTTTGGAGGAAGAAGAAAAGAAGGATGAGTACAATCCCAAGAACACCATCTCAACCGTGAAGCATGGAGGTGGAAACATAATTCTTAGGGGATGCTTTTCTGCAAATGGGACAGGACGACTGTACCGTATTGAGGGGAGGATGGATGGGGCCATGTATTGCGAGATCTTGGCCAACAACCTCCTTCCCTCAGTAAGAGCATTGAAGATGGGTTGTGGCTGGGTCTTCCAGCATGACAACGACCCGAAACACACAGCCAGGGCAACCAAGGAGTGGCTCCGTAAGAAGCATCTCAAGGTCCTGGAGTGGCCTAGCCAGTCTCCAGACCTGAACCCAATAGAAAATCTTTGGAGGGAGCTGAATGTCCGTATTGCCCAGCAACAGCCCCGAAACCTGAAGGATCTGGAGAAGGTCTGTATGGAGGAGTGGGCCAAAATCCCTGCTGCAGTGTGTGCAAACCTGGTCAAGACCTACAGGAAACGTATGATCTCTGTAATTGCAAACAAAGGTTTCTGTACCAAATATTAAGTTCTGCTTTTCTGATGTATCAAATACTTATGTCATGCAATAAAATGCAAATTAATTACTTAAAAATCATACAATGTGATTTTCTGGATTTTTGTTTTAGATTCCGTCTCTCACAGTTGAAGTGTACCTATGATAAAAATTACAGACCTCTACATGCTTTGTAAGTAGGAAAACCTGCAAAATCGGCAGTGTATCAAATACTTGTTCTCCCCACTGTATATATATATAAAAAAATGTGTGCCTATTTTGCATGTTATTTTGGCATTAATACGTTTCACATATCAGTTTGCAAACAATGTGAAAATAAAATAATAAAATGGCCTTAATTAAGCCTCCATACAAACATGGTCTCTTTTTTGCTTTGTTGAGTAAGGCAGCTCCAAAATGCAGGTGTTTCAGCCTAACTCAGTGCTTTCTGTGGTGGTGGGGCAGGCAGTGGAAAATATGGAGCGTAGGGGTTGGTAATGTTCTCTAGTTGCGCTGTGATTGGCTCAGTTTTCTGTCACTCATGGGGACACTACTTCACCGCAAAATCTACGGAGAGAGCTCGAAAATTCAAACCCCTTGGGTGCTGCCATAGATTTTCATAAGAAGTGCCCATCCATGAAGGCTCAAAGTTATTGGCCACCGATAAAATGTCAATTCACGTTATATCTACCGTAGCTTTGATTGGACTGACCATGTCAACATCGTACTTTCAAAATCTTAGCTAGCAAACTAGACAAGCTGTCATCATCATGAATCAAGTCAATAATCCACTGTCAAGTCCTTTTCAATCCTTCTCATATGAAGAGAAATTATAGATAAAACATATCGGTGCTCATCGGCCATTGGACATAAACATTACATAACAAGTTGGAAATCGCAATTTCAACAATGAGTTTGGAAGGAATCAGTAGCTAAGTGCAAGAGTTGCAAAGCAATCACTAGCCTGCTATTCAGTGGATGTGTGGTCCAAGTCTGGGTTTAAGGGTCTCTTTTCGAAGTGTAAAAGGATATACATTCACATGCTATGGGCCAGAAAAGGTTGAATACATTGGCCATGCTGTCATTCCAGGATGACTTCTGGCTGCGTTCAAAACAACTGGAAACTCGGAACTGGGAAATCTCAGACTTCAGTGAGTTCAAAACAACTTGGAACTTGGGAAAAATACAAGCTCCGACCTGGAACGGTAAACCAACTCGGAATTCTCGGGTCTTTTTCTAGAGCTCCGACCTGAAGATCATTGATCATGATTCAACCTTGTTTATTTCAGAGTTCCAAGTTGTCTTGAAAGCACCATAAATCCAGAGAATGCCAGACTTTGATGACAAAGGTTGTCCACAAGAAGGACCGCCGTGCCACCTTCCTGTTCAAGTGAGAACAGCACAGCAAGTTGAGTCCAAAAATGTCTTCTGTGCTGCTGCATAAATGATGTAATATGCCAGGTGTGACGAGTACTGAGGATACGTAGAGGCAGACGCAGGAATCAACAATGTAAAGGTTTACTTAACACTGAGCAAGAGAACAGCAAAGAGTGAGTACACGACATGACACTAACAGTCCAGGGCTATATAGGGGTGGTGATGAGATGATGAGGTGCAGGTGCGCTGGAGGTGATTAGGGTGCGTTGGGTTTCCATTCCAGTGTTGCCGAGGTGGTGCGCTCAGTAGACGGGCGAATCAGAGCGCCGGAGGGGAGCAACGGGAGGAGATGTGACACCAGGGAGATATGTATACTGTAGCTAAGAAAGTAATACTAAGTGTTTATTATGTAGTAAGCTGTTAGTAGCTCATGTGCCTCACCCTAATAATTTGGTCCCATCCCCCCTAATAATTTATCCTACGGTTCTGACTTGGTGTATAGGGAGAATACTGTAAGAACGGCCCATGTTCTGAATTCTGTCACTGTACATTTAAAAAGTGCTGAATAAATAGTTATATTGACTACGTCCATCCTAGCTCACTCATTAATGTCTTAATCGAAATTACGGATTGCCTCTTATTTGCTTGTCGTTCCCTTATGCCATAGTTTGTACATCTCAATTATCAGTAGAAACCACATTTGTTTAAGCAAGTCAGCCATTTTAGCTATGTTTTTAAAAAGGCAGTAATTGAGGCTTTATTAACTGTTTCGCTGCCAGACAAGGCTCCGCTGATAGCCAGGTGTAGCGGTGGTAAGGATTCACTCCATGGTGCTGAAAAGAAAGCTCTGCTGTTGGGACAGCTTTATGTTGGCCCTAACAGTTTGTGGGCACCGTTTGTCACCGTTATAGTGCAATTAATGTATTATTTAGTGTTGTGTTGTGTAGTGGCTTTGCTGGCATGCATCATTTTTTTTAATAATGGGAGTTTGCCCCACAAAGATTTACATACTAAAATTCAACCTTTTGGAGCAAAGTTGTATAATATTATGTTTGAAAATAAGCTATTGGAAGTATGTCAGGAGATATCGGCAGTCTGTCTGTCAGTTGTTAGTTACGTTTAACTCAAATACATTTACTTTCCAATGACAAATTAAAAAGCAGGAGCCTCTCCGCATCCAAATAACTACTGTTCAGCTGAGAGGAGGAGGTTAGACAGAGGTCAATGTATGTGCGTTTCTGTGTGTTATTTTGTGTGTTTGTTTTTGAGTGCCTGTGTGTGTGTGTGTGTGTCTTTAGATGGATTTATCAGTCATCAGAGGATACCGGGGGAGCCCTTTTGAGGTGTCTGAACAGATTAAGGGTTGAGACGAGGAGTTGGTGGCCCAAGGAAGCACTCACCAGACACAGTGGGTGACGGTAGGGACAGAAGCTTGCCTGGAGTGTCCAGCAACCAGCCACTGTAACAGCAGTCAGGCAGACACCACAGTTAAAGATCCCGTTCATCCCTGTTTTAACAGTTCCTCAAACAAGGGAGTCTATAGCAAGGTCAGTTTTAACTGCTTAGTGTCCCTTTCCCCTCCAAGTATTGGATTTCCTTAAGTGCTCTCTCTTTAACGGCAAATACTGCCTTACCATATTCCTTACCATATTATCAAGTGCCCACTTGGCGCACCACAAATGGGATTATTTTCTGTTTGTACAGACCCAATGTAAATTTCATGAACAGTAGGGAACACTGTAGCTGTGACACTGAGGGACAAGTAATTAAATGGAAGTTTCTGCTTGCAATGCAGTTTTGCTAACATCGGTCCGGCTGTTTACGTTCATGAATTTGGACAATGCTAATTATGCTAGCTCCTGGCTGTGGCAGAAGTAAACAATGGAGAAGTAAACAATGGATTATTTAAGCAATAAGGCCAGATTTAAAAAAGGCCAGATAAAGATATACCTTATGGAATAGCGGGGACTGTGAAGAGACACACAAACACATGATAAGACACGCAATCTACACACACGTGCACATGGATGTTGTATTGTAAATATGTGGTGGAGTGGTGGCCTGAGGGAACACACTGAATGTGTTGGATAAGGTGTTATGAAATGTAATGTCATGTAGTATTTTAAACTGTATGTAACTGTCTTATGTTGCTGGACCCCAGGAAAAGTAGCTGCTGCCTTGGTAGCAGCTACAGTGAGGGAAAAAAGTATTTGATCCCCTGCTGATTTTGTACGTTTGCCCACTGACAAAGAAATGATCAGTCTATAATTTTAATGGTAGGTTTATTTTTACAGTGAGAGACGGAATAACAACAAAAAAATCCAGAAAAACGCATGTAAAAAATGTTAGAAATTGATTTGCATTTTAATGAGGGAAATAAGTATTTGACCCCCTCTCAATCAGAAAGATTTCTGGCTCCCAGGTGTCTTTTATACAGGTAATGAGATGAGATTAGGAGCACACTCTTAAAGGGAGTGCTCCTAATCTCATCTTGTTACCTGTATAAAAGACACCTGTCCACAGAAGCAATCAATCAATCAGATTCCAAACTCTCCACCATGGCCAAGACCAAAGAGCTCTCCAAGGATGTCAGGGACAAGATTGTAGACCTACACAAGGCTAGAATGGGCTACAAGACCATCGCCAAGCAGCTTGGTGAGAAGTTGATAACAGTTGGTGCGATTATTCGCAAATGGAAGAAACACAAAATAACTGTCAATCTCCCTCGGCCTGGGACGCCATGCAAGATCTCACCTCGTGGAGTTGCAATGATCATGAGAACGGTGAGGAATCAGCCCACAACTACACGGGAGGATCTTGTCAATGATCTCAAGGCAGCTGGGACCAAGAAAACAATTGGTAACACACTACGCCGCGAAGGACTGAAATCCTGCAGCGCCTGCAAGGTCCCCCTGCTCAAGAAAGCACATATACAGGCCCGTCTGAAGTTTGCCAATGAACATCTGAATGATTCAGAGGAGAACTGGGTGAAAGTGTTGTGGTCAGATGAGACCAAAATCGAGCTCTTTGGCATCAACTCAACTCGCCGTGTTTGGAGGAGGAGGAATGCTGCCTATGACCCCTAGAACACCATCCCCACCGTCAAACATGGAGGTGGAAACATTATGCTTTGGGGGTGTTTTTCTGCTAAGGGGACAGGACAACTTCACCGCATCAAAGGGACGTAGGACAGGGCCATGTACCGTCAAATCTTGGGTGAGAACCTCCTTCCCTCAGCCAGGGCATTGGAAATGGGTCGTGGATGGGTATTCCAGCATGACAATGACCCAAAACACACGGCCAAGGCAACAAAGGAGTGGCTCAAGAAGAAGCACATTAAGGTCCTGGAGTGGCCTAGCCAGTCTCCAGACCTTAATCCCATAGAAAATCTGTGGAGGGAGCTGAAGGTTCGATTTGCCAAACGTCAGGCTCTAAACCTTAATGACTTGGAGAAGATCTGCAAAGAGGAGTGGGACAAAATCCCTCCTGAGATGTGTGCAAACCTGGTGGCCAACTACAACTACAAGGGTTTTGCCACCAAGTACTAAGTCATGTTTTGCAGAGGGGTCAAATACTTATTTCCCTCATTAAAATGCAAATGAATTTATAACATTTTAGACATGCGTTGTTCTGGATTTTTTTGTTGTTATTCTGTCTCTCACTGTTCATATAAACCTACCATTACAATTATAGATTGATCATGTCTTTGTCAGTGGGCAAACGTACAAAATAAGCAGGGGATCAAATACATTTTTCCCTCACTGTAATGGGGATCCATAATAAATGCAAATACAAAGATGGCCAATATACCTCGGCTAAGGGCTGTTCTTACGCACGACGCAACACAGAGTGCCTGGACACAGCCCTTAGCCGTGGTACATTGGCCATATACCACAAACCTCCGAGATGCCTTATTGCTATTATAACCTGGTTAATTAGAGCAGTAAAAATAAATGTTTTGTCATACCCGTGGTATACGGTCTGATATACAACGGTTGTCAGCCAATCAGCATTCAGGGCTCGAACCACCCAGTTTATAATGTGGATTCTGTCACTATGGGCAAAGTAAGAGCAATTCCACCCAAATATAGATTTTGCCTGAACTATCCCTTTAAATTGGTTTAGAGTGCCTACCTCCTACCTGTGAACCTTGACCTCCCCTTGTCCAGTGCACTACTAGTGTCAATTAGCTATTTTGGATAAACCAGACTGAACAATGTGCAGTGTCTGGTTTAACCAGGCTATCAAATAGTTACCAGGCCAAGGCAGAGATGTGGAGAATATTAATGCAAATACACACTGTGCCAAGATATTTATCAGTCCAGCCATCTAGCCCTGTGTGTCTCACAGCAGATTTGGTAAACGAAATCTGGCATAAACATAATAGGTATTACGGCAGCAGTTGCTTTTTATGTTTTGGTTAATAAAATCAACCCCGGGAGTCTGGCTGTTAGAGTTGGAGGCCTGGTTCTTATTATACTGTGACTATTATTCCTAAACTGACCGTGAAATCTATGTTTCGTTTTTTTGTTGCTTACTTTTTCCTCCCCTCAAAGCCAAACCGTGCTTCTCTGTAAACAAATGCAAACGTTTTCCTGTGATAAGCATCCGCTGTCTCAAAGAAAACAGACAGTTGATATATTATTACATTTAACATGCAAGGTTGATTACTTCGAAGAGGAAAATTAACTTTGTAAAATTAACTTTTGAAAGGTAGAAGTTTTCAGTGGAGTCAACCACTCATTTGCCAAAGCAATGTAATGGTGTTTGAAGAAACCTGGAGAAAATAATAGGACAAATCCCATTTCAATCCTGAAAGCAATTAACCATGTTCTACTACATAGTCATTTAGTGAACACTGTATTTCAGAGTGACTTGCAAACAGGAATACAATGACGCCTTCTATAGAGTTCAGTCCAAAAACCTTTGAACACAACCGTAACAATATTAATCTACAATAGTTCTTTCCTGTTTATAAGAGTATTGCCAGTATAGTCATGAAACTCCTGTTGTCCAGTTTTGAATTTTAACAGTCTTCTTGTGACTGACATTGGGACCTTTTAAAATCTGACTGTTATTCAGAACAACCCTAACAGAATATCAACAGAGCTTGTTATATATTAATAATGTGTATGCTGTATGCACCCAGAGTGCCATGCATTGCTTGCGTTTTCAAAGAAACAGGAGCAGCCACAACAGAACTGTATGTCAAAAGTGAAATCTTTGAAACCTTTCCCCCCGCTAAGTGTTTTGACAACCACATGTTTAATAGCCAACCTCTAACTTCTAACTGTGCTGTTAAGTTATGTAATGTTGTCAAAACTCAGCATTCATTAGAGCCTGCTTGTTTGGTTGGTTACACCGGTTAGGTCATTAATGTCACACGTCTGTCGAAGTATGGATCAGGCTCTGCTGCTAATTGCAAGTGTGGGATTGAATGCATAATTACCACCTGTTTAAAGAGATGTTAAAAAGTTAATACACTTTCATCCATATAATTAAACATTTTAAATCTGTGGGCGAAGTAGCACTTAGCTAGTTGTCTATCTAACTGAAACCTCTTAAGAGACAAACTTACAATAGCCTCCCGAGTGGCGCAGTGGTCTAAGGCAATTCGAATCCAGGCTCTGTCGTAGCCGGCCGCGACCGGGAGACCCATGGGGCGGCGCACAATTGGCCCAGCGTCGTCCAGGGTAAGGGAGGGAATGTCCGGCAGGGATGTAGCTCAGTTGGTAGAGCATGGCGTTTGCAACACCAGGGTTGTGGGTTCGATTCCCACGGGGGGTATAAAAAAATAATGAAAGTCACTCTGGATAAAAGCGTCTGCTAAATGACGTAAAATGTAAAGCTTATGTAACGGATACTACAGTATTCAAGTGACAATATGGCACTGTAGAATCACTAATCAAGATGTTGATTTAACCATGACAAGTCCACTTCATTTTAACAACTAACCTGCAGTTCAGAGGGCCCAAAATATTAAAGACCCTCACTGTCTTCACAGCACCTCCATTTGAAATAAGAAACCCAGTTATGACCTTGGTTTTTAGGACCATAAATCAAGGTAATTGTACAGGTAAGCCCTAAAACACCTGACTCCATGTGTTTAGCTTTGACAGCCTTCCATTTTGCATGAGTGCTCACTTTCTTGGCATTTTGTTTAAGTATCAATAAAAAAGGGGGATAAATTATATCACTGGCAAGTGTTAAATTGATTCCATTCTCCTGTGTCTTGTCTATGGTTCACAGTATAACATCTTTATTAAGAAGCTTTACTCTGCCATCTTCTCAGTATCTTATTTCAGCATTTCAGATGCTGGCTAAAAACTTTGGAGGTCGTCGTTGTTTGCCATTCAAGCACCTCCACTCTGCCAAGTAACCAATCTCAATAAGGAAGTCAAAGTCGCTTATTTTATGGTATTGTCTTTCTACTCAGCCTGTTGATGACTCATGGATAGCTGGTCTCGCCTTGGCAGGATACTGCTGTCAGCTTTAATATAGCTTTGACCCCAGAAGCTGTTCCATATACGTAGACAGAGGAGGCATTATTCATATACACATTTAAAATGTAATATCAACGTCTATAGCTTAACATCTACGTTAATATCCACATCTATAAGTAATACATAATTTGATCTATAACGTATGTACTAACACCCAGTGCCATGGTGAGAGAGGTTATGCATTGAATGATGTCTCATATTTTGTTGACAATTGTTGTCCTGGATATGTTTATTTCCTTGTTGTACAAGTTGTCAATTTATACTCATAGGCTGCTGAAGTGCATGTTTACCTAAATGTTAATGTGAGAACCCAACGTTTGCAGTGTAGAAGTGAGTCTATCCTCATTAAACACTGTAAACTGACTTGGAAATAGTTTGCTGGTAAGAGGCATGCAAGACACTCATTAGCGCACTGTACAGTGGAGGATAACGGTAACATGGAAATAACAAAGTGTGGGAGTAAATGCATTATGCTTGTGGTGTGATAATGGTATGAAAACTGTCTGACTAGTTTGAGGAGTTTATGAAACTCATTAACATATAGTACAGAATACCAGGAAAAACAGCAGATGAACTGAATGAATAATGTAGCAAAAGAACATCATAGAAAGAAGAAAAATAACTCCAACTGAGTGTGTTAATAAAATGTGCTTATTGAAATTATATGGAGTGGTTTCATAGTAGCCAATCTCTGCCCTTGGAGACCTAGCAGCAGGAAGCAGTGGAGGCTGGTGGGAGGCACTATAGAGGGATGGGCTCATTGTACACTCTTAGAAAAAAAGGTGCTATATAGAACCTAAAAGGGTTATTCTGCTATCCCCATAGGAGAACCCTTTGAAGAACCCTTTTGGGTCCCAGGTAGAAATAACCTTTTTGGATCCAGGTAGAACCCTTTTGAGTTACATATAGAACCCTTTACACAGAGGGTTCTACATGGAATGCAAATTAGTTCTACCTGGAACCAGAAAGGGTTCTCCTATGGGGAAAGCCAAGGAACCCTTTTGGAACCATTTTTTCTAAGAGTGTAATGGCTGGAATGGAATGTTATCAAACACATCAACCATATGGTTGACTCCATTCCATTTATTCCTGTCACTGGTGTAGAGAGGAGTAGGCAGGAGGCAGTCGCAGGTTTAGAACTACTGAATTTATTTAATAACCATAGATCAAAGCAGGACGAAACCCAAATGCTGTTAAACTCAAACTATAGCTTCATAAACAAAAAGGCACAGGGCAAACCCAAAGTGCAAAATATAAAGTATTCAGGAAATAGTAGGAGAGATTCCTCTCAGGAAAACAAGTAACATTTACAATGACCGACAAAGACAAATGGGAGAGGGAGTATATACAGTTGAAGTCGGAAGTTTAGGTTGGAGTCATTAAAACTTGTTTTTCAACCACTCCACAAATTTCTTGTTAACAAACTATAGTTTTGGCAAGTCGGTTAGGACATCTACTTTGTGCATGACACAAGTAATTTTTCCAACAATTGTTTACAGACAGATTATTTCACTGATAATTCACTGTATCACAATTCCAGTGGGTCAGAAGTGTACATACACTAAGTTGACTGTGACTTTAAACAGCTTGGAAAATTTCAGAAAATGATGTCATGGCTTTAGAAGCTTCTGATAGGCTAATTGACATCATTTGAGTCAATTGGAGGTTTACCTGTGGATGTATTTCAAGGCCTACCTTCAAACTCAGTGCCTCTTTGCTTGACATCATGGGAAAATCAAAAGAAATCAGCCAAGACATCAGATTTTTTTTTTGTAGACCTCCACAAGTCTGGTTCATCCTTGGGAGCAATTTCCAAACGCCTGAAGGTACCACGTTCATCTGTACAAACAATAGTACGCAAGTATATAAACACCATGGGACCACGCAGCCGTCATAACGCTCAGGAAGGAGACGCGTTCTGTCTCCTAGAGATGAACGTACTTTGGTGCAAATCAATCCCAGAGCAACAGCAAAGGACCTTGTGAAGATGCTGGAGGAAACAGGTACAAAAGTATCTATATCCACAGTAAAACGAGTCCTATATCGACATAACCTGAAAGGCCGCTCAGCAAGGAAGAAGCCACTGCTCCAAACCCGCCTTATAAAAGCCAGACTATGGTTTGCAACTGCACATGGTGACAAAGATCGTACTTTTTGGAGAAATGTCCTCTGGTCTGATTAAACAAAAATAGAACTGTTTGGCCATAATGACCATCGTTATGTTTGGAGGAAAAAGGGGAGAGCTTGCAAGCCGAAGAACATCATCCCAACCTTGAAGCAGCACAGTGGCAGCATCATGCTGTGGGGGTGCTTTGCTGCAGGAGAGACTGGTGCACTTCACAAAATAGATGGCATCATGAGGAAGGAAAATTATGTGGATATATTGAAGCAACATCTCAAGACATCAGTCAGGAAGTTAAAGCTTGGTCGCAAATGGGTCTTCCAAATGTACAATGACCCCAAGCATACTTCCAAAGTTGTGGCCAAATGGCTTAAGGACAACAAAGTCAAGGTATTGGAGTGGCTATACCAAAGCTCTGACCTCAATCCTATAGAAAATGTGTGGGCAGAACTGAAAAAGTGTGTGAGAGCAAGGAGGCCTACAAACCTGATTCAGTTACATCAGCTCTGTCAGGAGGAATGGGCCAACATTCACCCAATTTATTGTGGAAAGCTTGTGGAAGGCTTCCCGAAACGTTTGACCCAAGTTAAACAATTTAAAGGCAATGCTACCAAATACTAATTGAGCCGTAGAGACATACAGTGTATAACAGATAGAGCCAGCAGCCCAGCCTTTTGAAGGAGCTGGTTGCTGGACATTATCAGTGTGTCACTGGCTGGCGAGATTTAACCAATTTTCTCTTCTCTCAATACTGTGGTATAATGGAAGTGACATGAGGGAGTAATATTCTAATATAAGTTAACTGAAGCATGGAGTGTGTGTGTGACCTTCACTGTTATCTGAAAAGTTGATAATCTCTGCCTTTTGTTCCAGTTCTCTCTCTCTCTCTCTCTCTCTCTCCCCTTCCCTCTCCCTCTCTCCCCCTCTCTCTCTCTCTCTCTCTCTCTCTCTCTCTCTCTCTCTCTCTCTCTCTCTCTCTCTCGCTCTCGCTCTCGCTCTCAATTCAAATGTTCAATTAAATTTAAGGGCATTATTGGCATGGGAAACATATGTTAACATTGCCAAAGCAAGTGAAGTAGATTGTAAACAATAAAAATGAACAGTAAACATTAGTCAGAAGTTCCAAAAGAATAAATACATTTCAAATGTCATTATGTATATATACAGTGTTGTAACAATGTGCAAATAGTTAAAGTACAAATGGGAAAATAAATAAAAATATACAGTGGGGGAAAAAAGTATTTAGTCAGCCACCAATTGTGCAAATTCTCCCACTTAAAAAGATGAGAGAGGCCTGTAATTTTCATCATAGGTACACATCAACTATGACAGACAAATTGAGATTTTTTTTCTCCAGAAAATCACATTGTAGGATTTTTTATGAATTTATTTGCAGATTATGGTGGAAAATAAGTATTTGGTCACCTACAAACAAGCAAGACTTCTGGCTCTCACAGACCTGTAACTTCTTCTTTAAGAGGCTCCTCTGTCCTCCACTCGTTACCTGTATTAATGGCACCTGTTGAACTTGTTATCAGTATAAAAGACACCTGTCAACAACCTCAAACAGTCACACTCCAAACTCCACTATGGCCAAGACCAAAGAGCTGTCAAAGGACACCAGAAACAAAATTGTAGACCTGCACCAGGCTGGGAAGACTGAATCTGCAATAGGTAAGCAGCTTGGTTTGAAGAAATCAACTGTGGGAGCAATTATTAGGAAATGGAAGACATACAAGACCACTGATAATCTCCCTCGATCTGGGGCTCCACGCAAGATCTCACCCCGTGGGGTCAAAATGATCACAAGAACCACACGGGGGGACCTAGTGAATGACCTGCAGAGAGCTGGGACCAAAGTAACAAAGCCTACCAGGGACTCAAATCCTGCAGTGCAAGACGTGTCCCCCTGCTTAAGCCAGTACATGTCCAGGCCCGTCTGAAGTTTGCTAGAGTGCATTTGGATGATCCAGAAGAGGATTGGGAGAATGTCATATGGTCAGATGACACCAAAATATAACTTTTTGGTAAAAACTCAACTCGTCGTGTTTGGAGGACAAAGAATGCTGAGTTGCATCCAAAGAACACCATACCTACTGTGAAGCATGGGGGTAGAAACATCATGCTTTGGGGCTGTTTTTCTGCAAAGGGACCAGGACGACTGATCCGTGTAAAGGAAATAATTAATGTATCGTGAGATTTTGAGTGAAAACCTCCTTCCATCAGCAAGGGCATTGAAGATGAAACGTGGCTGGGTCTTTCAGCATGACAATGATCCCAAATTCAAGGTCCTGGAGTGGCCTAGCCAGTCTCCAGATCTCAACCCCATAGAAAATCTTTGGAGGGAGTTGAAAGTCCGTGTTGCCCAGTGACAGCCCCAAAACATCACTGCTCTAGAGTAGATCTGCATGGAGGAATGGGCCAAAATACCAGCAACAGTGTGTGAAAACCTTGTGAAGACTTACAGAAAATGTTTGACCTGTGTCATTACCAACAAAGGGTATATAACAAAGTATTGAGAAACTTTTGTTATTGACCAAATACTTATACTTAAATACCTACAATGTGATTTTCTGGATTTTTTTCTCTCATTCTGTCTGTCATAGTTGACGTGTACCTATGATGAAAATTACAGGCCTCTCTCATCTTTTTAAGTGGGAGAACTTGCACAATTGGTGGCTGACTAAATACTTTTGTCCCCCAATGTATATGGGTTGAATTTACAATGGTGTTTGTTCTTCACTGGTTGCCCTTGTGGCAACAGATCACAGATCTTGCTGCTGTGATTGCACGCTGTGGTATTTCAACCAGTAGATATGGGAGTTTCTCAATATTGGGTTTGTTTTTGAATTCTTTGTGGAGCTGTGTAATCTGAGGGAAATATGTGTCTCTAATATGGTCATACATTGGGAAGGAGGTTAGGAAGTGCATCTCAGTTTCCACCTCATTTTGTGGGCAGTGTGCACATAGCCTGTCTTCTCTTGAGAGCCAGGT
Source organism: Coregonus lavaretus (assembly GCF_964263955.1). Lineage (NCBI taxonomy): Eukaryota > Metazoa > Chordata > Actinopteri > Salmoniformes > Salmonidae > Coregonus > Coregonus lavaretus. The sequence goes on along the minus strand of NC_139989.1, from coordinate 34,457,568 downwards.
CTGCCTACGGCGGCCTTTCTCAATAGCAAGGCTATGCTCACTGAGTCTGTACACAGTCAAAGCTTTCCTTAAGTTTGGGTCAGTCACAGTGGTCAGGTGTTCTGCCACTGTGTACTCTCTGTTTAGGTCCAAATAGCATTCTAGTTTGCTCAGTTTTTTTGTAAATTTTATCCAATGTGTGAAGTAACTCTCTTTTTGTTTTCTCATGATTTGGATGGGTCTAATTGTGTTGTTGTCCTGTGTCTCTGTGGGGTCTGTTTGTGTTTGCTTAGGGGACTCTTCTCCAAGTTCATCTCTCTGTAGGTGATGGCTTTGTTATGGAAGGTTTGGGAATCGCTTCCTTTTAAGTGGTTATAGAATTTAACGTCTCTCTTCTGGATTTTGATAAATAGCGGGTATCGGCCTAATTCTGCTCTGCATGCATTATTTTGTGTTTTTCGTTGTACACTGAGGATATTTTTGCAGATTTCTGCATGCAGAGTCTCAATTTGGAGTTTGTCCCATTTTGTGAATTCTTGGTTGGTGAGCGGATCCCAGACCTCACAACCATATAGGGCAATGGGTTCTATAACTGATTCAAGTATTTTTAGCCAGATCCTAATTGGTATGTCGAATTTTATGTTCCTTTTGATGGCCCTTCTTGCCTTGTCTCTCAGATCGTTCACAGCTTTGTGGAAGTTACCTGTGGCGCTGATGTTTAGGCCGAAGTATGTATTGTTTTTTGTGTGCTCTATGGCAGCGGTGTCTAGATGGAATTTGCGATTGTGGTCCTGACAACTGGACCTCTTTTGGAACACCATTATTTTTGTCTTACTGATATTTACTGTCAAGGTCCAGGTCTGACAGAATCTGTGCAGAAGATCTAGTTGCTGCTGTAGGCCCTCCTTGGTTGGTGAAAGAAGCACCAGGTCATCAGCAAACAGTAGGCATTTGACTTCAGATTCTAGTAGGGTGAGGCCAGGTGCTGCAGACTGTTCTAGTGCCCTCGCCAATTCGTTGATATATATGTTGAAGAGGGTGGGGCTTAAACTGTATCACTGTCTCACCCCACAGCCCTGTGGAAAGAAATGTGTGTGTTTTTTTGTCAATTTTAACCGCACAATTGTTGTTTGTGTACATGGATTTTATAATGTTTATTTTCCCCCAACACCACTTTCCATCAATTTGTATGGCAGACCCTCATGCCAAATTGAGTCAAAAGCTTTTTTGAAATCAACAAAGCATGAGAAGACTTTTCCTTTGTTTCGGTTTGTTTGTTTGTCAATTAGGGTGTGCAGGGTGAATACGTGGTCTGTCGTATGATAATTTGGTAAAAAGCCAATTTGACATTTGCTCAGTACATTGTTTTCACTGAGGAAATTAACTAGTCTGCTGTTAATGATAATGCAGAGGATTTCCCCAAGGTTGCTGTTGACGCATATCCCACGGTAGTTTATGGGGTCTAATTTGTCTCCACTTTTGTGGATTGGGGTGTTCAGTCCTTGGTTCCTGTCACGTCTCCTGCCGTTGCTCCCCTCTGGTGCTCTGATTCGCCGGTCTACTGAGCCACCGGTCTGAGCGCACTGGAATGGAAACCCAATGCACCCTAATCCCCTCCAGTGCACCTGCACCTCATAATCTCATTACCACCCCTATATAGCCCTGGACTGTTGAATGTTGTGTTGTGTGTGATTGTTAGTGTTATGTTGTGTACTCGCTCTTTGTTGTTCTGTTGCGCAGTGTTAAGTAAACCTTTACATTGTTGATTCCTGCGTCTGCGTCCTGCCTCTTCGTATCCTCAGTACTCGTCACAGGGTTTCAAAATAATCTTTAAAAGCCTTGATGTTCATCAGTCCACAGTAAGACAAATGGTATATACATGGAGAAAGTTCAGCACTGTTGCTACCCTCCATAGGAGTGGCCGTCCTGCAAAGATGACTGCAAGAGCACAGCGAAGAATGTTCAATGAGGTTAAGAAGAATCCTAGAGTGTCAGCAAAAGACTTACCGAAACCGGAACGTGCTAACATCTCTGTTGACGAGTCTATGATATGTAAAACACTAAACAAGAATGGTGTTCATGGAAGGACACCAATGAAGAAGCCACAGCTGTCCAAAAAAAACGTTGCTGCCCGTCTGAATTTCGCAAAAGAGCACCTGGATGTTCAATAGCGCTACTGTCAATATATTCTGTGGACAGATGAAACTAAAGTTGAGTTGTTTGAAAGGAACACACAACACTATGTGTGGAGAAAAAAAGGCACAGCACATCAAAACCTCATCCCAACTGTAAAGTATGGTGGAGGGAGCATCATGGTTTGGGGCTGCTTTTTTCCACCCTGCGCTGTGAATGTTTACACGGTGTGTTCAATAAAGACATGAAAACGTATAATTGTTTGTGTGTTATTAGTTTAAGCAGACTGTGTTTGTCTATTTTTGTGACTTAGATGAAGATCCGATCAAATTTTATGACCAATTTATGCAGAAATCCAGATAATTCCAAAGGGTTCACATACTTTTTCTTGCCACTGTAATTGGAGAATCCAGTGGGTTTTGCTAGTCTTTAATAGTTGATTCTAAGATTTGCATTTGATCATGTATATATTTTTTCTATTTGTTCTTTGTTATAGAGCCAAAAACATTGGAGAAGTGGTTTACCCATTCATCTCCATTTTGGATAGATAGCTCTTCATGTTGTTGTTTGTTTAGTGTTTTCCAATTTTCCCAGAAGTGATTAGTCTATGGATTCTTCAATTACATTGAGCTGATTCCTGACGTGCTGTTCCTTCATTTCTGTAGTGTATTTATGTATTGTTTTAGTTATTCCCAAAAGTGAAGGTGTCGGCTCAGGTTTTCTGGGTCTCTATGTTTTTGGTTGGATAGGTTTTTAAACGTTTTCTTAGGTTTTTGCATTCTTCATCAAACCGTTTGTCATTGTTACTTTTCTACGTTTTTATGTTAGAAAATTTTTGATAGGGAAGCTGAGGTCAAATATATTGTTTAGGTTTTCTACTGCCAAGTTTACACCTTCACTATTACAGTGGAACGTTTTGTCCAGGAAGTTGTCTAAAAGGGATTGAATTTGTTGTTGCCTAATTGTTTTTTGGTAGGTTTCGACACTACTTTCCTTACATCTATAGCATTTCTTAATATTATTCAGTTCCTTTGGCTTTGATGTGATTGAGTATTGCTCTGTTCAAGTAGACTGATTTTGCTGTGGTCTGATAGGGTTTTCAGTGGGCTGACTGTTAATGCTCTGAGAGACTCTGGGTTGAGGTCAGTGATAAAGTAGTCTACAGTACTACTGCCAAGAGATGAGCTATAGGTCTACCTACCATAGGAGGCCCCTCGAAGCCTACAATTGACTATGTACATACCCAGCATGCGACAGAGCTGCAGGAGTTGTGACCCGTTTTTGTTGGTTATGTTGTCGTAGTTGTGCCTAGGGGGGTATATGGGGGAGGGAATGCTATCACCTCCAAGTAGGTGTTTGTCCCCCTGTGTACTGAGGGTGTCAGGTTCTTGTCCAGTTCTAGCATTTAGGTCACCACAGAATAGTACATGTCCCTGGGCCTGGAAATGATTGATTTCCCCCTCCAGGATGGCGAAGCTGTCTTCATTAAAGTATGGGGATTCTAGTGGGGGGATATAGGTAGCACACAGGAGGACATATGTCTCTGTTGAGATCATTTCCTTTTGAATTTCGAACCAAATGTAAAATGTCCCTGTTTTGATTACTTTAATTGAGTGAGTTAGGTCTGCTCTATCCCAAATTAGCATACCCCCTGAGTCCCTACCCTGTTTCACACCTGGTAGTTTGGTGGATGGGACTACCAGCTCTCTGTAACCTAGAGGGCAACCAGTGGGTCCATCTCCTCTATACCATGTTTCTTGTAGGATGACAATGTCTGTATTTTGAAGTCCAGGTTCCTGCTCTTTACGCCAAAGGCAGATGACCTCAGGTCTCTCTCTCTCTCTCTCTCTCTCTCTCTCTCTCTCTCTCTCTCTCTCTCTCTCTCTCTCTCTCTCTCTCTCTCTCTCTCTCTCTCTCTCTCTCTCTCTCTCTCTCTCTCTCTCTCTCTCTCTCTCTCTCTCTCTCTCTCTCTCTCTCTCTCTCTCTCTCTCTCTCTCTCTCTCTCTCTCTCTCTCTCTCTCTCTCATATTTCCTCTTTGTCACACACACACGCCCCCATACGTGGACAATCCCTATCCAATGGAGCGTAATAGCCTCTCTCCTCTCTGTGTGCCATGTCAGCCACAGCTATACATCGAGGAAGTAGACTACTGTAAACAATAACCTCCTGGTGGGAGCCGTATAGTTGTGTCAATGTGTGAGTGTCGGTGCCCAGTGCATTTAAATCCTATCCTCTCCTTTCCTAAGTGCCAGCTCCAGGGGTTACAAACCCATCAACCAGTTGGCGGATTGAACAGAACACCAGTGGGGTGGCAATATTTGTGTTTTGAGTGGGGGATAGATGGGGCATATTATTGCCAAACCAGTCACAGGAGGTTAGGATGTGTTTTGAATTAAACGCAGGTGCGCCTGGCTTCTGTACTCCCCAGGTGGACATGTTTTAGGTCAGTGAGGATGCGATGGAAGTTGGCACCGATTTCAAAGGGGCTCTAGCTGACCTAATGCTGACTGAGGGGAAGAGGACTGTGTGTGTGGGTCTGTGTCTGTCTGTCTGTGTGTCCGTCTGTCCGTCTGTGTGAGTGTGTGGGTGTGTTTGTGTTGAGGTTCACAAATACAGTCTCCCATCTCCTGAGTAAGGCAGGTTGAGGTGTCCTAAAGGGGTGACTCCTCTATCCCTTACTTGTTGGGCTGGGCCTGTCTGACTCCAGCATAAATATAGATGGTGTCGGAGCAGCATGAATATAGATGCTGATAGCAGGGGGACTACTATTAATAACAGGGCCTTGATCTGTCCCTGGATGGAGATTGTGTAGAAAGAAAAGTGGGGATGTCACAGTAAGTCAACTGTCCTCATTCTTCAAGTGGGTCACAATGTTTGGAGGTTTACAAATGGAGGGCACAAGTTTTAGGAGGGCATTAGTAAAATCCATAGGCACCCACTGTTTGATGTGATGGATAATAGAAGTGACAGTATATCAATATGGAGGAAGCAGTGAGTCCCCTGGAGGGATACTTAGTTTACCGGGCGAGCCCACTGAAGTAAACAAGCACTAATGAAGTTGGCACTGACTGATAGTAATGCACCCTCCCAATGGCTCCCAGCCATGTTCATTGATCCAATGGGGAGGGGTAATGAGGATTACAGGAAGTGACACAATTGCACTTCCTCTCTGGTTGCCCAAGAACCAGGAAGTGTAACGCCTTAAGGCAATGTCATTGCTATTTCGGTACAGCAGGGTGGACTGCAGAAAACCACTGAGGAGACAGTAAATACAGTACTGTCATACTTCATACTGGCATAGTAGTCCTTAGGGAAAAAAACAACAAGTGGTTACAAGCATGAAATGTGGAACAAACATTCCTCAGGTGATACAGTATAAAACATCTCAGAAGGGGTGCCCATTTCAAAGTTAACCAGGAAGTGAGTTATCGCAAAACTTAAAAATGGCTGCCATAATAGCTGGTATTTGACCAGAAAAACTGCTATGCAACAGATAAAAGCATGACATTTGGTAAAAACATTCCTCAGATTGTATTAAAACATCATATTAGGGGTGCTCATTTAAAAATTAACCAGGAAGTGTAATTCAAAATGGCAGCCAATGGGGATGGTAATTATTTATTATTATTTATTTTTTAGTAATGAATCCATAGTCATGTTTAAACAGCTTAATAGGTGAAGACAAACAACCTGAAATCAAGTAATAATACATCATATGTATTCCTTATGTTCTGATTAGTGAAGAAAAGTATGACAGTACTCCTCAGTGGTTTTCTCTGGTTCACATGTGCCAACACAATGTCATAATGCAGTACATGATAATCCAGCATCCTGGGATCCCTTTTGCAGCCACACCTCAGGAGTTCTCTGCAAGCTTTGTCAGTCTCTGGTAAGAGTTTCCACGAAGGTGTCCAGAAACAACTATTTTAGCCCATCCAAAACTTTGTGGTAAAGGTTCCGATTGGATGGTTTTCAGACTTTTCTGACCAAATGCTGGTTTGGCACACTGCTCGGTTTTAATGTTCCAGCAGTGCAGCCTGTGGGGGGATGTTCTCCATTGAGAATGACCTCTTGGAGAAGAGATCCTTCCTCAGATCATTGACACAGTCTAGGCTGGTTGTCTTGTCATAAATAAAACAGGTGTATATCTCAAGTAATGTGAAAGTGGATGAATCCAGATCAAGGGGTTAAAATGGTTCAGCTGCAATGGAAACAAAGGCATCAGTCACCTCTGAAAATGACTTCCATGCACTCCAAGCTGTCTTTTTGCCCTTTCCATTAAACTGTGAGATTGTATCACAACCTGTGAATGCCATTTTGAAAAGCTCCTGTTTGTTATTAGGATTTCTTTCAGACTTTCATTGCTTCTCTCTCATTGAGTATTTTAAACTATATTCTTTATATGTGTCACACACAATATCGATTGAATTGCAGTTTTCTTTACACTACCGCCATATTTGCCAATTGTGGAAATTTGGTGGGTAGGCAAGGAATGGACAATGACAGCTCCATCAATGATTTTGGCATCAAAAGAAGAGGGCACAGGTGGGTAGGAATCTATAGCGATCAGGCCTAGCAGAGCAGATTTTTGGGTTTGCAGGTTAAGCATTCCGCTGTTTGAAAGTGCTGGAGGATATGGGTTATTCTCACGAGAGAAAAACAAATCTAGGTTTCCTTCTCGGAACTTGCTCGCAATGTAAAGTCAGCTCAAAAGTGTACAATCACTTTTGAATGCTGATAGTTGCTTTCTCTCTTTTGTGACTGGCTTTGCTTTAGCATTTTTAAGCAGTGGTACATTATTTTCTTAATGCTCTGATGGATGGATGTGTTCCTATCCACAATGACTTCCTGGGGATATTTTTGATTTTTGAGATGTGCTATGGATGATTTTCTAGTACATACAGTGGGGAGAACAAGCATTTGATACACTGCCGATTTTGCAGGTTTTCCTACTTACAAAGCATGTAGAGGTCTGTAATTTTTATCATAGGTACACTTCAACTGTGAGAGACGGAATCTAAAACAAAAATCCAGAATATCACATTATATGATTTTTAAGTAATTAATTTGCATTTTATTGCATGACATAAGTATTTGATCACCTACCAACCAGTAAGAATTCCGGCTCTCACAGACCTGTTAGTTTTTCTTTAAGAAGCCCTCCTGTTCTCCACTTATTACCTGTATTAACTGCACCTGTTTGAACTCGTTACCTATATAAAATACACATGTCCGCACACTCAATCAAACAGACTCCAACCTCTCCACAATGGCCAAGACCAGAGAGCTGTGTAAGGACATCAGGGATAAAATTGTAGACCTGCACAAGGCTGGGATGGGATACAGGACAATAGGCAAGCAGCTTGGTGAGAAGGCAACAACTGTTGGCGCAATTATTAGAAAATGGAAGAAGTTCAAGATGACGGTCAATCACCCTCGGTCTGGGGCTCCATGCAAGATCTCACCTCGTGGGGCATCAATGATCATGAGGAAGGTGAGGGATCAGCCCAGAACTACACGGCAGGACCTGGTCAATGACCTGAAGAGAGCTGGGACCACAATCTCAAAGAAAACCATTAGTAACACACTACGCCGTCATGGATTAAAGTCCTGCAGCGCACGCAAGGTCCCCCTGCTCAAGCCAGCGCATGTCCAGGCCCGTCTGAAGTTTGCCAATGACCATCTGGATGATCCAGAGGAGGAATGGGAGAAGGTCATGTGGTCTGATGAGACAAAAATAGAGCTTTTTGGTCTAAACTCCACTCGCCGTGTTTGGAGGAAGAAGAAGGATGAGTACAACCCCAAGAACACCATCCCAACCGTGAAGCATGGAGGTGGAAACATCATTCTTTGGGGATGCTTTTCTGCAAAGGGAACAGGACAACTGCACCGTATTGAGGGGAGGATGGATGGGGCCATGTATCGCGAGATCTTGGCCAACAACCTCCTTCCCTCAGTAAGAGCATTGAAGATGGGTCGTGGCTGGGTCTTCCAGCATGACAACGACCCGAAACACACAGCCAGGGCAACCAAGGAGTGGCTCTGTAAGAAGCATCTCAAGGTCCTGGAGTGGCCTAGCCAGTCTCCAGACCTGAACCCAATAGAATAGGAGGGAGCTGAAAGTCCGTATTGCCCAGCGACAGCCCCGAAACCTGAAGGATCTGGAGTAGGTCTGTATGGAGGAGTGGGCCAAAATCCCTGCTGCAGTGTGTGCAAACCTGGTCAAGACCTACAAGAAACGTATGATTTCTGTAATTGCAAACAAAGGTTTCTGTACCAAATATTAAGTTCTGCTTTTCTGATGTATCAAATACTTATGTCATGCAATAAAATGCAAATTAATTACTTAAAAATCATACAATGTGATTTTCTGGATTTTTGTTTTAGATTCCGTCTCTCACAGTTGAAGTGTACCTATGATAAAAATGACAGACCTCTACATGCTTTGTAAGTAGGAAAACCTGCAAAATCGGCAGTGTATCAAATACTTGTTCTCCCCACTGTATGTTGTAGAATGAAACGCCTATATGCTTTAAATGCGTATGGATTAAGAACCAAGAAAAGGGTTAAAACAGGGCAGAGACATTTCTTTAGTGCAAACGCTGTGCTTCTGATAATGGATGATTCCCTCTAACTCCCTGCAGCAGGTCTGGGTATGTCAATGACATGTGATGTAGATAAAACTTCTCATTGTAGCTGTGTGGATATAGGAGTAACAATGGAACTAGTGTTGTCACTTGTTTGTGCTTATGACCTGACACACATACAGTGGGGAAAAAAAGTATTTAGTCAGCCACCAATTGTGCAAGTTCTCCCACTTAAAAAGATGAGAGAGGCCTGTAATTTCCATCATAGGTACACGTCAACTATGACAGACAAATTGAGAAAAACAATTCCAGAAAATCACATTGTAGGATTTTTTATGAATTTATTTGCAAATTATGGTGGAAAATAAGTATTTGGTCACCTACAAACAAGCAAGATTTCTGGCTCTCACAGACCTGTAACTTCTTCTTTAAGAGGCTCCTCTATCCTCCACTCGTTACCTGTATTAATGGCACCTGTTTGAACTTGTTATCAGTATAAAAGACACCTGTCCACAACCTCAAACAGTCACACTCCAAACTCCACTATGGCCAAGACCAAAGAGCTGTCAAAGGACACCAGAAACAAAATTGTAGACCTGCACCAGGCTGGGAAGACTAAACCTGCAATAGGTAAGCAGCTTGGTTTGAAGAAATCAACTGTGGGAGCAATTATTAGGAAATGGAAGACATACAAGACCACTGATAATCTCCATCGATCTGGGGCTCCACGCAAGATCTCACCCCGTGGGGTCAAAATGATCACAAGAACAGTGAGCAAAAATCCCAGAACCACACGGGGGGACTTAGTGAATGACCTGCAGAGAGCTGGGACCAAAGTAACAAAGCCTACCATCAGTAACACACTACGCCGCCAGGGACTCAAATCCTGCAGTGCAAGACGTGTCCCCCTGCTTAAGCCAGTACATGTCCAGGCCCCGTCTGAAGTTTGCTAGAGTGCATTTGGATGATCCAGAAGAGGATTGGGAGAATGTCATATGGTCAGATGAAACCAAAAGATAACTTTTTGGTAAAAACTCAACTCGTCGTGTTTGGAGGACAAAGAATGCCGAGTTGCATCCAAAGAACACCATACCTACTGTGAAGCATGGGGGTGGAAACATCATGCTTTGGGGCTGTTTTTCTGCAAAGGGACCAGGACGACTGATCCGTGTAAAGGAAAGAATGAATGGGGCCATGTATCGTGAGATTTTGAGTGAAAACCTCCTTCCATCAGCAAGGGCATTGAAGATGAAACGTGGTTGGGTCTTTCAGCATGACAATGATCCCAAACACACCGCCCGGGCAACGAAGGAGTGGCTTCGTAAGAAGCATTTCAAGGTCCTGGAGTGGCTTAGCCAGTCTCCAGATCTCAATGCCATAGAAAATCTTTGGAGGGAGTTGAAAGTCTGTGTTGCCCAGTGACAGCCCCAAAACATCACTGCTCTAGAGGAGATCTGCATGGAGGAATGGGCCAAAATACCAGCAACGGTGTGTGAAAACCTTGTGAAGACTTACAGAAAACGTTTGACCTGTGTCATTGCCAACAAAGGGTATATAACAAAGTATTGAGAAACGTTTGTTATTGACCAAATACTTATTTTCCACCATAATTTGCAAATAAATTCATAAAAAATCCTACAATGTGAATTTCTGGATTTTTTTTTCTCATTTTGTCTGTCATAGTTGACGTGTACCTATAATGAAAATTACAGGCCTCTCTCATCTTTTTAAGTGGGAGAACTTGCACAATTGGTTGCTGACTAAATACTTTTTTTCCCCACTGTAGTCACATGCACATAGTCACAAGGAAAAACCATAGTTGCTTAAGGTCCTTGGAGGATGGCTGTTGGGACAGGCTTAAATGTATGTGGTTGAGAATGCGTTATGAACATGATATGTGTAAACCATGCTTAAGTATTGATTGATATGTTTTATAATGTGTTATGAAATGATAAGGGTAAAACAGAATGAACATGATTGATACTTTGTACTCCAGATGCATGCCTGGATAGTGAATATAGTCAATACAGAGTGTGATTGTAGGCCCCATCTAGAGAAGCGCACGTAGCCCTCGCGAGTAAACAACATGTGACACCGAAGGATGTTAATCATGTACATATAATGGAGTAACTGTGTAGGTTGTATAAGCATGACTATGCATTTGTGTCTGTATAAAAGGAGAGCTCAGAGTCAGGGAAAACAGATGTTCTGCAGATCATCTCGGCTTTCGTTGCTTCATGTAATAAAAGTATATTTTTATTCTACAAAAACTCTGGAAGAACTTATAAATTATCCACGACAGTGCCTATTTTCTCAATGGTGCGGACAGTGGTAATAGAATCTTTGCTCGCACAATTGCGTGGAATGCGCACATATCCACACTGCTGTGGTGTCTGGGGGAACCCTCTCCCGGCTCGGGAGGCCAGTAGCACGGTAGTGAGCCTTTGTTGCTGACTGGACCCTATTCTTCGCCGCCACCAGATCATCACCAGCCAAAGCTAAAGCATTTCTGCCACTTTAGGCAGGTTGCTTATGAAATATAATAGCATCTTGTTGAAGACTGGTCCACTACTTACAAATACAGAAGATTTGTATTATATATGGCAACAAAAATTCAACACTGATATCACCTTTCCAAAATCTGATTCCCTATTGGCGGCCATATTGGATTATGTACAAATAAATAAATAGGGGAGACAGATCAATTAATATATCCCAAAGAGCATCTCTATCAAATTTTACGCTTGTATCCGCCAGTTTCATCACTTTTTGACCCTAAGGCCCTGGACAAAATAAAGCTGGAGGAATATGACGATGACATGTTCCATAGACCAGACCCCACTCATTATATCGCTCTGTTAAACGTATTTATGTTACACATGTCACATAATTGTGACCTGTTGCAAAAAGCTAGACATATTTCGCACGTCACAGGAGAGGCATTTGAACAGACTTTGTATTTTTTTGTATTACAATATTTTTTGGGCATAAATGCACTTCTGGAACATGTGAACTTTCATGTGCCTTATTAACAAACTTGTATGCTATCTGTAAATAAAAATGCAATTGTTAAATTACTAGCCTAGTTGGTTTAGCCATGGAAAAAGACAGGAACCTTCCCGCTAGCCATGATTGACTGAGAAAATGGATGGGCTGGACATGTCGAGAGATGAGTTCGGATTGGCTTGCCATGTCGCATGCTTCTGACTATAACATGAGCTGCTCAGTATGTGTAGATCATCTTTGACACCGCAGCTTTTTTGAACTATATAACTTTAGCCATGGAGAACTGCAAAAGTGTTGCTACTGCTCTCAACAACATTGCTGCATTGAATTTGGCAGGCGCTATCGACAAAGATCAGTGGGAAAAAGTTGTGATGAACTACTTTCTGCACATGGGTAGTGTAAACTGGAGTGAATTGACACAAGGGGCCAAACAAGCTGTAGCTAGCTACAAACAAAACGGAAAAGACATGCTGCCGTGAAGCGTTCATCGATATATATATGGGTAAGAGTCTAGCTACATTTTCAGAGTAGGATTTTACTAGGTGACTTTTACTTGAGTCATTTTCTATTGAGGTATCTTTACTTTCACTCAAGTATGACAATTGTGTACTTTTTCTACCACTGATGATACCATTCAGGCATGCTTATACTCTTTTAATGCTAGGGTAGAAGATCCCATCTTTTGGGATTATTCTCAGATCAAAACACTCATAGCATTTATAGTACAGTATATGCTCACTTCCTTGGCATAAAACTAATGTAAAAGGGAATTGGTTGTGATTTTATTGGGAAAAGCCATCGTTGGCAAATTTGACAGTCCTCCACTGGCTGACAGAATGGAGTTACTTGCCAGTATATAAGTTGAGTTTTCTGTTAAAGAACGCAGGTATTTTAGCTCTATTGGTGTGTGGGTGGTTCTGTGAGGTTGGAAGTATGAAGACCTGTCAGTGAGAGAGCCCCATAACGCTTCAGTCTCATCATTACGAGGGACATTTCACACTGTCTCTCACCAACGACCTCACAGAGAGAGACCCTCCATTGACGACCTAGAGACAAGCATCTCCAACATCTTCTCAACGTGTCAACAGGCTTTTCCACTGTGAGATATGACGGGTTTATTTAAATATTCCAAGTCTCTTTTTCCTCCGCTCCTCCACAACTGTTGAAGAGTTCGAAAACGTTGGTGATTTGGAGTTCGCTACAAGGGAACTGATCTGTCAAAGGAAAGTCATTTAAAGCCCTGGATATGTGCGCAGAATACAAAAAGTAAATCAGTGGATGAGTACAGAATTGGCATTTTTATCAGTGTATGTCTCATTAAGGGAAACACATATTGCTGTTCTTGTATCACTGGTGCTTAGGAGGTTCAGGTTTAACATCCTCTTTCTATCTGAAATACATCTGGTGCTTCTCCTCCGAATGACCTGGTTCTATTTATTATCCGTTAACGTTTTGCCCTATTTCGCTTACAGAGATTTTAGCGTTGAATTGCCTTTAAACAAACAAGCCAGTCATGAATACTGTAACACTGGAGGTAAAATGCAGAACTGGTATGTAAGGTCATAGCCATTACCAAACACCAGGGACAGCCGGTGAGCAGTCTGAAGTAATTTAAAGCCACAATCTGCAATATATCTTGCTGTTCAAAGGTCATACCTACAGTAACAAAGTGGCAGGGTCAGACTGTTGAAATTGCAGATTGTGCCTTTAACCAACAAGCTTTGATCAGAAACATTCCTTCCCATTACGACCTCACCTGCCATCAATAGCTACCATGATTGAACACAACGCATCAAGACAATTTCCTTCATGCTACAATAATCTGAAGGCATTTCTCCATAACTGACAAAGCGGTTCAAGTTAATCTAAAAATAATGGCACTTTAAACAGATTTCAGATAAAGGCTAATTTATCATGTTTGCGATGCATTAGCCTGCAGTGGTCTGATGCCCAAATCACGATTGAGAACAATAAAGACAAACGATCAGTACATGATTGGATAGCTGGAAATCAATGTTTGTTTGCCATGGTGAAAGTGAATAATTTATGTTTAAAAGTATGATATGCTTTTAGCTAGAAATAGCTGCTTGTCATGGTGAATTGAGGTTTTAAGGTATGTGATTTGCAGTTTACAAGTATGATATAATGTCAAATACTATTAGTCTCATCATTATTGTGTGTGAGAGTATTGACAAAAATAACACACCGTACAAATGGTAACATCTACGGTTTCACATAAACATGTTTGTGCAAGCCTTGTTGGTTAAGCCTTTCTTGCATAATATTGCTGTTGATGGTTTTTGTTGTTATTTATGAGACCCTTTTAGTTATTATTTGCAAAACACTCCACAGAGAGCAATAATGCACTTTGTAGGGTTTTGCAACATAAAACATGCATGGTTTCTCTCTCTCGTGCACACGCACACACACACACACACACACACACACACACACACACACACACACACACACACACACACACACATACACACACACACACACACACAAATATTCTAACTCAACACTATTGCAAAGGATATATTTTGTGTTGGTCAACATTGCCTTCAGAAAGTCTTCATACCCCTTGACTTATTCCACATTTTGTGTTACAGCCTGAATTTTAAATGGATTACATCGATTTTTTTCTCTCACCCATAATGACAAAGTGAAAGCATGTCTTTAGAAATATTTGCAGCGTGGGCCAAAACATGACCAAATTATTTTGTACTTGACCCAAAGATATGAAATATGCCTGTACACACTTTCAATGAACGCTACGTGTTACTGTATTAATTTTCTTCACGTGTTTTGACCAATTAAACGATTTCACACACAAAACACTCACTTCACATATTTTCTCACCACTTGTTTACCTTGAACATGAAAGAGCAGGGAAGTACCATAATCCCCAACACCTTGGGATGGGCAACAGTGTTCTTAAAACATTATTCCACTAACTCGAGGGAGGGTAGGGGCAAGGGAAAAGGAAGAGGTCAAATAAAAAAGGAGAGTTTGGTTGACCTTAAAGATCTTTTAAGTGTCTTTAATAATAACACATTTTGATAGTTGGTTCCAGTGGCGATTTTAGCATGTAAATCTTAATGGGGCAAACTCAATTATTTTTATATTCATGCATGCCAGCAAAGCCACTACACAACACAACACTAAACAATACATTAACTGCACTATAACGGTGACAAACGTTGCCCACAAACTGTTAGGGCCTACATAAAGCTGTCCCAACAGCAGAGCTTTCTTTTCAGCACCATGGAGTGAATCCTTATCACCGCTACACCTGGCTATCAGCGGAGCCTTGTCTGGCAGTGAAACAGTTCAGCCTCATTTACTGTCATTTTAAAAAACATAGCTGATATTGCCGACTTGCTTAAACAAATGTGGTTTCTACTGACAATTGAGATGTCAAACTATGGCATAAGGGAACAATGAGCGGATTAGAGGCAATCCGTAATTTCGAATAAGACGTTAATGAGCGAGCTAAGACGGACGTTGTCAATATAACTATTTGTTCAGCACTTTTGAAATGTACAGCGATAGAATTCAGAACATGGGCCGTTCTTACAGTATTCTCCCTGTACACCAAGTCAGAACCATAGGATAAATAAAGGGGGTATATAAGCAGACAATGAAAGCTCTTACAATATTCAATGATGACATTTCTCTAAAACAGGCTATAGGCTACATGTGCACCACCAAGTCAGAACAGTAGGCTAAGTTAGGAGGGGGAAAGGGACCAAATTATTAGGGTGAGGCACATGGGCTATTAACAGCTTACTACACAACATATACTTAGTATTACTTTCTTAGCTGCAGTATACATATCTCCATGGCATGTTACATTATTTATGCAGCAACATACAATACAATTTTGGACTCATCTTGTTGTGCTGTGCTCACTTGAACAGGAAGGTGGCGCGGCGGTCCTTCTTGTGGGCAAATTTTGTCATCAAACTTTGTCATCAAAGTCTGGCATTCTATGGATTTATGGTGCTTTCAATACAACTGGGAACTCTGAAAAAAACAAGGTTGAATCATGACATCAATGATCTTCAGGTTGGAGCTCTAGAAAGAAGCCCGCGTTCCCGACTTGGAATTCCGAGTTGGATGACCGTTCAAAACGTATTTTCCCAGTCGGAGCTTGTTTCTTTCAGAGTTCCCAGTTGTCTTGAACTCACTGAAGTCTGAGATTTTCCAGTTCCGAGTTTCCAGTTGTTTTGAACGCAGCAGACGTCATGCTGGATTGACAGCATGGCCAATGTATTCAACCTTTTCTGGCCCATGGTGTTGAATGTTTATCCTTTTAAGCTTGGAAAAGAGACCCTTAAACCCAGACTTGGACCACACACCTTGTCCATTGAAGGCTAGTGATTGCTTTGCAACGCTTGCAGTTAGCCACTGATTCCTTCCAAACTGCTCCTTGTTGAATTTGCGATTTCCAACTTGTTGTGTAATGTTTATCTATAATTTATTTTCATATAATAAGGATTGAAAAAGATTTGCCAGTAGATTGTCGACTTGATTCATGATGGTGACTGCTTGTCTAGCTTGCTAGCTAAGATTTTGAAAGTATGATGTTGACATGATCAGTCCAATCAAAGTTACGGTAGATATAACGTGATTTGACATAATTTTATCTTGAGCTTTCTTGGATGGGCACTTGTAATGTAAATCTATGGCAGCACCCAAGGGGCTTGAATTTTCGAGCTCTCCCTGTAGATTTTGCGGTGACGTAGTATCCCCATGAGTGACAGAACACTGAGCCAATCACAGCTTAACTAGAGAACATTACCAACCCCTACGCTCCGTATTTTCTGCTGGCTGCCCCACCACCCCAGAAAGCACTGAGCTAGGCTAAAACAACTGCATTGTGGAGCTGTCTTACTCAAGAAAGCAAAAAAGAGACAATGTTTGTATATATACACTACCGTTAAAAAGTTTGGGGTCACTTAGAAAAAAAATTGTCCATTAAAAAAACATCAAATTGATCAGAAATACAGTGTAGACATTGTTAATGTTGTAAATGGCTATTGTAGCTGGAAACGGCTGATTTTTCATGGAATATCTACATAGGTGTACAGAGGCCCATTATCAGCAACTATCAGTCCTGTGTTCCAATGGCACATTGTGTTTGCTAATCCAAGTTTATCATTTTAAAAGGTTAATTGATCATTAGAAAACCCTTTTGCAATTATGTTAGCACAGCTGAAAACTGTTGTGCTGATTAAAGAAGCAATAAATCTGCCCTTCTTGAGACTAGTTGAGTATCTGGAGCATCAGCAATTGTGGGTTCGATTACAGGCTCAAAATGGCCAGAAACAAATAACTTTCTTCTGAAACTTGTCAGTCTATTCTTGTTCTAAGAAATGAAGTCTATTCCATGCAAGAAATTGCCAAGAAACTGAAGATCTCGTACAACGCTGTGTACTACTCCCTTCACAGAATAGCGCAAACTGGCTCTAACCAGAATAGAAAGAGGAGTGGGAGGCCCCGCTGCACAACTGAGCAAGAGGACAAATACATTAGAGTGTCTAGTTTGAGAAACAGACGCCTCACAGGTCCTCAACTGGCAGCTTCATTAAATAGTACCCGCAAAACACCAGTCTCAACGTCAACAGTGAAGAGGCGACTCCGGGATGCTGACCTTCTAGGCAGAGTTGCAAAGAAAAAGCCATATATCAGACTGGCCAATAAAAAGAAAAGATTAAGATGGGCAAAAGAACACAGACACTGGACAAATTGAAGTTTGAGGAGTTTGGATCACAAAGAAGAACATTTGTGAGACGCAGACCAAATGAAAAGATGCTGGCGGAGTGCTTGATACCATCTGTCAAGCATGGTGGAGGCAATGTGATGGTCTGGGGGTGCTTTGGTGGTGGTAAAGTGGGAGAGTTGTACAGGGTAAAAGGGATCTTGAAGAAGGAAGGCTATCACTCCATTTTGCAACGCCATGCCATGCCCTGTGGACGGCGCTTGATTGGAGCCAATTTCCTCCTACAACAGGACAATGACCCAAAGCACAGCTCCAAACTATGCAATAACAATTTAGGGGAGAAGCAGTCAGCTGGTATTTTGTCTATAATGGAGTGGCCAGCACAGTCACCGGATCTCAACCCTATTGAGCTGTTTTGGGAGCAGCTTAACCGTATGGTATGTAAGAAGTGCCCATCAAGACAATCCAATTTGTGGGAGGTGCTTCAGGAAGCATGGGGTGAAATCTCTTCAGATTACCTCAACAAATTGACAACTAGAATGCCAAAGGTCTGCAAGGCTGTAATTGCTGCAAATGGAGGAATCTTTGACGAAAGCAAAGTTTGAAGGACACAATTATTATTTTTATTAAAAATCATTATTTCTGACCTTGTCAATGACTACATTTCCTATACATTTTGCTATATGTCCTATTCAAACTCATTTCATGTATGTTTTCATGGAAAACAAGGACATTTCTAAGTGACCCCAAACTTTTGAACGGTAGTGTATATGTATGTATATATATATATATATTTCTATAGCTAAACAGGTGGGGCTCAAAACAGGTGGGTCGTTCATAAGTCCATGTGTTATGTTCATGATAGCAGTTTCTCCTTTCCAGCATCTGAAGAAGCATTTTTGAGGATTTCATTCAACTTCTTGAACCCCTACGTGTCATGCTATTGTCTATCATATGTTCCCTTAATGAGTATTTAAAATCAAAATAGAACATTTAAAGGAAGATTTTTGAGGTTCTCATTCACCTCAATGAGCCTGTACATGTCATCTCCATGTGCTTCATTTTAGGTAATTTGATTTGAAATGACTTTAAAGTCGTCTCTCTGAACCCTGCCCAGTGTGTATTGCTTTCATTACCAATCATTTTACTGTGTCACCTGGCATCACTGTCTAACAGCCCTGGCAGACAGCAGATGTATTAGTTGAAGGTGTGCTGGCTCGGCTTGGTGAGAGTATGGCCTAGTTTATATCAGATCAAGCGTTAACCGGCTATGCCTCGTGGGCATAAAGGTCCAACAAAGCCTCATTGTGTGCTTTCTCTCTCTCTCTCTCTCTCTCTCTCTCTCGCTCTCTCTCTCTCTCACACACACACACACACACGTCCCCTACAGATTCATGACCTATAATACATCTCTGCACTTAGCAAAAGAGTGCGATCTGCACTGCTTTTTTAGTTATCAGTTAATCTGACTATTGTCTCATCATTGATTTAATTGATTTATTTCAACAATGTGAGGGTTCTGTATAGTTGTCTAATGTTGGTGTGGCATATTATTTCTGAATCACTATGAAAAATATAATAGATTTTCTTGAGTGTATTTTTAACAAAACTGAGATTTACTTTGAAGTCCAAAGTGTAAGAATCAAGGTGAAATCAGTTATCGACACAGACATGGTGGCGTAGCAGGAAGATTGGAATGCCATGAACCAATACGTTGTGAGTTCAAATCCCAAGTAGCACACGCTGAATAATAATTGATGTATAAATAAACATACACAATGTAGTCATGTATGTCAAATATGTACGTTGAAAACTCATTAAAAATAATGTGTGTACAGTGGGGGAAAAAAGTATTTAGTCAGCCACCAATTGTGCAAGTTCTCCCACTTAAAAAGATGAGAGGCCTGTAATTTTCATCATAGGTACACGTCAACTATGACAGACAAAATGAGGAAAGAAATTCCAGAAAATCACTTTGTAGGATTTTTAATGAATTTATTTGCAAATTATGGTGGAAAATAAGTATTTGGTCAATAACAAAAGTTTCTCAATACTTTGTTATATACCCTTTGTTGGCAATGAAACAGGTCAAACGTTTTCTGTAAGTCTTCACAAGGTTTTCACACACTGTTGCTGGTATTTTGGTCCATTCCTCCATGCAGATCCCCTCTAGAGCAGTGATGTTTTGGGGCTGTCGCTGGGCAACACGGACTTTCAACTCCCTCCAAAGATTTTCTATGGGGTTGAGATCTGGAGACTGGCTAGGCCACTCCAGGACCTTGAAATGCTTCTTACGAAGCCACTCCTTCGTTGCCCGGGTGGTGTGTTTGGGATCATTGTCATGCTGAAAGACCCAGCCACGTTTCATCTCCAATGCCCTTGCTGATGGAAGGAGGTTTTCACTCAAAATCTCACGATACATGGCCCCATTCATTCTTTCCTTTACACGGATCAGTCGTCCTGGTCCCTTTGCAGAAAAACAGCCCCAAAGCATGATGTTTCCACCCCCATGCTTCACAGTAGGTATGGTGTTCTTTGGATGCAACTCGGCATTCTTTGTCCTCCAAACACGACGAGTTGAGTTTTTACCAAAAAGTTCTATTTTGGTTTCATCTGACCATATGACATTCTCCCAATCCTCTTCTGGATCATCCAAATGCACTCTAGCAAACTTCAGACGGGCCTGGACATGTACTGGCTTAAGCAGGGGGACACGTCTGGCACTGCAGGATTTGAGTCCCTGGCGGCATAGTGTGTTACTGATGGTAGGCTTTGTTACTTTGGTCCCAGCTCTCTGCAGGTCATTCACTAGGTCCCCCCGTGTGGTTCTGGGATTTTTGCTCACCGTTCTTGTGATCATTTTGACCCCACGGGGTGAGATCTTGCGTGGAGCCCCAGATCGAGGGAGATTATCAGTGGTCTTGTATGTCTTCCATTTCCTAATAATTGCTCCCACAGTTGATTTCTTCAAACCAAGCTGCTTACCTATTGCAGATTCAGTCTTCCCAGCCTGGTGCAGGTCTACAATTTTGTTTCTGGTGTCCTTTGACAGCTCTTTGGTCTTGGCCATAGTGGAATTTGGAGTGTGTCTGTTTGAGGTTGTGGACAGGTGTCTTTTATACTGATAACAAGTTCAAACAGGTGCCATTAATACAGGTAACGAGTGGAGGACAGAGGAGCCTCTTAAAGAAGAAGTTACAGTGTCACGATCGTCTGAAGGAGCGGACCAATACGCAGCGCGTGGAGTGAACATGATGACTTTATTAATAAAGCAACCACGAAGAAAACAACAAATGACGATACGTGAAGTTCAAAATACTGATACAGACTAACAGCAACACAGAAACAATAACCCACAAAACAAAGGTGAAAACACACAGAATATATATGGCTCCCAATCAGAGATAACGAGCCGACAGCTGACACTCGTTACCTCCGATTGGGAGTCATTAACCAATCACCACTAAATACAAACAAAATGAAACTCACCCATCCCCAACACCACCAAATGAGATACACCCTGGCTCACATATACAAGTCCTAGAGCCAGAGTGTCACAGTACCCCCCCCTAAAGGTGCGAACTCCGGGCGCACCAACATCAGGACCAGGGGAGGGTCTGGGTGGGCGTCTGTCCACGGTGGCGGCTCTGGCCCCGGTCGTGATCCCCACCCCACCACAGTCACAACCTGCTCCAGTAGCCTCCTCCCAATGACCACCCTCCAACCAACCCCACCTGGACTAAGGGGCAACACCGGACCAAGGGGCAGCATCGGCCCAAGGGGCAGCACCGGAATAAGGGGCAGCACCGGGATAAGGGGCAGCACCGGAACAAGGGGCAGCACCGGGCTAAGGGGCAGCACCGGACTAAGGGGCCGCACCGGGCTAAGGGGCAGCACCGGACTAAGGGGCAGCACCGGGCCAAGGGGCAGCACCTTACTAGATGGCGGATCCTGGCTGGCTGGCTCTCGCGGATCCTGGCTGGCTGGCTCTGGCGGATCCTGGCGGGACGGCTCTGGCGGATCCTGGCGGGACGGCTCTGGCGGATCCAGGCTGGACGGCTCTGGCGGATCCCGGCGGGACGGCTCTGGCGGATCCAGGCTGGACGGCTCTGGCGGATCCAGGCTGGACGGCTCTGGCGGATCCTGGCTGGACGGCTCTGGCGGATCCTGGCTGGACGGCTCTGGCGGATCCTGGCTGGCTGACGGATCTGGCTGCTCATGGCTGGCTGACGGATCTGGCTGCTCATGGCTGGCTGACGGATCTGGCTGCTCATGGCTGGCTGACGGATCTGGCTGCTCATGGCTGGCTGACGGATCTGGCTGCTCATGGCTGGCTGACGGGTCTGGCTGCTCATGGCTGGCTGACGGGTCTGGCTGCTCATGGCTGGCTGACGGATCTGGCTGCTCATGGCTGGCTGACGGATCTGGCCGCTCATGGCTGGCTGACGGATCTGGCCGCTCATGGCTGGCCGACGGATCTGGCCGCTCATGGCTGGCCGACGGATCTGGCCGCTCATGGCTGGCCGACGGATCTGGCCGCTCATGGCTGGCCGACGGATCTGGCCGCTCATGGCTGGCTGACGGGTCTGGCTGCTCATGGCTGGCTGACGGATCTGGCTGCTCATGGCCGGCTGACGGATCTGGCTGCTCATGGCCGGCTGACGGATTTGGCTGCTCATGGCCGGCTGACGGATCTGGCTGCTCATGGCTGGCTGACGGATCTGGCTGCTCATGGCTGGCTGACGGGTCTGGCTGCTCATGGCTGGTTGACGGATCTGGCTGCTCATGGCTGGCTGACGGATCTGGCTGCTCATGGCTGGCTGACGGGTCTGGCTGCTCATGGCTGGCTGACGGGTCTGGCTGCTCATGGCTGGCTGACGGATCTGGCTGCTCATGGCTGGCTGACGGATCTGGCTGCTCATGGCTGGCTGACGGATCTGGCTGCTCATGGCTGGCTGACGGATCTGGCCGCTCATGGCTGGCCGACGGATCTGGCCGCTCATGGCTGGCCGACGGATCTGGCCGCTCATGGCCGGCCGACGGGTCTGGCTGCTCATGGCCGGCTGACGGATCTGGCTGCTCATGGCCGGCTGACGGATCTGGCTGCTCATGGCCGGCTGACGGATTTGGCTGCTCATGGCTGGCTGACGGATCTGGCTGCTCATGGCTGGCTGACGGATCTGGCTGCTCATGGCTGGCTGACGGGTCTGGCAGCTCATGGCTGGTTGACAGATCTGGCTGCTCATGGCTGGCTGACGGATCTGGCTGCTCATGGCTGGCTGATGGTGCTGGCTGGGCGGCTGGCGGTGGAGGCGGACCCTAGCCTCGGATTGCAGTCATCACCTCCAGCAGGGCGGCTCCCATCTGCAGGAGCTGCTCTTTCTGGTCCCGAACCTGAGCTTCCAGTCTAGTATGGGCTGCGTCGGCTCCTGCTGATTCCATAGCAAGTGTATGATTCTGTCTGGCGGAAGGCTCTAGCGGCTCCCGTCTGGCGGAAGGCTCTAGCGGCTCCGATCTGGCGGACGGCTCTGAAGGCTCATGGCAGACGGGCGGCTTTGCAGGCTCAGTACAGACGGGCGGCTTATGCAGCGCTTGGCAGACGGGCAGTTCAGACGCCATAGGGCAGACGGGCAGTTCCAGCGCCGTTGGGCAGACGGCCAGTTCAGGCGCCGTTGGGCAGACGGCCAGTTCAGGCGCCGTTGGGCAGACGGCCAGTTCAGGCGCCGTTGGGCAGACGGCCAGTTCAGGTGCCGTTGGGCAGACGGCAGACTCTGGCCGGCTGGCGACGCACCCCGTAGGCTTCGTGCGTGGAGCAGGAACAGGCCGGGCCGGGCTGGCGACGCACATCGTGGACCTGGTGCGTGGAGTAGGAACAGGCCGGTCCGTACCGGGAACACACACCACTGGCCTTAACTGGGGATCAGGAACGGGCCGGACCGGACTGGTAACACACTTCAGTCTCTCATGCCGTGCCACAACAACTTCCCTCCTTCTACTCGCCAATGACTCCCGTACTCCGTTAGCCTTCTCTCCTTTTCTCCCTGTGGCAGCCTCCTGCTGCTCCGTCGCCCAAGCCATGTGCCCCCCCCAAAAAATTTCTTGGGGTTGCCTCTCTTCCACGGGCTTCCAGCCTCGCCTTCGCGCTGCCTCCTCGTACCACCTCCTCTCGGCTTTGGCTGCCTCCAGCTCTTCACGAGGGCGGTGATATTCCTCCAGTTGTGCCCAAGGACCCTTTCCAGCCCGAATCTCCTCCCATGTCCAAAAATCCTTAGGAGGCGTCCATAACTCCTGTGTAGGTAGGTCCTGTTGCCGCTTGTTACGCTGCTTGGTCCTTTTATGGTGGGTTATTCTGTCACGATCGTCTGAAGGAGCGGACCAATACGCAGCACGTGGAGTGAACATGATGACTTTATTAATAAAGCAACCACGAAGAAAACAACAAATGACGATACGTGAAGTTCAAAATACTGATACAGACTAACAGCAACACAGAAACAATAACCCACAAAACAAAGGTGAAAACACACAGAATATATATGGCTCCCAATCAGAGATAACGAGCCGACAGCTGACACTCGTTACCTCCGATTGGGAGTCATTAACCAATCACCACTAAATACAAACAAAATGAAACTCACCCATCCCCAACACCACCAAATGAGATACACCCTGGCTCACATATACAAGTCCTAGAGCCAGAGTGTCACATACAGGTCTGTGAGAGCCAGAAATCTTGCTTGTTTGTAGGTGACCAAATACTTATTTTCCACCATAATTTGCAAATAAATTCATTAAAAATCCTACAATGTGATTTTCTGGAGAAGAAAATTTTAATTTGTCTGTCATAGTTGACGTGTACCTATGATGAAAATTACAGGCCTCTCTCATCTTTTTAAGTGGGAGAACTTGCACAATTGGTGGCTGACTAAATACTTTTTTCCCTCACTGTATAAGGACTAGTTTTTGTTTGCAGGGCATCACACATTTTTATCCCCGTGTGAAAGATTGTGATCACATGTGAAAATCCGTATGTGAAACTTCATGAAATGTCACTTGATGTGTTCCAAAAACACAGGTTTTCACCTGAGAAATGTCATGTGAAGTGTTCCAAAAACACATGGTTTCACATGAGAAATGTCACATGTGAAGTGTTCCAAAAACACATGCTTTCACATGAGAAATGTAACATGCGAAGTGTTCCAAAAACACATGGTTTCACATGACTTCACATGTGAAATCTTGTGATTTTCCACATGTGAAACCATTTGGTTTTTCCTTAAGGGACACACCCATCTAAACATTTGCACGGACACACAGGTCTGACAGAACAACATAGCCACAGACACAGGAGCCAACTCCATAAAATTTGACTTGGAAATTGTCTCGCCAAGGATGAAGATAACATAACTTTCAGTATATCTGGAGTACACACTCTTAGTGCAAACTATTTTCCCTGTCTACATGTCTGTTTTCAGTTAATAATGCTCTGTGTTCTTGAACCCATACCTCTGCTAAGAAGCTGTACTGTGTTCAGAGAAAGACAGTCTTTCGCTCTATAGAATCAGAGTGACGCAAGGGAGAGATCTCAACGGAAGCAGACTAAATAACTAAGCCCTCAGCCCTCGCCTGGGCTGAACAGTTTGTAATAAGAAGCAAAATGAGGATAAAATGTCTTAAGCAAACTTCTAAGTAACTACGAGTGTTAGTTCGAACAAAAACACACACACCCACACAACTTTAATAACTTATAAAGCTCTCACTCGTCGTCGGCTTGACACTTTGAGGTAGGTATGTTTAGTCAGTTTCTACTCTTCTCCTTAGCCAGAGATTCTCTCATCCACATTAAGCCCTCTGGATTCCGCTGGCGGGGCTGTTTCTGTGTAAAGCATTTGAATCGCAATCATGTGGAGGGATCACAAGCTAAAGCTAAATGGCTTTCCTTTCAAAACCAAAGTATTGTATCTTTGTAAGGATGCATGAATGGGCAGCTCTGGCTTGGACAAGGCTTAATTACTTTACTTACTTAAAGCTAGAATCCGAAGTTGAAACAATAACAAAGGGGCTACCCCGCCTCTGTTTTGGTAAAAATTCTGATATAGGGATGGGCCTGGAGAAATGTAACCACTCTCAAATTCATAGACAGAGCTATGAATGCAAGAACTGACCATCCACTATATCAGAATTATTACCAAAACAGAGGCGGGGTAGCCCCTTTGTTATTGTTTCAACTACGGATTCTAGCTTTAAGTAAGTGAATCACTATGATAAAGATTTAGTATTATTGTTATTGTTTTAAGGCTATACAGTGTTCATTTATATTTATGTACAAACATTGAAGTAAGCTTATATATTGGGTTCTGATAGGGTATGACAGCTGAACTGAGCTCATGAGGCATTTATACGTTATATTCTTCAAGAAACAAAGGGTATATATAATTAATTTATAAGTCCAAAAATGGATGTAGCAACTACGGATTCTAGCTTTAAAGGTGCATGTATGGATTTGTCATATCAATAGATACGTTTTGCAGCGATACGCTTTCCCATCTGGTTTTCGCTTAGTGGGACTATCATTTGTTTTTCAAAAGGACAATGACAATGACCCAACACACATCCAGGCTGAAATGAGGTAAAACGGATTTAAGTTTGCCTTCATTAAAGTCCCCGGCCACTAGTAGCGCCGCTTCAAGATGAGCATTTTCTTGTTTGCTTATGGCCTTATACAGCTCGTTGAGTGCAGTCCTAGTGCCAGCATCGGTTTGTGGTGGTAAATAGACAGCTACGAATAATATAGATGAGAACTCTCTTTACATTTTTACATTTTAGTCATTTAGCAGACGCTCTTATCCAGAGCGACTTACAGGAGCAATTAGGGTTAAGTGCCTTGCTCAAGGGCACATTAACGTCATTTAGCAGACGCTCTTAGCCAGAGCGACTCGCAAATTGGTGCGTTCACCCTATAGCCAGTGGGATAACCACTTTACAATTTGGGGTGGGGGGGGGGGGTTAGAAGGAACACTTTATCCTATCCCAGGTATTCCTTAAAGAGGTGGGGTTTCAAATGTCTCCGGAAGGTGGTGAGTGACTCCGCTGTCCTGGCGTCGTGAGGGAGCTTGTTCCACCATTGGGGTGCCAGAGCAGCGAACAGTTTTGACTGGGCTGAGCGGGAGCTATGCTTCCGCAGAGGAAGGGGAGCCAGCAGGCCAGAGGTGGATGAACGCAATGCCCTCGTTTGGGTGTAGGGACTGATCAGAGCCTGAAGGTACAGAGGTGCCGTTCCCCTCACTGCTCCATAGGCAAGCACCATGGTCTTGTAGCGGATGCGAGCTTCAACTGGAAGCCAGTGGAGTGTGCGGAGGAGGGGGGTGACGTGAGAGAACTTGGGAAGGTTGAACACCAGACGGGCTGCGGCATTCTGGATGAGTTGTAGGGGTTTAATGGCACAGGCAGGGAGGCCAGCCAACAGCGAGTTGCAGTAGTCCAGACGGGAGATGACAAGTGCCTGGATTAGGACCTGTGCCGCTTCCTGTGTAAGGCAGGGTCGTACTCTCCGAATGTTGTAGAGCATGAACCTGCAGGAGCGGGTCACCGCCTTGATGTTGGCGGAGAACGACAGGGTGTTGTCCAGGGTCACGCCTAGGCTCTTCGCACTCTGGGAGGAGGACACAGCGGAGTTGTCAACCGTGATGGCGAGATCATGGAACGGGCAGTCCTTCCCCGGGAGGAAGAGCAGCTCCGTCTTGCCAGGGTTCAGCTTGAGGTGGTGATCCGTCATCCATACTGATATGTCTGCCAGACATGCAGAGATGCGATTCGCCACCTGGTTATCAGAAGGGGGAAAGGAGAAGATTAGTTGTGTATCGTCAGCGTAGCAATGATAGGAAAGGCCATGTGAGGATATGACAGAGCCAAGTGACTTGGTGTATAGGGAGAAAAGGAGAGGGCCTAGAACTGAGCCCTGGGGGACACCAGTGGTGAGAGCACGTGGTGCGGAGACAGCTTCTCGCCACGCCACTTGGTAGGAGCGACCGGTCAGGTAGGACGCAATCCAGGAGTGAGCCGCGCCGGAGATGCCAAGCTCGGAGAGGGTGGAGAGGAGGATCTGATGGTTCACAGTATCAAAGGCAGCAGACAGGTCTAGAAGGACAAGAGCAGAGGAGAGAGAGTTAGCTTTAGCAGTGCGGAGAGTCTCCGTGACACAGAGAAGAGCAGTCTCAGTTGAATGACCAGTCCTGAAACCTGATTGGTTTGGATCAAGAAGGTCATTCTGAGAGAGATAGCAAGAGAGTTGGCTAAAGACGGCACGCTCAATAGTTTTGGAAAGAAAAGAAAGAAGGGATACTGGTCTGTAGTTGTTGACATCAGTGGGGTCGAGTGTTGGTTTTTTGAGAAGGGGAGCAACTCTCGCTCTCTTGAAGACGGAAGGGACATGGCCAGCGGTCAAGGATGAGTTGATCAGCGAGGTGAGGTAGGGGAGAAGGTCACCGGAGATGGTCTGGAGAAGGGAGGAGGGGATGGGGTCAAGCGGGCAGGTTGTTGGGCGGCCTGCAGTCACAAGTCGCAGGATTTTATCTGGAGAGAGAGGGGAGAAAGAAGTCAAAGCATAGGGTAGGGCAGTGTGAGCAGGACCAGCAGTGTCATTAGACTTAACAAACGAGGATCGGATGTCGTCAACCTTCTTTTCAAAGTGGTTGACGAAGTCATCTACAGAGAGAGAGGGGGGGGGGGGGGGGGATTCAGGAGGGAGGAAAATGTGGCAAAGAGCTTCCTAGGGTTAGAGGCAGATGCTTGGAATTTAGAGTGGTAGAAGGTGGCCTTAGCAGCAGAAACAGATGAAGAAAATGTAGAGAGGAGGGAGTGAAGAGATGCCAGGTCGGCAGGGAGTTTAGTTTTCTTCCATTTCCGCTCCGCTGCCCGGAGCTCTGTTCTGTGAGCTCGCAATGAGTCATCAAGCCACGGAGCTGGAGGGGAGGACCGAGCCGGCCGGGAGGATAGGGGACACAGAGAGTCAAAGGATGCAGAAAGGGAGGAAAGGAGGGTTGAGGAGGCAGAATCAGGAGAT
The DNA here is from genome assembly GCF_964263955.1 of Coregonus lavaretus. Taxonomy (NCBI): domain Eukaryota; kingdom Metazoa; phylum Chordata; class Actinopteri; order Salmoniformes; family Salmonidae; genus Coregonus; species Coregonus lavaretus. The sequence continues at coordinate 34,429,072 of NC_139989.1, read as the reverse complement.
TGGAGGGAGAAGGATTGAGCAGAGGGAAGAGATGATAGGATGGAAGAGGAGAGAGTAGTGGGCGAGAGAGAGCGAAGGTTGCGGCGGTGCATTACCATCTGTGTAGGGGCAGAGTGAGTAGTGTGGGAGGAGAGCGAGAGAGAAAAGGAAACAAAGTAGTGGTCAGAGACATGGAGGGGAGTTGCAGTGAGATTAGTAGAGGAGCAGCATCTAGTGAAGATGAGGTCAAGCGTATTGCCTGCCTTGTGAGTAGGGGGGGACGGTGAGAGGGTGAGGTCAAAAGAGGAGAGGAGTGGAAAGAAGGAGGCAGAGAGAAATGAGTCAAATGTGGACATAGGGAGGTTGAAATCCCCCAAAACTGTGAGGGGTGAGCCATCCTCAGGGAAGGAACTTATCAAGGCGTCAAGCTCATTGATGAACTCTCCAAGGGAACCTGGAGGGCGATAGATGACAAGGATATTAAGCTTAAATGGGCTAGTGACTGTGACAGCATGGAATTCAAATGAGGAGATAGACAGATGGGTTAGGGGAAAAATTGAGAATGTCCACTTGGGAGAGATGAGGATTCCTGTACCACCACCCCTCTGACCAGATGCTCTCGGGGTATGCGAGAACACATGGTCAGACGAGGAGAGAGCAGTAGGAGTAGCAGTGTTTTCAGTGGTGATCCATGTTTCCGTCAGCGCCAGGAAGTCGAGGGACTGGAGGTTGGCATAGGCTGGGATGAAGTCAGCTTTGTTGGCAGCAGAACGGCAGTTCCAGAGGCTGCCTGCGACCTGGAACTCCACGTGGGTGGTGCCTGCAGGGACCACCAGGTTAGAGAGGCAGCAGCCACGCGGTGTGGTGCGTTTGTGTAGCCTGTGCAGAGAGGAGAGAACAGGGATAGGCAGAGACATAGTTGACAGACTGTAGCAAATGGCTACAAAAATGCAGAGGAGATCGGAATGAAATGAGCTAAGCATCTGGGAGCGGAGAGAGCAGGGCCTCCCTCACCAAAAACGTCTACCTCAGAAACTAAAATTGTTTCACTGAACCACCCGAACAAAAACTCTCCCAACTTCCGCCTTTAGAAATCAGAATTGTTGTGAACCACAGCGGTTCAATGTTTAAAGGAATAGACTCAACCCACTTTATTCAGCTAGCCAACTATGACACCATAGCTAACTAGCAAGCTAGCATCCAATAACAATAACACACCGTTTAGCACCAACACTTGGTCACAACAAACCACCAATATTGTGATAACACACTAAACAGATCATTCGTGTCTGTGTCAAGTTCCTTTCATGACGCAGCAATGATTAGACGTTGGCTAGCTAGGACAAGTATATTGTATTTAGCTACTACCGTACAGTTAGCTGGTCGTGTTGGGTAGCTAGCAATGGCCACTGTGTTGACTTTGTTTGAAGAACGGCTAGCTAGCTAGCTTCGTGCTACACCCGGCACACAATGGCTATTGTGTTGACTCTGACTCTGTTCGAAAAAACGGCTAGGTAGCTCGCTTCGTGCTACAGCCGGCACTGCCAAGACACAGTAACTACACACAACAACCCACGATGCCTAGCTATGACGCCGTAGCTAACTTGCAAGCTAGCATCCATTAACACACAATTTAGCATCAATACCTGGTTACAACAAACTGCCAAGAGTGTGTTAGCACACTAAACAGATAATTCAAGTCCGTGTCTAGTTCCTTTCATAACGCATAACGCAGCAAAAAATTAAACGTTGGCTAGTACTACATTAACATTGGAACCAGCTCTCCAGCGTTGCTAATCGTTACCAGTAGCTACCCGCTAGCTAGCTAGCCTCGTGCTTCGATACTAACCTACAATTACCTACGGAAACCTACAATAACAACAATACTAACCTATAATAAATACAATACCTAACTACGGCTAACTACCTACCTACAATCTAATACATGGTTAAGCAAAAATTAAACGTTGGCTAGCACTACATTAACATTGGGACCAGCTCTCTAGCGTTGCTAATCGTTACCAGTAGCTACCCGCTAGCTAGCTAGCCTCGTGCTTCGATACTAACCTACAATTACCTACGGAAACCTACAAAAACAACAATACTAACCTATGATAAATACAATACCTAACTACAGCTAACTACCTACCTACGATCTAATACATGGTTAAGCTTTACTCAACACCATATGAGAAGCTTACCTCCTGCTTACCTCCAGCTAGAGAAAAACACGACCTCTCCCGACAACACAACGCTGTACCCAACACATACTCTTGGTAGATAGTGTGGTCTACAGCTTATCATAAGGTACTCTACCTCAGGCGAGCAATACCTCGATACTTCTTTAATATTAGACATCACGCACCAGCTGTTATTGACAAATAGACACACACCCCCGCCCCGCCCCTCGTCTTACCAGACGTAGCTGCTCTGTCCAGCCGATGCATGGAAAACCCAGACAGCTCTATATTATCCGTGTCGTCATTCAGCCACGACTCTGTGAAACATAAGATATTACAATTTTGAATGTTCCGTTGGTAGGATAGTCTCGACCGTAGATCATCAAGTTTGTTTTCCAGTGATTGCACGTTTGCCAATGGAACCAATGGCAATGACGATTTACTCACTCGCCTACGAATCCTAACAAGGCACCCCGTCCTTCTCCGTCTGCATAGCCGTCTTTTCTTCACTCAAATTACGGGGATTTGGGCCTGGTCTCCGGAGAGCAGTATATCTTTCCCGTTGGACTCATTAAAGAAAAAATCTTTGTCCAGTCCAAGGTGAGTAATTGCTGTTCTGATGTCCAGAAGCTCTTTTCGGTCATTAGAGACGGTAGCAGCAACTTTATGTACAAAATAAGTTACAAACAATGTGAAAAAACAAACAAAATAGCACAGTTGGTCAGGAGCCCCTAAAACGGCAGCCATACCCTCCAGCGCCATTAAGTCACATATTAAGATGCATGGACTCACTCTGTGTACAATAACAGTGTTTACCATGACTTTTGAATGACTACCTCATCTCTGTACCCAACACATACAATTATCTGTATGGTCCCTCAGTCGAGAAGTGAATTTCAAACCCATATTCAACCACAAAGACCAGGGAGGTTTTCCAATGCCTTGCAAAGAAGGTAGATGGGTAAACATTAAAAAAGCAGACATTGAGCATGGTGAAGTTATTAATTACACTTTGGATGGTGTATCAATACACCCAGTCACTACGAAGATACAGACATCCTTCCTAACTGAGTTGCCGGAGTGGAAGGAAACCGCTCAGGGATTTCACCATGAGGCCAATGGTGACTTTAAAACAGTTACAGAGTTTAAAGGCTGTGATATGAGAAAACTAAAGATGGATCAACAACATTGTTGTTACTCGAAAATACTAACCTAAATGACAGGGTGAAAATAAAAAATATTCCAAAACATGCATCCTGTTTGCAATACGGCACCAAAGTAAACTGCAAAAAATGTGGCAAAGAAATTAACTTTATGTCCTGAATAAAAAAGCGTTATGTTTGGGGCCACTCTTTATTTAAAGAGTACCACTCTTTATATTTTCAAACATGGTGGTGGCTGCATCATGTTATGTGTAGGCTTGTAATCGGCAAGGACTAGGGAGTTTGTTTTAGGATAAAAAGAAACGGAATAGAGCTAAGAACATGCAAAATCCTAGAGGAAAACCTTTTTCAGTCTGTTTCCAACAGACAAATTCACCTTTCAGCAGGACAATAACCTAAAACACAAGGCCAAATATACACTGGAGTTGCTTACCCAGACGACGTTGAATGTTCCTGAGTGGCCTAGTTACAGTTTTGACTTAAATCGGCTTGAAAATCTATGGCAAACGTGAAAATGGCTGTCTAGCAATAATCAAAAACCAACTTGAGAGAACTTAAAGAATTTTTTAAAGAATAATGTGCAAATATTGTACAATCCAGGTGTGCAAATCTCTTAGAGACTTATCCAGAAAAACTCACATCTGTAATCGCTGCCAAAGGTGATTCTAACATGTATTGACTCAGGGGGTTGAATACTTATGTAATCAATATATATTAGTGTTTTGTGTAGATTGATGACAAAAAAATACATTTTAATCCCACCTTGTAACACAACAAAAGGTGGAAAAAGTCTAGGGGCACTGTATGCCACTACAAGCATCCGTTAAACGTCTCACTTGTGTCAATTATATTGTAATATTATGTAAAATGTTATTGTATACTGATTTCAGTGAGAAGTTATGTTATATGGAAGAGAGGAATGGACAGATTTTGTTTGTTTGTTGAAAAACCCAATTTTAATGCACAATTTATGTAGTAGCACTGTTCAATATATCTTGAAGTCTCTTCACATACTTTTTCTCATTAGATTGTTATGTATTTGTACAACTATGTACAATTCCTCAATGCTTTCCAACATTGAACAAGTAGATTTAATAAACATAATAAATATTATTTTTCCTTCTTGAACTTTGAAAGAGGAAAGAAAAATAATTGCAACATTGTCAAACATAACAACAAAAGTGAAAAAATTACATCAATCTACGTATCGCACCTTTCATCATCACAAAGTCTTAAGTAGACACATTCTGGACATAATTCAATGTATTTATCAATCTATATTATAGGTCATGTGGGCCTGTGTCCTTCAATAAAAGCGGTATCCTTTAAATAATGTGATAAATATAAAATTCTGTGTGCCTTAGACATTTAAATAAATACAAATGTTTTCGCTTCTTACACCTTAACAACAAAAGACAACACTTACTGACATCGTTGTTATAGTAACTATAACTACATCGAGAGCAATCGGTCAAGACCCCTCTGCACAACTAAGGAAACAAATCAAACAAAACAAACAAAAAAGAGAAAGGGCAGCAGCAGTATTTCTTATTGAAATAAAGAGAAAAGGCAAGAAATAAGAACAGCCAATTGACTAGATAGCTGCGCTTGTGTCTTTGGAGGATGTTCGTGACCACAACTATTTTGGGAATGACAAAGAAAAACAAGAGAACATTTGATCACACTGATGTTGCTGACAGTCAGTGGTATGACAGCTGACTACACTAATAGCATCTGTGCATATAACTGGAATTCATTATGAAGCTGTCTGTGTACTTTATACTGGATAATGAGAGCCATTTTCAATGTAAGTACTATATTAGAGAAGTCTGCTGACTACGACACACAGAGACATCTACTGTATATAGAATGATAATAATAATGACGGCTGCCTCAAGAAACTACTTACCCTGGATTGACGTCAGTTAGCAAATTGGGAATTTCCAAATCGGAGTCTGACCATGCACCTGTATACTTGAAAATATTAAATGAAAATATTCCTGTTTCCTGGAAAAGGAAGGAAAATAGCTATATAGTTAATTTGCTACAAAATACAGAAATACTGCATTTGATTGAAAAGGTTTTCAATAGCATCTGGTTATTGGTTATGATAACTGGAATATGTGTTCAGAATAAAATTACATTCAGTGTTTGGAATACAAGTCTCGGAAATCTGGTAAAGGTGATATAGAACATTATAACAGAGAAACAACTGGAATTCCAGGGTAAATATTTTTGGTATGAGGTAACATTTTCATGACAGAGGCAGATACCTGGCAATTCCATTCCAGGCTAACCTCCAATCTCATGAATGTAATATCTTCATGTATCCTGGCTGTTGAGGAATACATAGTGTATGTTGGAGGGCTGTAGCATCACTGGCTGGGTAACAAAGCAGAGCCCACCAGTGACAGGCTTTGGAATTGGAGTGGGCGAACAGTTCGTTGACATTTCAACAATCAGACAATCTCTCTCTCTTTTTACATTTGAGTAATTTAGCAGACGCTCTTATGCAGAGCGACTTACAGTTTAGTGAGTGCATACATTTTTCATACTGGCCCCCCATGGGAATCGAACCCACAACCCTGGCATTGCAAGCGCCATGCTCTACCAACTGAGCTACAGGAGGACAGGAGGACTCTCTCTCTGTTCAATTTGTTAAACAGCATGGCAGGTACATAAACAATGGGATTGTGGAATAAACTGTCCTCTGTTACAACTACCGTCCAACCCCATCCATCACATTTTCCCCATAAAACATAAATCAGCCTGCCTTCAGCAGACATAGATGAAACCGCATCTGTGATTCTTGTGATCATTTGTTTCAGCGATTAGGATACATCTGTCTGACAATACGTTTTGTAACTATTACTGAAAGTGATCTGTAAACATTGCCAAGGAAATCACATATTCTATTCTGACTGCTTTATGCCAATGATCAAAAGGGTCCGGGAGGAAAAAAGGATTCAGATCAAACAATTTTTGGTTGTCTATAGACATATCTGGCAACGGAGGGTTGGCTTTGTTAATGAGTTTGCAAAATAATCACAGCAGCTTGTGACAGGGCGCGTCAATTTGATTCAGATGATTTGTCAGCATGTTGTTTATGTGTCAAATAGTTTGTTTCTTTTGGTGTTTAAATGTCAGTTAGCACTTCAGGATACATTTCAACTGAATACCCACTGGGCACAGACAACAATTCAATGTCTAGTTTTAATTTTCAATGTGAAATCAACCAAAAATGTCACTCTGTCATTGGATGTAGGTTAAATGTTGGGTGAAAAAAAGAACATTGTCTAGTTGGCGACTGAGTCAGCTTGCAGGCGCCCGGCCTGCCACAAGGAGTCGCTAGAGCGCGATGGGACGAGGAAATCCCTGCCTGCCAAACCCTCTCCTAACCCGTACGACGCTGGGCCAATTGTGCGCTGCCTCATGGGTCTCGGAGGATCAGGTTTTTTATAGTCCTTCATAATGGGTAGCTCAAGTTGAAAGGATTTGCAGAATTTCAGCAAAGTATTATCAGTACCCACTGTGCACAGACGTCAATTCAATGTCTATTCCACGTTGGTTCAATGTAATTTCGTTGAAATTATGTGGAAACAATGTTGATTCAACCAGTGTGTGCCCAGTGGGTACCTTCTATGACACAATAGCAATATAACATATTACCTATTTGATGACAAGAAAGTGTTTGAAGAACAAAAGGATTTAGTCTGAAGATTTAGTATAGATAAGTTACACAAGTTGCAGAGATGAAGCAACCAAAACATCCACGTTCCTCTCAGACATTAACATAGCTAGCCTAAAAAATAATAATAATAATTGCTTATTCGGTTGAGAAGATTAACACATTTTACAACCGTAGCCTATGATAAGCTCTCTCTATATGGGTGTGTTTGTATTCGCTTGAGCCTCAAAAAACCACAACCTTACCAGCCGTGAAATGCCTTATTGATGTTAAACTGCCGCTCTTCCTTCATCCCCCCTCCAGGTCTGAATATCTCTAAGCCAACATTACGTTTGAGTCCCAGGAAAAGGCTACAATGAAAGGGAGGAGAAGAAGAAGGCATCGCAGTTTGAGGAGAGTTACGCTAAATACTTACTTCCTGAAAGAACTGGGCAACACAAACACAACAGTTTTGTCCTCTCTGAAGCTTTGACAGTGCATACCAATTTTCACAGTTCATTCACATTAGTAACAGTGTTGGATAATGTCACATCACTTTTTCCGCTTGCACAATGCCTTGGTTGTTGTTGTAGGGATAATGGGGAAGGCATCCATCTTCAATGGAGGCCAAAGATTTCACATCGGAACATGGTCTCTATGAAGATAATAATCCATCAGAAAAACAAAAAGAAGGAAAGGGAGAATGTTTACTAGAGACAATAGTCTGGACAGACCTGAAATGAATGGTCCATGGCGGTCATTCGCTTTGCGATGCAGCGCCAGCAAGCATAGCTAGCTCAGAGTTAAAAAAAATATCCACAGAAAATAAAAACATGCAAAAGAACAAGAATCAAATTGTTTGTATCAATGATCTTGAACAGGTCAGCTAGTCCAACAGGGATCATGTATTTGACACAATACAAGCACGTGCCCCAGTATCATTTTCTTCCCAATCTCCAAGTCTTCTTATGGACTCCAACTCCATCCATATGGACTCCAACTCCATCCATATGGACTCCAACTTCTGGATTTTGCAGAATAAAAAACAATAAGAGAACACTAGACTTACTGACGAACAGGGGAAAAAATATATATCTGACATCAAAAGTCACCTCTCAACTGAATCTGCCAACGCCACAGGGATTGTAACAATTCCCTGTGCTACCTTTTGGTAAAAAGTCAGCTCCTGACATTTCTTTGTTTGGCCATTGTCATTCTGTCCCTCTGTAGCTTTCAGAGGGAACGCACTGAGCGAACGTACCTCAATGTATCAGCAGGCGAGAGACTACAGAGGTCACTGCTCCCTGGGAGGGGGTGTACCCTGTGTGAACCATCACGGTAGCTGTTTCCCTCGGTTGGTTTGGAGAGAAGAGGGGAAAGAGGTGCTCTATGGGGGACATGCTGGAGGGGTGGTTGCCGGTGAGAGGTGAGACGGGGGCGTTCAGTCAGAGCAGAGTGTTGTTGGTCCTCACACGGCCGAGGACTGCTTGATGCTGTGGAAGCTGACCCGCGTGGGCGACGTGGGGATGGACATGGCGCGCGCCACCCGAGCCCTGATTGAATGCTTGTCCTGCCAGCGGTGCCATCTCTTCCTCACTGCAGAACGCACCTGAGAGGATAGCAGAGAGAGTGAGAGAGAGGGGAAAAAAAGAGAGAAAATACAAATAGATTTTGTTTGGTTTGACAGTGTAATTGTTGACTAAAATAACATACATTAAAAAAATATCTGCAAAGAAACTATATAATCTGCAATGGCAGTTTCATTGAATACCACTTAAAGTTAACTGGCAGGTTATGTGAGTTTCCATTAAATTGTTTTCACCTAATTAAAATATTATCCCATTTATGCTATTTCCAAACTGTGGTGACCAAGGAAAAGAGGAGGACAGTGTTGGGACAATGCCATGGGGTTAAAAATAAGAGGGAAGTAGAAGCTTTTAAGGCACTGAGCTTCTGCCACACCATGAGGACCACCCTGTATTCTCTAATAACAAGTCAGTGACATGATGAGAACTAATATCCTTATTTGCTTTTGGATCTTATTAACCTCATTAGAAGCCCACACTTTGACTGGATTTATCAAAGGATAAGTGCACAGGCCCCTTTCTCACTAATATGTTCGTTTTCAAAGGAGAAGCAGCACTATGTTCTTTGGCTCCCTGGTTTAAGTATGCTGAAAATATAAAAATCTAAGTTTGGGTTGTTCCCCTTCTAAACTTATATTCATGAAACTGTGTGCTCCATAGAGCTTCTACATCTTGAATATCACTCTCTTTCTTCAGCAGGAAAGTGTTTATGTATTTGACAATTAACGCTCATAGGCATAATATTTGTATCCATGATTCTATCAAAAACACAGGCATTATGTAAGACGTCTATCACATTCTCACAGGCTGGGAACCCGTCTGCCTGTAGATGACAGTATATTTAATTCAAGCCGACCTGTTTGTTTTTTCACCTGCTTCTAAAGAACTAGAGCAACAAGCAGCTCTATCTTTTCACTTTGTCTTATCATGTGAAACCCTGCAGGGTCCTTCAGTACACTTCACACAGTTGGCTGTGGAATTGAAGGAAATATGTCACAGAGGATGAGGACTGTGTACAGTAGGGGTGTGAACGCAGCAAAGACACATTTGTTTATGTCTGCGAGAGCCTTGAGTGTTTATTAGGGAGTATAGAATTTGAATAACATACAGTATATTAATGATTGTAGATAAAATAGCTGCCTGACAGTTTGAGTACAGTGTGAGAGTGCTGGGGTGATTTCATGGATAAAAGGAAAAAGGAATAACTTTCCCGCTCTTTTCTCAGAGACTGGAGGCCTTTCACACAAAAGAGGCTGAAATCAGGTTTCCATCTAACCTTTTTATGCGAGTAAAGTACGTCGGATAAGAAATGTAAAGAAAGGCCAGCTGGAAACAGCTAATTTGTCGACAAAACTAAATACGTGCGATAATTTTTTTGTCTGTGAAATAGAATATGCGACAATTGCAGTAGAAACACTTTTATCCTCAAATATTGACATAATAACCATCATTTTGAAGTAAACTTGCAGTCACGCGTTGCTATGTTGTGTGGTCCTCTCACTGCGACTTGGCAAAGCATGCAAAGTTTATTAGCTACAGATTAAATCAATTATGATGAACTTCACAGGGTGGTGAAAGTGCACAGTGATGAGCTTGATGCTCCTTTCCAATAACTATCGATGGTCTTAATTTGTATGGTGGTGACATGATTATCCAAGCTTGGCTGCCAGTTGACAAATAAAAATTATCCTGGTTTTATCCATAACCTCCTAATCTACCCTCCACACTGTATCTGCGAGCTGTTGGCTAGAGCTATGTGCCAAGACGAGAGTTTATCGCAGACCTTTTGTGCCAAAACCATCGTCAGAGATAAAACTAGGATGGAAACACATACAACTTTTAATGTTTTATTCGGTAAATGAAAAGTTATATGACTAAGTGCTTTTTATGTGCACTATGTCACGACGCACTGCTTTCTATCCGCAACAAGTCAGTTTGATGGAAACACAGCTCTGGTTGGAAAAGTAGCATATATTTTTTACGTGGATTTTTGAATATCTGCATGCAAATCTGTCACAAATTGGATGGAAACCTAGCTTGTGATGCAAAATGGATCCATTTAAAAGAAATGCCAACCAAGGTGGAGATTGTGGCATTAGTGAATATGTGTGAGTGAATGTGTGTGTGTGTACTCTAATGCTAGTGCCTATAAACCTCCCCTGAGTGTTATTGTCTATTACTGTTTTCAGTTTAATGACAAAAAAAGGCGGTAATATGTGTGAAATGGTGTAGAGTTGATGCGTGAATATGAAGGAAATAAATGAAAGTTCCGAAGAAAATCAGCAGAACCACAGTAACAAACTGAGATGAATAGCTACCATCAGTTCACTGAGGTAGCCAATTCCAGAATTTCATAAGAGATATGCCGTTATTTTGTATGACATACTGTAAAACCTTCGATTTTACTGCAGTTTCCGGTGCTTTCCATTCTAATCATGCTTTATATCATACAGTGAGCTCCAAAAGTATTGGGACAGTGACAAAACCTTTTTTTTTTGGGGGGGGGGGGGGGGGGATTTGAAATGATACAATGCACAAATATCATACCCCCCCAGAATGCTTACCAGGGGTATGATATTTGTGCGTCTGTAACCTTCTCACTTGTCACTATTCATGATTCATTCAGGATTATCCGTAATCATGGTAGCATCCACATTGATGTAGAAGTGTTTAGAAACATATTCTATTATTATTTACAATAAAAGTGACTCCAAAATGACTCAATACATTATTTACCATTTATTTCTATTGGGCACAAAATCATCTGAAACACAACTAAAACAAATAGAAAATGCATCCAACAAATTTGTAGAATCACGAGCTTGATGTAGTCATTGTGTACTATGAATATGTGACCAAATACTTAACTTTTTACTACTTTAATACACATAGAAGTGAATTTATCCCAATACTTTTGGTCCCCTAAAATGGGGGGACTATTTACAAGAAGTGCTGCAATTTCTAAACGGTTCACCCGATATGGATGAAAATACCCTCAAATTAAAGCTGACTTATAGTCATTGTATCATTTAAAATCCATAGTGCTGAAGTACAGAGCCAAAACAATAAAAAATGTGTCACTGTCCAAATACTTTTGGAGTTCACTGTACACTGAGTGTAAAAAACATTAAGAACACCTTCCTAATATTGAGTTGCCCCCCCTTTTGCCATCAGAATAGCCTAAATTAATCGGGTAGTGCTGAGCGATTAGTGTTTTTTGAGGTTGGTTCGGTTTCTGTTCGATTATTTAAAAAATATATCAGTTTTCGATTTCAGTTTCGATTCTATATTATTTTACATTAATGCGCTATGCATTATGTGGGTTGAATCCTGCAACAACACAGAATAAAACAATTAATAAAAGTCCCATGACGGTACTGACTGCCCATTACAGCTTATCACTTATTAAACATTATTTATTCACATTACTTTACTTTAATAAAATATTTCAGTTGTTGTGTATATAACATTTGTTTTATTTGATGGCTTTATTATTTCATTCCAGTCATAACCTCATCTCTATAGAGCTGCTGCCTATGCTGTCTGACAAAATCACTATTTTGTAGTTCTTCAAAGTAAATAAGGCATACTTTTATGACTGCTGAATACAAACGATCAATCACTTAGAGCAGGGGTGTCAAACTCATTCCATGGAGGGCCTAATGTATGCTGGTTTTTGGTTTTTCCTTTCAATTAAGACCTAGACAACCAGGTGAGGGGAGTTCCTGACTAATTAGTGACCTTAATTCATCAATCAAGCACAATGGAGGAGTGAAAACCCACTCAGCATTCCATGGAATGAGTTTAACGCGCAATGTAGAGTATTGGCCTGTTGGAAACTATAACTTCCTACCCTCAAACTCTACTCTGGACCTCGAAGCCAGTTCCACTGCATTTTTTAATTGTTACCCTCTAATCAGGGACTGATGTAGACCTGGGACACCAGGCGTGTGCATTTCATTATCAGGTTGAACAGAAAACCAGCAGGCTCCAGACCTCGTAAGAGTTGGGTACCCCTGGGCCTCCTACGTCGCACAGTTGAGGCTGGATCTGATCTCTAGAGAAACTGTGCAATGTGTGCATTGAGTTCACAGAAGAAAAACGAACAAAATGGAATTAAAATAATTGAACCGGCGTCGGTCATTTAGGTGTTTAAAAAACGAAAAAATAACCAACATTTCGGTTAATTGCTCAGCACTATCATCGGGGCATGGACTCTACAAGATGTCGAAAGCGTTCCACAGGGATGCTGGACCATGTTGACTCCAATGCTTCACACAGTTGTGCCAAGTTGGCTGGATGTCCTTTGGGTGCTGGACCATTCTTGATACACACAGGAAACTGTTGAGTGTGAAAAACCCAGCTGCGTTGCAGTTCTTGACACAAAACCTGTGCGCCTGGCACCTACTACCATACCCCTTTCAAAGGCACTTAAATGTTTTGTCTTGCACATTCACCCTCTGAATGGCACACATACACAATCCATGTCTCA